>NC_141669.1:140486301-141086301 GCF_028749965.1 Puma concolor | reverse complement strand
AAGAAAAGAAAAGAAAAGAAAAGAAAAGAAAAGAAAAGAAAAGAAAGAAGGAAGGAAGGAAGGAAGGAAGGAAGGAAGGAAGGAAGGAAGGAAGGAAGGAAGGAAAGAAAAGCACTATTTGGCAAATACCATAGTAACTGATACAGGACAAAAACATCATTAATGGGCCTGCAAACTAGTAGGTCAAAGTTTGGCAAGAAACAGGATGTTTAATCTCAGAGTGCCTCCCCACAAGGCACTTATTAATTAGAAAGGAGAAAAAGAGTAACCTTCCAGTGGAGAAACCTGATGGATGCCACTTGAGCTGCTCAGAGTTGAATGGGCACAGGCACCTACCAACACAACCTGCCAGGACACAACATCCCACAAAGATGCAGAACCCCAACCCCAACCCCAATGTGGGGACACATCATGGAGACGCAAATCAGGGGGCCACAAAGTCACAAAGTCAATCAGGGGGCCAGAAGTCAGACTCCTGAAAAACGACGACAGACCAAAGCCCTCTCTAGACTATCAGGGCCACGGAAACCTGAGGCTGTGACCGGGGGCGGCTGCTGCACCAGAACCAGCTGTGTTTTTCCTTCCTGTGAAAGGGACACTTAGGGAGGCAACTGGTGGAATTTGGCCTGCAAATTACATAATGGCACTGTGTCAACATTATTTCCTCATTTTGATAGCTATGTTGTGACTGTGTAAGAAAACATCGTCTTTTAAAGAAACGCTGCAGTACTTGGAAGAAAGGGGCCGTGACCTCTGCAATTTACTCGCAACTATTCAGAAGAAACAGTAAGGGGTGTGTGTGCATGTGTGTGCACGTGTGAGTGGAATGGGAAAGGCAAATGTGGTGAAACAGTCAAATTCGGAGGAATCTGGGTGAAGGGCATATAAGAGGCCTTCATACAGTTTGCAACATCTGTAAATCTAAAATTATTTCAAAATAAGCTAAAAAAAAAAAAAAAAAAGAGAGAGCCACCTTTAAGGCACTGAATACCTAAAATACATGCTGATTTTGACCCCATGCTCTCTTCTCTGGAAGCCTATTCCAAGGAAATAATTTCAAAGTAGGCAAAAGCTTCGTATACAAAATGCCTTCTGAAGTGCAACTTATAAAAGAACCCAGGGGGTAGATGTGGGGAGGTAAAAAACAGCTGAGAGAGCTCTGTGGGCTCCCACTCTGCTGGCTCCTGGTCCACAGCACACAGTCAGCCCACACAGAGCACAGAGCACTGCAGATCAGGAGGTCTGCAAGGAGTGGCTCTCCAGGTAAACCTGGGTTAGGAGAACTCTGTACTCCTTACAGCTACAACTATGTTTAAGCAAGTCAGCAGATCAGGGGCCCCTGGGTGGCTCTGACTCTTGAAAATCTTGATCTTGGCTCAGGTCATGATCTTGCACGTTGTGGGTTCGAGCCCCACGTCGGGCTCTGTGATGACAGCATGGAGCCTGCCTGGGATTCTCTCTCCTCTCTCTCCGACCCTCCAGCTCACGCATGCTCTCTCTCAAAATAAATACATTTTAAAAAATCAGCAGATCAAGAAGACTTTCACATCTGCAGCTAGTTCCCCACAGGTGCTTCAGGCCCACGTAGCCGGACTTACACTGTCAGCATCTTCCATCCAGGTGTGCTTCCGATCTTCCTCCTCGATCCCAATGCCAATCACAGCACGCATGACGGCCTGGCAGGTGGCCACACTCCCAGCCTTGTCACACTCCTCAGCATCCTGCAAGAGGGACACAAAACTATAGTCCAGAGCTGCAGGTGCCCGACAGGGGCACGCTACACCCACATGAAGAGGACGGACAGCCCCTGCACTGCAGGTCGGTGCGCACCCAAGGCGCTGATGCCCATCGAGCCCTCCTGCAGCCCACCCGGCAAGGTAACCCTCCCTTCCACCCAGCAGATGAATGCTTGACAAATACCTAAGGACTTAACAAGGCTGCACCTAGGCACTCCCAAGCACTGCACAAGCAGCTCTGTGTGCACAGCACTGTGGGAGACAGCTCAGTGGCCACACGAGGCTCTGCATGGAACACACTTCCAAAGTAGTAAGAACCAAGACAAGCTCACAAACATTTGCATCTGTTGGTCTAGAACTCAGGATTCAAAATGGACAAAAGGAGGAAATACTCTAACTGGATCCCAGGGCCTTGCAGGCCACAGCAAGAGCTCTGGGTTTTACTGCTGTGAGGCAGGCAGGCACCAGAGGTTTTTTTTTTTTTTAATTTTTTTTTTTTTCAACGTTTATTTATTTTGGGGACAGAGAGAGACAGAGCATGAACGGGGGAGGGGCAGAGAGAGAGGGAGACACAGAATCGGAAACAGGCTCCAGGCTCTGAGCCATCAGCCCAGAGCCTGACGCGGGGCTCGAACTCACGGACCGCGAGATCGTGACCTGGCTGAAGTCGGACGCTTAACCGACTGCGCCACCCAGGCGCCCCAGAGGTTTTTAAACTAGAGGAGGAGTCACATAATCAGTCTCATTTTAAAAGGACAGCCCTAACCACTGTGTGGAGCATTAGCAGGGAAACACAACAGGACACACTGCCATGTCTGGGGGAAGCTGTGGTCTGGCCAAGGACTGCCACAAATGGGTGACAAGGTGCACCCGGACCAGGGACAGACGGCAAGACAGGCCACCCGGACCAGGGACAGACGGCAAGGCAGGCCACCCGGACCAGGGAGAGATGGGAAGGTAGGCTCAAACTGCTTGCCGGACAAGGGGTGTGAGGAAAAGGAGTCAGCAGTGACTCACGAGGCATTAAATGCTGGTGCTTCATACTGAGGTGAGCAAGGCTGAGGACTAGCACGTTTTGTGGGCAAACCAGGAGATGCACCCTGGACACATCAGGCCCTGGTACTGTCCCATGTCGCTGGGGGACGCAGGGCAGCAGGGGTGCAATCCAGGATGTGGGGAGCACCCAGAGCAGAGTCCACATTTGGGGGTTCCTGTCCTGTAAGTGCCATTCTTGCTTGGCAATGTGGCGAGACGAGACCCTCGCAGAAGCACAGACAAGTCTCAGAAAGGGGCTGAGGGCCAAACCACCAAGCGATTTAGAGGAGAGAAGGAGAGGGGCGCCTGGGTGGCTCAGTCGGTTAAGCGGCCGACTTCGGCTCAGGTCACGATCTCGCGGTCCGTGAGTTCGGGCCCCGCGTCGGGCTCTGTGCCGACAGCTCAGAGCCTGGAGCCTGTTTCAGATTCTGTGTCTCCCTCTCGCTGACCCTCCCCTGTTCATGCTCTGTCTCTCTCTGTCTCAAAAATAAATAAAACGTTAAAAAAAAATTAAGGAAAAAAAAAAGAGGAGAGAAGGAGAACCAGCAAAGGAGGGGAAGTGGCACCAGCAGGACGAAAGGAAGAGCATGTGACTACACGCAGACACTGTTCGAGGGCATGGCTGGTGGAGGCAGGCCTGTCGCAGAGGCTCCTGAGGTGTCCAGCGGGGCCCGGGGTCAGGGCCGGGACTGGGTTCCACAAAGGATGGGAAGTAGGAAGTAAGAAGGCAAGGAGAAAACCCGTTCGGCAGAGTCTGGTGCTTGGTAAATGGTGACTTTGCTCAGAGGGCAAAACCCCTCAGCCGTAACCCTCTTTGCAGGACACCACAAAGACACGTTTTATGTGCTAGCCTTAAGAAGACCAGGCAAGACTCGTGTGCTTTCAGATCCCTTCATCACATTCAAACAGAAGCAAACAGAAGCAAAACACAAATTTTGAGGAAAGCTTATTTCTTACTTAATTTTAAATGTTTACTTACTTTTGAGAGAGAAAGAGAGAAAGAGCATGAGCAGGGGAGGGGCAGAGGGGCAGACGGGAGAGAGAGGACCCCAAGCAGGCTCCAAGCTGCCAGCACAGAGCCCAACACGGGGCTCGAACACACAAACCGTGAGATCATGACCTGAGCTGAAATCAAGAGTCTGACGCTTAACTGACTGAGCCACCCAGGTGCCCCAAATTTTGAGGAAAATTTTAAAAACTTCTAGCTCGTGCTGTGTATTTTTCTGCACAAAGCCAGTGTCTTAATGGAGGGTTTACAGGAAGCTGGTCTGAGAACCAGCAAGGAGACAGGACACCTACCATCCCCTCTTGCAGTAATCCTTCCTGACAAGATGGAAACACGGGCTGGCAGAAGAAACGGGACTCACTGTGGCCAAGCCAGTGTGCCCCAAAAGGGGGGTTAGGAATGGTAATTGACGTGCGTGGGCATTTCCGGGGGCACAGGGCGCTCGCCTCCACTCTGTGCAAAACGGGGCTCCAGGGAGACCTAGAAGGCAGAGAGCTGGAGCAGGTAAGGCCTGCCAGGTGCACAGTCAGCCTCCAAAAAGCCCTCAGAGAACCAGAGAAGCTGCTGACTGAGCCGGAACCCCCCTGCCCCCGCTCCTGAGACAACGAGAAATCCAGACAACACCTGTGAAGCAGCCGTTGTCAAGACGCTGGACACGGGTAACAAAGGGCTGTGAGGACTGAGACGCAGAAGCAGTCAAGGGGAGCCCCATGTTAGCCCAGCTCACCGCCTGGAGAGTTTCCAGGCCGCAGAACAGGGAGGGGGACCCAGGTGGGAACGCTGGAGGAGGCGGTGCTGAGCCCTAGAAGATGAAGAAGCATACAGTACACAGGATCAAGTACAAGAGAAGAAAAGTGCAGTGGAGAGACAACCCTGGCGATGTGCTCTGCAGAGAGCCACCTGGGGGTCTTCACTGAGCACCAAACAAAGCATGAGTGTTTGAAAAGAACCATCCACAATGGTTAGAGCACTCCTCAGAGCTCACATGGGGCCAGGAACAGTGCCTCTTTCCATGGCCAGACCGGAAACCCCCGAGAGACACAGGTCACTGGGCACAGTGCACAGAGAGGGCTCACCTCCACAGGGGGATTAGCCCTGAACTGTCCCAAACCCACTACTGCTGGGGTCCAACCTAGCAAAGCATTGAAGCAAGTCCAAAGGACCAAAGCACCAGCTGGTCCAGTAGGAAAGCCTAGAGGACGTACAGGAATGCAAAACTGCCCAGCACCCAGCAAGGGGAAATTCACGGTATCTGGCAACAAGTTGAACATTACCAGCCATGCAAAGAAATAAGAATATGCAACTTGTAACGAGAGGATTAACAAATCTATCAAAATTAATCCCAAATGGACAAAGACATCAGAGTTAGGAGACAAGGGCACTAAAACAGTCGTTATATTGAGTCTGTGTGTCCAAAATACCAGCACAAGGGTGTCTGGGTGGCTCTGCTGGTTGAGCGTCCAACTCTTGCTTTCAGCTCGGATCATGATCAAGCCCTGCACTGGGCTCTGCACTGAATGTGGAGCCTGCTTGGGATTCTCTCTCTCCCTCTCTGCCCCTCCTCCACTCGTATATACACTCTCTCTTAAAAAAAAAAAAAAAAGGTTGTACAGATGTGAAAGACATTTTTAAAAGACCAAAATTAAATTCACAGAAATGAAAACTACAAGATCTGAAGTGGAAAATCCCCTAGATGAGATAAACAGCAGATCAGATGTTACAGAAGAACAAACTTTGAGGACAAAGCCATACAAGTTATCCAAAACGAAATGGAAAGAAAAGAAGAAAAGTTCTTTAAAATATAACTAAGGCACCAATGAGCTACAGAGCTACCACCACACTCAACAGGAAAACCTAGATACTTCCCCCTAAGATCAGGAGGAAGACAAAGATGTTGGTTCTCCCCACTTCTAGTCAACATTTCACTAGAGGTTCTAATCAGGGCAATTAGACAAGAAATAAAAGGTATCCAGAAGGGGGAAAAAAAAAGAAGTAAAATTGTATAAGCAGATGGCATGATCTAGCATACCGAAAACCCTACAGAACCCATTAAATCTATTACAATTTAATAAATGATTTCAGCAAGGTCACACAAGCTCAATATTCAGAAGTCTACTGTATTTCTATACACAAATAATGAACCACCTGAAAATGACACGAAAATTCCACTTACAATAGCATCAAAAATAACAACATATTTGGAATAAAACAAAGTGCAATACTAGTACACTGACATTGCTGAAAAAGCTGAAGACCTAAATCAATGGAAAGACACCCCATGTTCATGGATCAGAAGACTTAATACTGTCAGGATGCCAACAGTCCCCAAGGCAATCTGCAGGTCCCATGACATCCCTATCAAAATCCCAGCTGGTCCAAGTTTCTTTTATTTTTTTTTAATTTTTTTTAATGTTTTTATTTATTTTTGAGAGAGAGAGAGACAGAGTATGAGCAGGGGAGGGGCAGAGAGAGAGGGAGACACAGAATCCGAAGCGGGCTCCAGGCTCCGAGCTGTCAGCACAGAGCCCGACACGGGGCTCGAACTCACGGACTGCGAGATCATGATCTGAGCTGAAGTCAGACGCTTAACCGACTGAGCCACCCAGGCGCCCCCCAAGTTTCTCTTTTGCAGGAACTGACAAGCTGATCCTAAAATTCATATGGAAACACAAAGAATCAAGCACACCTAAAATAATCTTGTAGACGACAAAGGACACTTTGTCACTTCCTGGTTTCAAAGCTTTCTACAAAGCTACAGCCATCCGAATACCACAGGGCGAGCATAAAGACATACAGTCCAAGGACTAGGACTGAGTGCAGAAATAAACTCTTACACCCATGACCACTGGCCATGCACGTGGAGAACGAAGTTAAAGCCTTCCCTCACACCACACCCAAAAACAAACTCAAATGGATCATAAATCTAAAGGTAAGCGCTGCAACAGGGGCACCTGGATGGCTCAGTCGGTTAAGCATCTGACTTCAGCTTAGGTCACAGCTGCTAAGTTTGAGCCCCACATCAGGCTCTGTGAGGAGAGTTCAGAGCCTGGAGTCTGCTTCAGATTCTGGGTCTCCCTCTCTCTCTGTCCCTCCCCCTCCCCCACTCACGTGCGCGCGCACGCTCTCTCAAAAATAAACAAACGTTAAAAAAAACTTAAGTCATTAATTGTTTTAAAAAGAAAGAGAAGATAATCTGTATGAAGAAACAAAGCTAAAGATGACAAATTCCTTATGGGAAATAACACACAAGAGAAGACAGAAAAGTTGTATCTTGAAAGTACTGCGGAACAAGATCGTCAACCTAAATTCTATACCAAGGGAAAACAGCTTTCAAAAACAGATCAAATACAGTTTCCAGACACGTAAAAACTGGAAGAATTTACATAAGAAACTGCTACAGCCCTTCAGGCAGAAGGAAGAAGACACAAGTTGGAAACGTGGGTCTCCATGGGTCTCCACAAAGGAAGGAGGCATCGAAAGTAACAACGTGGCTAAAAACACCAAGGAAATAAAGGGGCTGAATCTCAACGGTTGAATTTTAGAGGGACATGTGAGACCTTGCAGCCAGGATTTAAAAAAAAAAAAGAAAAAAAAAATGCCCAAACACAGAGAGGCCACATGGCATGACACCCACACAGGGCAGAGGTACTGATCAAGAGGAGATCCTGGGAATGGGGCGGCACCCCTCGAGGCCACCTCCTCAGGAGGGGAGAGGCCCCCGGGCGGACAACTGGAGCTATAAGCAGACCTGTGGCAGCAGGAACACAAGAAGGAAGAGGCGGGAGGCCTGAGGCCACCTTCCCACCTCCTAATGCCAAGGGCAGTAGGCGAAACAAGAGGGCCGCCTGCATAGGGCCCTTGGTGGGGAGCAGATGGTGGTCAAGAAGCACTCCCCGCCCCAGGCTGACTCCACTACAGGCCGGGCCCCCAGGAGACGGGGAGTCCTTGCCCACAGAGCTCACGTGGCGCAAGTGGAAGGCAGGAGAGGTCGCCCATCCTGGAAGCCGGGTCGGAAGATCTTCAGAGACTTCACCAGCCCCAGGCTTACTGTTCTCTTTAGATCGTATTATTTCTCCTCGAAAAGTGGTACTATTCACTAGTGTCCGTGTGCAGAAAGTTCTTCAGAGTATTCAACCCACAGGTGTCCTCAGGGTGTCAACTCTATAAATTTTTTTTTTTTTTCCAACGTTTATTTATTTTTGGGACAGAGAGAGACAGAGCATGAACGGGGGAGGGGCAGAGAGAGAGGGAGACACAGAATCGGAAACAGGCTCCAGGCTCTGAGCCATCAGCCCAGAGCCCGACGCGGGGCTTGAACTCACGGACTGTGAGATCGTGACCTGGCTGAAGTCGGACGCTTAACCGACTGCGCCACCCCGGCGCCCCGCCCAGAGGTGTTTTTAATTTTTTTTTTTTCAACGTTTATTTATTTTTGGGACAGAGAGAGACAGAGCATGAACGGAGGAGGGGCAGAGAGAGAGGGAGACGCAGAATCGGAAACAGGCTCCAGGCTCTGAGCCATCAGCCCAGAGCCTGACGCGGGGCTCGAACTCAGGGACCGCGAGATGGCGACCTGGTTGAAGTCGGACGCTTAACCGACTGCGCCACCCAGGCGCCCCTCAACTCTGTAAAAACTAAGGAAAAGCCACACATGCCTGCTTTCCTGCCAGCGTGACGACCCTCAGTTAGCATCCACCAGCCCCTACCCTATGAGAGACTCCAACGTGGTTTTTTTTTAAGTTTATTTATTTATTTTGAGAGAGAGAAAAAGCACATGCAAGCGGGAGAGGGGCAAGGTGGGGGGGGGGGAGAGGGGGAGAGGGGGAGAGAGAGAGAGAGAGAGAGAGAGAGAGAGAGAGAGAGAGAGAGAGAAAACCCCAAACAGGCTCCACACTTTCACCACAGAGCCCGAGGCAGGGCTTGAACTCACAAACCATGAGATCATGACCTAAGCAGAAACCAAGAGTCAGACCTTGGTTTGACTGACTAAGCCACCCAGGCACCCCCCAACATGCATTTTTATTTGTATTTATTTTTTTAATGTTTATTTATTTTTGAAAGAGAGAGAGAGCAGGGGAGGGGCAGAGAGAGAGGGGTTCAGAGGATCCGACACAGGCTCTAAGCTGTCAGCACAGAGCCCGACGCGGGGCTCGAACTCACGAACCATGAGATCATGACCTGAGCCACCTAGACGCCCCCCAACGTACATGTTTAAAGCAGACACCGAGACACAGCTGCTTATGGAGGAGAGTCCTACCTGCTGACCTCACCTGGATCCATTGTTCGCGGTTGATCTCCACACCGTTAGCCCGCAGCGAGGTGATGGCTCGGTCAATGATCTTCTCCACCATCTGCGTGTTGCCATTGGCTTCCTCCAGCTTGGCAGCCGTGATCCAGATGTGCCGGTCTGTAGGGATGTTCTCCCGGGCCTTATTTAAGACCTTGCGGGCATTTTCATAGGTCTCTAGCCTTGCCAGAGCAAGCCAGAGCTGTGGGGAGACAACACCAGCAAACAAGAGGACAGCATTCAGCGCAACCCGCCAGGTCAAACGTTGAGCCAACCTTAACAGGCCGCAGCACTTGCACAAACTTCTTTCTAACAGCTCTCAAGGATCCTTTAAACAGGGCCCATGAACGTATACAGCAACATTTTTCACCTGATCTGATTAACCGTGCAATTCTGCTTCTGACTTATTTAGTGACTCTGGTGAACACGAGAAGTCGACAGAGTCTCAGTCAAACGTTTCAAACACCAGTTAAATGTACACACTGTGCCCGACTCATTCCAGGTGTGGCACAGAAGATGAGCAGGACGCGACTGCGGACTTCACAAAGGACACCCGGCTGTTCAGCCTTCTGGGGTTCTCACATCCTGGCTGTTCATTCTGCAGCATTTCATCACCAAAGATGTGTAGGGCTCTATTTACTTTTACATAAATGAAGATTAATTTTGCTTGGAGAATTTCACAATACCCCTTAGGATAATTAAGGACATGTTGGATATCATAAAACCAACACTAAAAATCATTGCACAGAATGCTGTGAACCAGAATGTTTGAAACTAAAGAAACCCAACTAGTTTGAGGCAACGAACCTCTCATGCTGGGCTGAGAGAAAGACGCCATTAGTATTTTCTACCACCCTCCACTGTGCAGGTCCCACTTACAAACTCTGAGCTGAATGAGAAGGACAGGCCCTTGCAAAAGAGTGCTCACAACAGAATTCTCTGTAGGGGCCAGAGGCGAGCTAAGATTCCATTCTGCACTTCCATTAGGAGCACGAGTGACCACGGCCAGGCTGGCCATTCTGCCCAGCAGCCATGTTACGAGGTGGCCTCGTATGATTTCACCCTGCCTTACGGCCCCAGAAATCACAGCTCAATGCTCAGCCGATGCCACTTCCAGACGCTGCACTTGGACTCAGGCAGAGCCTGCCAGACTCACCTCCACGCTGGTGGGGCAGCACTCCACAGCTCGGCTGAGCATGATTCTAGCATCTTCAGGCTCTTCCAGTTCAACGGCCGCCTTCCACAAGCGAACCGAGTTTGGAACATGTTCAAGGGCTGAGAAAGGTCAGACAAGAAATCAGGTCATGGAAAAGCAGAAGCAGAAGCAGGATGCTTGTGTCACAAAGAGCGCTGCCACCAGCAGGGCCAAAAGATCCCTCCCTTGGTGGCCAGGATTGAGGAGCAGCCCTTTATGTGGGTCCTCTCGAGTCTGGGGCAGATACAGCCAAGCCCAGGGCAGAACATCTTCAATCACAAGCAAGGCCAGGACACAGCAAACAACTGAGGGAGGCACAGGGAGCTGTGTGCCATCTCTGCTCCCACTCAGGCCTGAAAACCAATGTTAAGAACCACAAGAAGGCAATCACCCACGTGTGAAGGGCTGGCCGGGCGGGTTGCAGGTGAGTGAGTGTGCAGAAATCGGAGGAAAGAGAAGTGGCCCTGGGATACACATCTCCCCAGGCTGGTGTGCATCTGAGGGCCAGCTGGGTGTGGGCTCCTTCTTGGCCCCTGAGGAGCGCTGTGCGCTGACACAGACAGACTGGTTCCGCAGCAGGTGGGCTCCTTTGGTGGCCCACGGCAGCCAGCATGTGGAGTGACATCAGAGAAGGGGGACGGACTCCCAGAAGAGGCTACAACTTTGTCCAGTCCAGAAACTTTCAAACCTCTGTTTACGCAACAGAACCCTTTCTTCATACACAATTTACCAAAAAGTCCAAATCAGAAGGCAGACCAACACAGAGCCCTGCAGCGTGCAGAGGGTGAGGCCAGGCTCTCCGGGAGGCCCCCGGCAGGGGTGGGCTGACGGAGAACAGCACAGCTCAGGTCACTAGCCAGGAAAGCACAGCACTTCTGAGGCAGCTCTCTGATTTCATCTGAAATCAGGGCACAGACTGGGGTCTTCTGGGGGCACCCGGATGAAGCCAGGTTTCATCACCAGCAGATGAACGGGCAGGCCTCCCTGCCCAATGGAGCTGAGCCTCCCTCACCAGCAGAAGCAATTGGCAGGCCTCCTCTTCAGGGGACGTGCCGCCCCCACCCAATCCACGGGGCTGTGTACCAGCGCCACGGAGCAGGACCACAGAGGGCCATTCGGAGTTCACGGAATCCCTCCCAAGGGTGGCTTGACGATGCCCACTGCTGAGCTGAGTCCCCTCACCCGGAACCATTCCCTAGCCAGCCCCTGGATTGGGACAACACCCTGGACCCATTCCACTGGGAGCGGCAGGGACTGGTTCTCTCTGGGTTGGAAGTGCCTTCCCTGACTACAGAGCCCTTCCAGCACCACACATCCACCGCGTACTCAAGAAACCGATTTCACAGAGAAAAACGTGCAGCAAAGGGCTCAGACTGTGGGATCCCTTGGCCTTACCACATCCCCATCATTTGCAGCAAAGGCCTAGCAGAACAATGGGACACTAGTGAGCATTTCGAACGTGGCTGGGAGAAACACCCCGAAGCAACAGGCTTCAATATCATGGGATGCAACCGCCTACACGGGTGCTTCTCACGCAGCCAAAACGCACAGGTCCAGGAAGAAGCAGTGACATCCGAGCAGCTCCCCAGACTACAGGTCACAACCCACTGGGAAAGCTTGGTTCCCACCTGTGAACTCTGCAGGAGGCCTCAGAGCCACGGCTCTACCACACTGAAAGATGAGCCCTCTGAGGCCAGTGCACCAGCCGGGGCTGGAGAGGGGAACTCTCACCCCCAAGGGGAGACTGAGTGGCACTGTGTACTGCGGAAGGACAACCCATGACCAGAGCCCAGAGAGTGCTAAGGCCTGGCTTAGGATTTCCACTTCCAAAGTTAGTTAATGGAAGCGTGGCAGCCCAAGAAAGCAAGACCGCTGAGGACCTAGCCACTTCAGGAGTTCACAGTTTGAGTCCCCGGTCCGGGAAAGGACCCTGACCAGGTAAGGTGCTAGCAGAGGGCACAAGCAGTGGAGGAAGAAAGTCCTACCCTCCAGCCAAGTGACCAGCCAGAAACACGAGGACACACAAGTACACCCCTGCAGGCACACGTTAGCTACTTTGCCCCTGCTTCCCTTCTCCGCATTATACTGCAGATCAGTGGAAGTAAACTTCATCATTCAGTCTCTAGCATCTGGAACTTTCCAGCGGGACTGAACTCACAGGGTCGTTACCTTCACCAAGAGATGGGTATGACGCCCAGGGCTGGTGTGTGTCCACTTTTTGGGAAGACAGTGGGAACTCCTCCACCGCTGTCTCGTCAGCAGCCCGGAGGACTAAAGCTAAAGCCAGCTGTTGCTAGCCGGTTCGGCTCTTGCCAGAGCTCTTCCCAGAGGCCAGCTACCATGTTGAGAGGCTGCAGCCAGCCGGTATACAAGGGGCAGCCTAGGTAGGAAAAGAGCAGTCTGGAATAGACATGCCCGCAAGCAGAAGACAGGATCACACAGAGGCCAACATGATCTCCAGCCATGGCCCTGCAGGGAGGACACTCAGGTGCTACCCCTCTGCTCACAGTGACCCGACAGTGACTGCCACTGGAGGCTGCCATGATTTATGCACCAAAATATACGGTTTCAGGGTAAAATAACTCCACTTTTATGACTGTATTAATCGCAGAGTAACATAGACCTTCACGTCTATCATAGTGAGCCGAGTTGACAGGAGGCTGCCAATAGCCTAGCCTCAGGCCCACATGTTGCCCTTATACAGACAAGGACACCAGCTCAAAGGTCTAATACCACGCTTAAGGTCACTCAGGTGTCAGACTAGCGTTCCAAGTTCAAATCCTCCCAACAACAGACTAAGCGGTCAGCTGCATTCAACTGAGACCCAGAGCTCCCACGCCAGCAACTAAGGGCTGGAGAGGTGTCCTAAGTCACTGATGGAAGTAGCTGTCACCTTGATTCTCACCAAGAGCTAACTGAAGCAGCACCCAGCTCTGCCCCAGGCATCTGAAAAAAGAATGCTGTTCTTGGAAATACTCTGAGGCCAGGGGCAGGCCAGGACCAAGAGCAGGGATTAGGGGCAGAGGCCAGCTTGGGGACTCCATGTTCTTTCTACCTTAGCACAGCTCTCTGAGAGAAGCAGAGGCAGGAGAGCCGTTGCTCTAGAGATCCAGCACAGCTTGGAAAAGCCATCAGTCAACACTGCTCTGCAGGCCCCACCTCCATGCCCGCTCCCCTCTCCAAATCTGAAGCCAGATGGAAATGAATCCAGGTAATGTGGTGGTGAAAAAGGAGTGGCCACAAAGACATTTTGAACATTCATCATGAGTTGTGGCAGGCGAGATTCAGTAGAGCTTTCCTAAATAAATAATGCTAATTACCCACAGTTTAATATGTTTGTCATTAAAGAACTAATTTTCTGGCTAAAAAAAGACAAGCCGATTTCTATAAACCAAGACAGGTGCTAACTTTCTGCTCCTGGCCTCATTTTAAAAGACTGGCTGAGCACTTAATGGGTCATAGGGCTGCAATCAAGAACCAGACCCAAGAGAGGAAAACACGCACGAACACACACAGGCACAAGGGGGACTCTGCCCCGCCTCAATCAAACACAGAGAACAAACAGTCAGAAACTGTGTGAGAACACTCGCATGGCCTGAGGTCACACACCTCTTAACATCTCATTCAAACACCCACCTTAAAAACAAGCGCTGGGAACCTCTCACCGAACACTGCCCTCAATTCTACAAAACATACCTCGTTTTCCCCACACCACCAATTCAAGTAGAGTTATGCTACTGACACAGGTTTACTCCGGACCAGCCCTCTCATGCGCATCTGCTCTGGAACAGAGACCAGAAGCAGCATCCACTTCACAGGCTGTGCAGGGAGAAACGCGGCTCTTAACGCGAGCTCTGCAACAACGACAGTTCACCACACAGGCTCCATCTGGGCAGTGACTCCTGGGTGGGGACAGCCTCCTCGCCATACAAACCATTCACTGTGACAGGAGCCGATGGCACATGCCACTCTGCTTGAAGCACCAGGCGAGAAGACAGGTGCTATCCCGTGACCTAGCAAGGGTTTCAGGAGACGGGAAGGACCCCATTAACACACAGCTCTGCTGTGACCACCCAGTTGGTCCAGCCTTAAAACCATGACACGCTACCTGCCACAGCGTCAGGTTCCTGACAGTGGAGAAGACGGGCACCCCAAAGCCCGCCCTGGGCTGGCCCGGCTTGCCCCCCACAGACACCACCACATCAAGCCCCAAGAAGCAGGTTCCGAATGAGCACTGTTCTTACAGATGGCAAAACCTGGGCCACAGCGTGACTGCTTACCGTGCTCGAGGTCACACAACGGGAAAAGGCAGGTGTGGGATATAAACCCGAGTGCCTCATCCAGAGTGGAAACTACCCCCCGATCCAAGAGGGTCCAAGAGCAGAGGCAACCCAGCCCAGAAAAAGGCCTGAAAACATCACCCATTCCCTAACCGTTTCCACCAAAAGCCTGAGCAAAGCAGTGAAGAGTCTGCTCTCCGAGTGAGAACACGGGCACCAGGAGTGGAGAAGGTGGCGCCTGCCTCACGTGGGTCACAGCCCCAGATGCATCCGCTGGTGATGGCAGCCCCAGGGAGGCTCACCTTTGCGAAGAACCCGCTTCTTGGCGCGAATGTCTGTTTCCAGCTCTGCTGCTCTGATGTAAATCCTGACAGACTGAGGGAGGTGACGGACAGCTTGGGCCACCACAGCTTTGGCTGTGTCCCCAGGCTGCAGCCTGGCTGCTTCTAGCCAGACATCTTCACTCTGTGAGGCAAAACAAAACAACAGAAGTGTCCGTGCAGGCAGTAAGCTGAGGCAGAGCAGCAGGCGACCCCAAAAGCCTCAGGAACAGGAGGGGCTGGGCTCATCAGACCCATGGCCCCAGGTTTTACAATCAAACCTAAGTCCGTGAGCTTGGTCTCAAACACGCCTGCACCGGGGGCCCTGTAATGCCAATGCTTGGGAATGTCGCTACAGCACCTCTGTGTCCAAGTCGGGGAAACACACAACACTACGAGAGACGAACAGTCTGCCCTTTGGGATGATGAGTCAATCGACAGACGAAATGGAGACGTATCAGCATGTGGCTGTGGGATTGCCTGGGAAGTTCTAATTTATGCCTGATGTCCTGTGTTAAGGGTTCAGAGAGGGTATCTTTCACTGCCAAGGGCACCCCATCTGCACAATAAATGTATGGTGCGTTAGAGGGTCTCAAAGGACTTTTTAAAGCTTGTCTAGTCTCCCCACCTCTCAAAAAAGTACTGGAATAGTCTCCTAAGAGTGAGAATTAATCTTTATGCCTCTTATATTAGGTGGGGTGGAAAAGCTGACCAATTTAGCTGTCTGGTTAAGGTTATCCTGCCATTAAACTAACCGTAGATGAGCCTTAAACTCTAAGTGAAAATAAGCAGGAAAAAGCCCTTTCACACTTTTTGCCTCCTCCCCCTGGTCTGTCCAGCTGTGTGGAGTCTCGACACCAAGAGGCAGGCAGGTTCATTCTACCTCAAGTCTACCTCTCACAGACGCCCCGCGTGCTACAGACACTGAGGGTCCCTCCGCGGCTGGCATCGTGCAGCCTTCCAGGAAAACCCTAACCCGAGCCTTACCTTGGGGCACATCTCCGTCCCCTTCATGATGAGGTTTCGTGCTACTTGCAGCTTCCCGGTGACTTCTTCCAGGCGGGCGGATGCAATCCAGGCTGGTGGGTGGTGAGGGTTTGTCTCCCGCACAGACTTGAGGAGCAGCCGTGCCTTCTTGATGTCACTGCAAGGGTCAGAAGGCACACAGGGTCAGGCTGAGGGGATGCCCAGGCCCAGAACGAAGACGCCAGTGCAGGGACTGTCAAATCTGATGTCCCAAGGGGCAAAACCCGCTCAAAGCTCTGACCAGCACCCTTCTGAGACGGCTGCGGGGCACCCGTGCAAACAGGCTGTTAAGACCTCTCCAGGCGCCGGGCAGGCGCTGAGCTTGAGGGTCCTCGTGTGGGACACAGTTAGCAAGGTGCCTTCTAGTTCAGCATGCCCACCAATTTTGAATATTATTTGTAATATATTTCATATCCACAACATACTTAACCGTACAGATAAAAATCAACCTATCTCACCACATGTTTTTTAGAACGTCCACGTCCTATTTTGGCTGTATACTTTTCAAATAAAATCTAAAACACTCTAGGCAACCTGAGTCCCACTCCTTCCCACCAGTTCCACAGAGCACTCACTTGATGTCCCCTCCGTGGGTCGGAATCATGGAGTTTAAATCCGTCAGATAGCCTTTGGGGTCAACCACAGTCTGCCCACTCACTGAGTCAGACACCTGCAAGGCAGGACAAGTCAAACAGGAACTGGAGGGGAGTCAAAGACGCCAAAACAAAGTACCCAGAAGCCCCAGGACCCCTCCCACAATCCTGACCACCAGTGAATATGGACACTATAAAGGTAGAAAAACAACACTAACTCAAAACAACAGTTTGTGATGATCACACACATATATATATAAAACAGAGTTGTAAAAAAAAAAAAAAATCATAAAAGCCCCATGGGGAAAAAAACGTAGCTAAACATAAGGTCTACCTATGAATGAGTAAAACCTAGAAATTATAAAGTAAAAAGATTATTTCAATAACTTTCTTTAAATTAGCAAATAGCAGTTCATTATACAATTCTCTCTGTGAACCTTAAAATTACCCTGATAAACAGTAACCACAACAACAACAACAAAGAAATGTGGACAGAGGGTCCTAAGTGAATTCAGCAAGACAAGAGAAAGAGGAAAGTGGTCTAGACTGGAATGGAAAAGATAAGGCTCTGTTTGCAGATGACTGTGTATGTAGAAAATCCAAAGAATCAACATAAAAATTCCCAGACCTAATAAGCAATTATAGCAAGGGTGTAGGATACAAGGTTGCATACAAAAGTCCATCACTTTCCCATATATCAGCAGTGAACAAAAGGAATCTGAAATTAAAAACAAAGTATCGGGTGCCTGGGTGGCTCAGTCTATTAAGCTTCTGACTTTGGCTCTCATGGTTCCTGAGCTCGAGCCCTGCTTGGGTGAGCACGAGCCTCGCTTCAGGTGAGCCCCACTTCTCTCTCTTTCTCTCTCTCTTTCTCTCTGCCCGTCACTCACTTGTGCCCTCTCTCTCTCTCAAAAAAAAAAAAATGCTAAAAATAATTTTTTTTTAATTCTAAAAAAACAAAATAAAAAAGTATCATCTACTCTCCATGTTCCTGAAAAAAAGACTTAATATCATTAAGATATCAGTTCTCCCACCTTGATCTATAGATTCAATGCAATCCCAATCAAAATCCCAACCAGTTATTCCATGGGTATCAACACATTGATTCTAATGCTTATGTAGAAAGACGAAGGCCTGCAGTGGCCGACACAATATTGAAGCAGAAGAAAGAGGTCAGAGGGCTGATACTACCCAACTTTCAGACTCACTGCAAAGCCACAGTAACCAAGAAAGTGTGTACTGTCGAAAACATGGACAAATGGATCAGTGGTAGAGAACAGGGCCCAGGGGGCTAGTTCAGTCCGTAGAGCATGGGACTCTTGATCTCAGGGCTGTTGAGTTCAAGCCACATGTCGGGTGTGGAGCTTACTTTGGGGCGGGGGTGGGGGGCGAGCACAGAGCCCAGAAATACAGTCAACTGATCTTTGACAGAGGAGCAAAGGCAACATAATGGAGCAAGAACAGTCTCCTCAACAAATGGCACTAAACCCACTGGACATCCACATGCAAAGAAATGAATCTAGACATAGACTCTATACCCCTCACAAAAATTAATTCAAAATGGAATACAAACCTAAATATAAAACACGAAACTATAAAACTCTTACATGGTAGCATAGGAAAAAATGTAGATGATCTGGGGCTTGGTGAGGACTTTTTAGACACAACACCAAAGGCACCATCCATGAAAGAACTGATAAATTAGACTTCCTTATATTAAAAAATTTCTGTCTGTGAAAGGCATTGTCTGGCACAAAAACAGACACTCAGATCAATGGAACAGAATAAAGAACCCAGAAATGGACCCACAAACGTATGGCCAACTGATCTTTGACAAAGCAGGAAAGAATATCCCATGGAATAAAGACAGTCTCTTCAGCAAGTGGTGCTGGGAAAACTGGACAGCGACATGCAGAAGAATGAACCTGGACCGCTTTCTTACACCAGACACAAAACTAAACTCTAAATGGATGAAAGACCTAAGTGAAGCCATCAGAATCCTCAAGGAGAAAGCAGGCAAAAACCTCTTTGATCTTGGCTGCAGCAACTTCTTACTCAACACGTCTCTGGAGGCAAGGGAAACAAAAGCAAAAATGAACTACTGGGACCTCATCAAAATGAAAAGCTTCTGCACAGCGAAGGAAACAATCAGCAAAACTAAATGGCAACCGAAGGAATGGGAGAAGATATTTGCAAATGACATATCAGATAAAGAGTTAGTATCCAAAATCTATAAAGAACTTATCAAACTCAACACCCAAAACACAAATAATCCAGTGGAGAAATGGGCAAAAGACATGAACAGACACTTCTCCAAAGAAGACATCCAGATGGCCAACAGACACATGAGAAGGTGCTCAACGTCATTTATCATCAGGGAAATACAAATCAAAACCACAATGAGATACCACCTCACCCCTGTCAGAACGACTAACGTTAACAACTCAGGTAACAACAGATGTCGGTGAGGATGTGGAGAAAGGGGATCTCTCTTGCACTGCTGGTGGGAATGCAAGCTGGTGCAGCCACTCTGGAAAACAGTGTGGCGGTTCCTCAAATAAAAAACAGAACTACCCTACGACCCAACAATTGCACTACTAGGTATTTATCCAAGGGATACAGCTGTGCTATTTTGAAGGGACAATGCACCCTAATGTTTATAGCAGCACTATCGACAACAGCCCAAGTATGGAAAGAGCCCAAATGTCCATCAATGGATGAATGGATAAAGACATGGTGTATATATGCAATGGAGTATTACTCGGCAATCAAAAAGAATGAAATCTTGCCATTCGCAACTACGTGGATGGAACTGGAGGGTATTATGCTAAGCGAAATCAGTCAGAGAAAGACAAAAATCATATGACTTCACTCACATGAGGACTTTAAGAGAAAAAACAGATGAACATAAGGGAGGGAAACAAAAATAATATAGAAACAGGGAGGGGGACAAAACAGAAGAGACTCACAAATATGGAGAACAAACTGAGGGTTACTGGGGGGGGGGGGTGTGGGAGGGGGGATGGGCTAAATGGGTCAGGGGCACTAAGGAATCTACTCCTGAAATCATTGTTGCACTAGATGCTAACTTGGATGTAAATTTTAAAAATAAATTTAATAAAAAGGCATTGTCAAGGGAATAAAAAAACAAGCCGCAGACTGGGAACAAATACTCAAAAAGACAAATCTGATAAAGGACGTGTATCCAAAACATAGAAAGAACAATTGAAACTCAATAATCTGAAAAGAATCCAATTAAAAACTGGGCCAAAGACCCTAACAGACCCTTCACCAAAGATATACAGATGACAAATATAAATATGAAAAGATGCTCCACGTCATATGTCACCAGAGAAAAATGCAAATGAAAACAAGATACTGCTACACACCTCTTCGAACGAGCAATTTCCAGAACACTGACACCACACGCCGGTGAGGGTGTGGGGCGGCGGGAGCTCTCATGCGTTGCCGGCGGGCACGCCAAACGGTGCAGCCACTTTGGGAGACAGTTCGTTGGTCTCTTACAAAACTAAACATATTCTTACCATATAATCCAATAGTCACACTTTTTGGTATTTACCCAGAGTTAAAAAATTACACGTACACACACACAAAACTGCACACGAACGTTTACAGCAGCTTTATTCAAAACTGTCAAAACTGGGGCGCCTGGGTGGCTCAGTCGGTTAAGCGGCCGACTTCGGCTCAGGTCATGATCTCGCGGTCCCAGAGTTCGAGCCCCGCGTCGGGCTCTGTGCTGACAGCTCAGAGCCTGGAGCCTGCTTCAGATTCTGTGTCCCCCTCTCTCTGACCCTCCCCTGTTCATGCTGTGTCTCTCTCTGTCTCAAAAATAAACGTTAAAAAAAAATTAAAACAAAACAAAACAAAAAAAACTGCCAAAACTTAGACGCAACCAAGATGTCCTTCAGTAGATGATGGATGAAATAGATCCAGAAAACGAGCAGTGCTCAGTGACAGAAAGAAATGAGCTGTGAAGCCATGAAAGGACATAAAGAAGCACACTTGAAATTAATGTAACATTGTGTGTCAGCTACACTGCAATTAAAAGCATTTTTTAAAAAGAAATAGCCACTAAGCATGCAAAAAGATGCCAAATCTTATTACAATTAAAGCTAACGTGAGGGGTGCCTGGGTGGCTTGGTGGCTCAGTTGGTGAGATGCCCGACACTGGCTCAGGTCATGACCTCACATGAGTCAAGCCCCACATCAAGCTTGCTGCTGTCAGCGTAGAGCCCGCTTCAGATCTTCTGTCCCCCTCCCTCTGCCCCTCCCCCGTTTGTACTCTCCCAAAAATAAACAAAACATCAAAAAAATGTTTTTAAGCTAATGTGAATTAAAAAAAAAAACAACAGAAAGGACATGGAAGAAATTTAAATGCATGTTACTAACTGAAAGAAGCCAATCTGAGAAAGCTACGCACTGAATGGTTCCAATCATATGGCATTCTGGAAAAGGCAGAACTATGAAGACAGTAAAAAGTTCAGTGATTGCTAGAGGTGGAGAGGCAGGGAGGGACGAGCTGGCAGAGCTTATCAGGGGAATTTTTATATCTCTTAAAAGGCAGCGAACCTCTTTTTAGTGATATAATAACTGACCCTTGAACAACATGGCTGAATTACATGGGTCTACATGGATTTTCTTCAATACAGGATAATACTGTAAATGTATTTTCTCTTACGACTTTCTAAATAATGTTTTTTCTTGAGCTCCCTTTATTGCGAGGATACAGTTCATGATACATACAATGCAGAAAATAGGCGTTAATCAACAGTTAGTGATCAGTAAGGCTTCCAGTCCACAATAGGCTTTAGCAGTTAAGTTTCTGGGGAGTAAAAAGTTACACATGGATTTCCAATTGAGCAGGGAGTCACTGCCTCTAACCCTTGCGTTGTTCAAGAGTCAACCATGCAATGGTGGATACACGTTATTATATGTTTGTCCGAATCCATAAAATGCACAACACCAAGAGTGAACCCTAATACCAACTACAGGTTTGGATGATGATTTGTAAACGTAGGTTCATTAATTTTAAAGACTGGCCCACTCAGATGGGAATGCTGGCAATAGAAGAGGCTATGCACGTGTGGGGACAGAGGGCATATGGGAAATCTGTCTTTTTCTCGCAACTCTGGTGTGACTCTAAAACTGCTCTTGAAAAAAAACGGGCAGCTCGTCCTCGGTGCTGTCACTCCCCGGCATCGTGGCCGCCTTCAGACCTCAGGTGAAGCACAGCACCATCAGAAAGGGAACCAAGTTCCTCCAGCACCAGTCAGACCCATGTGTCGAATTAAACTCGACTGGCAGAAACCCAGAAGCACGGAAAATAGAGTGCACAGAAGGTTCAAGGGCCAGATCCTGATGGCCAGCACCGGTTACGGGAGCAACAAGAAAACAAAGCACACGCTCCCCAGTGGCTTCCGGAAGTTCCTCGTCCACGATGTCAAGGAGCTTGAAGCGTTGCTGACGTGCAACAGATCTTACTATGCAGAGACCGCTCACGGGGTCCCTCCAGGAACCACAAAACCGCTGTGGAAAGCGCAGCTCCGCCGGCCATGAGACTCACCAATCTCAAGCCAGGCTGTGCAGCAAACAAAATGAACAGACAGCTTATGTGCACGCTGTATTTGTGTCAATAAAACCATAACACCAAAAAAATGGGTAAAGGACTTGAGTAGACTTTGCTCCAAGGAAAAGACATGAAAAGACATTTCTCCACATGGAAAGACACTCAACATTCATCAGGGAAACACAAATGAAAACCACAGCGACGAGACAGTACTTCACACCTGTTACGACGGCTGTTACCAGGATATCCGAAAATAACAAATGTCCAGGATAGGGAGAAACTGCAACCCTTAGGCAGAGCTGCTCAAAGAAGTAAACAGAGAGTCACCACATGATCCACCAACCCACTTCTGGGTTTACACCCAAAGGAACTCGGAAGCAGGGACTCAAACGGCTACCCGCACACCCGTGTCCGCAGCAGCACGAGTCACAATGGCCGAAAGGTGGAAGCAACCCAAGCGTCTGTCGAAAGAACAGACGAAATGGGATCTATACATACACACGATGGAGTGTTTTTCAGCTTGAAAAAGAAAAGAGGTACCGACACACGCCACAGTCAGGAGGAGCCTTGAGAACATCACTCTAATGGAAATGAAGCCAGTCACAGAGGACAGATGCTGTGCGAATCCACTCACGTGAGGGTACGTGCAAGAGTCAAGTCAAATTCGTAGAGACAGAAAGAAAAGAAGTTAAGAGGGGCTGGAGGTGGAAACTGGGAAATCAGCATCGATGCGGACAGAGCTTCAGTTTGGGAAGATGAAGAAGTTCTGGAGTCGGGCGGCAGTGACAGTCACGTAACAACATGAACGCACTCAACACCACTGTCTGTACACTTAAGTACGGGGGCGCCTGGGGGGCTCAGTCGGTGAAGCGTCCGACTTCGGCTCAGGTCATGATCTCACAGTTTGTGGGCTCGAGTCCCACCTCGGGCTCTGTGCTGATGGCTCAGAGCCTGGAGCCTGCTTCGGATTCTGTGCCTCCCTCTCTCTCTGCCCCTCCCCTGCTCACTCTGTCTCTCTCTCCTTCAAAAATAAACGTTAAGAAAAATCATTAAAATGGTAAATTTTATCACATGTATTTTACCACAAAAAAGTTACCATAAAGGATTTTTAAGAAATTATTCTGTATTCCATAAAAAACCCTAGAAGAGAAACAACTCCTGAAGACGCGCACAACAGGAATGATGATTTACGTCAGAGCAGGGTCGAGACAAGAGGGAAACGGACAAAGCAGGCGCCAGAAGCAGCACTGACGGCACTGCTGGGACAGGAGACGCGCAGGAGAAGATGCAGCCAGGCCACCGGCAAGAACGGAAGCGAGACGGAGGCTGGCTGGCCGCAGGGGGCTTGCCTCTCCGGTCGGTGACAGTGACCACAGAGGCGATGCGTGCCCCGCCCTCAGCCAGCGCAGCAAGCCTCTGGTCGCAAAAGCTCTGCCTCTGCCGTGGGCTCTCAAATGCCGTGTGCTGGAGAGACGGCTTAGCACTTAGGTGAAAAAAACCCGCAAGTCCATTTTAAAGATACACAAACAAGCTCACCAAAGCGTGGTTTCTAACAGCAAAAAAATAATAATAATAATGAAACCCCACAAAGTCCCTCAAAGATTCAATCACGATACCCATTAACAGTGAACTACTTCCCAATTTATGAAGTATAGAGTAGGTACACATCCAGGAACATAAAAACGTGTAATTTTTTAGATTTGTACGCTGATCTGTATTATAAAATACTTCTCACCAGAAAAAGCTCAAGTACAGTAAAAGTTCCCTGAAAACCTGAAAGTTTCTCGCTGCATCAAACAGTCACGGTTGAGATGTTCACTACACTGTTTTGCCACTTCTAGTCACAAGTAGCTCCCGCTGCACAGCCCACGTCATCCACTGGTGGTGTGAGGGTGTAGGCCCGGACGCCTCCTAAGAATGTGCAGGTGCATCCGTGTGAGGCTACACCGTGGAAGGTCATACACGCAACACAGGCAGTCGAGCACGTGACGATTCTTCTTCCCACATTGTGCATTCTTGTGAATTTACAGTGCTTTCTATCATGCAAAAGTTTATCGTTGGTACGTAATCAAATTGGAAATATTTCCCTTCATGGTTTCCGATGTGCATGTCATAATTAGAAAGGTTTTTGCACCTCACCTGGGTTTTCTAGAGCACTGACAAATTTACTCAAGTGCAGGCAGAAAATATGCACATTTAACTTTTTTTTAGTGAAGTAGAATTACCATACGAAGTATAACAGGTGTATAATGCTGATTCGACAACTCCATACGTCACCCGGGGCTCACCACGATGCAGTCACCCACCGTACAACGCTACCTCGACTTTACTGACGATTCCCTACGCTGTACTTTCCATCATGGTGACTTGTTTTACAATAGGCGGTTTGTACCTCTTAAGCCCCATTTATCTATTTCACCTACCCTCCCTCCTCCCTCTGGCAACCACCAGTTTGTTCTCTGTATTGAAGAGTCTATTTTTTGGTTGGTTGTTTTTTCAATTCCACATACAAATGAGATCATCTGGTATTTGTCTTTTTCTGTCTGACTTACTTCTTTTAGCATAGTGTCTTCTGAGCTTACCCACGTTGCTGTAAATGACCAGCTCTCCCTCTTTAGTATGGCTGAGTGATATTCCACCGCGGATATACACCCGCACTCAATTTCTGCATAAAGGTGGAAGGACCGAGCCGCACTGACAGAGAGCGCGCAGCTTGACATGAGTGCCTTCATTCGGTCTGTCAGGCAGCCCTCTGTCACCTGCGAGCACCCTCAGCTCCCTGAGAGGGAACAGGAGCACCGCGCGGCCCGGCCTCTGCCGCTGGCGCTGACTGCACCACACCTGTGCGTGCCCTGTAGGCAGATGCACAGGCCGCCTGGACGCAGGGTCCTGCCAGGACACTACTTCGTCACAGGTCTGCGTATCCTGTGACAAAGCACTTCAAAATATGCACTTTTCACTAACATACGTTAGTTTGATCATCAGAAAGCAATTTCTACATCGTAGGAAGACACCACGCAACACAGACTCACCTGGCTCAGCCTCATGTCCATCAAAGTATTCCTCGCTTGGCCGATCTTCCTCATGTCCAGCTCACCTGTGCCAGGTGTCATCAATCCAGGTGTCATTCCACCTGGGTATGGGGTGTTCAGTCCACCTGGATAGGGTGTGTTAAGACCTCCAAATTGCTGGGGGAGGAGGGGGAGAGGAGAAAAAACACGGGGTTGCATTTTCATGCACAAGAATCCCATCACTCTGAAATCTTTCCAGGGTAGCCTGATATACATGCAGCTATACAGACTCAGCCACAGTTCAGCTTCTGAACCACAGAAGCACTTACTCTAACACCACCCATGGCTCCCACTACTGATCTCTCTAATGAGGCTAAAGACCTAGTCGCCTTCTTTTCAGATGCTCACAGTTTGTCGAGGATCCACTGAAGTATGGTTCTCTCCAGTCTGTAAATGTTTGGCGAAGAAACTGTCGGGAACGGGAGTCAGCTTCTCATAGCGCGGGTTCCGCTGGCGTTTGTTTCTGGCATCACCAACCTCGGGAATGCTCAGCCACTCTTCTTCTGTGACTTCTGCCAACTTCCTCTGGAAACATTCGACCCCCGAAAAACATGAATTCTCTGGTAGACTTTCATGTGCACATGAAAAACTATGTTCTCCCTGACCCCTGGTCCCCAAAGCATCATGGTTTAGAAAGAATTTTGATGCAGAAATTATCTACTTCACTCAAAAAATTCAATGTCTTGGACCTACTCTATTTCACTCAAATGTAAATTGTTCTGTCAAAGCCCAGAGGACTGTGTGGAGAACCTCATGCACAAACAGAGTTAAAGTTACTAAGAAAATAAGCTCACAAGTCCCATTTTTTTCAGCAGAGAGAGAAAGAACTTTTTCTTTGCACACATATACATAAAATTAAACACTAAAGCAGGGACCTTCTGCTATCACATGAATTTAATAAAAGCAAGCTGGGGCACCTGGGTGGCTCAGTCAGTTGAGCATTCAACTCTCGATTTTGGCTCAGGTCACGATCCCATGGCTGTGGGATGGAGCCCCATGTCGGACTCCTCACTGAGCACAGAGCCTGCTTAGGATTTTCTCTCCCCCTCTCTCTCCCCCTCGCCTGCTCATGCTCACTCGCACTCTTTCAAAATAAATAAGTAAATATTTAAAAAGATACAAAATTAAAAAAGAGCAAAGTTAGTAAAGTCTCATCAATCCTACCCCATTCTCTGCTGGGTAACTTAGATGCATGAGAAAGTGCGTGTCACCCATCCACTTACTTTCAGATCTGAGAATTGTTGTTGGATTTTGGGCCGTTCCATTCGGTACTTCTCGATTTCTTCTTTCTCTCTTTGCTCCCTAGGAAGTAAAATGTGTGCATCCATTAGAAATACTCGACGTCAGGGCACCTGGGTGGCTCAGTTGGTTAAGCATCCTACTCTTGCCTTCAGCTCAGGTCATGATCCCAGGATCATGAGATTGAGGCCTGCATAAGGCTCTGTGCTGGGTATGGAGTCTGATTAAGATTCTCTCTCTCCCTCTCCCTCTGCCCCTTCCCCCACGTTCGCACATGCACACCCTCTCTCAAAAAAAGAGAAATACTGGACGTCAATTCTGAAACGAAATCATTTTATTATTCTTCATTAAGTCACCAAAAGAATAATTCCACACACTCAGCAGCTAAATCAAATATACTTTAAAGTATCAATGGATACATCCATAATTATATTGACCCAATTATTTACCAAATGAAAACAGGCAGAAATTCACTAAAATAAAAGTAAGCTGGGGGTGCCTGGATGATTCAGTTAAGCATCCAACTCTTGATTTCAGCTCAGGTCATGATCCCATGCGTGGTTCATGAGATCCAACCTCACATCAGGTTTTGCATTGACAGCACAAAGCCTGCTTAGGATTCTCTCTCTCTCTCTCTCTCTCTCTCTCTCTCTCACTGTCCCTCCCCCATGAGCTCAAGTGCACATGCTCTCTCCCCGCTCTCTCTCTCAAAATAAATAAACTTAAAAAAAAAGGGACAGGGCGCAGGTTATCTTACCCTGATAAAAATACTTGCATTTGAACATGAGTGCATTTACACCTTTAAAATTCTACAAAATCCCAAAGGTAGATCCATCCTGTGAAAACTGAACCACTGTCCTAGTTGCTCACCTGACTCTCAGCCTGTCACTGCTTCCCTCCCTTCCAAGCAGTCAGTGCACCTCTAAAGACAGCTTTCTGCTCCATGTGCCAGAACTAATGGGCTGTCTCATCAATCCATGCAACTGGCCTTCAGGGACAGGGAGCTACTGGGTTCTGGTGGTTTAGGACCAGGTCTAGGCACTGAGAAGAAATTTATGGGTTACTGTAACAAAGCATCAACCAAGTTAAACAAGAGTTAATGTGACCCACGTAACTAATACTTCCTAACACTGAGATTTACGTTTTCTTCATAAGGTAGAGAGGAGAACACCAGGCACGGGAATGTGTTATGACAAACGACGCGCTTGGAAAAGACCAGCACCTCCCCATAAGCTGGAGACAGTTAGTCCTCATGGCTCCTAATGAAAAGCAACACACATAGGAGAGAAGCTGCCCTGTCAGCTTTTCTGGCCAAACTCATCTTACCTGATTTTAATGCAGCCTCAGGATCCAATTCCCACTCCACAGGGAATACTGTGAGCAGGTTAAGGACACCCGAGGAGATGGGCAGCCACTCCATAACTCACGCCCTGCCACCAAACAACTGATCTCTTCAAAAAGCCAATGGCACAAAAACTTTAAAAAGGCAGGGTAAGGGGACAGACTTAAGAGACAGGAAATGAGGAGTGGTTTTGATTGCATCTTGGTTTGGAAAAGAGCAGTTCTACTATGTTCTGGAGACCAGCAGAAAAATATGCGGGTGCCTGGGTGGCTCAGTTAGTTAAGCGTCTGACTTCAGCTCAGCTCAAGATCTCACGGTTGTTGACTTTGAGCCCTGTGTCAGGCTCTGTGCTTGCCGACAGCTCGGAGCCTGGAGCCTGCTTCGGATTCTGTGTCTCTCCCTCTCTCTGCCCCTCCCCTGCTCACACTCTGTCTCTATCAAAAATAAATAAACATTGGGGCGCCTGGGTGGCTCAGTCGGTTGAGCATCTGACTTTAGCTCAGGTAATGGTCTCGCAATTTGTGGGTTTGAGCCCCGCATCGGGCTCTGTGCTAACAAACAGCTCAGAGCCTGCAGCCTGCTTCAGATTCTGTCTCTCTCTCTCTCCCCCTCCCCTGCTCATGCTCTCCCTCTGACTCTCAAAAATGAATAAATGTTAAAAATAATAAGTAAATGAATAAACATTAAAAAGCTTTTTTCTTAAGAAAATACAGATATGGACTGGCTGTCAGGTAGTCATTGGAATAAAGCTTTGGGGTTCATGCTGCTGGGGGCAATAAAGGTGTTGCACCAGTGCAGAGGATAAACTGACCCTGACACGACCCAGCAAAGACCACCAGCGGATGTGGGAGAAGCAAATGTACAAGCTGTGTAGCCAGGGCTGAGACTACATGAGGGCATGGTCGGCTGCACTGTCCCACTGGTTTGTATCGTAAAAAGTACTCCTAACAGGGGCGCCTGGGTGGCACAGTCGGTTGAGCGTCCGACTTCAGCCAGGTCACGATCTCACGGTCCGTGAGTTCGAGCCCCGTGTCGGGCTCTGGGCTGATGGCTCGGAGCCTGGAGCCTGTTTCCGATTCTGTGTCTCCCTCTCTCTCTGCCCCTCCCCCGTTCATGCTCTGTCTCTGTCTGTCCCATAAATAAATAAAAACGTTGAAAAAAAAAATTAAAAAAAAAAAAGTACTCCTAACAGAAGTTTTAAAAGTCAAGCATTTTTCCAAAACCACTTAATGAGATGACTTTCTACATGTATCCATGTCCCCCAGTTTTTGAAGTGAATTCTAGAAGACTGAAATTCAACCTTCTTTAATATGCAAAACCACATATACTTAATTACTAGATGTATATAAAATAACGCACGTCTATGTAATAACTAATAACAAGCGTCACAAAAAGCCCTGAACAACTGTATTTCGCCCTTCCAAAATAAAAACTCTACACACATTATGGGAAGTTACTAAATTGCATGTGTAAGAAGCAATGTTAACTATCACTTTCTGGACTTATGACCAAATATAACCCTTTTATCTATACTTGGTCTCACTGTCCCAATATTCTATAACGAAAACACATTCTTTCAGTAGTAAAAAAAAATTACAGCTTTCTTATTTGTATCTTGTTTCATTTTTAAAATAAAAAACTTACAAAACAATGTAACTTATTATGGTTTAAAAGATTATGTGTTCACTTTGTTTTAATTTCCCCAGAAACAAGGTCGGGGAATTCAGAAAGCTGTCATATCAAATGGAGACTGAAGTAACATCAACGAACAGATTTGCTAAACCAAAGTTCAGGGCGAGACACCCACCTGAGAACCCACAGAGAAACCACATCTTCTCTTGAACAGGCCCCCAAGGACAGAGTGCACCTGCTCCCTCCAGGCTCACCGTCACCCATCCCCACCAGCCCAGCCTGACTCCCCACAGTCCCAACGCAGTCCCAGCGCTGTCGTGTGGACCGAGATTCTCAAGCCACAGCCCCTGCCTACAAGGACTTACATATTCATCTGTCATCTTCAGCTAACTTCCAAATTACTTAATAAACATCAACTAACATCACTACACCCCTCTCAAAGAGGGTAATCCTGACGTGTGATCAAAACAATCCCTCAAATTCTGTAGATTTCTGGAAAACAATAGAGTTCTTACGCTCTCCACTCCAGTCCCCAGCCCTAAGACTACGCTCCAGCAGCCTGGCACTTATCCAAGTGTGGCTGCCATAAATTAAGATCCAGGTGGCCTCAGAGCTGAGCAGACACGTGCATTGCTCTTGCAACTTTTCTCCACATCTGAAGTAAGTCAAAGCAAGTATCTCTTTTAAAGTTAGATAAATACAGGGGCACCTGACTGGCTCAATCAGTGAGCATATGACTCCTGATTTTGGGTGTGAGTTCAAACCCCACGGGTACAGAGATTAGTGCCTGGGTGGCTCAGTCAGTTAAGCATCCAACTTCAGCTCAGGTCATGATCTCACAGTTTGTGGGCTCCAGCTGTGCTGACAGCAGGGAGCCTGGAGCCTGCTTGGATTCTGTGTCTCCTCTCTGCCCTTCCTCCACTTGCACTCTCTCTCTCTCAAAAATAAACAAACGTCAAAAAATAAATACAATACAATCTTAATGCAGCACCTGGGAGGCTCAGTTGGTGGAGCGTCCAACTTTGGCTCAGGTCATAATCTCACGGTTCATGGGTCCGAGCCCTGCATTGGGCTCTGCTCTTGACAGTTCAGAGCCTGCCAGGGATTCTCTCTCCCCCCTCTCTGTCATTCTCCCAATTCATGCATGCACATTCTATCTCTCAAAATAAATAAACTATTAAAATAAATAAATAGAATTAAAAGCAAGAGAAAGAAAAAAGGAAGGAGAAAGAGAGTTGGGTAAATACAGTGTAAAGGGCAGAAATTTACATTACCTCCTTTCTTTTCTTCTTTCATCCATCCTTTTATCCAGAGCGGCATAAATAGCATCCGCTTCCTCGTCATCTTTTTCGTAGGGCCCACTGGAGAAGAGGCTCCCAGCATAACCATTAAACTAAGGACACAACAACATACTTAGAGGGTCAGCTTTACCCCCAACACAATCCCCACAAGCAGAAACAGAGAACACCTCTAGCTGTAAAACGTTTGTGAAACAATTTTTCTCAATCCGACAATCCCAAACTGAGGGAAAATAAAGTCAGTCATCTGTACTGCTCACAAGTATCATGGGCATGAAAGATAAAGGAGCTACCCAGAGGGGAAGGGACCAAGAGACACAGCCAGTGCAGTGCAGGGTCCTGGACTGGGTGCACCAGAAACAAGACACCAGGGGAAAACGGATGGAACGCAAATGAGGCCCACGGGTTAGGTACACAGCCAACAGTGTTGTGTCAATGTTAGTTTCCTGGTTTCAATAACTGTACTAAGGTCACGTGAGATGAGGAGAAGCTAGTGAAGGCATTTTCCACGCGATTTTTGCAAGTTCCCTGGAAGTTTAAAATCATTTCAGAATTGGGGCGCCTGGGTGGCTCAGTCGGTTGAGCGTCCGACTTCAGCTCAGGTCATGATCTCGCGGTCTGTGGGTTCGAGCCCCACATCGGGCTCTGTGCTGACAGCTCAGAGGCTGGAGCCTGCTTCGGATTCTGTGTCTCCCTCTCTCTCTGCCCCTCCCCTGCTCGCTCTCTCTCTCTCTCTCTCTCTCTCTCAAAAATGAATAAACGTTAAAAAAAATTTTTTTTTAAATCATTTCAGAATTGAAATTTTTAAAATCTTTTCCTGAGTAATAATGCCACCTATTAGAACACACATGAAGAAAACCTCAACTGGCCAAATACTAACTAACTAAGAGAGTATGCACTCAAACAAAATAGAGAATCATCGCCAATTCCACCTGGAATTTTCATTATTAAAAACAAGCCAAGACAAAACCCCAGGGCTAGTACATCTCTTCTGAAGAGACAACAGTGCACGTATCTTTGTCTGTCCTGCTCCCTTCCTGCCCTCTGCTGAAGGTACCCTGGGCACAGCAGAGGCGCTAGCTGTACTGGCCTCTCTGAGCTCGTCGCCAGAGATGCCAAGAGCACACGGGGTCAAGAAGCTGGTCGGCCCTTCTGGGGACTGGCTGGGAGCGTGCCACAAGTCACCTCATCGTAGTTGGTGTCATTCAGATCCTCATCGTCATCATCCGCAGCTTGGCTTTTCTTCATCTGGTCCCCGACGGTCCTCTTGCCCGGGGGTGCGTGGCGGTCATCCACAGGGTCATTTGCGTCCCGGGCGGGCCCAATGTCTGACCGGGTGGTGAAGCCAGTGGCACTGCAGGAGACCCCAAGACACCCATTTATCCAGGCGAACTTGTTCCTTTGTTCTCCCTCCACAGTCCCCGCTTAATAACCCCTCTTTTTCTCGCATCTCTGGGAAGGCACCAAAGCGCCAGGCAGTAAGGAACCAAGCACGCTGTGCTCGCCAACGTTACTAGTCTGTTCTCTTCAGGACAGAAAGCTTCCGACCTACCCTGAGGAGGTTACCAAGGCCCCACATTCTCCTTGAGAGACTCACCAGAGCATCAGACCTCCCTCTGCCCAGGTTCCCGCCTCCCACTTCCAATAACCTGCTGATCGCATCCCCTACACATCCAAGGAGGCCCTCAACCCCAATGTGACCCAACCAGAATTCCTTTTCTGTGCTTATCCTGCAGCCGCCCTGGGGTGTTTCCAAGTACCAGGTGGGCACCAGACCACCGGCCTCACCTCCGTGCCTTCTCCTCCATCCCATCGGTACCAAGTTCTACTGAGTCTACCTCTGAAACCCCTCCTCCCCAAACCTTGACTCCCATCACAGCCGGGAACCAACTTCGCTACCCCTGCCTCTAGCCTTCTTCTCGTTTCAGCGCAGTCTGACCATGGCGCTCTGACGGCTCTGTCTCTCCTACAGGAACTCTGGTCCCTCCACCCCTGCACCTTCCACCCAACAGACCCCTTGAGAGTCCCTCAGCTTCCTCCACACCAGGCCTTTTTTCTTCACCACCCAACACACAGTGTCAGTCACACACATTTCTACATCCCTAAATCCCAATCTTCTACCAAATAAGGCTCAAATGCTACCACTCGATAGAGCATTCCCTGACCGCTGGGACCCAAGGGTTCCAAATCTGTTCCTTTTTTAGGGGCACCTGCATGGCTCAGTGGGTTAAGCATCGACTCTTTTTTTTTAATGTTTATTTATATTTGAGAGAGAGACAGAGTGTGAGCAGGGAAGGGGCAGAGAGAGAGGGAGACACAGAATCTGAAGCAGGCTCCAGGCTCTGGGCTGTCAGCACAGAACCCAACATGGGGCTCAAACCCACGAACCGTGAGATTATGACCTGAGCCGAAGTCGGACACTCAAGCCCCCCAGGCATCCCTGCGTTGACTGCTGATCACAGTCTGTGAGTTCAATCAAGCCCCACATCCAATGCCTCACTGACAGCGTGGAGACTGCTTGGGACTCTCTCCCTCCCTCTCCTTCTGCCCTTCCCCTCATGTACATGCACGCTCTCTGTCTGTCTCTGTCTCTCTCAAAACAAATAAACTTTAGGGAAAAAAGGCTTAAAAAACGAATCTGTTCCTCTTTGTATATTTAGTAATGCAAAGACCTCACCTCTCCTGGTAGGAGGTCTTCTGAAGATGATGCCAGTGAGACTTGTGTGTTCCCCACTCCAACCTTAACCCCCCACAGGGCAACCTGATAGCTTCCCTAAACAAATGAATAACCAAACAAATAGAATGATGATGACTGCTCATTTATTCAACCACTTGTGACAGTAATCCGTGTGACAGGCACGGGAGACCCAGTCACAAGCCTCACAGATGCCCTGCGTGCCTGAGCTGAGAGTTCCAACACCCAGTGTATGACGACCAGCACCACGGGGAAAGAAGGGGGTACTGGGAGCCGCCACACAGAGGAATCTGGCCGGGAAAGGATCACTTATGCTTTCGACAAGGGTGTGGGGTCTGCCTGGCCTGGGGAGAGTAGCCGCGGTGTTCCTACGACCCGTCAAAGATTCCCGTAGTCCTCACTGCAGACCTGCTCACAGATCATCTTACAGATCCAAACACGGGCTCACCACCAACGCATGGTCAAAGCCCAAGCCTCGCGTCGTCTAGGGAGCAAGCAGAAGTGGTACTCAGCTCTGGTCCACCCCAAAGCATCATTCTTCTACATGGATTAAACCAAGCCCAGGGACGTCTTGCAAACAGTGTGGCCACAGATCCTAATCTGTCATCCCTCTCGAGAAATCTTCCCCGTCGCCAAGCTCCCCAAATCCGACTGATTCCCGAGGAGAAGCGTCGGGTAGTGAGGACGGTCTTGTCCGGGCCCGCGCCGGCCCCCAGCCCCTCTTCCCCAAGCGCGCGCGGCCCGCTCTGCTCGCCGGGCCCCGGGGCCCGCGCCGCCGGCTCCCTCCCCTCAAGCGCCGCGGCTCGCCCCCAGCCTTACCCCCGGCCCAGCCCCGGCACGTAGCCGAGAGGAGCGGGCATGCCCAAGAACGGCTTCTTCTTCTTGTTCATGGCGCCGGTGACGACCACCGCCGGAGAGGAAGAGGGGACGGAGGACGCGACCGCAGGCAAAAGACCACAGACGTCCCAGGTTCCTCAGCAGGAAGAGCTCCCGGGCCCTGCGTCACCCGCGCCCCGGAAGCAAAGGTCGCCGGCCGCACGAAGCCCCGCCCACTCCGCATTCCTCGGGCGGAAGTTCCTGAAAACCGACTTCCGGCACCGGCGATGGGGCGGGGACGTGGCAGGCGCACGCGCGGGGCGCCTGATAGTGGGGAGGCGTGCGAACCGCCCAGCTGGAGACCTCCTGGAGCGACATCATCCTGGAAAAAAACCTGCAGGACCTCAAAACTCAGCCTGGGGCATCTTTACTTACTGCGTGCTTTCGACGCATTTCCGAGGAGACCTGCCTGCATGAGCGGGACCCATGGGTCCCCTCCCCGAGTCCGCCTGACCGCCGGGGACCGCTCATAACCAGGCCTAGCCATTCACCTTTCCCTTCAGAATCGTCCTGGCCCTGGGGCAGGCCTTAACACATCTGAGCGGGGCTGCACCTGACTAGTTGTGGACAGCTTGTGTGCGGTGTATGTGTCCTGATCGTGGGCACACCTGTCTGCTCGTGCCCCAGGGTGCAGGCTGCTGTTCTAGCTCTCAGCGCTCAGGTTCTCCGGGCTCCAGTTCAGGCACCAGTCCCTGTACAGGCTCCACTCCCACCCCCACCACACCTTGAACATGGCAGTGAGGGCAGAAGCGCAGCCCCTACAGGGCCAATTGGCGAAAATAAGTAAAGGCAGTAGATATGTTGGGAACAATTCGGTATGTGGGCATGCGTGGCCACAGCATGTGGGTGAATTCGGTGCAGATCTCTACTTGCGTGTGTTGGTGGACATGGGTACCAGTCAGATCACCTGTGCTCGTGTTTCAGGTGGACATACATGACGACTCTGCATACGTTTCTGTATCGCCGTGTGTACCTTTGCTCATTCTGTGGGACATCCTCCAGCAGCCCACATACACCTGGGGAGAGTGCTCAGACTTGGCAGAGCAAGCGAAACTCAGTGGGTAGCCTCTGGACAGGGCAGCCCCCAGCCCACCCTAGCACTTCTCAGCGGGGTCCTGGAACAAACACATCCCTCCTGCCTGCTGCAGCCTCCTTGGAGCTTCTCTCTCCTCCCCATTCCCAGCCAACCCCCTTTTGGTGCCACATCCTGAGCACTGAGTCAGATTCTGGGGCTACAGAGGGAAGGGGAGAGACCCTGGCTGTCTTCCTGGAGTTCACATTGTGGTGGGGGTTTAGAGAGGGTCTAGGGAAGCAAGTGCCCATTTGAGGAGAGATCTCTGGATAGGTGTGAAGAATGCGTAAATAAAGGAGTGAGTCGGTAATCTGAGGTAGGAGAATGAAGGGAAGTGGTTGCAAGGCATCGGTCTGGCCTTTGACCTGGGCTCCGGTGGACAGAAGATCCCAGGAGCAGGTAGGATACTCCCCTCTTACCCCTTCCTTCCCCGCGCGAAAGATCGCATCTTTATTTCCCTGCCTCAGAAGCCCCTTCAGACGTCTGGATCCCGTATAGGTGCACAGAATCACTGTTCCTTGAAGCCATGCCCAGGTGCGTAAGGTCGTCCCTTACCCTGGCAGACACCCTTTGCATACGCAGACCTGCGCGCCGCCGACACACCTCGGAGCTCCCGGAGCGCGCCCAGCACTCAGGGCTCAGAGGCAGGTGCCTCGCCGCGCAGACTCGCCGGGCGCGGGGACCGGCTCGGGCGCGGGGCCGGCTGGGGCGGGGCAGCGGCGCGCGTTCCCCGCCGGCCACACGGGCCGCCTTGCGCCCGGCGAGGGGCGTGTGCACGGGCCCGGGATCCTTGGGCCCCATGTTCACGGAGCTAAGGACCAAGCTGAGCCCCCCGCGAGGCCGCGCCGGGGCTGTGCGCGCCGGCTTCGGGGAGCGCCGGGATGTGGACGGTGAGCAGGGCTTCGGGGATATCGCAGGTTGGGGGCTCGAGGACCGAGAGGAACGGGGGCGGGAACTGGCGGACTCCAAGTGGCGGCTTGGCGCGGACTGGGGGGCGCGTCCTGGCCGAACGGGGTCTCCGGTGTCTTTGTCCTGAGCTGGGGCGGCGGGGCGGGTAGCCTCAGGCCTCGGGGATCGGCGCACCCTTGACTGGAAGGAGGTTATGGGCTGGGGCTCCTGTCCTCAGGCTCGCACCATCCTGCGGTCACCTTTTCCCTCGCGCGAGCTCCCCTTCCTTCCCCAGCTCTTGCAGTGGGGCCGAGAGGGAGCCGAGGCCACAGTCGGGCTTGGGCGCCCCCGCCCCATTTTATGCTGGAATTCTGACGTTGGGGTTAAGAGGGAGGGACGGAACGACGGGCAGATGGACGGAAAGATGGAGATCCCTCCTGGTGCTGGGCAGGAAATGGGCGGGGCCCGGCTGTACCCTGACAGGTGCAGCGCGCTCGGTGGCGTCCAACTGGTTCGCCCAGAGCTTAGCTCTGGGGCCCCGGCCCTGCACGGCTCCGCTCGCGAGGCCCTGAGACGCGAGGCCGAGCGGCACAGGCACCTGTGCCCTGAAAGATTTATTAATCTTTTTCCACGATACTAGAAGCCACAACGGGGCAGCCACGCCACACCTGGACCTCAATTTTAGAGTCACCTGGTGTCATCCGATTCCAGAACGTTGTAAGAATGAAGGGGGGATGTTAAGTCGGAGGAATCTTAAGGGGTAGAAGGAGGGGAAGTAATGGGTTTTCCCCGATACCGAGACCTCTTGGGCACATCGCCAAACCCTGCCCTCAGTTGTGGCTGCAAGGTTGTGTCCATGGGAGGCAGGGTCTCTCATTCTACTGCTGAGAGCCAGTGGGGCAGGCGCCCTGGCCAAGAACCTGATTCTGCCTGCTGAGTTGGGGCCTGGATGCTGTAAAGATGAGGGCACACCTGGGCCCTATCTCTCCCTAGGGTTCTGTTGACTTGTGGATACCACACAGAGCCTTTGTCCACCCACCCATCCATCCATCCATCCATCCATCCATCCATCCATTAATCCACAGTATTTCTGGGCACCCCCTTTGTGCCCAGACCTGTGCAAGGTGTTGGGAGGAGCTCATCGGGGTGTCTGCCCTCCCATGACCTATGTCAGCAACAAGCCCAGAAATGAGAGAGAAACTGAAACTTCAAGAGTAAAATGAAGTCTGTTTGGGGAATAGAGGGCGCAAGGTGTCACTGGGCCCTCTGAGCATACGGCTGGACCCTGCACAACTGTGCTGAGCAGCCCATGCCCTCTGGAAGCCCACTACCCCCAGGAGCTGTCCTGGGCCAAGGGCTCTGCGGCAGGTGGAGGAGAGCCGTCCTGGTTGTTGGCTGACCCGGAGTTCATTCAGGCCTCTTGTTGGTGGGGGTCAGCAGATGAGCAGAGCACGACAGGGCAGGAGCCAAGTCTCAGATGCTAGGTATGGCTGCAGAGACGGGGTGCCCTCACTGGTGAGGGGCAGGCAGCATACTCAGGGGGTTCCCACCATGCAGGCTCTCCCAGGACGTAGGGGCCAGTGCTCCCTCACAAGCAGGTCCTGTCTTTGTGCCCCACTCTGGCTCAGCACGTGTCAGCCCAAGGCAAGGGCAAGATCAGGCCTGACTCAGGATAGCCCCTCGCCAGGCTATAAGTCTGAGGCTCCCTGGTGGGCACATTTCCTCTCTAATCTAAGCACAGTCCTGTTCCCCAGAGTATGAACTGTGTACTCAGAAAAGGAAAGGTGTTTCTAGGTCGTCATCCTTGGGCTGGGTGGGTGCTCAAGACAGCTCTTGTGTACTTCCTTTCTGCCTTTGGGGGGTTGGGAACCTCTAACTGGGAAGGTGGCTCTCTGTGTTGGGAGGGAAGATGGGTTGGGCAGGGAGCTGGTTTGCAGAGAGAGGGTCCTCTGGCCCTGTCCCTGACCACTCTGACCAGGCACCCGTGCTCTACAGCCACGGCACACTTCAGCTTCTGCCGAACCCTCCTGGATCACACAGTGTCCACTGAGAGCATCCCTTGTCACCTGCCTCGGACGCCAGGCACCAGCCTCACGTGGCACGACTCCCGTAGCCAGAGGGCCGCTGGCGGCCGGCCAGTCAAGCTCCTGCAGCAGCCTGGCACAGAGGCCCCCCAGGTACCCACCCAGCATACCCACCTCAGCCCCTGCCCTCCCCATCACCTCACTCCACCTGCCACCCATCTCCCCTGCAGGGCCGGCTATACTCCGACCACTATGGTCTGTACCACACAAGTCCCTCACTGGGTGGCCTGACGAGGCCTGTGGTTCTGTGGAGTCAGCAGGACGTCTGCAAGTGGCTCAAGAAGCACTGTCCCCACAACTACCTCGTCTACGTGGAGGCCTTCTCCCAGCACGCCATCACAGGTACCCTCGGTTGCTGGGGGTGTGAGGGGCGTAAGGATCCCCTGGAGAGCCCCCCTCAGCCTGCCTCAGTTTCTTTTGCTATCATTTCTTCCTGTCTTCTATTTCCTTCTAGTCAACCTCTCCTTCTAGGTTTGTCTCTTTGCAGAATCTGCCATTGCCTCCCAGTGCATTTCTATCTTTTTCTGGCTTTTCTCTGCCCCGGCTCTGTCCGTCCTTGCCTTTCCTCTGCCTATCCCCCTCCTTCCTCTCCTTATTTCTCTGTCTCTGCCTCTCTTTCTCTTTAAGTCTATGTCCCCCTCTTCTCCCCCCCACTTCTGCCTTGGCTCTTAATGCTCCTTGCGTGTTGACCTTGGCTTGAACCCTCCTCCCCTCTCTCCCAGGCCGGGCGCTGCTGAGGCTGAATGGGGAGAAACTGCAGCGGATGGGGCTGGCACAGGAGGCACAGCGGCAGGAGGTGCTGCAGCAGGTGCTGCGCCTGCAGGTGCGCGAGGAGGGGCGGAGCCTGCAGCTGCTGAGCCAAGGTCAGTGGGAGGAGCCAGGGGGGCCTGAGAGTCTGGGGGGGGGGCAGGGGGAGAGGCTGGGCCATGGGGCCAAGAGGAGGGTGGGTGAGTTGACCTCAGGGGGGCGGCTGTAGGACGCTGGTAAGGGCCATCCTGTTCCTGGCAGAGTGGAAGATGCCAGAGATCTCCACCCCTCCTCACCCCTACCCACCCCGTAGCCTCCTTTGGAAACATGTCCTAGCTGCTGCCTGAGGCTTGAACCCCAGACCCCAGCACTGTGACCGGAGCCTGTGGCAAGGATGATGCATAGCTGGCACACAGCCCCTCTCGGACCCTGCAGGAGGCCCCAGGGGCTGAGCCCAGCCCGATGGACAGGTGGGACCAGGATTGCCACCTCTGGCTGTGCATTCTGGGCCGTTGAGCAGGTGCGGGCTGCTTGGGTGTGGCCCTTCCTTGCAGGACCTGAGCCCAAATGCACCCTCTGGTGCTGCTGGCAGCGTGTGGGGCAGCTACTTGGAGCCAGAGCAGGGTCTGGTTATCCCCCTAGACTCCCGGGGAGTCCGTTTATTTATATTCCCTTCACCCGCACTGATGTCTGTGCCCCTGTTGCCTGCTGAATCACGCTTCCTTTGGGCATCCTGCCCTCCCCCAGGGCAAGAGGTCTGTCTGTCTGCCCATTTGTCCAGTTCTGCACCCTCACCCAGCATCTAGAGGACAGGCGGAATAAGCTGTGGAAGCTCCCTCTGGCGAGTGCCCTCCCCTGCCCCACCCAGATAATCAGCAGCAGCCGCATCCCCAGGCACACCATGCCAAGTGCGTGCCCTCGTGATTTCTGAAACCCTCGCCACGCCCCCATCTGTTCCCGGGAACTGTGGCAAGAGAGGTCTGGGGGTTGCTCAGGCGCCCAAGACCTAACCCAGCACTATGAGCACCCTATGACGGGGATCAGACCCAGCTGTCTCCTGGCCTTGGGTTTGGGTGTCCCCCCTCCTCCCACGGTTGCGGAGGCTGCCTCTGAGGGACAGTTGTGGGCATGTATTCTCACTGCTCCTCTCCCAAGAAAATCTGAATTCACACAAGAGACTGTCCTGAGGGCTGTGCCCCCGACCCCTGCCCACCAGAGACCCAGCCAGCACCTGAGCAACCACTCTGTGAGCCAGAGGGCCCAAGGTTTGGGACTGGTGCTGCCCAGCAGAGGGACAGTGAGGGCAGTCCTGGTAGCCCCCACCTTCTTGTTCCTCTGCCTGCCCACTCCCCTAGGGAGCCCTGAAAATCTCAGGGATTGAGGCTGAGCCTCCAGCCTCCTCTCTGTGCCCCAAGCCGGCCTCCAGATGGGAAGTGGCTTGTTGCAGGTCCCGAGTGGGATTTGGATAACTGGCCTGGTGCCCCCTATCCCGCGGGCCCCAGTAGGAAGCTCCCTCGTCCTTTCTGGCCACCCTGATTGCCACAGCCTGCCTTGTGCCATCACAACGTTGTCTTCTCCAGGGGGCCCTTCCTATCACTGCCGCAGTCTTCTCCCTCCTTTGTCTTGCCCCCCACCCTGCCATGCTTGTCTTGTCTTCTTTGTTTTGCGCTTTTTTATATTCTGACAAAGACCAGAAATAAACCTGGTTCTCAACTGCCCCAGTGTGGTGTTTGGCTCAGGCCAACTGGGTGTTTGAGAGTGGGAAGAGTCCTGGATGGAGGGCCCCGGGCTGTGGGAGGAGGCGGTGCCGGGTGCCCAGTTCAGGTGCGTCCACAGGGCCACTAGGGGGCAGTGGTGTCGCATCTTGACAGCACACCTGTTTACCCCAGGGCCGGGTGGGGAATCCTGGGCTCAGCCCTGTGGACTGCAGCCAGATGCACGGACACAGGTGAGTTACTTTCCTGGGGCCTCCATGACGAATGACAGCTGGGAAGCTTAACACAACAGAAACTGATTTCATCACAGTAATGCAGGCTACCAGTCTGAAAACCAGCAGGACCACAGTCCCTCCCGGAGCACAGGATAGAACCCTTCCTCACCTCTCCCAGCTTCTCGCGGCTGCTGCAGGGATCCCTGGGCACATCACTCCCATCTCAGCCCATCGTGGTCAAATCACCTTCTGTGTCATATCTTCCTCTTACAAGGAAACTTGTCGCTGGATTTAAGGGCCACCTGGATAATCCCAGATGATCTTCTCACCTCAAGACCCTTAAGATCTGCAAAGACCTTTTCTCCAAATAAGGCCCCATTCGTGGGTTCCAGGGATTTGACATGGCAATCTTTGGAGGGCCCCCATTAAGCCCCTGACACAGGGTAATGCCCTAACATAGGAAACACATGGGTCACAACAACACCCTGACACATGTGCCCACACAGCAACCAGACACATGGTAATGCAGAGGCAGAAACTGACCACGGGAGTCTGGAGACACAGAGACACAATGATGCTGGTTTCCAGATCCACAATACACCATGATACCCAGTGACCCGCTAACATAAACACAGGGGGCACAGGACACACAATGTCCCGACATCCAGACATTCTATAGCTTGGAGACACATCTGCTAAGGTACAGATTTCCCTACACACACACACACACACACACACACACACACACACCCCTTCCAACTAGTCACCTGGATACTAACATACAGATAGGCATGTTTTCCCCTAGTATGGGACACATAGACATAACCCTGACATCAGACGTCTACACAGGAGACTGCCCGGCACACGTGGTCACTAAGGCACACACCTATCAACAGACGTGGACGTGCTCCATGCGTGGACATGCAGACTTACACGGGGAAAGATGACAAACCTGGCTGGGTCTCACGCACTGACCCCTCCCCCAACCCTGGATGTCCTGTCCCCAGGGTGGACACGGTCAATGAGGGAAAGGACATTTCCTCTTCCTCCTGGGGCCACATGGACCTTTCTCTGGCTCTGATTTCCAAGGGAAGTTCTAACCCAATGAACGCTCCAAAGAGGGCCCCTACCCCTCTCTCTGGCGGCACTTTGTGCCAGCCATTAGAGAAGCAGGTCTCAAGAGTCCCCATGAGGAGAGGCAGACCCTAATCTGACCATGTCTCTTGTGCTCTGCCCTGAATCTATTGCAGGGTAGACAGAAGGGTGGAGTGGGGGTAGGTGCCGGGGGTGGGAAAGGCTTCAGGGAAGGAGGTGTGTCTTGTAACTCTGTTTCCCAACTAGCACCTCTTCCTCTGCTTCATTCACTCCCAAATCCTGGTAGCGATGGTACCCCATTACCCCCAGCCCTGATACCAGTGTCCCCTGGGTTCTGGGGCACGGCAGAGCAAGGCACTGGCCCTGGCCACCCCCACCCGAAGCAGACAGAGGCTGGTCCAGTGGTCAGTAACCCCATAGAGCCCATGGCCTCAAACTGCTCCCCCAGCACTGTTAGTAGCCAGGCGGTCCCCTGACTGTGGCCACAGGCAGAGGTGGTCACAGGGCCGGTTGGAAGAGATCCAGATCCTGCTTTGCAGGCCCCAATCTCCCAGGGGCCAGGAGTTCAGGCTCCCAGAGGACGGTGGTCTCCATTGCTGCACCTTCCCGGGGCCAACACCTAGAGGCATCTGGTCGCTTCGATCCGCGTACATTGGGATCGGGGCAGTTCCCAGCGTCCCGATAGTGCCTCAGTTTACCCCACTGCCTGAAAAAACGCCTCTTGCCCTACGGGCGGCATAACGGGCCACTTTGCACTGGAGCCCCAGCGGATGGAGGCGACGGACCCAGGAGCCGGGAGAGGGGGCCGGGCCGATGGGCCCCCTCCCCCCCAACCCGTTCCTCCCCGTCGCGGCGCGGCTGCAGGAATACCGCGAGAGTTCGCCCCCTCCCCCCCTACAGTAAAACTGTCAAAGGTGGGAGGGGCGGGAGCGCGCATGTGCGCAGCGCGGCGCGCAGCCTGCGCCGCCCGGACCCCGCGCCCCGCGCCCCGCGCCCCGGCCCCGGCCCCCCGCCTCGGCCGCCGTCCCGCAGGGCGCCGCAGGTAAGCACCCGGCCGCGCCCTGGGCCGGGCCCCGGGGCAGCCCTCGCTCGGCCGCGTCCCCGACCCTGACCCCGCACGCAGGTCGTCGGGGGGGGAACCGGGCCCGGAGCCCCCGCCCGCCGCCCCCCGCCGCGCCCCGACCCCCCCCCCCCACCCCGCCCCGCGCCGCGCCCCGCGCCCCGCGCCGGCGCCGCGCTCCTGTCTCCTCCTTCTCCAGAAAAAGTCGCCATTTTGGTTCACTGCCTTCGCCCCCCCTCCCCCCCTGCACCCGCGATCGGCCCTTTCGGGGCCAGGCCGGGGCCCCGCACCCCGGCTGCAGGTGACAGGTGTGTGGCGAGGCCAGTCGCCAGGTGTACGTTTCCTGGCCGGGTTCATCCGCGCGCCCGGCCTGTGCCGAGGTCCCCCCCCCCCCCCCCCCCCCCCGCCAGCGTTGCTTGTGGCGCCCCCTCCCCCCTGCGAGGGTCCCACCTTTGCCACCCTGCTAGGTCCTCTGACAGGGTGGAATCTCTTTTCCTCCTGTTGTTCTAGTCACAGGTCGTGGATGGAAGGAGGGTGTCTGCTCCCTAGGCCAGCCCTGGCCCCAGGCCCCCCAACTCTGAGTTCTCCGCCCAAGCCGGAGAGATTGCAAAGTGGGTTCTTGGTAGGCACCAACATCCCAGGCTGGTGGAATCATCATGGCGTTGGGATGACTGATGCTGGCATGTCTCCTTTGGAAGTTTTGGTGTGAAGACTTCAGAGAAGTTTGTTTAGGCCCGTGTAGACCCGAACCTCCCCCTGGGCTCAGGATATGGGCACCCCCTTGGTAATGAGCAGTGATTGTCCTTACCAGAGACCTCAGTCTCTGGATCCCCTCTAGGCGCTGCAGTCCCTCCCCGCTTCCTCTGATGTAAGTTCGTTAGGAACTGCCAGAGGAGGGGCTGCCTGCCCACACAACACCCCCCCCCCCTTCCTGTGGCCTTAGGTGTCCCTGTAGGAGGATCCTGTAGGGCTGAGCTCAAGAGTCCCTCCCCAGAGCTCTCAGGGTCTGGAGTCCCCCAGCAGAACAGGCCCAGGATGTCCAGCCTCAGGCAGCGGGGTAATCCCTGTGGCCGATGGCCTGGCAGTTTCTGGAGTGGCACTGGTGGACCTGTAGGTGGGGGACAGATAGGCTTTTGAGGGTGGAGGTGGAGAGGAGGTCAGCCAGGTGGAGGGTGGCTGAGGGATTCCTGCTGGAGACAAGGCTGAGAAGAAAGTCAGGTAGAATGGTTCAGCTGGCATGGGGACTAGAAACAGGTGCTCCTGGGATCCTCAGTCCTTGATCTGCACCCCCCCCCCCTCAGGGGAATTTATTCAGTTGAGTAGGCTAGGGGCCTGCAGTGCCCATCTTGGCCATCTTCCATCTGTGTCCTGGAGAGAAGGGTCCAGGGGTGCATGTCCAGGTAGGGTGGCATTGCCTTCGGTCTGAGTGGGGCCGTGGAGTAAGGTGTCCCAAGGTGCTGGGCCAGAACGGCTTGTGAGCTAGCAGCCATATTAGTGTCATAATTGGCCCCTGGGAGGGATGCTGTCGGTCTCTTTCTTCCTGAACGCTCCACCTCTTCAGGGGCTGCCCGCAGCTCAGTACCAGGTATGATTCATGGCACGTTTTAGGACTGTGTGTCTGGGGACAAAGGAAGTCTATGAGAGCCGATGAGGGTTTCGGGACAGTTAGGTGCTTCCAAGATGATTGTGTCTCCTGGATAATCTGGGGAGACCTCAGCTGGGCAGCCCCTACCCTAAACCAGAAGCCTCCATCACCTACCATACATACACAGGTGGGCAGGCTCTCCTCCCCTGAGCCGGAGAGGGGCCTATCTGGGGGCAGGGTTTAAGAGTAGTCCATTCAAGTCCTGAGTCGGGCCTGGTGAGCCTCACAGGTTTGTCTACTTGCTCTGCAGAAATGACCGATCCCTTCTGTGTTGGAGGAGGCCGCCGGCTCCCAGGATCCACCAAGAGTGGACCTGGGAAGGATGGAGGCCGGAACGAAGTCCGACTTCCTGTGCTGCATGACCCTCCAAAATTGGGTAAGAGGGATCAGGCCAAGGTCAACTCCAGGTGACCACAGGCAGCTGCTACTGGTTGTGGGACTCCTTTTCAGCTCCCAGCTCCCCCAGTAGTCTAGTTCCTGGGTGCTCAGCTGGGCCGCCTGGGCCCCTGGATTCTTGTCCTGGGCTGACTACAGTCACAGTCTCCCACTCCCCATGCTTCGCTGTGGGGGGGAGTGGGGCTTCCTCCAGGCCTGAGCAGCCCTCTGGGTGGCAGGTGAGGCTGTGGGGAATGCAGCTTCCAAGCCTTGGCATATCATGTGTTGCAGGGATGCCGGTGGTCCGGGGCGGGCAGACGGTGCCCAGCCAGGGCCCACTCTGCTTTGACCCGGGGAGTCCAGCCAGTGACAGGACGGAAGGGAAGAAAAAGGGGCGTCCAAAAGCCGAGAACCAGGCCCTCCGAGACATTCCTGTGAGCTCCCTGAAGGCGGGGGTGGGACTCATGCTGGGGTCTGCTTGTCAAGGCCACCACCCTGCCTTTGCTTGCTTTTCACACACCAGCCCCAAGCCCTCAGCTTGCGTCAGAGGTCGCTCTGTGCTTTCTGGCTTCATGGTGCGGCCTGGGACCCAGTGGGTCACATTTGTGGGGTTCCTAGGACAGGTCAAGTACACCATCGCTGCTTGGGGTGGCCTGAATCTCGCTGCACTTCTGAGGTTGAAGGGCTCCTGGAGCCTGTCTGCCCTGCAGGCCTGGGGAGGAGACGGAGGCTGGGCTTGGGTTGGCAGAGACTTGGCTGGCTGAGGGGTCAGCAGCCTCACCTTTTCCATGTCCAGCTCTCCCTGATGAACCAGTGGAAAGATGAATTCAAGGCGCACTCAAGGGTGAAGTGTCCAAACTCAGGGTGCTGGCTGGAGTTCCCCAGCATCTACGGGCTCAAGTACCATTACCAGCGGTGCCAAGGGGTAAGGGGCTGTGGGGCAGGGAAATAGAGGCCTGGGGCCCGCCCTGCCCCACCTGTCTGCTCAGGGCGTGTCTGGGCAGAGGCCTGGGCTGCCATCCCATGCCTGCCCTCTCCACCCAGGGTGCCATCTCAGAAAGGCTGACCTTTCCCTGCCCCTTCTGTGAGGCTGCGTTCACTTCCAAGACCCAGCTGGAGAAGCACCGGATTTGGAACCACATGGACCGACCCCTGCCTGCCCCTAAGCCTGGGCCGGTCAGCCGGCCGGTCACTATCAGCCGGCCCGTTGGGGTCAGCAAGCCCATTGGAGTGAGCAAACCTGTCACCGTTGGCAAACCCGTGGGTGTCAGCAAACCCATCGGCATCAGCAAGCCAGTGACGGTCAGCAGGCCTGTGCCAGTCACCAAGCCAGTGACAGTCAGCAGACCTGTGCCGGTCACCAAGGCTATCACGGTCAGCAGGCCTGTGCCGGTCACCAAACCCATACCGGTCACCAAGTCCGTGCCGGTCACCAAACCCGTGCCGGTCACCAAGGCAGTGAGTCTCAACAAGCCAGTGCCAGTCACCAAGTCCGTGCCGGTGACCAAACCAGTGACCATCAACAAACCGGTGCCGATGACAAAACTTGTGACAGTTACGAAACCCATGCCAGTCACGAAGCCGGTGACGGTCAGCAGGCCCATTGTGGTCAGTAAGCCAGTGACGGTCAGCAGGCCCATTGCCATCAGCAGACACACACCACCTTGCAAAATGGTGCTGCTGACCAAGTCCGAGAACAAAACTCCTCGAGCCACAGGGAGGAGCAGTGGTAAGAAAAGGTACGGGGGCTCCTTTCAGGTTGGAGGTGGTAACAGGGTCAGAAGTGGGCCCTCCTGCCCCTCACCTGCCTGCTCCCTGCAGGGCTGCGGACAGCCTGGATGCATGCCCCATCCTGCCAAAGCAGGCGAGGCCGGAGAATGGGGAGTATGGCCCATCCACCACGGGCCACACCTCGGCCTTCCAGCTGAGCACAGACCCCGGCAGCAGCCCCCTTTCTCTGGGCAGCAGGCCCTTGGGGAGCAAGGAGGCACCGAGGGCCACAGGCCCTGTGTCCCCACCTGAGGAGGGAGCGGAGCGCACAAAGCACAGTAAGACGAGAGGGGGGAGGCAGTGGCTGGGGTGGGGGTAGCGGTCTGTTGGCCCAGGCCTCCCGACGGTTATTTGACCAGAAACCTTGGGCCCTGTTTTCTCTCCCCCGAGTCAGGAAGGAAACAGAAGACACCCAAGAAGTTTACAGGGGAGCAGCCGTCCATCTCAGGGACCTTCGGACTCAAAGGTGAGGCCCTAGCCAGTACAGCATCTGGGGCTCGACACATGCACAAGTATGCCTGCACCCTTGGCTCACACCTGCCCCATCCTGTATGTGCACACAGGCCTGGCCAAGGCAGAGGACAAATCCCGCCTGCACCGTGCCAAGAAGCAGGAGGGGCCGGGCCCCGAGGATGTGCGCAAGAAGGTGCTGGCTCCTGCTAGCACGGTCAGCAAGGACGTGCCGGCCCCCACGGCCCACCCAGCTCCAGGTGGGGGGGCTGCCATGTGCAGGGCCCAGGACAGATCTCAACTCTGGGGCAGATCCTGGACCACAGGGACTGGGGGCTGAGTGTGGACCGTGGGTCCTGTGCTTGGCATCCAGGGCGTCCGGGAGCCCCCACCAGCCCCTGAGGCCCTGGCCCTGCCCTACAGGTGGCCCTGAGGAGCAGTGGCAGCGGGCCATCCATGAACGGGGGGAGGCTGTCTGCCCCACCTGCAACGTGGTCACCCGAAAGACCCTCGTGGGGCTTAAGAAGCACATGGAGGTGTGTCAGAAGGTAAGGCTGCCCGGGGTCCCAGGCGGGGAAGTGCCCAGACTCAGCTTCTCACAACAGGGGCATGTCTGCAGCTGCAGGATGCTCTCAAGTGCCAGCACTGCCGGAAACAGTTCAAGTCCAAGGCCGGCCTCAACTACCACACCATGGCAGAGCACAGCGCCAAGGTATGCCCTGACCCACCAGCCGCTAGCCTCCTAGTCCATCTCACCGCACCCCACCCTGCCTGATCTGCCCACTGAGCTCTCGTCCCCACGTGGCAGCAGAACTTAGTGGTTCCCATGCCTGACCTTGGACACCTGTGGCCCTGACCCCTGGGCTGGGGCAGGGGCCCTGTGGTGGTGGGGATATTAAGGCTGGGCCTGCCCCCCAGCCCTCTGACGCCGAGGCCTCGGAGGGGAGTGAGCAGGAGGAGCGGGAGCGGCTGCGCAAGGTGCTGAAGCAGATGGGGAGGCTGCGCTGCCCCCAGGAGGTCAGTGGGATGGGGGGGTGGCGGGGCGCACTGCGCGGGGCGCTGGGCGTGGGATGGGACACAGCCCCTTGCTGGCCACTTACCCGACTCTGACCCCAGGGCTGCGGGGCCGCCTTCTCCAGCCTCATGGGCTACCAGTACCACCAGCGACGCTGCGGAAAGCCTCCCTGTGAAGTGGACAGCCCCTCCTTTCCCTGCACGCACTGTGGAAAGACCTACCGCTCCAAGGCCGGACACGATTACCACATGCGCTCGGAGCACACGGCCCCAGTGAGCAGCCTGTGGCCTGGGTCCTCTTGCCCCTGGGGTACCAAGCATGTGTGTCGCGTGCCATCTGCTATGTGTGCTCCCCCTTCCCTTTCTGGGGGCTACGTGCATGGGGCCTAGCGAGCCTGGGACCCCCGAGTGCCCGTGTTCGCTGCCTGGGGCACGTACCTCTGTCTCTCTGCACCCCGTGCCACTTGGTCCCTGTTGCTCACCCTGTCTTCCTGCTCTGCAGCCGCCTGAGGAGCCTGAGGACAAGCCCCCCGAAACTGAGGACCTCTTGGGTGTGGAGCGGACCCCCAGCGGCCGCATCCGCCGCACGTCAGCCCAGGTTGCCGTGTTCCACCTGCAAGAGATTGCAGAGGACGAACTGGCTCGAGACTGGACCAAGCGGCGGGTGAAGGATGACTTAGTACCTGAGACTGCCCGGGTGAGCTCCCGTCCCCGAACAGGGTGTGACCTAGCTTGGGGTCCCCTGCGGCGGCCCCGCCCCTGCGACTTGGCCCGTTTGCTGGCCTTCCAGGTTCACATCTGCCATCTGTGGGGGGCACAGTCAGGTCCTTAGAGCAGGTGGGGTCGGCTCTGGCCTGGCATTCAGTAGCCTCCCATTAACACAGGCCCCCTGGGCTCACCCTGGTGCTCACCTGCTTTTACAGCTCAACTATACTCGGCCAGGCCTCCCCACACTTAACCCCCAGTTGTTGGAGGCGTGGAAGAATGAAGTCAAGGAGAAAGGCCACGTCAACTGCCCCAATGACGTGAGTTGAGGCAGGCTGGTGGGTGGGTGTGGGGACCCTGGGGCTGAGGAGTAAAGAGCCCAGGTGTGGCCCTGGGTAGGAGGTCTCCAAGTGATCAGCCAACCTGTGATCTCTGCAGGGTCCTTAGATGGAGCCCCATAATCTCAGCTTTAGAGGTCTAGCCTGCCCATATCCCAGGACCCCTGGGGTCAAGCCCCCCACTTACCCCAGAGGCCCCATAATCCCTCAGCCAGGGGTACGCGTGTGTCTGTGTGGGGACATCTGCTGGGAGGCCCTCCCCCACCGTTGTCTCCTGTCCCCAGTGCTGTGAAGCCATCTACTCCAGTGTGTCCGGCCTTAAGGCCCATCTCGCCAGCTGCAGCAAGGTCAGTCCCCTGGCCCTTTCCCGTGGTGGGGTAGGTGCTCTGCACTCCCAGCCAACCCTTAGGGGCTCCGGCATGTTGGGTGTGTGACCCCACCCCGGTGGGGCAGGGACCGGCCAGTGCCCGATGGCCAGCCCAGCCCAGGACACTTCAGCATTCTCCAACCCTATCCATGAGTCCATTGGCCCAAGTTGTTCTGCCCACAGGGGCTTCTTGTCTGTGTGGGTGTAAGCGGGCACAGTGGACCTGGGCTTGGGGTGAGGGGCCTTAGGCCAAGGCTGCAGCCCTTCCCCAAGGCACGTTCCTCTTCCCATCCTCTCCTTATCCCTTACCTCCCCTGCAGCGGGGGCAGCTCAGAGGTCCTGCCACACAGAAGCCTTGATGGGTCCCTAAGCTCACCCATTGAGCACCCAACAAGATGAGCTGTAGTTGCTGCCCCGACCCTATAGCCACACAGGTGCGGGAAGAGGGCCGGGGTTCCCTGCTTAGATCTGGTGCTTCTGGTATTCCAAGGGGTGGGGTGGGGTCAATATCTGGGGGCTGGCCTGCCTGATGCCTTGCAGGGAGACCACCTGGTGGGAAAGTACTGCTGTCTGCTGTGTCCAAAGGAGTTCAGCTCTGAGAGTGGCGTCAAGTATCACATCCTGAAGACCCATGCAGAGGTGGGATGGGCTGAGACACCTGCTGAGCCTGCAGCAGATGGGCTGGCCCCAGGCAGGGGATTGGGCCGGGGCGGGAATGGTGGGGTAATAGCTTGTGTGGCCTTTGAGCAAGCAGCCAAGGTTGAGAAATCTGGTGGTTTCAAAAAAAAAAAAAAAAAAAAAACAAGAAAAGGAAAGAAGAAATCTGGTGGGGTTGTTTCAAAGTGGCTTCTGGCTTCCCTGGAGGACGGGAGGAGCTTGGGCACCACTCCCCCACACCCCGAGCAGGGGCACCGTAGTGCAGCGGCCTGCCTGGCCCCAGTGCCTAGCATCCTCCTGCCTCGGGGTCTACATTGCGGTGTTTTTCTTTCCAGAACTGGTTCCGTACTTCGGCTGACCCACTTCCCAAACACAGGAGCCAGGACTCACTGGCACCCAAGAAGGAAGAGAAGAAGAGTCTGGCAGGTGGGAAGAAGCGAGGCCGAAAGCCCAAGGAGCGGACCCCTGAGGAGCCCGCACCCAAGATGCCCCCACGTCGAGACGACTGGCCCCCAGGAGGCAGAGACAAAGGGGCCCGGGGCTCCACTGGCCGGAAGGTGGGAGCCAGCAAAGCTCCCGAGAAGTGAGCAGAGTGGCTGGCAGGTGGGTGGGGCCTGGTCCCCACACTGGACACCAAGCCCACTCTGTTCAGGGTGGGGGTAGCTAGCTCCAGGACTTCCTGCCCTCCAGTTCTCCACCCCCCACCCCTGCCTATTCATCTGTCCAGCGGAGGCAGCCAGTCCCTCTCTCCTTCCTGACGGCCCTTCCCGTGTGCAGGCTGCACAGGGCACACCTGGGCTGGTTCTCTGGGGGGAGGCCCGTGGCAGCAACGGAAGTGCAATAGCTTGGAGGGACATTTATGGGCCTGGTGGAGTCTGGGGCCCTGGATGGGCAGGAAGAGGGTCTGTGGCTTAGGCTCAGCGCCACGGGGTAGAGCAAGGCAGGCAGATGGCCTTCACCATGCAAGCTCCCGGCCCCGTCTGCTTTCTCAGGCCCAAGGCTTGGGGGTCCTCGGTGACCCATGGTTCTGGGCTGATGAGGGCAACTGAGCAGCCTCACCTTTCTACCCAACACTGGACCCCAGCACCCCCAGCTACCTCCCAGGACAGACCCTGAGTCTGACTGCTACCATGCTGACCAGACAGCCGCCCTACCGTGGCCTCCCTCGTCCTTCCACATCTGGCTCCTCTGCTTCTGTTCTCTACCTCTCCAGGCCCACCCTCCCCTGCCTGTGTGACCCCTGCTGTGCTCGGGCCCCTGCCCCACTGGCCCCTGTCCGTCACAGTGGGTGGAGGTGGCCCTGTTCGTGGGCTCTCCTGCCATCCTGTCTTCATGGGTGCTCCCTGCCTGGGGCAGGGGGAGGGTTCTGCTCTCACCTGCAGGGCTGCTGGAGCGGGGAGGGGGGGGGGGGCGGTGAAGGGGTCACATGGAGCATAGCTTTGCCTCCAATCTCCAGCTTTGCTAAAACCACTGCTCTAGGTTGGGGCAGCCCCGTGGGCCAGGGATGGGCCAGTCTGGTCTGGGGCCCACAGGCATGTGGGGCATGGAACTGGGGCCCAGCTCTGAGGAGTAATCCCTGTGGGAATCAGCCTTCTGTCTGCTGGTCTGGGTTGGCCTGTGGCTAAGCTCCCATGGGAGTCTCCTCCCCCCCCCCCCCCCTTTTTTTTTACCTGCCCTTTTGTTTCTGGTTGTGTGGTCTTTCGATATGAGAGCTGAAGGCCAGGAGGGGGCTTGGCCAAGGTCACGTTGTGTTGGTGGCAGCTCTGTGCTGGCTCTTTTGGGGCTCAGAGCGTGGCTAGGTCTGCAGGTTGACCAGGGTTCAGGCTGGAGTCCAGGGCACCCACAGGAGGTGGCCAAACCGCCTCTGGCCTCCTCCCTGGGCCCCACTTTCCAGCTTCGGCAGTGTAGGGAGGAGGAAGGTACTCGGAGCCACTGGGTTTGGACAGAGGTTATTTCCCACTGGGGGGTAGAGGGTGGGCTGAGGGCTCGGCCTTGCCGATCCTGGACGATGTGAATTTTGATATTTGCCCGTGTGCGTGTATCTCCTGGGTGTAGTGGATGCCAGTCTTGTTGCTGTGACAAGTAACAACCTTTTTTTTATTCTGTTTTTTATACAAAAACAACAATCCGACATTTTGGTGCTAAGGGTTTCCTGGTGCCGACGGTGGATCTAGGGGCCGAGGGGGTGTCTCTCCCCTGCTCAGGGAGGCGGTGCTGACCGGGCACCTCTCTGCCCCTCAGCTCCCGTCCTCATCTAGTCACAGGAGAGGAGGGGCCCTAAGCCAGGCTTGGCTCTCCTGGCCCTGCAGTAGGGAGACAGATTCTAGGGGGGTTTGGGGGCTGGTCATGCTGCCCGTCTCCAGTTTCCTTCCTTTGGCCAAAAGGCTCTTGGGCAACCCCGGCCTGTGTGCTAGGGAGGGGGTGTAGAGACCTGGACTACCCCCACTCACACACACCTTGATTTGATCAAAGACTGGAGGCATGGACGGATGGATGTGATCCAGCGTCAAACACGAAGGGAGGGCAGCGTGGGCAGAAAGACTTTTCTGTGTTCCTGGGTGTCACTATGGTAATACAGCTGGTGGAGGCAGAGGTGGGATCAGGCAGCCACTGGGTGGGGGGGGGGGGAGGGGGGGGCAGCCTTGGGCAGGGAGGGGATGCAGGTGCTGGCAGGAGCCCCAGGTGCATTTGTCTTTGTCACCAATGGCTGGAGGAGGTTGGACCTCAACACCTCTGCTGGGGACGGCCGCCCGCCCCAGCCTCTCAGGTACTTGGCCCTTGGGGAACGGGGGGCTGGTTTTTTGCTGGGGGGTGAGTTTCCAGGTCACCCCCTGAAGTCCACAGTTGGTCCCTGGTTTGGGAACCCTGCCTAGATGTGTGGGAAGAGGTGGGGTCCTGGATAACTTGATGTTTAGCACTTTAACCCCCTTCTTTGTCTTTAAAGTGGGTGTGGGGGGCTGCTACCAAAAGTGACTATTGGGTCGGACCCCTCTCTCCCTTCTTCCCTTCCTGCTTCCCATGTTCTGGTGAGTGGCAGTGGCGAGCTGGTGGGCAGAGCCCTCCTCCAAAGTGGGCAGAGCCCTGGGCGGCTCAGCGGGATCCGCCCACCTCCCACTCTGGTGGGAATCCAGCCAGGTAACCGCCTGGCCTTGATTGACACCTTCAGTGAGAGGGACTGGAGTGGCAGACCCCCAGGGCATGGTGGGCGTGAACCCTGCCCAAGACCCAAGCCCAGGGCACAATGCCAGGTCCCTTTCTGAAGATCTACCTCTGGCCCAGCCCACCCACCCGTGAGAACAGGAACGGCCCGACTGAAGGGGCTGACACTTCACACAAAAATAGGATGCACTTTATTTGCTTGTGCAAAGGCAGTTGAGGGTGTATTCTGGTGTGAGGTGATCAGTGGCCCTCCCAGCGGTAGCCCCCTCCTGTCCCTCTGGTTCAGAAGGGAGGGAATGGGTGCACCCTGACCCACGGGGGGCAGGGCTGTCCCGGTGTGTCCAGTTCGATGGGCCCCAGGTGGCTTACCCTGGAGGCCTGGGGGTCGCGGGCGGGGGGGGGGGGGGGGCGCCGGCCAGTACCTCTGGCCTGGCAGCCACACATCCTGTGCTTTGGGTTTCTTGGTTTGGGTTTTTTAATACCGGTTCTCCGTACATAAGTGCATTTCGGAAGAGAGGTTCCAGCTATCACTTGTAACCGTATATATACATATATATTCTATCTACAAAGTGTTTATTTGCAAGATGTTTTGACGGTGAGCTCGGGCCCTGCCCGCCTTGTGACCATCTGTCCCCGGTCCTCGTCCCCGCCTCCCGGCCCCATGTGGCGCGGGGGTGGGCCATCAACTGTATGTATTAAATATGACTGTATCAAATAAATGTTTATTGATTTTTTTCCAGGGGCTTTGTGCTGCTGAGTTTGTGGTAAAGCTCGGGGTGGGATCTTTCCCTGCAGACGACGCCCGTCCGCCCGCTCCCAGCGGGTGAGGCCGGACTACGAGTCCCGGCACGCACAGCCGCACGGCCTTGTGGGACTTGTAGTCCGCACGGCGCGCCAGCGAGTGTGCGGCGCAAAGCCCCGAACTACGACTCCCGGCGGCCAGCCCCGGAGACGCGGCCCGCGGAGAGGCCTCAGAGTTCCATGGCGGCGCCCTCAGCCTCTGCTGACGCGCCCCGCTTGCCTCCGCCGCCCGCTGCGGCGGGAGACGGGCCCGACCGGCCGGCGGAGAGGAGCGAGGCCTCGTGCGAGGACCGGTAGGCGCGCCCCGCAGAGCACGGGCTGGGGGCCGCGCACGCCCTCTCGCGTCCGCCGTGTGAGCCGGAGTCCGCGGTGCGGTGGGGCGTCCGCCTGCGGGCAGGGCGACCTCGACGGGCTGGGTCTGGACACGCGGGGGGGGGGGCCCGGCCGCGGTGGGAGGTTCCTCCGGGCCTGGCGGGGCCGGCGGCGCTGAGCCCGGAGGTGAGACCGTGTCCGCCCCGCGGCTCCTCGATGGCCGGCGGCACCGGGTTCATGGGCAGGGCCTGCCGGGCGCCCAGTCCGAGGTTCTGCGGATAAAGCGGATTCTGCACGTAGCTGGCGTGGACTTTGTTGTCTGTCCCGAGGGGACGGGGAGGGCCCCTGGGCTGGAGCATCTGAGGTGGTCAGTGTGTTCTGGAATCCGCCGGGACTCAGGCCCTGCTCCACCTAAGAGGCCAGGGTTCGTGAGTCTGGGGTAGATCGTGCCTGCTGCCTTCCGCCTGCCCCACCTGTTGTGCCGAGCCGCCAGGCTCTGGGGAGGCTTTGCAAGAGTTGAAGTTGGAAGGGTAGAGCGGGGGCAGGGCCATTTTGTCACCCTGACTGGGGAGATGGAAGAGGCCAAGAGGAAATGGGCTCCTACTGAGCTCCTGGGGCCAGGCCCACCAGGGGGCGGTGGCTGAGCCGCGATCCGGAGCGACCCCCTGCACTTCCGGGTCTAAACTGTCGCTTCAGGAAGGCTCTGCGAGGGCCGCAGGTTGTGGGGGTCCAAGGAAACCACGGTTCCAGCCCGGGCATCTCATCTCGGGACTTGGGTGATCTCTCCAAGGCAGAAATGCTGTGTGCCTGGATTCCTCCAGAATGGTCTGGGTGCCAGGGCAACCTCTTTCTTGGAGGGAGGAGAGGGGCGGGGGCGGTGGGGGGTGGGGAGGGTTAAGGGATGAGGCGAGGCTGCCCTGAGATGACAGCTCTCCTTCAGGAGCCGCCAGATCGCAGGAGGCTGTGCAGGCCCTGAGGAGCATTGTGTGTCCTTCCCATCTCACACCTTCCCAGCAAAAAGTGACTATATGCCTGGCACAGGGTGAGTCTTGTAGGACTTGAGTCTGTGACACCTGCTTGTTCCAAAGAATCTTTGAGGTAGCCCAAGATCAGAGAGGATAAAGCTAGGTAGGCCCTTGAGAAAAGCACTCCCTGAGGACACAGATAGGTGGCAGCTGCATTCAGGGCCCCATCCTGCGTGCAGAATCATGTAGTGGGCTTGGGTGCCCCCCCGTGATGTCCAGGGAAGCATAGGTCGTCGGAAGAGAGCCAGGACCTGGGAGCCGTAAGTGGAGACTCCAGCACGCTTTCTCCAGAGGCCCATGGGGTCTACCCTGGAACTGCCTCTGGACTTCACGGTTGTCCCTTGATGCTGGCTGGTGTCCTGAGGGCTGTTCCTCTGTGCTGCCCCCACAGTCCCTGCACACCCCCCAAGAGCCCCGGAGCTGGGTCTGGTTGGCATTTTAGGTGTATGTGCCAGTGCCCCTGAGCTAAGGCTCTCCCTGACCACCCTTCCAGCTTCTTCCACATCCTTGCGGACGCATTGGTATGGTTTGTCCACTTTGCCCTTGTGTTTTGTCTGCTTGCCCCTCTAGAGGGTTAGCTCCGTGAGGACAGAGACTCCAACTCCCTTAGCACTGGACATGCTGATGGGTAAATGAGAATGGTGGTGATAACAGTGAACCCCTGGGGCTGTCTCCTGGTGCGGTCCTGGTGGAGGTGGGTTTGCAGCTATGGGAATGGAGGGAGGCTGGCTAGACCCGCCCAGAGCAGCAGGAACAAGGGACTTCTGCAGGGAGGTTTCCAGGGTAATGGGGTAGGGGCTGTGCAAGTCTCTGGAGCCTGTTTTTGGCTCCTTTAAGGCTGCAGCCCCCCAGTGTTCCACCTGCCCTGAGAATACTCCCCTGACACCTCTGTCTCTGAGCAGTCTGGGGTCCACGGGGCCTGGCTCCTCCCTCCTCCATCCAGCCTCATTTGACTCATCCAGCAAACTTCCTAAACCTGGACAGAGTGTCAGGCACCAGTGAAGGCCCTGGTGCTGCATGCCCCAACTCTGCAGCCCTGTCCAGGACAGCTCCAGCCTCCCAAGTGTGGGCCAGCCCTGCCCGCTTGTCCAGGCCAGGGAGCAGGAGGGGGAAGCGCTTGTGGGCAAAGTTGGACAGTTCAGTTCTGCCTCCAAGTGCCTCTGGACAGGGAGGCAGACACACCCTTGTTACCTGGGCGGCCAGGAGCGGCCCCTCTTCAGGTATGTGAGCCCCATCTGGAATCTTCTCTTCCCTGAGCCTCCGTGTTGTTAGAAGCCAGGAGAAAAGCTGGAAAGGAGGCTGAGGACCTAGGGATGCAGACCGCTTCACACACTGCAGTAAAGATCTTTTGGCTGACCCACCCTTGCTGAGGCTGGGGCTGAACCCATTCTTTCTGCTGCTGTCAGGCTAGAGAATGACTGTTTCCCCTGGCTGAACACGCAGCACTGGGTGGCCTTGGGGGATGAACTGGAGCCTACCCCTGGAGGGGGTGGGGCAGGTGGATAGAGTTTCAGGTTTGTTTATGCCTCTAGAAGGCACCTTGGGGCCAAGAGTGTGACGCTCAGCGCAGCATTGACATTCAGCAAGACTTGGCCAGGAGAGACCTCAGATTTCCCTGTTCTGTAGGGGTGTAGGAGAGGATTGGTTTTACAGTCCCAAGCAGGCCTGGGGTCTGGAGTTTTTTCCATGGTGTTCTAGGAGGGGTGCACTGTGGTCCTCGGCAAGCACTGGGCCAGCAGTGCACCAGCCGGTGCACAGGCCAGGGCAGGCCTGAGGTCTGCCAGGGCCACAGGACACTGTTCTTTTCAGCAGGGTCAGTGCTATTAATATCAGGAAAGTGCACAGCCCCCAGCCGGGTGATCCTCTTAATGCCCGTGGCCTCAGCCTCTGAGGCCGGCAGTGAGTGCTGTTCCTTCCACACGGGAGGCTCTTCAGACCCAACCCCAGCTCCTCACCTGCAGCACTTCCTGCCCACACATGGAGGGACAGTTCAGGTGTCTCCTGAGCTGTCCAAGGGGGCCACTGTGGGTCTAAGTGGCCCTGTGGAGATGCTCCTGCACACACCTGGGATCACCCTGCTGTCCACTGTCCCCTGTGTCCCAGCCATGAGCAGCCCCCCAGCTTACCCTGGCATCAGGATCTCGGGATGCTGGGCCCTCGGAGCGGAAGGCAGGTGAGTGGCAGGCCTGTTGTCCCCCGCGGCTGTAGTGAGGCAACTGCCTTTGCAGTGTCTTGGCCGCTGGCAGCCCCATGTAGCGTGTGTCCGATCAACGTAGGGAAACAGGCCGGGTAGGTGCTCGTGAGGGGCCAGGCAGGGCTGGCCGCCAGCAGGGTCTGGTTTTGCTTGGGGCTGTCTGTTACAGGTGAGTCTCTGTTGTGGCTCATAATCCTTTGGTTTGAGATTAGCTTTTGTCACTGTAGCCAGAAGCACCCCGACCATCTGTTGACTGAGAAATGAGATCTTTTGTGCGATGTTCCCATTTCCAAGGTCGTGTCGCCGAGAAAATGGGGTGCGGCTTGCTCTGAGGTCACAGCGCGGCTTTGTCCCTGATTCCCAGAGAGAGACGGGGCTTTGGAGAAGGCAGTGCAGCTGGAGTTGGCTGCAGACCCAGCCTGATGCCTTTCCGGCCCATCACACGCCCTAGATGGGGCGGCGCCCTAGACGGGGCGGGTTTCTGGCAAAGCTCTCTCTGCCCTACTTTCAGCTCTTCCTGGCGCACGGGTACTCTTCCCTGGAATGGTCCCAGGCTGTTGGCAGCATGAGCCTCAGAAGTTGTCAGTGGTGGTGGCCGTCATTACCTCAGTAGTACAATGAACACTCACAAATAGGGACTCTGAGTTTCCTGCTGGAGAGGCCAGGCCACTGCGCCGGGGTGAGAAGCAGGGGACGGGAGCGATGCCAGCCCCAGGCCTACGCTGCCCTGAGGCGGTCCTGCGTGGGCATGCTCAGCACGAGCGCACAAGAGCGCGTTCTTTGAGATGGGGAGGACTTCCTCCATTGCAAGTCAGGTTTTCCACATTGGAGTGTGCTCGCAGAAGGCACGGGGCTGGACTTTGTTCTCTGCCCACCGTCACCCCCAGGGCCACCGCAGGGCTGGCTCCACTCTCCCGAATGGGCCATCTGTCATCTCCAGAGCGAGCGGCGGGCCGCCTGCTTGGGAGGGCAACACATTGGTGAGCCGTGGGGGCTGTGTGCTCAGTGTGGTTAGACGAATACGTCCGGTGTTAGATCACACAGCACTGCCCTCTGCCCAGGTCCTGGAGATACTGCTGCTTGGTGCATGCTTTCCCCACCCCCGCACTGTGTCCCTCTCTGGTTTGACTGAATGGGCGTGTGGGCGGCACTGCTGGGGTGGCTCCATGCTGGGCAGAAGCCCCCACATGCTTGCTGTTGGGTGACAGTGCCTAGGGCTGTCCTCGCTCCAGATTGCTGTCTCCAGAGCCACAGAGGTGACACTGAGCACACAGACAGGCTAATCACCTCCAGCGCTGGCTCCTTGTGCTGTCCTGGCAAGGAGCAGCGGCAGTCCTGTGCTGTCTGTCCCCCAGGATGCGGCCACGTGTTTCCTGTCGTGTGGTGGGCGGTTTCTTGCTGCTGAAGTTGTCCTCTCAACACACCAGTAGGCTCCCGAGCGCTACCTGTCACGCCTTTGGCTTCAGCTAATTCCTCCCACGCCCAACACATGTGCACCCCACCTTCCCGGCTCTTGCAGGCTGTTCCAGAGGCAGGAAGGCACTGTCACGGGCCTGGGTGAGCTGGCAGCACCCTTGCCGGGGCATGGGTCTGCGGCCCGGTTCCAGGCACCCTGCGGCCCGGCACTGCTGGTTGTAGGGGTGGCAGCAGACTTCACAGACTGTAGTCCTCTCTGTGCGCCCCGTTTTGTTCACGCACCCTCAAATGAAGGTGTGTGCAGGCGGGCGGTTTTATGTAAATATATAAATGAGTTCGTGTCTCATGGCACTGGACTTTCTCACCCAGCCATACTTCCAGGACGCCTTCCCTGTCTCTGTTCATCCCCGGCTCTCCTGCTAGTACTGTGAGCAGCACTCATCACCAGGGTCCTGGACCAGGGGTGGACAGCAGTGCTGCAGAAAGCGTTCCGCAGGGAACGACTTGCCCAGCGCGTCCACATGGTTCCCTGCCCTGTCTTCCCACCCGCCGGGGGCTCTGCCCGGATAGTCAGTAGTTGTGCTGGGCCTGCCTTGAAGCCTGCCTTGAAGCCTCGGGAGCAGGTCAGCAAGGTGATGCTTTGGCCAGCCCAGTCTCTCTCTCATGCGGTGGCCAGAAATGCCTTCTCCCTGGGCTTGTCCTGGCCTTGCAACCATCTTTACACCAGGCTTTTGTGTCCAAGCCTCTCAGCACAGACTCTGAGCAGGCATCAGGCAGACACTGCCTCCCAGCTGGGCCACTCAGCCAAATTGAATGTCCCCGGAGCTGCCGCTCTTGGGATTTGAGGCCTTGGGCCAGCAGCCACACCGTGCCCTTCTGAAATGACAGAGACATCAGCATGTCCCTTCGGCACTAGGGGGACAGCATGGGCAGGACAGAACACAGATGCCGTCCGTGCCTTCCCTGGATTGAGTTTTCCAGCTCGTAGCCCCTGGGGGCCGCTGCCTTCTGCCCGGAGTTTGCAGCGTGCTGGAGGGCAAGAAGCAAGGGCCTCCCTGTAGGCCTCCCAGTGCAGGGCCTTCCTCCTGCACCCATCCACTCTGCCGCCCTGCCCAGCTTTCCCGTCAGCAGCTTCTGTCTCCGGAGCCCCTCTCCCTGTGTACCCGACGGGGTGGCAGGGATCAGATCATATAAAACAAGAGGACTGCCCAGAGAGTGTCCTGGGAGGAAACATAGTCCTCCACGGGGTCTTGACTGCCATTGGTGTGCCCCTCTCATCTCCTGAAAGGACAGGGGCCCTATGGAGCCCGCTGGTGCCCAGCCTACGAGGAAAGAGGAGCCAGGCCCAAGATGGCAGTCCTCGTTGCCCTGTGTTTGCTGTCCCTCTGAACTTGTGTGGGCAGTGGCAGTCCGAGGCCCGGAGCCCTGTGGGTGGGCTGCGGGTGGCTTTTTGTGTATGCCCCAATTGAGTCTGCCCCCCCCCCCGCGCCGTGCCCGTGTGCCTGCACGGGGGCTGCGCCCCACGGCGGCCACGCCAGGCCCGACACAGGACGGCAGAGGCGAGCGTGTACTCCTTCTCTGCAGCAGCAACGCGGAGTCCTTGGACAGGCTCCTCCCGGCTGTGGGCACCAGGCGCTCGCCCCGGAAGCGCACCACCAGCCAGTGCAAGTCTGAGCCGCCCCTGCTGCGCACCAGCAAGCGCACCATCTACACAGCCGGGCGGCCGCCCTGGTACAACGAGCATGGCACGCAGTCCAAGGAGGCCTTCGCCATCGGTGAGCAAGGCCCGCGGCGGGAGGGGGAGGTCAGGCAGGACCTGTCATCGAGCACCTGAGCAGCAGCTCCACTGACGTCAGCAGCCTCGTGCCCCTCAGTTGTGTCAGGGAACCCATCTGGGAGGACGGCTGGGCGGCCCTTGCTCAGGGTCACTCTGCCCCTTCCCGCAGGCCTGGGAGGTGGCAGCGCCTCCGGGAAGACAACTGTGGCCAGGATGATCATCGAGGCCCTGGACGTGCCCTGGGTGGTCTTGCTGTCCATGGACTCCTTCTACAAGGTGAGGAGCACTCCCGTACGTGCAGGCCACGTCCTCAGAGGGGCCTGGAGCCCCCGCCCCGGCCCCGGTCATGGCGGGGAGGGGTACACAGAGCCCCTGCCTCCTCCCCCTACAGGTGCTCACCACGCAGCAGCAGGAGCAGGCTGCCCGCAACAACTTCAACTTTGACCATCCAGACGCCTTTGACTTTGACCTCATTGTGTCCACCCTCAAGAAGCTGAAGCAGGGCAAGAGTGTCAAGGTTCCCGTGTACGACTTCACCACCCACAGCCGGAAGAAAGACTGGGTAGGCCCGCTGGGCTCGGCCTGTGCCTATCCTCCTGGGAGCACGGTGGGCACAGAGGGTGAACCACTGCACGATTCCTTTGCAGAAAACGCTCTATGGTGCAAACGTCATCATCTTCGAGGGCATCATGGCCTTTGCTGACAAGACACTGCTGGAGGTGAGAGCAGGGCTCGAGGCTGACGGCCGGGGACGCCCACCCCGGCTCAGCTCCCTGCCCCCGCTGTGGTTCTAACCTCAAACCTTGCCTCCTCCAAGCAGGCCAAGCCACTGGCTCTGACAGGTGCATGGCCACCTGTCCCATCCTTGTGGTGCAGTCACTGGGTGTTGGGTGAGGAATGGCTACTCTGTGGGGAGCCAGTCAGGACGTTGGGTCAGGCAGACCCGCCACTCCCACAGAGAGACTGGAAATGCCCTTGGTGGGGGAGGCAGCCTGAGGAGGGGCTCCCTTCCAGGTCGGGGTGCAAGCCCTGGGCCAGGGCCTCTACTGTGTTTTCTTTCTCTTCTGACCCTTACTCACCCTCTTCGTGCCTGTGTTTCCTTTGCTGTTCTTTGGGGCTCATGCAGGCACTGAGGCCAGAGTGACCTTGGGGTGGTGGGTGTGGGTTTGCGTGTGTGCACGTGCGTGCTCTTGCCTGGGATGGAGGCGGGCCCTTGTGTCTGTGCCGCCTGCGTGGTGCACCCCTGACCCCTGGGAGGCATGCACAGCCACATCCATCCCGCCAGGCCATGCTGTGCGGGGCTCCCTCTCCTGCCCCTGCTGAGGCCCATCGGGGGAGGCCTGTGCTCACAGCCAGCTGTGCCAGATCCGCTCCTGGTTCCTTGTAGTTCTGAGGCCAGCGAGTTTGGGCTGAGGCTCAGGGAACTCCGCTGCCCACCGTACAGCAGTGCCCAGCCCCACATCCGCCCGTTCTAGGCCAGACCTGAACTCACCAAGCCCAAGAACCATGACGGGGGATGTGGTGGGGAGGGAACAAGTCCCCAGTCCCCTGATGTGTGTGAGGGCACGTAGATAGCGGACGACCCACGGTAGTGGTGCCGGCTCCACCTGCCTCGGGAACCAGTACCCATCCGGTGGCCTTTGGCTGAAGCCCTTGGTGGACAGCGCCCCCACGCAACGTGTACATGCCCCCACAGCCACGCACACTGCCAGCCAGAGGTACCAGCCAGACCCTCAAGGTGCCCCAAGGTCAGCACACAGCCCAGAGATCTTTGCAGGAACTGGTCCCGATGTCGCCCACACCGGCCCTGCCGGTGGCACGCCCCGCTCAGCAGCCGGCTCTCCCCATCCAGCTCCTGGACATGAAGATCTTTGTGGACACAGACTCTGACATCCGCCTCGTGCGACGGCTGCGTCGGGACATCAGCGAGCGAGGCCGAGACATCGAGGGCGTCATCAAGCAGTACAACAAGTTCGTCAAACCTGCCTTCGACCAGTACATCCAGCCCACCATGCGTGTGGCAGACATCGTGGTGCCCTGGGGTGAGCCTGCAGACCCACCTGCCCTGGGGATGTGGGCAGAGGAGGCCTTGGTTGCCCGTGTCACCCTCCTGACCTGTCCTGTGCCGTCCCAGGGAGCGGGAACACAGTGGCCATCGACTTGATCGTGCAGCACATGCACAGCCAGCTGGAGGAGGTGAGTCAGCTGGGCCAGGTTCCCAGCTACCTGCAGCCCGCCCAGCCCCACTCCCTGCCTCCCTACAGCTACCATCCACAGCCACCTGCTCTGCAGCCCCCGTGTATTTACTGTCCCCTGCCACGTTCTGGCCCTCCAGTGTCCCAGGCCTGCTCGGTCAGCCTTGCTGCCCACCAGCCCCTGGCCCTTTGTGCTGGCCGGAGGCAGCTGGGTTCCCTGAGGAAGCGTGGAGTGTACAGGTGCCTTCTGGTGTTTCCGGCCTGAGCTGGGCCTTGAGTGGAAGGGTGCACTCCTGTTCTTCCCAAAGCTTCCAGGGACCGTTGGGTGTCAGTGCTGGGTGCTGTGTCCCGAACACTCCAGGAGGGGTGCCCCAACCTGAAGTTACATGCGCTGGGCTGGCTAAGGGCACTGCCCACCGCTCTGGGCAGGCTCCGTGATGGGGTGCTGGAAGCCTGAGGAATGAGGAACAGAGCCCCAGGAGTCCTGGCTCTTACTGCCCAGTCCAGAGGGTGCCCAGGTCACAGGCCGTAACAGCTGGTTCCCTCCCATGGTTGGCAGCTGCCTCGGACGATCCCTTGGTGGGGCTGTGGCAGGTCCGTTCCTGGGTGGGGGTGGCCCAGCTGGCCAGGGTGCACGGTGGCGAGGGGCTGTGCTGTCCGGTGACTGCGAGGTGAGCAGCGCTACCATCACTGACGTGCCACCCCATTCCCTTGTGTCTCCCTGTGTTGCTGCCGCAGCGTGAGCTCAGTGTCAGGTAAGACTCCCTACACCTGTCTGCACAGACGGAGGCATTTCCAACATCCACAGGCAGCTCAGAATTTGGGTTGTCACCTGGGCAGGCGGGAGGGTCCTCTCCTGTCATGCCCACCCTTGGGCAGCCCTGCCCCAGGCACGGAAGGGACAGTGTGGTGGCCCCCACACTGCTTTTGCCTGTCCTTGTTGGCAGGTGAGGAAACTAAGGCACAGAGATGTTAAGGAACTTACCCAAGGTCACACAGAGCCCTGACTCTGCCCTGGTCAGACCTCTCTGGAGGCCTCTCCCTAGCATGGGGCTGGTTGCACGGGGTCTGACGCCAGAGGGCACAGCTGTGCTGAGCCAGCCCTGTTGGGTGCCCCCCAGGTCAGTGGCTACAGGCCTGCCCCTCAGAAGCTAGAGGGAGGGCCTGGGTTTATACCTCCTTTGCCTGATCTGAGGGTCCGGTCTGGATTCCCACAGATGGTGGTGAGGCCTCGGCCCCCTGGCCCCCTGCCCATCTGGCCCTGGAGAGAGCGAGAGCCAGGAGCTCTGAATGCACCAGGGCCCCAAGGGAGCAGAGGAAGCACCTACCCCACACAGTGCTCAGCATGAATGAATGAATGAATGAATGAATGAATGAATGAATGACCTGCCTTTAGCCCAGGCTTTCTGTGGGATCGGAAAAGCACCAGGAGAGCCCCCGGTTCACAACTGGGAGCCCCAGCCGCTGCGTTGGGAATGCCTCCAGGGCCAGTCACTGGCCCCTCCAGCGTCCTGCCCTCGCTTCAATCACTGCTTGGCTCTCCTCCAGACCGGGGCACCTGCAGGGATTGTCCTGTCAGGCCCTCTGGAAGCCTCTGTTGTGAGAATACAACAAGCCTGGGGTTTCAGACTTGAGAAAACACCCAGATGCTGCTGCCGGCTAGTTCCCCTTCTCTGGCCAGCCACGGAAGTGGTGGCTGGCGGCCGCTCGCCTCTGTCAGCCCCAGGAAGTGTTGCTGGTGGGCGGTCGGCGGCGGGGACAGGCAGGCAGGCAGGCAGGCCTCGGGGCGGGGGGCCGTGCCTCGGAGAGCAAAGCCTCCAGGGGTCCCCCAGTCGCCCGCCACCTGCCTCTCTCTCTCTCTCAGGCCAGCTAGCCGGAGGCTGCGGGGGCTGCCCGCGCTCCCTTGCTAAATGCTCTTTTTCTCTTTGTTCTTTTCCTCTTTGTAAACCCTTGGGTTTCCTGCCCTGTTCCCTCCCCGAACGTACTCTTCACCTGGCGAGCAGAGGAAGCTGCGCTGGGATATGTGAGGACAGAGTGCGCTCTGGTTGTGCTGCTGCTGTGCTGTGCGCTGCTGGGGGAGGGGGGCTGCTGTCCCCGCCCCTGCTCCGCCCTCCCCCGGCTCTGCCCCGCCCCCCTGCTCTGCTCCGCCCTCCCCCGGCTCTGCTCTCCGCTCCGCTCTCCCCAAGCTCTGCCCTCTGCCCCGCCCCCTCTGCTCTGCTCCGCCTTCCCCCGGCTCTGCCCCGCCCCCTCTGCTCTGCTCCGCCCTCCCCCAGCTCTGCCCCGCCCCCTGCCCTCTGCTCCGCCCTCCCCCAGCTCTGCCCTCTGCCCCGCCCCCTCTGCTCTGCTCCGCCTTCCCCCAGCTCTGCCCCGCCCCCTGCCCTCTGCTCCGCCCTCCCCCAGCTCTGCCCCGCCCCCTGCCCTCTGCTCCGCCCTCCCCCAGCTCTGCCCTCTGCCCCGCCCCCTCTGCTCCGTCCTGCCCCGCCCCCTCTGTTCCCCACTTCCCCCCCCCCCCCTCCTCTCCCCACTCCAGGCCTGGTGCAGCAGGGGTGGCCCTGAGCTAGATTTGCTCCTGTCTTCTGAGAGGGTGGTGCATCACCTGGAGGGAAGGGTCAGGGTGAAGTTTGGCCCTGAAGCTCAGTTGTTGCCCAGAGAGACATGTTCTGGGGTCGGGGACCAGTCGCCCTTCCTGGGCGCTGAGACTCCTTCTCCCTCCCACTGCCTGGTCCCCTTTCGCTTTCTCCCGAGCAAGGCCCGGAGGGGATTGGGGCTGGGAGGGGAGGCTGACACCGTAGCCCCTCGCTTTCCCACCTGAAGGTCAGCTGCTCTGCCTTCGCCTGGCGGGCGTATCTCGGGGTGGGGCCCTCCCTCCAGGTCGGCCACAGGGAGGCGGCGGCCCCCACTCTGCACGCCCCACCGTCCCCCTCACATCTGCCCCACACACAGTGTCGGAGCGGGAGGATGGGGCGCCAGGAGGAGACACCCCTTCTTGAGTCCCCCAATTGGCTTGTGTTTCCAGGGCCGCACTGGCCTCGGCGCACCAGTGCCACCCTCTGCCTCAGACGCTGAGTGTCCTCGAGAGCACGCCGCAGGTGCGAGGCATGCACACCATCATCAGGTGAGAGCCCTTCTGTAGGACGAGGTGGCCCCTGGCGGCCCACCCCTTTGCTTAACGCCACCGGCCCACAGGGACAAGGAGACCAGCCGTGACGAATTCATCTTCTACTCCAAGCGGTTGATGCGGCTGCTCATTGAGCATGCGCTCTCCTTCCTGCCCTTCCAGGTGCGGGGCGGGGGGGGGGGGGGGGGGGGGGGGGCGGGGGAGCGGGATGTGGGCGGCCCCTCGTGCTCACGAGCGCCCCCACCCCCTCTGTGCGCAGGACTGCGTCGTGCAGACCCCGCAGGGGCAGGACTACGCGGGCAAGTGCTATGCGGGGAAGCAGGTACCGGCGGGGCCGGCCGCAGCCGGGGGGCGAGACTGGGGCAGCTGGGGAGGCGAGGCAGTAGGTCCGGCCAGCTCAACGCCCCCCACCCCCGGGCCCCCAGATCACTGGCGTGTCCATCCTGCGGGCCGGTGAGACGATGGAGCCCGCGCTGAGGGCCGTGTGCAAAGACGTGCGCATAGGCACTATCCTCATCCAGACCAACCAGCTCACTGGGGAGCCCGAGGTGCGGGGCCGGAAGGAGCCTGGAGGGCAGGGGCCAAGGGGCGCAGGGAGCCTGGAGGGCACGGGGGGGGGGGGGGGGGGGGGGGGAGGGGGAGGGGGGGGGAGGCGGTGGTAATCCGGGGCGGGGAGCGTCCGGAGGGCAGCCCTGGCTTTGTGCCGGCTCTGACTCCGGCTCCGACTCCACTCCGGCTCCTCGCAGCTCCACTACCTGCGGCTGCCCAAGGACATTAGTGACGACCATGTCATCCTGATGGACTGCACCGTGTCCACGGGCGCTGCAGCCATGATGGCCGTGCGGGTGCTCTTGGTGAGTGGGTTGGAGGGGGCCGCCGGCCGCAGGGCTGGCTTGGAATTCACTGGCCCCTTACCGTGCAGGACCATGACGTGCCGGAGGACAAGATCTTCTTGCTGTCGCTGCTCATGGCGGAGATGGGTGTTCACTCGGTGGCGTATGCTTTCCCGCAAGTGAGGATCCTCACCACAGCTGTGGACAAGCGCGTCAATGACCTCTTTCGCATCATCCCTGGCATCGGTGAGGCCGCGCAGGGCCGGTCAGCGGTGCTCGGGAGGTGGGGGGGGGGGGGGGGCTCTGGCGGCCCGAATCCCCGCCACGAGGGCCTGCTTCCTTCCCCAGGGAACTTCGGTGACCGCTACTTCGGGACCGACGCTGTTCCTGACGGCAGTGATGAGGAAGAGTGGCCTCCACGAGCGAGCCTGAGCGAGCCTGAGCGAGCCTGAGCCCTCCTGCCCTCGCCCCCACCCAGCCTCTTCCCGCCTCGGGTGGCCTTGCTTACAGAGATGTCAGTAACTTATTTCAGTTTAAAAAAAGACGTTACCGCTGTAACTCACTCTGTACGTTTTATAAAATAAAGTTCAGGGAAATGAAGCCGTGACTGATGGGTGAGGGGCACCTGAGCGCTGCCCTGCCTGGGACCGAGGTGCGGAGCCACCACGGAGAGGAAGAGTCCAGGGGCCTGGCCTTCTCCACAGCACAACAGGCACCCCCGGTCTCGCGCTGGCCTTTCCCGGCGATCCGGGCTCAGTGCCGGATTTAGGAGGGCACAGCTCCTGGCTCTGCTAGACGGGGCCCTGGGTGGCCGCGGGGACCTGGGGCTCTGGGTCTCAAGAGACAGCCTCCGCAGCCGCCTCCCACCCCCACCATGTGTTTGTAGTATCGGGGAGGGGAGTGGGGCGGAAATCAGCGTGTGGGCGGCGGTAGGAGGGAGTGACGAGTGGATCCCAGCCACTGACAAGAGCCCCAAGTTGCAGCAGAGATGGCGGGGCCTCAGCGGCCGGCCGTGCTGTGTGGAACCAGAAACCCACCTCCGGCCCTGCCTTCGTTGCCACCGGGCTCGAGGGTGTGTGGGCTTCTCTCGCTCCCCTCCAGACGGTGGGTCTGTGGCAGGCCGGCCTGGGTGTGGGTGTGTGGGACGCAGATGCTTGGGCTGCTGGGGGTGGGCTGCCGGGCACCCCCAGCCTTCGTCCCCCTCTTTCTTCCAGGGCTGGCTCTTGCCGCTTTCCTGCCTTCCTGATCTCCTTGGTGTCCCCCCCCCCCCCCCACCAAAAGACCATGTCATGGAAAAGCTTGCGGGGGTGTGGACAGGAAGTCACTGGGTGGGGGCCAGGCCAAGGGCAGGCAGATAAAGGCAGGAGGCTGTCCGAGGGGTGGCCAGGCACCAGGGACAGAGCACGGACATGGGCCCCAGAGGTCAGCAGGAGGGGCTTCTGCCCAAGCTGGTGAGTAGACCCCCCTCCCCATGTTCTGGGGCCCCCGCTCACCCATTCTAACATCCTTGTGCTGTGTGCCGGGAACCTGGCCTGGCCCTGCTTAGGAGATAACCTGGGGCAGTGAGGCTGGGAACGTGCCATTTGGTCACACTGGGTCTTTCCAGAACAGAAATAGGGCAAACCGTTAATGAGGGTCCAGGCAGAGGCTAGGTTATTCCTCGGAGGGCCCCCCAGAGCCCAGCTAGGGGCTGACCAGCTCCCAGAGAATAACTCAAACCCACACACGTACACCCACGTATCAACACGACGCACACACATCAGCACACGGCAAATCCACAGGCACGTGTGCGTGTGCACAACGCAGCTGGAAGGAAAGGGCCCAGTCGCCCCTGCCCAACTCAGCCAGCCTCTGGGGGAGGACGAGTTCCTCCCGTTTCTTGAGGGTCAGTGGGGGCCTAGGGCAGAATCGGGAGACGGGAAGCCTGAACCAGAGGACCTGCCCCCTCAGGCTGTGGTCCCTTCGTCCAAGGCAACTTGGGGAAGCTAGGCCATGGGCTTGGGGGAGGGTGGGTGGGGGTTCTTGAGCCCATCTCCTGCCGGGTCCTGTTGGGGGCGGGGAGTAGAAGTAGGTCACCTTGCAAACGGCGCTGGGGGAGGGTCTTCAGGCTGCCAGAGAAAGGAGGGGACAATTCCTCTGGGCCTTGGGGCCTCTTAGTCCCAGAGATAGGACCAGAATCCAAGGTCCAAGACTTTCCTGGGAACCACAGTCAACACAGCTTCTGGGCACATCGGGGGGTTCCAGTTGGGGCAGAAGGCGTGGGTGAGGCCCTCCAGGGATGGATGAGCCCATCCCCAGGACACTCTCCGGTGGCCCTCATGCTGCCTTTCCAGGCATCTGGGCTCCTCCGGGCCCAGCAGAAGCTGAGGGGTGGGGGTGGGGGGGCAGGTGCCTGGGGGAGAAGTTGAGGAGAGCTGGGAAGACGGGGCTACAGCCGGAGCCCATCCCACGCTGGTCCAGAAGCTCCCGTGACATGGTGGGTGTCCTTCGCCAGCTGCCCCCGGGCGGTGCCTCTAGGACTGTCCAACCTGAGAATGGTGTCTCCGGGGTCAGTCTCAGGTTCGTCAGCCCGTGAGGTGCCACCCCTTTGCCAGCAGCGGCTGCCACAAGGCGAGGAGCGATGCCCCCCCCCCCCCCCCCCCCCCCGGGGCCTGGCCGGAAGGGAAGCTTGGGGAGCCCCAGACCGGCATTAGGCACATCTGGTGGTCACGCTCAGTCGGGCAAGTCAGCCAGGTTGTCAGCAGTGGACTCTGGGGGCTGCTACGGGCCTGGGGCAAGACTCCACCCCTCACGGGGCCTCAGCTGCGCCCCGCCCCGCCCCCCACCGAACCGCAAGGTGCCCGGATTCCTGGCCGGGCTCGCTCGGGCTCAGCAGCCTGGAGCCGTGGGTTTGCTCTGAGCAGGACGGGAGGGAGCGGCAGATTCAGAGGCGCGAAGGGGCCCGGCGGGGGCTAGCGGGTGGGTTTTCAGCTGGCCTCGGGTCGAAGGGCAAGAAGGGGGTAATTCGCACATGGGGCTCACGAGGACCCACCTCTTGCCGGAGGAGGGGCTGAGCTGGGAGCCGTATCGGCCTCAGCAGCGACACGCCCGGGGTCGGCGCGCCGGTGGGTGGGCCTGGCTCCCGGCGCGGGTCCTCAGGCTCATCTCTCCGGTCACCGACCGGCCTCCAGGGGGCCGAGGATTGGCCCGCCGTCACGTGGCGGGGGTGGGGCTAGCGCTGCCCCCGCCCCCTCCGAGCCTCCCGCGCCCCCCCGCTGCGCCCCCGGGCCCCAGCGCCAGCGGAGCCGCCGAGCGAGCGTGGGGAGCCGGCCCGCGCGGCACCGCGCACCCGGACGGAGAGGGGCTGGGGTGGGGGGCCGGTGAGCGGAGTCCGCGGAGAAACGGTAGGAGCGCGGGTCCCTCTGCGGCAGGAGAGAGCCCGGCGTCCGGGGCTGCGAGCGGCCGTGCGCTCGCCGGGTGGGGCCGCGCCGGGGACCCCTCCAGACCCGGACGCCCCGGTTCCCCCGTGTCCTGCCCGCGGCCCGTGGCCGCTCGAGCTGCTCTCGCGGAGTCGCTGCCGCGGTCTTCCTGAGCGGGAGGGAGTCCCCCCGCCTGGCCCTCGGCGCCCCGGGTCCCCAGACCCCTGCCCCCGCCGCGGGGGGGGCCACGTCCCGCCACTTCCCGGTCGCCCCCTCCCGCTTCCTCCCCGCTTCCAGTGGTGACGGTGACCGGCGCAGTCCACGGGCTTCCGGATGGGTGCCCAGCCATGGCCCGCTGGCCCTGCGTGCACCTGCTCCCGGCAGCCCAGCTTTGGTCAACAGCGAAAAACCGAAAAGCCACGTCCTCAGCTAGCAAGGCCGTCGACCACTTGTGGTTGGTTCTAGGTTGCATGCCATGCAGCAGCTGAAGCAAACCAACCAAACCTATGTGGAGCCACGATGGAGTTCTCAAAAAACCTACACCGAAGGAAAGTGCATGCTGAGTACAGCATGCTACAGTTGAGGCAAAATTTTAGAGGTCGATAAAATCATGAATGAAATGGGCTTTATGGCTGCTGACACCGGTGGGCAGGGTTAGAACCACAGGCAGAAAGAGACTAAAATTCTGGTGGCCACGGCTGGAAGGGGGATGCGGGGCTGGGGCGGGAGGTACAGGGCTTCACCGTCAGCTTTCCTTTTATGGAAAATCTAAATCAAACGGCTTCATATTTATGTCCAGAAGGAGGGTCTGTTTCAAGGTGTTTGTTAAATTACTTTTAGCATTTCTATGCTGCTTAATTTTTTTCCAAGTATTTCTGCCTTGCTCTAAGACCAAGGGAACAGACGACCCAGTACCCTGACCCAAGGTGGGGGGGGGGGGGGGTTCCAGGTGTGAAGGACAGTCACTGAAAGGGTACGGAAGGTGACACTTGTGGCCGGGACCGGCTGGTCACACTCACGGGCCTCCTGGCTCAGGGTGGCCTCTCCCACCTAAAGCCAAGGCCCCTGGGACACCTGCCCCACTGTGTGGGCCAGACACGAACCCCCCAGGGACACACGTGCCCTGAGGCAGAGACCTCAATCTCCGAGATGAGGAAAGAGAGGCACAGCAGTAGTTGGAGTGGGGCCGGAAACCCCATGCTGTGACCTGCACACAGTCCAGGGGTGCCTGACGGGGCCCAGGCCACACGCTGTTCTTGTCTGTCTGCCACCAAGGCGGTGTGGTGTGTGTGGGGGTGAAACTCTGAACCCCGTGGAGCCATGACGGCTGGAGGACCAGATGGGGGCTGGGGTGGAGGGTGGCCTTGCTGAGGAGACACCAGGATGCAGTGCCAGGTCACCACTGGCTCAGACATGACCCAGGAGGGAGGCACAGCAGCGTCCAGGCACGAGGACCCGAGTGCACTCCACGTTGATGCCCTGGGTGGGCGGGCACTGGGGTGACCTGGTCGGAACCGGGGGACGGGGGGACACAGCACAGGCCCAGGGGACAGCGGGGGGTGGCCAGCCTGCCCCAGGTGCCCCCACAGTCACCCTTTGCCTACCTTGTGCTACCCGCTGAGGGTTCGGGCCCAGGCCCGGGGTGCTGTTCCGGACTCCTGCAGCCCGCCCCGTCCTGCCAGGCAGTTCTGTGATCTGCCGTCTGCGTGGGGGACAGGGGCGGTTCCAGGCTGAGGCGGTAGGAGTTACCAAGTCAGCCAGGTGGGAATGAGGGGACAGTGGAAGCACGGGCTCTCGGCCAGCAGCTTGCTGGGACATGTCCCAGGAGGGCCGCAGAAGCCACAGTCCAAGCCGCCCTGGGCTTACAGGACCCTCTCTTCACCCTATTTGTGGTATTTAGAAAATGGAGGTGAAAAACAGAACCAAGGAGGGGCTTCTGTCCACACGTGGGCCAGGCAGGTGGGAGTGAGGTCCCTGCCCCCCCCCCCCCCCCCCCGGTGCAAGACGCCCCCAAAAGAGGATGCCGCAGGGATCCTTAAATAAAACACACGCCTGGTTTGCGGTGAAAACATTTATTTTACAACAGTTATCTTTATTTTAAGGTCAACATTCAGACATACGAAATGGAGATCATCACGGGACCCATCCTAACCCTCCAGCCTGGCCCTCAAGGGTGCACGTGGGAGCCGGGGTCAGGGGCACCTGCCCACCTCTGTGGGTTCCAGCAACAGGACAAAACCGGCGCATGGACGGCTCTTTCCATGCATTTGTATTTAGTATTTAAAAACAATGTATATATACACGTGTCTATTCCAGAGTGAACTGCCTTCCCTCTCTTAGCTTGAAACACTGTCCCATTTCCTAGGGAAACAAAATCTGCGAAAGGTACTGCCTGTGGACCCTGAGCCCAGCCCCTTCCTGGAGGGTGGCCCCGTGTGGCCCCTGCTCCTTCCCAGTGGACCCCTCCCAAAGCAGACCTGTGGGCAGGAGACAGCATCCCCTCTAGAATGCATTTGTCAGGGGCTGTATCCCATGCTTAGAAAACCGGTTTTAATGTTTCGAGGGAGGGAAGATTTCCAGCCACCTGGAGGTCCCAAAGGGTCACTCACTGGAGTGTCAGGTGAGCATGAAGGGTGGGCCCCCAGAGATGGGGGTGGCACTGGGGGACGGTCCACCACGGTAGCCCTGGCACCCTACCTGGCCGTTCACACAAACCCTAGGGACACAAGTGGGTCGGTGTTCACTTCTGCGCACCCGGCGAAGGAGCCTACCTGCCTCCAAGACCCTGCTCTTGACCCAACTCACCAGGAAACCCAAGGCCGTTTTGGGGCCAGCTTTTATTGTACTTGTTGCCGCTGGACAGCAGCAATCACGCCTGCCGCGGGATATATACATATTCACATATGTACACACACACACACACGCACACCCACTGCCCACACCTACAGCACAGACAACGCCAACCGTGCTCGTAAGGACAGTAAAAACGTAGCTTTCGCCAATTCCACAGGAGGGTTCACAACCAAAGTAACAAAAACAAACAGGGCGGTCCTGTGTCACACGGGCTCACAGATCAGCGTGTTGAGAAAGGAATGAGGTCGCTCCTCCCACACCCTCACGTCCGTCCCTCTGGTGGGATCTGCTGAGAGCCGGGGGAGGCCGAGCAGGGCCCCCCCCTTCCCCCCCCCCCCCGCCCCCGGTGGGAGCCCGTGGGCAGGCGCCTACCCCACCTGCTGGTGGTGTCACCCCAGCGTCTCCCAGACGGCCAGCGGGCACTCCTCCAGCAGAAGCTCACCCGACGGCCCCCCTGCCGTCAGAACTCGTGGGAACAGGCCTTTCCTGGAGCAGGAGCCTCGTGGCCACACCTGGTGGTCAAGGGTGTGGAAACGCCACCTGCTCTAACCTCAGCACACTCTGGCTTCTTCTCCAGTGGGTCCCCATGGGTGCCAAACCGCGCTGACTGACCAGGGAACTAGGAAAGCTCACACGCCGAGCGGTCATATCTAAAGCAGTTTGAAAACAGAACAAAGCCAAAGGAAGACAAGACAAAGGAAAGAAGACCACATCACGGGGCAGGAACAGAACGCAAACACCAGCAACCACCATCAGACGCCCTGCGAGTCTCCTGCGTGTTTCCTGCCATCCTGAAGCGGTCGCTGCTGCCAGGCCCCTGAGGGCATCTGGGCAAGCCCTGCGCTTTGCGGAACAGGACGGGCTCCAGCCCACACTGGCCCGGCGCTCTCTGGCCACACATGGCCTTGGCTCGAGGAGGGTGGGTGTGTGGGGGAGGGAAGCAGAGGAGGTAAGTGGAGGGGGGAAGCGGGCGGTGGGTGGGAAGGCACGGGGGTTGTAGGGAGGGAAGAGAGGGAGGGGGAGGGGAGAGGGGGACGGGGGGGGGGCCCACGGGAAAGGAAGCGGGGGTGGGGTGGGGGTGTCCTAGAGCCAGGAGCTCTCACAGCTGTGCAGCAGGCAGACAGTCGCCCCCATGTGGCCAGTGAACAGGGTGCCCCTCCAGACTCAGCAAGTGCACAGCAGGGAAACACAGAACACTCCAGAAAAAGGGAACACGCCCAGCGCTGACAGTGAGCACAGCCGGGGGGCTCTCATTCAGAATCGCCAAGTCAGGGCCAGGCGGGGAGAACCCCAGGCCCCTGGGCAATCGTCACCGTCCTCACTGCCACGATTCACTTCGACTATACACATTCTTCAAAGGACTGGTCGGACAAACTTCCTGCCCGGCCCCTCTTGCAACACCCACCCACCCCGGCCCCCAGGACAGTGTCCCGTCCTGTGGCTGGAGGACACTTGGCGAGGGGCTCCCCATACGCATGCAGTGGACCCGGGGTTTTTTGAGCACAGAGGTGCATGGTCCCCTGCAGGTCCCAGCAGCAGAGGGGGAGGCTTTCTACCTTAAGTCCAGGCTTTGAAGTTAGTTCTTGGCCATTCTGGGGGAAAAACAGCTCCCAAAGGTATTTCCAGAACGTCACAAAGGCTGACCACAGCCTGCCTCTCAGGCTCCATCTTGCTGCCGTGTTGGGACTGGCAGAGAACAGCTCTGTGGTCTTACCTCCTCCCTGGTCCCAGAGCCGGCAATGAATTTCTTAGCCTTTCACGAGGTCAGATTTTAGCGAATTATTTCTAATTTAAAATCACAGTGCATACTTTCTCTCTCATTGGACGTCTTCACAATCATTTTAATGGACAAAAAACAACAAAATGGGATCAAACACCTGCCCAGGGGCCTGGTACTGGCTCCGCCCTCACACGGCTGCTCTCCGAGCGCGTCCACATTCTGTCCTCACACTGCTATCCCTCCAGCCACTTCCTGGCCAACAACAAGAACCTGCTCTCCTCAAGGCCCTGGGTGGCAGACAAGCGAGGGCTCCGCGGGCGGGCGGGAGGGGGTGGAGGCCGCAGGCGTCAGGAGCACGACCTGGTACGTCTGAGCCGGCGTCGTCCTCGTCCTTCATCTGCAAATCCAGGACGCATTCTGCAGCAGCCAGGCCCACGTGGGCCCCGTGGGTCTCCACCGGCCAGTGCAGGCCCAGCAGGGAGCCACAGCACATCTGGTGCCGCTGGGGGTGTGGGGCAACTCTCAACTCTGGGCCGACACGGGCACATCATAACCCACGTCTCCTCAGTCCCCGCGGCAGGGGCGTCACCCACGAGTTCTGGGGCACAGACAAGACTGACTTCCAGCTCCACGAAAGGTGCTGCTCAACACAGCGGTGAGAGGAGGATCCCACAGTCCGGCTGCTGGCTCACCAGCCAAGGGCACCAGGTGCACCTTCGGTCCAGGTGCTGCCTCCTCTGGGAACCTGATGTCTCTAGTGCTGCCTGAACCATCAACGGCGGCCGAAGGGAACGGGCGAAGGAAGGAGGGTAGGAGCTCTGGGAAGCGCAGAGAAGAGGGCTGTGCTCACCACTGTGCTTCCCAGAGCCGCTCGGCCCTGCTCCGCCAGCAACCTGGGCCTGGACGGTCAGCCCCTCTGACAACAGACTGGCTCGCCACCACCACTTGTGGTTCTTCCAGGTTCAGAAAGGCCCACCAGGAGGCCCGGGCGGGCCTGAAGGAATGTGGAGGGTGACCCGAGGGGAGGGCAGGTGGCTGGAATGTGGCCGGGGCACAAGAGTGGGAGTGCGGAAGAACCACGTCCCGCAGCCTGGCCAGGGACCGCGTGCCACGGAGACCCGGGCCGCATCCGGGCAGAAAACGCGATCTTGGGGTCGGCAGAGCCTGCGACCCGTTCCACGACAAACTCACCCAAAGGAAAACCCAGCCACGAGGCCAAGCCACCAAGGCAAACGGCCCCGCACAAACCCACAGCACGAAAAGGCCACCAGCGCTGGGCGGAGGGAGGATGTGCCCAGCTCCTCCCAGGCAACGAACGCGTCCAGAGGCTCTGGCTGTGACCACACGGCTGGCGAGCACAGGACAGGGACTGGACTTCACAGCTGCCGCCGGCCAGAACCCGCCTCTGGCCGCCACCAACACAGGGGAAGGAGCCACCCTTCTGGCCCCAGCCTGCCCGGCTGGGAGACCCTACGTAGCAGCCACGGCCGGTGCGGCCACTCGTGAGCCCCGAGACTGCTTCGGCGTCTGGTTCACGCGGCCACACCGCGGCACGCCCACAACACAGACACACACGGAACGTGGCCCCAGACATGCTATTAAAAAAGGAGAGAACAGAAGAGGACCGTAGCTACACTGCTTTAAATACTGCATGCGACGCACTTCACGTGTTGGGGGGTGACGGGCGGGCGGGCACAGAGGTGGGAAGGGCCCCGGCGGGCTGGCGGCTGCTCCTCCTCCGTGGCCAGGGCAGCCCCCTCCCCATCTCTGCGGCTACAGTTCATGATTCTAAGGGTGAAGTGGCCGGGTGCTGGGCTATCCTCTATCACAGCGGCTCCGGAACTTAGTTGAACCCGTCGGTGTGGTAGCTGGGGTGGGAGTCGGCCGTGAGCTGGGTGGTCTCTGTGGCGGACGCTGGCTGTATGACAATCGGCGTGTCTGCGGCCTCTGAAAAGCAAGCACGTGCGTGTTCATCGTGTGAGGGCGGAGCCTCGCCACCGGGCCTCCCGAGCGCACGTGTGACCCCCAACGACACCGTCCTCGTGACAAAGCTCCGTCGCCTGGCCGCTCCACCAGGGTCACAGGTCGGAGGGGAGAGGCTACCTGCGCACCTCCACCCAGCGCAAACTTCCTCCGTCGCCTCAGGTCACCGCCAGCCCTCGGTCCCTCCCCACCTGCTGGGTCCCGTGGAACTTCGGCCGCTTCAGATCGCGGGTGGGGACAGCCCTCTGCGTCTGCTTTTACCTCAAGTGTCCACGTTCACACCTCAACAGTCCCAGCGACCACCACAAACACTGCGGCACCGTGTCAGTGCCCTCCTGTTTGACAAGACAGGTCGACACGGCTCAGGGCCCGGCCCGGCCCGGCCCGCCCCGCTCAGCGGCCCTCGGCGGGCACTCACCCCGCTCATCCGACTGCAGCTGTGCCTCCAGGTCCTCGGGGGACACGTAGAAGCCGGCGTCCTCGCCCGCGGGCGCCCTGGGCTTGCACCTCCCGCAGCAGCAGTTGAAGCAGCAGCAGAGGCAGCAGCAGCAGTAGCAGCAGGTGAGGAGGCCGCACACGACAAACAGCGCCTGCGCGGGTGGACGACAGGGGCGCTGGCCACGCGGCCTCCGGGACCCCCGCCCCGCGGCCAGCTCGAGGCCGCTCCGGGGGCGTGTCGGGCCCAGACGCCCTTCGCGGCCCTTCGCGGCCCGAGGAGCGGGGACACCGAGAGACGGAGCTCTGTAAGCTTCTGGAAAGGGAGCCTACAGGGAGGGGCTACGGGGCTGACTGGCCAGCGCCACGGCGCCTGGTGGCCGGGGCCGTCACACCCTCGGGCCTTCACGGGACACGGCTTGTGAGTCAAGTGAGGAAAAGGACAAGTGTTCAAAACAGAACCACCGGACAAAATGTCAAAAGTTTCTCAAGTCAGATTTCAAACACGTCCTCCCCCACGACGACAAAAACATCCGTCCAAAACGCGCTGGAAAAGCTCCCTTGCGAGGCCTGTCTCTGTAGGAACTTACTCATCAGAGGACGTCCGCTCAGTGTCGGGCTCGCTCTGTGCGCTCTCGGCCCGTTGCACACAGGCGAGCCGGCCGCATCCGCACGGGACGGGGAGAAAGGCTGCCCCACACCCGGGAACCGGGGCCCCTGAGCAGAGCCCCTGGACCGAACGGTCTGACTGTGTGCGCCCGGACCCCCCGCCCCCCGCCCATTCCGCTCACCTTGGCCCACCAGCTGGAGAGCACAAAGTAGGTGTTCACGTTCTCCTCTCCAAACTGCTCGGCCACGTAGAGCCCCAGCGACCCGTACTTGTCGTAGATGTTTCTTTTTGTGGCGTCCGTCAGGATGGCGTGGGCGTTGTTGATCTCCTTGAACTTGTCTGCCGCCTCCGGGTTATCGGGGTTCTTGTCAGGGTGGTATTTCAAGGCAAGTTTTCTGCAAATCAAAACCATTTCTTTGTCCCTTATTTCACACACACCCATCACAGGGCCCCGTGGAGGACACATTCATGCATCACTGCGGCACTTTCCACCTCTCCAGAGTTCCAGACTGTCAGATCCAGAGAAATCTCTGCAAACTGTCCGGCCCTGACCCTGACCCGGCCCCAGAGAAGAGGGTCCTGGGGTGAGGCTAACCCTGGGGGAGTGGCCGCAGGCACAGCCTGCGAGGGGGGTGGGGGAGGGAGGGCTCTTCCAACAGCTCCAAGGCAAACCCACTGCCGACCTCTAGTGTCCCAGCAGGCTAACTGCTCAGCTGCCCCACGAAGTGACTGCAAGCGAGGCGAGCACAACATGGGCCTGCTTTCCGTGCTCACGAATCACACACGTGAGGAACACAAGAGACAACTAGCTGAGGGTGCGGACTCGGGGGTTTGCCTCCTCTGGCCTACTCCGTGCAGCTGTGCGTAAGTTCCACTGGGAGGGGACTACTGTCACTGCGCGGAGAAGAGCAAATCATTGAGCATTCTAAAGCCCCGGCTACGGAGCAGGCTCAGACCTGCTTCCCTCTGGACCTGGCTGCTCCAGGGCAGACCGTCTGTATCACCCACAAAGTGTTATTTTGTCGTTGCCGAGAAAATATCAGTTGAGAGCTGTAGGCTACAAGGTGTGGTGGAACCATCGCCAGCTTGAAACGGGGTCAGCTCAGCCAGGGACAAACACTGGTTTCGGTAAATGCAAGTCAAACCCCACGAGGTACGAGGTCCTCCCCGCGTGTGGCCTCTCACCGATAGGACTTTTTAATGTCATCTGAGGTTGCATTCTTGTCCAGCCCCAGAACATGGTAGAGTGATTCCCCAGAGGTAGAGAGTGAGCGCTGTCTCTGGTCTGCCATGGTAGGCTAATCTATAAGAAAAATGCGAAGAAAACATCAAGAAGTATAGAGATTCCAAGCACAGCGCTGACACACTTTATTCCAGATGACTGTTCTAAGCAAAACATCATAACACTGCTAGTGGGGGCCAGGAGGTCCACAGACACAACACATCCAACTATGACATAAAGGGGTGTGGGGAGTGGGGCCAGAGGCAAAGTTAAAGTTGGTGATTGTGCCTGTGAAGGTGAGAACACGGCCACACCACAGAGACTGTGCAGAATTACATGTGTTTATTGTAATCTCCAGAGCAACCTCTAAATAAAGAAATGCAAAGTATAGGTATAAAGGCTAAAAGAAAAAGGGAAATGGGGCAGCTGGGTGGCTCAGTTAAGCGTCCGACTTCGGCTCAGGTCATGATCTCGCATTTTGTGGTTCGAGACCCGTGATGGGCTCTGTGCTGACAGCTCGGAGCCGCTCTGGATTCTGTGTCTCCTCCTCTCTCTGCCCCTCCCCTGCTCATGCTCTGTCTCTCTCTCTCTCAATAATAAATAAACATTAAAAAAAAAAAAAAAAAAGAAAAAGGGAAATGAACTCTTTAGACTAAGAACTCCAATAAAAAGAAGAGACTGTCTCGAGGCGCCTGGGTGGCTCAGTCGCTTAAATGTCCAACTTTGGCTCAGGTCATGATCTCATGGTTCACGGGTTCAAGCCCCATGAGCTGTCCCCACAGAGCCTGGAGTCTGCTTCGGATTCTGTCTCCCTTTCTGCCCCTCCCCTACTCACACTCTGTCTGTCTCTCTCAGAAATGAATACACATTTAAAAAAATTAAAAAAAAAAAAAAAAAGATTGTCTCAATCCCTATCAAAATAACACCAGCATTCTTCACAAACCTAGAACAAACAATCCTAAAATTTGTATGGAACCAGAAAAGTCTCCAAACAGCCAAAGCAATCCTGAAAAAGAAAACCAAAGCTGGAGGCATCACAATCCCCGACTTGAAGATGTGTTACAAAGCTGTAATCAACAACACGGTATGGTAGTGGCATAAAAACAGACATTCAGATCAATGGAACAGAATAGAGAACCCAGAAATGGACCCACAAACGTATGGTCAACTGATCTTTGACAAAGCAGGAAAGAATATCCCATGGAATAAAGACAGTCTCTTCAGCAAGTGGTGCTGGGAAAACTGGACAGCGACATGCAGAAGAATGAACCTGGACCGCTTTCTTACACGAGACACAAAAATAAACTCAAAGTGGATGAAGGACCTAAGTGTAAGACAGGAAGCCATCAAAACCCTAGAGGAGAAAAGAGGCAAAAACCTCTTTGACCTTGGCCGCAGCAACTTCTTACTCAACACGTCTCCGGAGGCAAGGGAAACAAAAGCAAAAATGAACTACTGGGACCTCATCAAGATAAAAAGCTTCTGCACAGCAAAGGAAACAATCAGCAAAACTAAATGGCAACCGACAGAATGGGAGAAGATTTTTGCAAACGACATATCAGATAAAGGGTTAGTATCCAAAATCTATAAAGAACGTATCAAACCCAACACCCAAAACACAAATAATCCAGTGAAGAAATGGGCAAAAGACACAAATAGACACTTCTCCAAAGAAGACATCCAGATGGCCGACACATGAAAAAATGCTCAACATCACTCATCATCCAGGAAATACAAATCAAAACCACACTGCAATACCCCCTCACACTGGTCAGAATGGTTAACATTAACAACTCAGACAACAACAGATGTTGGTGAGGATGCAGATAAAGAGGAACCCTCTTGCACTGCTGGTGGGAATGCAAACTGATGCAGCCATTCTGGAAAACAGTGTGTAGGTTCCTCAAAAAATTAAAAACAGAACTACCCTACGACCCAGCAACTGCACTACTAGATATTTATCTAAGGGATACAGCTATGCTGTTTTGAAGGGGCACAAGCACCCCAATGTTTATAGCAGCACCATCGACAATAGCCAAAGTATGGAAATAGCCTAAATGTCCATTGACTGATGAATGGATAAAGAAAATGTGGTATATACATACAGTGGGATATTACTCAGAGATCAAAAAGAATGAAATCTTGCCGTTTGCAACAACGTGGATGGAACTAGAGTATATTATGCTAATAAGCAAAATTAGAGAAGACAAATATCATATGACTTCACTCAAGTAGAATTTGGAATTTAAGAAACACAACAGATGAACACAAGGGAAGGAAAAATAATATAAAAACAGGGAGGGAGAAAAACCGTAAGAGACTCTTAACTATGGAGAATAAACTGAGGGTTGCTGGAGGGGGTTGTGAGGGGGGATGGGCTAAATGGGCAAGGGCCATTAGGGAGGACACTTGTTGGGATGAGCACTGGGTGTTATATGTAAGTGATGAATCACTAAATTCTACTCCTGAAATCATTATTACACCATATGCTACTAACTTGGAAGTAAATTTAAAAATTAAAAAAAAAAAAAAAAAAGGGAGAGATTGTCAGAATGGATAAAACACAATGGGACTCTTGGGTGGCTCAGTCAGTTAAGCATCTGACTTCAGCTCAGGTCATGATCTCATAGTTCATGAGACTGAGCCCCACGTCTGGCTCTGTGCTAACAGTGTGGAGTCTGCTTGGGATTCTCCCTCCCTCTCCCCAACTTGCATGCACACGTCTTCTCTCTCAAAATAAATAAATGTTAAAAACAACAGAGTGTCAAAAATACATCAAACAAGTACTGACAAAATTAAAAGGAGAAAGAGACAACCCACTGCTATAAAACTCTCAGCACCCCTCTCTCAGACACAGACAGAACAAACAACAACAAAGTATAAATAGATGACCTGAAGAACACTACCGACCACCATCACCTAAATGACACTTATGTGACCCTCAACATCTATAAACACACAGAAAAGAAAAAAAAAAAATCACCAATATACCACATGCTGGGCTCTAAAACAAATTTCAATAAATTTAAATCATGCAAAGTGTGCTCCCTGAGCTTAGCAGAATTAAGTTAGAAACTCAACACTAAGACCTCTGAGAAAACCTCAAGTATTTAACATCACCCAACACACTTCTAAACTAACATGCAGCTCAAAGAAATCATAATAATAGAACATATTTTGAACTAAATAATAAAATGTAACATGTGAGCCAAAACCTAAGATTCAGGCTTATAACGCTGGAAGCAAGCAGAGCAGACCCAAGGGAAATGGAAGGAAGGAAATATTAAAGAGCAGAAACCAACAAAATAAAAAACAGATAAGTGATAGAAAAATTTAACAAAGACGAAAGTTGGCTCTTTGAAAACAATAAAATTAATAAACAACTGGCCAGACAAAAAAAAGAACAGAAATCAGTAACATGAGGAAGGAAAAAAAGAGGGGTCATCACTACGGACCCTACAGGCACAAAAAAGATGATAAGATTATAGACAACTTTATGCCAATAATTAGATGAAATGCACAAGTACCTTGAAAAATACAATTTACTAAAATTAACACAGGATGAAACAGAAAAATCTGAGTAGTCCTAAAAACATTAACAAAATTGAATCGGTAATAGAAAACCTTCCCACAAACAAAATTCCAGGCCCTGATGAGTTTTCTAACAAATATTCAAGGAAGAAATGACATTAATCTTAGATAAACTTTTTCAAAAACAGAGGAAGAAGGATCTGCTCTTTACGTGTCTTAACCAGCATGACCTCACAAAGACATTACCAAAAAATCCCTCATAAACACAGATGCAAAAATCCTTAACAGAGTATTAGCAAATAAAATCTAATCAAGTAGAAATTATCCCAAGAATGCAAGCCTGATTTAACTTTTCAAAGAAACCAATGTAATCCACTACATTATAAAATAAATGAGACAAACCACATGATCATCTCAAGAGATTCAATCAAAGCATATGGCAAAGTTCAATACCAATTTATGATTTTAAAAATTCTCAGGAGATATTGGGAATAGAAGGAAACTTCCTCAGTCTGATAAAGGACATCTGACCAAAAGCCTACAGCTGATATGCTTAGGAGTGAAATACTGAATGGTTTCCCCTTAAGACCAGAATGTGACAAGGACGCCTGCTCTCACCAATTCTATTCAACATTGTCATAGGACCCTGAACACTGCAACAGGAAAAAAAGAAAAAAGAAAAAGACCTAAAACTGTTCCTATTCACAGATGACTTGGTTGTTTATATAGAAAATCCTAAAGAATCCACAAAAAACAAACAAAAACAAACAGAAAACCAACCAACCAACCAACAACTGAAAAGTGAAGTTAGCAAGATCACAGGATACTAATATGATATTTAAAACAACCATACTTTTGGGGCGCCTGGGTGGCTCAGTCGGTTAAGCGGCCGACTTCAGCTCAGGTCACGATCTCGCGGTCCGTGAGTTCGAGCCCCGCGTCCGGCTCTGGGCTGATGGCTCAGAGCCTGGAGCCTGCTTCCGATTCTGTATCTCCCTCTCTCTCTGCCCCTCCCCCGTTCATGCTCTGTCTCTGTCTCAAAAATAAATAAAACGTTAAAAAAAAAATTTTTTTTTAAATAAAACAACCATACTTTTGAGAGCAGTAAGCAATTGGAAAATATTATTACGTTCAAGTTTCATTTACAACAGCATCCAAAACGCTAAATTTTTTTAGGAGTCAGATTTAACAGAAGACATACAGGACCCTTATGTTGAAAATCACACATTGCCTAGAGAAACCAAAGATTTTTAAAAAATACAGATTTATAATGTTCATGCATCAGAAGAGTCAATACTGTTAAGATGCCAATCCTCTCCAAATTGATCTACAGATACAATACAATCTTAACTCTAATCCTAGCAGGCTCATTTGATAGAAATTGAGAAACCTATTTAAAAATTTGTATGGAAAAGCAAAGGGCATAACACTGACATACAGATGGTCAATAGCACATGAAAAGATGTTCGTCGCTGTCATTCAGAAATGCAAAATAAAATGAGATACTACTACATTTCTACTAGAACAGCTTGTATTAAAAAGATGAGCCGTATCGGGGCACCTGGGTGGCTCAGTCGGTTAGCGTCTTACTTCATCTCAGGTCCATGATCTTACAGTTAGTTCGTGAGTTCGAGCCCCAGTCCCTCTGCTGTCAGTGCAGACCCCGCTTGGGATCTTCTGTCCCCACCCCCTCTCTGCCTCTCCTCCACCTGTACTCACTCTCTCTCTCTCTCTCTCTCTCTCTCAAAAATAAACAAACATTTAAGGGGCTCCTGGGTGGCTCAGTCAGTTAAGCGTCTGACTTCAGCTCAGGTCATGATTTCACGGTTCGTGAGTTTGAACCCCGGGTCAGGCTCTGTGCTGACAGCTCAGAGCCTGGAGCCTGCTTCGGATTCTGTGTCTCCCTCTCTTTCTGCTCTTCCCCCACTCATGCTCTGTCTCTCTCTCTCCTTCAAAAATAAAAACAAATTTTTTAAATAAATAAATAAGCATTAAAAAAAAAAAAAAAAGATGAGCCGTATCAAGTAAGTTGGCAAGGATGTGAAGTAACATGAACTCTGCTGAAGACATAAAACGCCACAACCCCTTCAGAAAACAGCTTGGTAGTGCCTTAAGAAGCCAAACACACACTTATCATATGACCCAGCCACTCCACTGCTGGGTACGGTCTTACACATGCAAAATGAAAACGCAGGTCTACACAAAGACTTACACACCAATGGTCACAGCAGCTTTATTCCTGACAGCCAACATTTGGAAACAACCCAATGTCCATCGACAGGTGAATGGATCAACAGAAAGGGGTCTGTCCGTAGAGTGGACTACTGCTCAGCACGAAGGGAATGAGCCACAACCACCCTTAAAGCATGTTGCTGAGTGAAAGGGGTGAGACCTAACAGACGACGTAGGAGTCCCTCATATGAAACCCTGGTAAATGCAAAGTACGCGAGGTTGCGTGAACACAGAGGCAGAGCGAGAGGTCGATTACAAGGACTCCAGGAAACACTGGAAAATTACCTGGCACACACTTGCCACAGGACCCAGCAGGTCTGCTCCTGGCTGATTTATGCAAAAGAAAAGGAAACACTGTTCACATAAAAAAAACCTACACACAACATTCAGAGCAGTTTTACTCCTAACAGCCCCAAACCAGAATTAGTCCAGATATCCTTCAACTGAATGCTTAAAAAACTGGGGTGTGAATACACCATGTAATAAATACTACTTGGCAAACGAAAACAAAGTAACTGCTGTGAGCAGCTGGATGAGCCTCCGGGAATGCCACTGAACACACAAAGCCGATCCCAAAAGGCTACACAGTGTATGACTGTACTTACAGAACATTTTTGAAATGATACGACGTCAGAAATGGAAGGCAGATGGGTGGGTGCCAAGGGGTCAAGGATGGGAGGTGAGTCTGAGTACGAAGGCCAACGCGGGGATGGCCAGTGGCACTGAGACCTCCACTATTTTGAGTCTAGTGGCGCAAACACAAACCTATGCAGGCGAAACCACGGAACAGAGGTCACCATGCACACAAATGAGTAAAAGTAAAGATGGGGAAATCTGAGTAGGGTCGGTAGATCGTATCAACATCAGTATCCTGGTAATGATCTAAAACTACAGCTTGGAGGGGCACCTGGGTGGCTCAGTTGGTTGAGTGTCCTTCGACTCGGGTCATGATCTTACAGTCTGTGGGTCTGAGCCCCATGTCGGAATCTGTGCTGACAGCTCAGAGCCTGGAGCCTGTTTCGGATTCTGTGTCTCCTCCTCTCTCTGTCCCTCCCCCACTTTCTCTCACAAAAGCAAATAAAACATTTAAAAATTAAAACAAAACAAAACACTCATATTTTGGCAAAATATCACCACTGGTAAAAACCAGGCAAAGTGTTGGGGCGCCTGAGCGGCTCCGTCGGTCAAGTGTCCGACCGGCTCAGGTCATGATCTCGCGGTTCGTGGGTTCGAGTCCTGAGTCGGGCTGTGTGCTGACAGCTCAGAGCCTGGAGGCTGCTTCAGGTTCTGTGTCTTCCTCTCTCTCTGCCCCTCCCCCACTTGCGCTCTGTCTCTGTCTCTCAAAAATAAACGTTTAAAAAAATTAAAGAAAATATCTAACATTTAAAAAAAAAGGGGGGGAGCTTTCCAATCTCCCTACTCTGCCTCCGTGATAGGAGTAAGACGGGTCTAGGCAGCTCCCAGTGCCATTAAACACCTGCAACCCTGGCCTGAGATCAACCATCTGAAAAATAAAGGATGGACATAATTTTTAAACTCAATACTGATTTAATAATCTGTATGTGTGGGGCACCTGGGTGGCTCAGTCAAAACTCTGACTCTTGGTTTCAGCTCAGGTCACGATCTCATGGTTTCGTGAGTTCGAGCCCCACATCGGGCTCTGCACTGACAGTGTGGAGCCTGCTTGGGATTCTCTCTCTCCCTCTCTCTGCCCCTCCCCACTTGTGATGTCTCTAAAAATAAGTAAACTTAAAATAAATAAATAAATGTTCTCTCTCAAAAATAAACACACATTTAAAAAAATAATAAAGAATACATCAATGTAAGAGTCTGGGAAAAGTACTGCTCCTGCCTTCTACACGGAACTGTCTGGGGAGGACACACTTGAACAGAATGAGGAACCTGGGACAGGAGAGTGGTGTCATCTGGGCCTGTGGCAGGAGAAGTGACAGCAGGAGACACAAGAGCAGCTCCCACACCCCCCACCCTCCTGTGGGTACCTAATTACCACACCTAATGCAAAGGTTAACGCTCCCAACAGACAGGAGGGGGGTGCAGGGGTGGACGGCCCCAATGTGCCAGGTTCCTCGACTCCCTCCAGTGGCCGCCTTGAGCACCCACCGGGCTGGGTTCCTGGAGCGTGGCAGCCCCCAGGGATCAGGCTTCCCCTCCCCTCACCAGGCAGGCTCTGTGGCAGTGGTATCACAGATGTGGAGACAGAAGTACAGACAGGTGAAGTCAGGATCTGAATCCAAACCAAGGGCACCACGCCCTGGCCTATGGACACCAGTTAAACCACCTCGCCCCTAGGCCCAAGGGATGATGTGTGCTGCTAAGGGCGGAAAATAAAACAAGTCTCACTGCCGAGAGAGATCATGGGTTCTGGAATCAGGATGTGAGGGTTCTAAGCCCAGCTCTGAAAGTTTCTAGCTGTGTGACCTCAGGCAAATCACTGCAGTTCTCTCACCTGTAGACCTCACCAGACTAGGTTAGCAAGGAGCCGAGAGATCCGCCAGGAGCAGGGGTCTTTATTGATGCTGATGGAGCAGCATACTCTCAGCATCCAAGTCCGAGCCAGTACTGTCTTGCCTTGTTAGGCCACGTCAGAAGTACCACAGCACTGTCAAATCCAACTACTGCCCAGTAAGTAACTTCTTTGGTTTTTATTCTCAGGTACCCAACGCCTATTAAGTAGTTGGCCTCTAAACCCCATTAAGTAACAGTTTCTGTCTACTCTCTAAAAATAGCTCTGGGCATACCTCTTTCACACTGTACTTTTCTTTTAAACACATTGAAGGTTTTTGGCAACCTTGTATCAAGCAAGTCTCCTTTCCAACAGCATCAGCTCATTTTGTTTCTGTGTCACATTTTGATAACTCATGCAATATTTCAAACCTTTTATTGTTACTGTATTTGTTGCAGTGACCTCTGATCAGTGATTCTGACTCAAATGCTCAGATGATGGTTAGCATTTTTTAGCAATAAGGTATTTTAAAATTGAGGCTTGTAATTTTTTTTTTTTACACATAACGCTACTGCACACTCCCCAGCCGATGGTTTAACGTAAATGGAACGTTTATACGCACTGGGAAACCAAAACATTCATTTGACCGGGCTCTATTGTGATACTTGCTTTACTGCGGTTTATCTGGAACCAAGCCCTCCACAGGAGATAGGCTCGTATGCCTACAACATCTAGAAGCAGTCAGCTACTTAATCTGATGGAAGAGAGTACCCTGTGAAACTTTCACATTTTAAATTATGATTTAAAACTCAGTATTATTTAAAACTCAGTATGTATGCCAGATATCACTAATATTACTGCACTGAATGTCAAAATTTCCTAGTCTCAGACAGAACCGTCTTAAGAAAGATCAATAAAATAATCTAAAATTAATTTTCCTAATTTCAGTGGGTTGCCAGTAACTACATCCAAACTCCCCCCCCCCCCCATGAAGGCACGTGCATACATGAGCAAGCGGGGGAAGGGCAGAGAGAATCCCAAGCAGGCTCTGCTCTGTCAACACTGGACTCAATCCCACCGCTTGTGACATCATGACCTGAGCTGAAATCAAGAGTCAGACACTCAACTGACTGAGCCACCCACGTGCCCCTAAAAACTAAGTTATTAAGCATCCTGAGTCATTTGTGACTGGCAGCTTTCTCCCTCATAATTGGAGTAGCACAAATCTGTAATATACGGCATCAGAATGTTAGCGGGACAACTATCTGAACACTCCTGACCCAATAATGTTATGATCAGGCAAGCTCTCCACAGACAGAGGCACAGACTAATGTTCACATGGACATGAGAACTTCTGGAACAAGAAGCTTCTAGAAAAAATGATCTGTTGAAAACCCAGCCAGTGAAAACACAAACCAAAAGGCAGCAGTCAAAAATGGAAACCAGGGGTAACGGGTCTGTGGGCAGGTGTTGAACCCACGGAAATCCTAGAACAAGACTAAAGAGCACTGGGAGCTGTGCGAACAACTCTGATGGATACAAACATCGCAAACCTACAAGGACACAGGCGACACGTGGGGGGAGGGGCGTGCAGACAAGGGTGGGGTTTGCCTGCACCGAGGGATGCTAATTTCATCAGCACCACCTTGATTTTTCTATGTCAAATTCAAGGAAAAGTGCAACAATGCTTTTATGTAAAAGACATGCAAACATCTTTAGAAGGTTAAGTATCTGATTGTTTTGGGGAAAACTAAGAACCAGAGGTTAATGGACATTTTCTTGAATGTGTAACATTCACCCGTATCTTTTTTTTTTTTTAACATTTATTTATGTATTTTTTTTTTTTTTACATTTTTACTTTATTTATTTTTGATAGAGAGAGAGAGAGCACAAGCAGCGGACGGGCAGAGAAAAAAGGAGACACAGAATCCGAAGCAGGCTCCAGGCTCTGAGCTGTCAGCACAGAGCCTGACGCGGGGCCCGAACTCACAAACTGTGAGATCATGACCTGAGCCGAAGTCAGATGCTCAACCGACTGAGCTACCCAGGCGCCCCTTCTTTAGGAGAGCAAGCACAAGTGGGGGAGGGGCAGAGAGAGAATCCCAAGCAGGCTCCACACTGTCAACGCAGAGCCCAATGCGGGGCTCAATCCCACAAACTGTGGGATCATGACCTGAGCCAAAATCGAGTTGGGTGGACACTCAACCAACTGAGCTGCCCATTCATCCACTTCTATACCATGGCTTGATTTTTTTAAATCATTATGCTCTTCTGTATTGTTTGAACTTTTAATACCATTATAAAGTTATCACTTTTATAAAATCTACTAAGTTGTCCTTCTCAGAACATCAGCTGCCGCAAGACCTCTTCTAAAAGTGCATCCGGGGGCACCTGGGGGCTCAATCGGTTGAGCGTCTGACTTCGGCTCAGGTCACGATCTCATAGCTTGTGAGTTTGAGCCCCGCGTCAGGCTCTGTGCTGACAGCTCAGGGCCTGGAGCCTGCTTCGGATTCTGTGTCCCCCTCTCTCTCTGCCCCACCCCTGCTTGTGCTCTGTCTCTCTCTGTCTTTCAAAATGAATAAACATGGGGTGCCTGGGTGGCTCAGTCAGTTGAGCATCCGACTTCGGCTCAGGTCACGATCTCACAGCTCATGAGTTCGAGTCCCGTGTTGGGCTCTGTGTTGACAGTTCAGGGCCTGGAGCCTGCTTCAGATTCTGTGTCTGCCTCTCTCTCTGCCCCTTCCCTGCTCACATTTTGTCTCTCTCTCTCACACAAATAAACACACATTACAAAATTTTTTTTAAAGCGCTTCCGGATACATGACTGCCCTTCCCAGAAGGTGCTTTTTTAGTGAGTCGCCTCCAGGACAGCTTTACTTAGCATGCTCGGTGTGCTGGGCTGTCAGGGATACTGAGAAGCCCAGTCTACCCGGCCAGCGATGCCCCTGTAACCAGGGGTCTGGAGCTCATCCCCATGGGCTAAACTTCCCTCTTGCAACCAGGAAGTCTCCAACAAGCAGTACTGCAGAAAGAGAAAGCTGTTCTTTTGTGGGCAAGTCTGTCTGTTTTGGCCACAGCTGATGGAAGGCACCCAGACAAGGGGTCCAGTCACCCAGGGTCTAGCTGACCCCAGGAACCAGCAAACATCCTCATGTGGACCCCCTCCCGATCCAATTTCAAGCCCCTGGCAGTTTTCTGGCATCACAAACGAGAGTTGGAAACTAAACTCCTTTATGTCATAATGGTATGGCCAGCAGCTCTGACCTAACGTAACTGTGTCGAAGCCAAGTGCCCGCATCGGCAAGGGGTGGGCTGGCTGCGGGACAGTCCGCACAGACCCTACCCTAGCTTTACTTTGGTGTTGGTCTTCCAAGGGTTACTCGCCTTGGAGCAGGCATCGGCCAGCTTTTTTTAAGACAAGATAGTAAACATTTCGGTCTTGTGGGCCAGTCTCCATCACTGGGTCCCCAGTTTTTAGCTCTGCCTTTGAAGCCGGAAAGCACACTGTGTGAAAGAATGGGCACAGGCGTGCTCCAATAAAACATGATTTAATTACAGAAGCAGGTGCAAGCCCTGCCTTCGAAGTCACATAATGGGTCTCTTGTGACTTATTTAAGGGAAATTAGGTCCTGCAGATGGCCCCTTATGTTTATATACTGTGGACAAGTGTAGGTTTAGTTACTGTCACACTTTTTTCAGTCCTCAAGAGTAACCGTGCACAAATACAAAACAAAGATAGAGGTACAAACTTAGGTGACTTAAAGAAGAAATGTTTTGAGGGGCGCCTGGGTGGCTCAGTCGGTTGAGTGCCCGACTTCGGCTCAGGTCATGATCTCACGGTCTGTGAGTTCAAGCCCCACATCAGGCTCTGTGCTGACAGCTCAGAGCTGGAGCTTGCTTCAGATTCTGTCTTCCTCTCTCTCTGCCCCTCCACTGCTCGTGCTCTGTCTCTCTGTGTCTCTCCCAAAAATAAATATTTTTAAAAAATTTTTAAAAGAAGGTGACGGCCACCTGGGTGGCTCAGTTGGTTGAGCGTCCGACTTCGGCTCAGGTCATGATCTCACGGTCTGTGCGTTTGAGCCCCACGTCGGGCTCTGTGCTGACAGCTCAGCCTGGAGCCTGCTTTGGATCCTGTGTCTCCCTCTCTCTCTCTGCCCCTCCTCCTCTCATGCTCTGTCTCTGTCTCAGAAATAAATAAACATAAAAAAAAAAAAAGAAGAAATGTTTCGAATATGCATTTTCAATCAATATGGAAGAATTCAAAGAAGTTGGCTGCAACATAAAGCAACTGGAGGGCCAGACGGCAGCAAGGGCACCCTCTTGTCCACGTAAAAATGGCTGGAAAAGCCATGTGAGAGGCGAAGGCATTTTTAACAGAAACCATCCAAGAAAGATCAAAGCTGTCCCTTGTCCGTTCATTCTTCCTACTTCATTAATTATTTATTTACGGTTTTTCTCTGGCAATGAAACTGTAAAGGTACTACACAACAAATGGGAAAACTTAAACCAGAAGACAAATCCAAAAATCAGAAAACAAATGCCACTTACTGCAAAGAAATGCAGCGGCTGCTGTATCTGAGGAGGACCCGTGGGAGGACTGTGCCCTGACACTTCGCAGCCGGGTCTCCCAGGCTCCCTAACACCGCCTGGCACATCCAGGGCACTCGACACGTGGGTGGCCAGAGGTTCTTCAAACAACCTTCGACTGGAGACCTCGGCAGCCCATGCATGACCCTCCAACCGTGTATCCGCAACATATTTTATGGGTTTTTTCCAACTGGAATTTTAATTAAATTTAAGTTATCATGTAATAACATGGAACAACTACCCTTACAATACTTCATACCAAAGAACACAGAAACAAGATCCCCCACTTTGCACATGTTTCTCCAACGCTAAGAGGAAGGTCTGCTGAGTGCATCAGACACACAAGTGTTCTTGAACAAGGCGCCCCACCAGCCTCTCTCTGACTACGATGGTAAGGTGTGGCGGCATGAGGGCAGGGCAGCACCAGACCAGATGGATAAAGACCCTGGCACGAGCCCCACTGGGCTCCAATGCCTGTAACTTCAGTCACAAAACACAGCTTTCATCATTCTCCATGATCACTTATCTGAAAAATATTTACTGAGTCCTTCCACATGCCAGGCACTGGGAATACTATGATAAACAGGAAATACAATCTGAGAGTGGGGAGTGAGTTCAGTGAAGCAGGACACTCGAAATCGGTGAACACAGGTCCCCAGTAATACAGTTCATGGGAACAGGCAACAAAAAAGCTTATGTTTCCATGAAGAAGATCCTGCCGAGGCACATTATACTCACAGTGCTGCAGCTAAAGGATCGGGAGAAAATCTTGTAAACTGAGAAAATGGACATATTACATAGGAACAGTCATCTGAATTACGTGCTTCTCATCAGAAGTAATGGGAACCAGAAGGCAGTGAGCACACCTTTAAAGGGCTAAAACAGAAAACCCATCCAACCAGAATTCCATCTGCAGCAAAAAACATCCCTCCAAAACAAAGGTGAAATAAAGACATTTTCAGAAACACAAAGAAAGAAAGAAACCAAGAGAAAGACTTAACTTACAATAAATGCCAAAGAGTTACTTAGGCCAAAGGGAAATGGTATCAGAAACTAGCACTTTCAGGAAGGAATAGAGCCTTTGGTAAGTATCTAGGTAAAAGATTATTTACTTTGAGACAGAGAGTGAAAGTGTGCACAGCAAGTGGAGGAGGGGCAGAGAGGGAGAGTGAGAATCCCAAGCAGGCTGTGTGCTGTTAGTGCACAGCTGAATGTGGGGCTATCATGACCTGAGCCGAAGTCCGACGCTTACCCGACTGAGTCACCCAGGCACCCCTCCTTTCTGTTTTTTACAAATATATATGAGGGGCGCCTGGGTGGCTGTGTCGGTTAAGCGTCCGACTTCGGCCTCAGGTTGGGATCTTGAGGTTCATGGGTTCGGGCCCTGCATCGGGCTCTGTGCTGTCGGCTCGGAGCCTGGAGCCTGCTTCGGATTCTGTGTCTCCCTCTCTCTCTCTGCCCCTCCCCCGCTCGCACTCTGTCTCGCTGTCTCTCAAAAGTAAATAAAGAATAAAAAAAAAAATTAAAAAGTATATATATATGAAAGGTGAAAGCGAAAAAACATCAATCCTGACTTTCACAGTTTATAAAGTCTGTGACATCCTCACACAAAGGGTCCATCTGGGAAAGGAGGAGGACAGAGGGTTGCACCTGCCTGACGTCCGAGTTCCTCCAACGCATGTGAACTGTTACGTTAGCTTTAAGAAGAGTGAACACAAACGGCCAGCAACAAAGGACTATTCTATAGGGACGTGACTCATCAATAAAAAAGGGTAATATACTGACACAAGCAATAAAATAGATAAACCTCAGGGCGCTTGGGTGGCTCAGTTGGTTAAGCATCCAACCGGTGCAGGTCACGATCTCACAGTTGGTGAGTTCGAGCCCCCTGTCGGCCCTCTGCTGTCAGCACAGGGCCCACCTCAGACCCTGTCTCCCTCTCTCTCTGCCCCTCCCCAGCTCACGCACTCTCTCAAAAATAAACATTAAAAAAAAAAAAACAAACAACTCACACATATTATGTAAGACAAGCTAGATACAAAATGATTCCATTTACAAAAAGATTAAGAATGTGAAAAACAATCTGTTGTGATATAAACCAGGAAAGTGATTATGGGCAGTAAAAGGAACCTTCTAGGATGACAGAGATACTCTATAACTTAATTGGGGTAGTGATTTCACAATTGTATATATACACCAAAACTCCCTGAAATTTACTAACATCTATGCATTTGGCTGTATGTCAATTTCACCTGTGTTTAGAAAAGCGGCTGTTGTAATTAAGGCTATTTGTTCCCAAAGCAAATTACATAAGAAAATCAAAACGGAACATAAAACTCTCCAATCATCTAGAACAGGCTGCCTATCTTACAAACAGACTCTCATTTGGACACCATCACACCCCCACCCTTTCCACCATGTCTATTGGCTACTCTTAACACAGATTGTAACCACAAACCCTAAAAATACTCTGTCCCTTTAAGAAAAAAAAGGAGCTGCCACGAATATTACTCAAATTGGTATATATTTTGAGTCAGAAGATGAAATAGATGCTTTCCAAGCATAAAAACGATTAAATTTAAATTTGTACACCACTTCACACACATTTCAAAAGTTCATGTTCTGGTTAGAAAGTAAACATTGCCAGGCAACAGGCACTTTTTTTTTTTAATGTTTATTTTTTTTGAGAGAGAGAGAGAGAGAGAACACGAGCAGGGGAGGGGCAGAGAGAGAGACACAGAATCCGAAGCAGGCTCCAGGCCCTGAGCTGTCAGCACAGAGCCCGACACAGGGGCTCAAACTCACAAACCGCGAGATCGTGACCTGAGCCGAAGTCGGATGCTTACTGACTGAGCCACCCCGGCACTCCCAGGCAACGCACACTCTTGAAAGTTCCATGTTCAACCGGAACAGTCTTATAACTAAAACACAAACTGTAAATGAAAGGACCTTATTTCACTTAGTGTCCGTGATACTGGGAAATGCATCAGGAAAGTATTGGCAAACAGAAAAGTTGTGGAAGGCCAAATACGAGAGAACAGTTAAGGGGAGAAGGAAATAATGAAGTTTTGTGGGTTCCTTTTTTTTTGTTTTTAAATATTTATTTATTTTTCAGAGACAGAGAGAGAGACAGAGTGCAAGCAGGGGAGGGGCAGAGGGAGAGGGAGACAGAATCTGAAGCAGGCTCCAGGCTCTGAGCTGTCAGCACAGAGCCTGACGTGGGGCTCAAACTCACGAAGCGTGGGATCATGACCTGAGCCAAAGTCGGACGCTTAACTGACTGAGCTACCCAGGTGCCCCAGTGGTTTCCTTTTTTAAAAGTGTATTTATTTATTCTGAGAGAGAGAACCTGTGGGGAGGAGGGGCAGGGAGAGGGAGGGAGAGAGCGTTCCAAGCAGGTTCCACACTGTCAGCCCAGAGCCTGACTTGGGTTTCGATCCCACAAGCCACAAGTCATGAGATCACGACCTGAGCCAAAACCAAGAGTCGGACACTTAACCAACTGAACCACCCAGGAGCCCCTTGTGGTTTTTTAAATTAAATTCAACTTTTGAAAAAAGGTATTGTCTTAATACTTCACTTTCCTTATTTTCTATAAAGAGAAGGTATACTTCAACGATTAGAAGAAACAAGCGCCTGGTGCAGGCAGGCAGCCCTCCGCTCAAGACCAGGAGCAGACCCCATGGAAGAGCCATGGGGACCCAACCTTGAGATCCAGGGACGGCGCAGCCCTGTTGACTGGGCGAACAGTCTTCAACCGTGTCCAAGCCTTTCAGATGTCTTTCTACTTCCTGCGGGCGACGACGTGGGAATTCACCGCCTGACGTCTGGAGCAGCTGTGCCCCGGCTGGTTTCCCCTAACCCTGTTCTAAGTAATGTCAAGGCATTCCTGAGACCCACCCTCAAGGGCGGGAGAGCAGCCCCGCCTACTGCAACTACACCGCTGTGATTCGTTAGCTGCCACCAGAGGCCTGCTCCCCGTCTTCACTCCAGGAGGGTTAAACTACCGTCTTCAGGCTGGATCTTTTTCGGTAACATCATGCCTTTGAAAACAAAGGGACGTGTTTTGCAAATCTGTGGCGCACCCCGGTTTGTGCTGCTAGATGGGACACAAGGACCGGGCAGACAAGAAGGCACACTCCTGTGAGCAGGAACGACGAGCTCTAAGATGGTCAGAGATCACCAGGCACAGAGGCAGAAATCCGGTAAAGAGGGAGGCTTTGCTGGAAGACACCACGTGCTCTGCCCTCCCCCACTGCTGCAAGGGTGTCTGCGATGCACAGCTCTGTTCCCCGACCCCCCAAGAGCGGCAACATCAAATCCCAGCCCCCTGGCCTGCCTTTCAAGGCCCTTTTGGCCACAGCCCCACCCACCACCAGCATCTTCCCACCACCGCATCCACTGGGCCTCAGGGCCTGACCGGCAGACCTACCTGCTCCAAGGCAGACCCACTGACCACCGGGGCTCTCTAACCACCCTGCCCCCTTCTCTGTGGAGAGATCCTGCTGGGACCCCTGAGCCCTGTGGACACACCTCTTCCTGGCCACTGCTCCACACACACACAGCAGAGCCGTCCTGAGCCGTGGGCACGTGTCTGTGTTCACTTGTTCAGCTAAGGCTGATGGAGCACGAGTGACACGCCGTGCTCTGCTCTCAAAGCTGGGGATTTATCAGTGAACAAAATAAATGAGACAGACAAAAATCCCTGTCCTCGCGGGCCATGTCTCTGCTTCTCAGAAGACTCAGCGGCCTTCAGGGAAAAGAGCTGAGTATTGGGACCCCTGCATTTCCGGACACAGTTGCAGCACAGAGCACATGGTTTGTAAAGAGCCGCTGCTGAGTCCAACCTACTGCTGGGGGGAAACTCAGCACAGGCCGGCTCTGGATGTGAAAGAACAGATGTGAAAACATCTTAAAAGGAAAGCTATTTCTGTTCTAATTATTTTTATGTAACATTTGACAAACAGAATGAGGTGTGTGTGTGTGTGTGTGTGTTATTGTGATAAACACCACGATCCCATCCTTCAAATTAAAAATCTGAAGATTTCAAGGGCGCCTGCGGGCTCAGTCAGTTGAGTGTCTGACTAGCTCAGGTCATGATCTCACGGTTCGTGGGTTCGAGCCCTGCGTTGGGCTCTGTGCTGACAGCTTGGAGCCTGGAGTCTGCTTCAGATTCCATGTCTCCCTCTCTGCCCCTCCCCCATTCATGCTCTGCCTCTCTCTCTCTCTCTCAAAAATAAATAAATATGAAAAATAAATAAGAATGTGAAGACTGTCAATAACCTTGCGCTCTCCCCGTATACATTACCCTGAATTAGTGTTTATTATTCCCTTGCTTTAAAATATTACCTTGCATTTCTCCCTAAACATTATTTAGTTTTAGTTTTTTGAACCTAAAAAAATAGTCGAACATTCTCTTGGTTTCAGCTCATGATCTCATGGTCCCTGAGACCAAGCTGGGCTCTACCCTGACAGTGTGGAGTCTGCTTCGGATTCTGTCTCCCTCTCTCTCTGCCCCTCCCCTGCTCATGCTCTCTGTAACAAAAATAAAAACAAAAAAAATTTAAAAAACCTCAGAGAACATTAAAAAAAGGTCAGTTTTACTATGCTCATTTAAAAAATAAAAGAGAAGAAAAAAATCTGGGTTTGTATTTTACGTTTTGTTTGTAATTTACTTTTCCCCTTAGTCATTTTCATTGCAGTTTACAAAAGTGTCATCAGTCTTTGACAGACTGGCGATTCAAGAAAATCTGCTCCTTCACCACAAACCGTTTAGGAAGAGCCTGGGCAGACGCCTGGAAGGGGAGCTTCTGGCTCCGGAGAGCTGGCAGCGTCTTTGTGGGGGCGCTACCTGCGACCAGGGGTCGGCAGCAATCAGCACCGCCCCCTGCCCCCTGGCACAGTCATGGGCACTGCCAGGCTTCCCAGTTTGCACCAGGGGGCAGGAGGGCACCTTTCTCGGTGCGGACCGCTCACAGGGCAGTGTGTGGGGTTCGGGGTCTGCCCCCTGGCAGGGTGGCTGGCTGCACAGTGCCCCAGGGGCTGCACCAGTTGTGGCCTCCACCACACCAACCCTCTACTGGTTGTAAATGCTACAAAGGTTCCTGGTTCCTAGTTCCTTTTCATTTATTACCATGTCTATTGATGAACACTAGTGCTTACATTTTTAAAAAAATTTTTTTAAGTTTACTTATTTCTTTTGGGGGAAAGAGACAGCGAGGGAGAGAGAGAACAAGCAGGGGAGGAGCAGAGAGAGAGGGAAATAGAGACTCCCAAGCAGGCTCCACGCTCCTGGCCCTGAGCCTGATGTGGGGCTCGAACTCAAGAACCGAGAGATCATGACCTGAGCTGACACCAAGAGTCGGCCACTTAACCAACTGAGCCCCCAGGAACCCTCTTACATTTTTCTACTGTGCTAAAAACCATGAAATTTATTTACCAACTTACCCAACTCTATGCACGCTGTTGTGCAACCGATCTCACAACTTCTTAATTATGAAACTGAATGTATCAAATCTTTGCAAAATGATGATCTCTTTGTTTCCCTTTTCTTTTTTGCTTTTGTTCAAAGTCCATCTCAACCCCAAGGCCAAAAGTAAAGTCTCCTATATTTTCTTCTAAAGACTTCACCCGCAGGTGATCTGCTTCATCTGGAGTTAACATGGGCATGAGATAAAGGCCAACTTCAAAGGTCTCAGTCACACCCAGAGTCCCAAGTCCCAGGAGCACCCCCCCCCCCCCGCCACACCTCCTCAGTTTGTTTCCTGCACCCACCAAGCCCAGGCTCTACAGCCTGTCTCAGCAGTGTCACTCAGCACAGACATGAAGCAGCATGAAGGCCAACCAAGGGCTCTGTTCTCACTGTCTCTGGGGACACTGCTCCAAGATACAGAGGCCTCTATGGCTGCCATGCACCTCACTATCCAGCCTTCCTACACACTGTGGGTCAAATAAGGAATGTGGCTGGACAGGCAGTCTCAAGAGCCACTGTCTGGCCAGGGGTAGGAGGACAAAGTACCCAAAGGAAAGTTCCAGGCCACAAAGATAATACACCAAATGATGGGAACTGAAAATTTAGAATCCAAAAAAAGTTGGGGGTGGGGGGAGCCTGTTTGCAACCTTGAGGGGAGAGGGGCCCTACTCTAGAAAGAAAATGTAATCAGAGAACAGGACCCTGGCTCTACAATAAACAGGGTTTTCACAGGCGGATACAATGTAACCATTCCATGGATTTCAACAATAAACTTACCCACAGCAACTGTGGTTACAAGACACAATGTAAATTTCTCTGCCTTGCCAGCAGTGAAGGTAAACTGAAGACAGAAGTTGGAGGAAAAGGAGAAGGGAAGGAACAGACGCCGACAGCCTCAAGTGAAAGAGAGGTCGCTGAAGGAGCAGGACAAAGACACAGGAGTAAGTGCACAAGGGCTACGGAGAACGGCGGTTCCACTGGGACAGGCGGACAGAGGTTCTGCTGTTCTGCCTCAGGCACTCTGCACCCAACCCCACGCAAGAGACCCTGCTAAAAACAAAAATACTAGGGGTGCCTGGGTGGCGCAGTCAGTTAAGCGTCCGACTTCAGCCAGGTCACAATCTCGCGGTCCGGGAGTTCGAGCCCCGCGTCACGCTCTGGGCTGATGGCTCGGAGCCTGGAGCCTGTTTCCGATTCTGTGTCTCTCTCTCTCTCTGCCCCTCCCCCGTTCATGCTCTCTCTCTGTCCCAAAAATAAATAAAAAACGTTGAAAAAAAATTAAAAAAAAAATACTAAAACATGAGATACAACTGGTGTTCCAAAGACCAGGAATTTTCATCTATGGTCTGCGGTGAACCTGGTAATAATCTAGTACCAAAGAACATTCAAGAAGCAGGTGGATCTAAAGCTCCAGCCTCGAGCCAGGGAGGGCCAGTACTACTCCCAGCGCTGGGACAGACTCAGAACACAGGGAGAGGCTCAGAAAACTGATCTGAAGGTTTAACTCTGAATCTGTTATCCATTCTGAAAGAAAAAAATCCGTACACTACAAAAGAAATTAGCACCAATTAACTCCACTTATATACTGGAAGAAATTCTAAGCAAGAGTCAACAAATGTGGAAAACACAAAAGAAATGATGCCAAATGTTACAGTCTTCTGTTATATTTATTCCTAACTTAAAATGAATTTCAAGGTAGGGCGAGCCACTCTTGAACTCAGGGTCGTGAGTTCGAGCCCCATGTTAGGCATAGAGCCTACTAAAAAAATAAAATAATTTCTTTTTCCTTTCCTTTTTTTTTTTTTTTAATTTAACATTTATTCGTTTTTGAGAGACGGAGCACGAGCAGGGAAGGGGCAGAGAGCGAAGGAGACACAGAATCCGAAGCAGGCTCCAGGCTCTGAGCAAGATATCAGCACAGAATCCGGCGTGGGGCTCGAACCCACAAACCATGAGATCATGACCTGAGCCGAAGTTGGACGCTTAACCAACTGAGCCACCCAGGTGTCCCCCAAATAAAATAATTTTCAAATGTAAAGAATTCTTGAAGTCACTGGAAATATAGGAACTCCACAAAAGATGTGAAGAATAAAAACCAACAATGATGCCGAGCCTTAAAACAAAGAAAATAAAAAGCAAAATGAGTCCCTTCTTTAAAGCCAACTTCCCCACCAAGCCTCAGAGCGTAAGAGAAGGGAGGGGCCCAGCCCAATCCGAGGCACGGAAAGAGCACTGTTTTCCATACAGCAAGCACTGCCCTCGGTCACAGAGAGTGTCCACGTCCTCCTGCACCACAGAGTGGGCATTCTGCTCTCCTGAGCTCCAACACGGGAAACAAGACTGATGGCAGCAGGTTGCAACAGACAGACACCTGAGGGAGAGCAGAGACGACTGGCCCCAGGGCCACACCCTTGAGCAGAATGCTGGGTTTCCCAAACTGGGCAACTGTTCCTGCAAGAAGAGGGTGTGGTGGCCGAGAGCAAAAGCCTAGTGCTGAGGCCCTTCCGAGTTACGAACTGAGCAGCTGCCCCGGGTTCTGGCACACCATTCAGAAATGCTGAATTAATTTTGTCAGTAGTAACTATGTCCAGAAACCAAACAAGGATTTTCTTAGTTAGGTGATGCTTAGAACAGAAGTTAAAAGGGAAAGGAGATCAGAAGTTGAGCAGAATCACAATAAATATGTTCAACTGTGAGGAGACTAAAAAATGAAAGAATGAATAGGAACTGAATGTTCTCAAAACTTTACTCATGAGAAGGAGGTTCCCTGTGAACCGACCTGGAGAGAACCTGTCCTCTAACAAATGCCTACCACATCCTGCAGGCGCCTGCCACTTCTGCCCTCGCCCTCCCTCCTGCCCGCTCATCCTCTGATGTGCAAACAGCACAGGGAAATGGATCTGGGCAACGCAAAATGAGGCCCTGGAATAGGACACCAGCGCGGCACCAACAGCTTCTAACCCCTCTGTGCACAGGGAGCTTAAAACAAGCTAGAGCCCCTGCCCCCAGGACGTGACCGGCAAGTACAAGTGACATTTCCATTCTCAGCACTGGAGCTGATAAGCGCTCCTCTGTGCACCATGCCAGAGAAGGCTCTAGGCCAGAACCATTACTATGACCAAAAGTTTCCAGAAAACCTTAATATATCCCCAAATCTGAACATAAAACTAGACACTGGAAGATAAAGTATTTCTCATGAAGTAGTGAGCATCAGGGATTTTGGTGGTAGGTGTTTTAGCCTCACAACACCTAAAATCTCAGGGTACTGACGTCACAGTCAACCTACGCAGGCACCAGGCTCTCTGCAGACCAGGCCTAAGGGTCCACAGGCAGAGCAGGAGAACCCGGAGCTACTCTGTACCACGGCAGAGAGGGACTCTCATGAACGCCTACCAGGAAGAGTTTTCTGAAGCCCAGTGGGTGAGAGTTCATAAAACGCGACAGACAAGGCCCAGTATCTTCTGTGTCTCCACGAGGAACACATCCCCAAATGCACCTGCTGGAAACGGCAAGACTTCCCTGCACGGATTCCTACTGCCCAACGTGAAAGTCCCCTGTGGATATGGCCAGCCTCTGATGAAGTCAGATGGACGTGGTTTCACAGCGACCCCTTCCTGCAGCGACAACCAGAAGAAACGATCCCACTGACTCTAGAATGAAAACAAGCACACACTGCTGCCAAGCCAACGGTAAGAGATGCCTGATGTCAGAGGCAGTGTCACCTCCAAACAGAAGCTGGGTACGGCGGGGGAGAACTCGCGGTCACGGCTGTAGCCGGACCAACGTGCCAGCTCCAGTCTAGGGAGTACTACCACGTGCAGGCATCGAGGGGCACACGTGCCTGGACCCCACCAGATGCTCCTAAGAAGTCTGCTGGATGGGCACCGGGGCCACTGGGTGGCGTGAGGGCAGCTGTGAAGTCACCTGCCTGGGCTGGAACCTGGCTCAGCTACTCATGAGCTCAGTAACCCGGGCAACTTCCTAAAATCCCCACGTCCCCTCTGTCCAACGGGAATGGAAACAGCCTAGCATCGTATGTCTGTGAGCCAGCTCACGTGCTTACAGCAGTGCCTGGTACACAATAAATATCAATAAATATCAGTTATCACTATTACGATCTCCAATCTACAGATGAGGAGACCGAGGCTCAGAAGTACCGCATCATCCACTCAGTCACTCTGGCAGGGGCCAGTGGGGTTGTCATCCAAATGTAAGTCTGACTCCCAAGTCTCAGTAACTGTTTTCTGTTTTTAATTTTTTTTTTAATTTTTTTTTAACATTTATTTATTTTTGAGACAGAGAGACAAAGCATGAATGGGGGAGGGTCAGAGAGAGGGAGACACAGAATCTGAAACAGGCTCCAGGCTCTGAGCTGTCAGGACAGAACCCGATGCGGGGCTCGAACTCACAGACCGCGAAATCGTGACCTGAGCCGAAGTCGGACGCTCAACTGACTGAGCCACCCAGGCACCCCTGTTTTTAATTTTTTAAAAAGCGTATTTATTTATTTTCAGAGAGTGAGCACAAGCAGGGCAGGAGCAGAGAGAGAGAGAGAGAGAGAGAGAGAGAGAGAGAGAGAGAGAGAGAGAGAAGAGAATCCCAAGCAGGCTCTGCGCTGTCAGCACAGAGCCTGATGTGGGGCTGGAACCCACAAATCGCAAGATCCTGACCTGAACGGAAGGCTGATGCTTAACTGACTGAGCCCCAGGCTTCCAACTCTCAGTAACTGTTTCACAAACAGGAGCAATCTATTCCTACCCTAAGCACAAGTAGCTTGTTTTCTTATACATTAAGCCTCATCTGAATAAGATACTACATTAAAACCCTTTACAGTAGTTAAAAATAAACCCAAACACACACAGACGAAGTTCACAACGCGGGATGAGAGCCACACTGCTCACAGCGTTCCAGACTCACAGCTTGCACACTAACACGAACTATTGTTACATGCATTTGAGAGACAAGAGGGGTTTCTTTTTCCATCTTAAACTTAAAAAAAAATTCGCACGTTATTAATTTGCCTTGTCATTTGTCTTTTAAAAACATAGCATCTAATTAGGTAAGGCTGTACACAGCTATTTGCTGTTCACAGAAACAAATTCTGCACCCGACCACCGTCGACGGGGTGAGCTGTCCCTCAGCTGGATGGTCACTCTACGAGAGGCCAGGACAAAGACCACAGGCCCATTCCAGGGTGCAGCATGTAGGTCTGATGAATGGACAGGCTTACCCATATCTGCCTCACAACACGCTGTGACTCTGTGACCGGTTTAAGACACGCCACAGGGGCTCCTGGGTGGCTCAGTCTGTTGGGCGTCCAACTCTTGATTTAGGCTCAGGTCATGATGTCACAGTTCGTGAGACTGAGCCCCTACCCTGGAACCACAGAGCCTGCTTGTGATTCTTTCTCTCCTTCCCTCTCTGCCCCTCCCCCATGCACACATGCGCTCCCTCTCTCTCAAAAATAGATAAATAAACTTACAAAGAAGAGAGGGGCACCTCGGTGGCTCAGTCGGTTGAGTGTCCCATTCTGGCTCAGGTCGTGATCTCATGGTTCGTGGGTTCGAGCCTTACACAGAGCTCTGTGCTGACAGCTCGGAGCCTGGAGCCTGCTTCCGATTCTGTCTCCCTCTCTCTCTGCCCCTCCCCCGCTCATGCTCAGTCTCTCTCTCTCAAAAACAAACATTAAAATAAACAAATGAATGAAATTAAAAATAAGACAAAATTCCCTTTAAAAAATAATAAACACCTAAAACGTGCCACAAGTAAACGGTGCGAATCAGACGCTACAGCACAGCCAAGAGCACGCCCACGCCACACATACTCGTTTGCACTGCAATCTGCTGGCCTTGGTGAGGACGAGATGATGTTAGTAGCTGGCTGGACAGACTGACCTAGCTGGCTGTCAAGACAGGGCGCTCAGAGGATGTTACAGTTACCCTTTCCACAGATACATTTTTATGAAAGAAGCCGGGAGGCAGAGGACTCCAGGGTGGGGCACACACACCAGGAAGAAGGGTGCTGCTGGCAGCACTCAGTTAGGGTCACCCCAACGGGCACGATGACGCAACAGGGAACAGCACTTTAAGAGGGGTAAATTCTGTCTGCTGTCATTCTAACACCTGGTGGCATTACTGGCGCTTATTCTTTTCAATACCACACCTTTACACTAGAGAAAGTATGTAACTGTCAATTTCCTCATCTGTAAAACTGGGTAACAGCTACGATGCAAAGCCGTCCTGGGAATCAAGCTGATGCACATTATGTAAACTGGCCTGTTCCCAACTGCGGTTAGGACCGTTTCAGAGGGTTTGCTACTGGGGGGCAGGGGGAGGGGGTCCTCTAAGTGCATTCCATGAGAAACCATACTGTTTCAAACAGGGGGTGACTGCTCGGACAAGTTAAGAAATACTTCCTAGACAACTGTCATTCTTAAACTGTAGACCTTGTGGTTTCGTCTCAAAACAAAACTGGACCATGAGATCACATTTACAAATTCTGAACTTTAAAAAAAAAAAAATTCTGAACTTTAGATTTAGATGTGAGGAGTCTCATCATTCAAAGTATAAGATAAATTCATCCAGCAAAAATCTCTACCCACAACACAACTTCTTTTTAAGTTAAAAAACAGATGTTGGTTGGTTTCATGTACTTTTAAAAGTTTTTTCTTTTAATGTTTTATTAAACTTTAAGAGAGAGAGAGAATGTGAGCAGTGGAGGGGCAGAGACAGAGACAGACAGACACAGAATCCGAAGCAGGCTCCAGGCTCTGAGCTGTCAGCACAAAGCCTGACATGGGGCTCGAACCCACAAACCTTGACATCATGACCTGAGCCCAAGTCAGACGCTTGACCGACTGAGCCACCCAGGTGCCCCTAAAAATTCTTTCATAACTGAAGTCATTTTATTTATAACTAAATTCTTTTTTTTAAATATATTATTTATTTTGAGAGAGAGAGAACATGAGTAGAGGAGGGGCAGAGAGAGGGAGAGAGAGAAACCCAAGCAGGCCCTGCGCTGTCAGCACAGAGCCCAACGGGGGGCTTGATCTCACAAACCATGATCACGACCTGAGCCGAAATCAAGAGTTGGGTGCTTAACTGACAGAATCACCCTGAAACCCCTATAACTAAATTCTTATCACACCAAAATTTATTGCAACTGGCCAAAAAACAATAACAAAAACACCAAAACACTGATTGTTATTACCAAACCCTACAGCAGTAGCTAAATGAGCACCAAAATATAAAATGTTAAAGTCCCATGTGAGTGAAGAGGAAAAGACACACATTGCCACAGAGAATATAAACTTCATAATCTGTGGCAAAAATTACAGAGTCTGTACTGTTTGACCTAGAAAATTTTCATTATTTATCTAGAGAAACCCTCTCACAAAAGACTCTCCTATTTAATAAGAAAAATTCAATGGGACTGCCTAGGTAAGAATCAAACATTTGCTATGCTGCTAATCCCTTCCAATAATAGATGGGGGGGAAAACAGTGAGACAGTGATACATGCTTGTTCTGCAGAGCCCAGCCACTCCTGCCCAGCACCTTCCTCTACATTCTACTGGGACTGTCTGAGGCAGGACCCATGATCTTGGGCCCCCAACCCCGAACCAATGCAAGGTTACAAGACGCCAGAGATTCAGGTGCTGTTGGTTTCACTGCACCACATGTCTACTCCACCCAGCGAGGACAGGACTGACAGTGCTCTCTAAGAAAGGGGACGGCCACCCCAGAGATAGCCAGGGTGGGGCACAGCTGACAGGGCGGCCGGTCAGCGTTCCAATCGTCTGACTCCTAGGGCTGCAGTTTTGTAACCAACTGGCACAGAATTCCTCAGGACGCAGCAGTGGAGACTCCAAAGGACTGCACACTCCATCTCGTCAACCACCGTATTTGCTGCTGATACAAGTTCAATGCAGAAAAGTTAAAAGGCTAATAAAATTACACACAGCCAAGGATGACAAATAAGGTTCATTCACACCTACACATTCAAGGGACACTCACTGATCACTCACAATATATCACACAATTTAAAAACATTAGTTGGGTTTCTGCCACAGGACTAAGTTTGGCTTTTTTTGAAGTTATTTGTTTATTTTGAGAACAAGAGTGTGGGGGAGGGGCAGAGAATGAGGGAGAGACACAATCTCAAGCAGGCTCTGCACTGTCAGCACAGAACCTGAAGTGGGGCTCGAGCCCACGAACCATGAGATCACTACCTGAGCTGAGCTCAAGAGTTGGACATTTAACCAACTGAGCCACCTAGGTGCCCCCAGAACTAAGCTTTAAAAACCATTTTTAGGGGCGTCTGGGTGGCACAACGGGTTAAGTGACCAACCCTTGATCTCAGCTCAGGTCTTGCAGTTTGTGAGTTCAAGCCCTGCAATCAGGCTCTGTGCGGATGGTGCTGAGCCTGCTTGGGATTGTCTCTCCTCTCCGCCCCTCCCCTGCTTATGCATGCTTCCTCTCTCTCAAAATAAAGAAAGAAACAATTTTTATTTCACCTGGATGGCTCAGTCCGTTGAGCTTCTGACTCTCGGTTTTGGCTCAGGTCATGGTCTCACAGCTCATGGGTTCGAGCCCCGCTTCAAGAGTTTCAGCCCCGCCTCACGGAGCCTGCTTGGGACTGTGTCTCCCTCTCTCTCTGCACCCCCATGCTCGAGCACACTCTCACTCTCTCTCTCAAAAATAAATAAACGTTTGAAATAAAAAATAATAAAACCATTTATGTAAGATACATGAACAACGCAGAATAGTTTTCGAATGAAGTAAACTTTTAGTATATACGGATCAGTCCTTAAAGAGAACACTGATTAAGATGGCATTTTCAGGGACATCCCACCCCTGGTGCCATCAGACACTTCTCTTGTTAGAGAGTGAGGTGCTGGACCCCATCTCTGCAGTCTCAGCTCTAAGGACGCCTGCTGGCGAGCATACAAGGCATTCAACAAAACTAGCGCAAACACCAAGGAACGACAGAATGCAAACTACAGGCCATTTGCTGATCTAATCCTTAAATCTTCCCAAGCCACCGATGACGGACTAGCTGCTAATCTTCTTCAGGGGATGTCATTATTTGAGGGCTGGCCCTGGTGTCAGGACGGTAAAGGCACAGCACTGCCCTCTCTGAAATTAGGGTTAGCGTTTTCATAAAACAGGACTGTGACCATCTTTCAGCACCTTTGTCGCTTCTATTTAGGAAGCAGTTGATGAGACACCTTTCACTTATCATCCCGCATACTCCCCAAACAGGCAGGCAGGGCAGGTACCATTACCCCCATTTTAGGGAGGCCCCTAATCACTCCAGCCCGGTCTTGTCCTTTTCAGTAAGGAAAAGTCTAGCACGGGTTCTGCTGACCCGCAGGCGGGGTGTCTGCAGCCCAAGAATGCTCAGATCTAACCAACCAATCAGAGCGTACGAGTAAGCCTCGTTTTAGGAGTACCGTAGTTTCAACCGCTATTCAGAGCATCTAGACCCTCACGAGGGCACCACTAGAGCTAAGAGCCTCCTCTCCACTTGTGCAAAGGACTGGTCACCAAGCTGGATACCAGTCCCCAGAAGACACAGGCATCTGTCTCTTTACTGGAAAACAGGACGCTGTTTGCTGACGGCACTGTATACTCCAAACCCCGCCCAGAGTACTTCATAGGAGAGCGAAGGAATGTTCAAGGGTGGTTCTGCTGGGTGTCCCACACTCATTTTGTTCTCTGACGCTAGAAGCAAACTCCCATCTTAGATAATACTCCACCTTATCACAACTGCCTAGCTCCCCTGCAATTCAGTCATTTACTCAACACCTAGTGAGCACCCACTACCCCCCAGGACCAGCGTGTGCACCTCATACTCAGGCTCTAAACAGGCACCGTCCAGTAGTAGCCTGTCAGGGGATTCTGCGTGGTGGCGTCAGGTAGGTGGTCGCTGCAGCAACTGGGACAAAGGGCCTAAATCGAGTTCTGGGAACAAGTAAGGACTGCAGGGTAGCTCACAACTGAGCACAGGGCCACCTCTGCAGGAGGACTCGAGGACAAAGTGGCCAAGACACGACCACCTTAATTAAGAGTACCATCCTCAGAAACACACAAAAATGCACTTACTCTGAGTTAATAGGGGCCTGAGGTGAAGGGCTCCAGAGCCATTTAAGCACAAAGCAGGACTCCGCCTGCTCCTGTCACAGTCACACAACGAGACCCGGGCTTAGGCCTTCAGGAACAGCTCACTTCAAGTAGCTCTTGGAACAATTACTACCTCTCAGCCCAATTAACCAACAGATGTCACCAAGTATTAAGACCAGCATGTGCGGGGCTTGGGGGGGTGGGGAGGGGGAGTAACCAAAGACAGAATTTCTGGAAGCACTATTATCAGTTACAGAACTTCTGACTTTAAATACTTCCCATTTTGAAATAACTTAAGCTAGAAGTTGCAGAAAAGGTTCTTCAGTACTGGCTGTCCTTTCCCAAAGGGCAGGTGGCTCGCCAGCATTCCCTCAGAACCCAGAACCTCTATGTGCTCAGTGCTAACCCACAATGACTTCCAAGCAATAGACGGTGTGCTGCACAGAACTGCTAAGCTCGTCACTATCATTCATTCAGCAAGTATTTCCTGGGCACATACTGTGTGCCAGCAACAGTTCTTTGCACGGGACAGCCTCCCTGTGGACCTTCTCTTGCACTAAAACACCGACACAATAAATCCGTTACACGGGACATTAAAATACCTAAGCGCTGAAGAAAAATTAAGGAAAGAAGGGAGACAGGAAACAGGAGGTGGCGAGTTGAAATTCTAGGCAGGGCAGTCAGGGAGGGCCGAGCCTCTCGGAGCACGAGGGGGAGGAAGTGAGTGTTCTGGGCAGACCGGAGGACACAGCAGATGACTTTCCTAAGAGACTAGCAAGAAGGCCGCTGTGGCAGGGGAAGAGTGAGTCTGAAGGCCAGAGGTAGGAGACTGGTCACAGAGGCGCGGGAGAGGCCCGACAGGCATGCTCCCCAATAAGGGTCGCCTTCCAGCTGAGAAGCCGGTGCCTCGGCGAGCCCGAGTGTCTGCTCATCACACAACCCCTGGGTGCTGGGCTTAGACCGGGCCAAGGGGCCAGGCCGTGGGGGTCCTGAACACACATCTCCCTTAGCGTCCTGCGCGGGTGGACAAAGAGGAACCACGATGACCAGTGGGGGCACAAGGCCATCTGTATCAAACACACAGGTCGGCCACACAGTCGGCCAGCCAGAAGCAGCTCCTGTAGCTCTCGGTTTGGCCACGTGCCACCCGGAGCTGCCCTGAGTCCGAGAACACTGACACAGGGGAAAGGAGACTTGTGAACACTCGATTATAAGGTTCCCCCAAACCCTCGAATCCTGGCTTCTGATTTCATCTCCCGTTTAACGGATTACTCCAACCCGAAACTTCGCTTGACATCTAACAAGAAAGAAGCAAATAAATGAACATAAAGTCTTGGAAGCGCCAGCCAGGGCACTGCCTTTAGGCAACCATGTCAATAGCTGGGGCAATGTAGCTGTTTCTGTCATTAAGGTTGTTTTTTTAGACAACTAAGTAAGGACATTCAAACGTAGCACTATTAGGCCAAGACCAGCAAGTTAAAATGTCCCCTTTCAGATCTAACCTGGAAAAAAAAAAAAAAAAAACACAACAAAATAAAATTGAAACTTTTGCTTCCTTTTCCTGTATGACACAACTGAATGAATTTTGAGAAACCATCTCCTAGGCGCACGAAAGAGAGCTCGCAGTCCAGCACTCGACACAAACAAGTCAGACCCTGACCGGATGAGTTCCGAATACTGTCTCCTTCAGAGTACAATACAAAGCACTTCGCAAAATAACGTCTTTATAAAACTGATAAAAACGTTTTATTATTATTACTTTTACAAACCAAACGATTTCAACCTAAGAGATTAACTGAGAGCTCGCTCAGGAACACATTTCAATTCCCCCAGCCATAGACATAATGCCCCAGGGACCAGATTACGTGTGGCTCCCTTAGACCAGCGGTTCTCAACCATCTTAGCCACCGCCCCCCCTCCTCCGGGAAGGAAAAGACCCTCAGGTCAGTCACGGGGACAGTGGGGGCGGAGGAAGGCCGCGCGCTGCCCTCGATCGGGCAGGAGGGGGACCGGCTGCTGAAGCGTCGCACACACCCGAGAGCCCCCACGGGACTGCGGCCCCACCTACCCACCCCCATCTGAGTGCGGGCTGCCCCGAGAGACGCTGCGCCCAGATGTGGTCGTCCCCGACGCCACCGCGGCCCTGCGGCGGCACCCGGGCACCGCTCGGCGCGCACAGACCCCTCGCGTGGCCCCCGACGAGGGCACGCGCGGGCCCGGGGCCGCGCGGTGGGCGCACCTTTCCGCCGGCTCCTCTTCGCAGGCCGCAGCGCCCACCCGCCCCGCCGCTACGGCGAGCAGCACTCCCGGGAAGCTCCCTCCCCCGCCGGCCCCCGCCCCGCGCCCTCGGCCCGGAGGGAGGGTCGCCGCCGCTTCCCGCTGCGGGCGCGCCGCCCCTCGCCCCCTGCAGACCCCCGCGCCCCGCGCCGCCTGCCCCGACCTGACGGGAGGCCCGTGGGGCCCGCCGCGAGCTCACCTGTCCGCCCGCCCGCCCGCCCGCCCGCCGTTCCGCGGCTCCGCTCCTCAGCTCCGCGGCGCTGCTGGGCAGCCGGCCGACGCACTCCTCCTCAGCCGGGGCTGCGTCTCGGGAACCCCGGGGGTCGAGGGTGGGGGAGGAGGCGGCGGCGGCGGCGGCGGCGGCAGGGGCAGCGGCGGCAGAGGGCGCGGGAGCAGCACCGGCACAGGCGGCGGGGGCGCGCACGTCCACGCACGCTCACGCACGCACCCGCACCGGCGCGCGCGCCCCCGGAAGAACGTGGGCTCCGCGGGTCGGAGCGGCGGGCGGGGCAGACCGCGCACGCGCCCAGAGCTCTAGGCGGAGGCTCCGCCCATGCGGGGCGGAGCCGCAAGGTGACAGCGGCTGCTCCGAAACGCCGGGTGCGGGCCGCGCCTCGAGCGACAGCCCAGGGGCGGGACCCCAAGTGACAGCCCGGGAACGGAAGCCCCGGGAGCTGTGGGCGGAGCCCGCACTGCAGGGCCGGAAGCGCCTACAACCCGGCAGGGGCGGGACCTAGGCGCGCGGGCCGAGCCTCCCGCCAGTGCCCGTGGTGCTCAGGTCCGCGGGTAGGTGAGGCGGTGAAACCTGCGAAAGGGGAGGTGTGCGGACTTGTCTCGCCGCTGACTTTGCTCGTCCAAGAACGGGAGAGGGAGCTGCTAGGAGATGACCCAGAGGCCGACGCCCCCCTTCCTCCGGGCACTGGTTAGGGACTGACATTTTTTCACCCCTGGAGCGCAGAGATGGGACTTCCTTTCTTCCTGCCCAACCAATGAAGTGCCACCACCACCGTCCAGCCACGCCCCCAGAATCGCCTTCAGACAGTGGCGTGGAAAAGCAGAACCAGCGTCCACACGCTTCCCTCCCCATACAGGTAGGACTCCTGCTCATCCTATTGGCCACCTGGGAGGGGAGGCCTGCCCGTCACCTTTCCCTGTCACTCCCCGGAACCGTAAGCAGTCCTACCGCTTATTCAGTGCTTGCTCTGTGTCTGGTACACTGACATGTGGCAGTTTTCATTCTAGAAGCCACGCAGACCTTTTCTGGCGTGTGTCCGCCTCACTGCCACTCTTGCGCATTGGCCATTTTCCATTCAGCGGAGTTGTCTTTTGTAAAAGAGAAACCTGATGACATCTAAGGCTCCCTAGAACACTGAGTAAAATCCAGGCTTTGCCAACAAGCTCTGACCCGTCTGCCTCTGCCCTCTTCTCACACCTCTCTGCCATCATGCTGGCTGTGGCAGAGAGCTCAGGAAGCCTCCTGGTAGTCGTTCAATTGTGCAACACGAGGAGGCAGTAAGAAAAGGCTTATGAAAACCAAGAAGCAGAAAGGCCAGATTAATACCGTCTATTGATTCAAGAGGGTGAAAGATTCCCGGACAGAATCATAGGAGGAAGGAGGCAGTAAGATGGACAAGCTGTGTTCAGCCTGTGCCGGAAGCTGCACGAACGAACGAACCAGGCCTTAGTGAGTCTATCTTTGATACAACAGTTCCACTTTAGGGTCATTCCTCCTAAAAAAGAATGTTCCCAGATATAGAAAAAGGTGTATACTGTTGTTGTAAAATAGTGAAAATGGAAACCTGCCCAACTGTACAAGCAAGCACACTCAGTGGAACAAAATACCTATTAAAAATGTACACAACGGCTATGAAACAGCGTAGAAAATTCTTGCGATAGTTCCTCAAAGTAAACGAGCAAGATGCATGATATAAAAAGTACATCAGTATGAGTATGTCTACAAATAAGCAACCCAACCTGTTCAGAGGAAGTGACAGAAGATGCCGGTCAAATGCCGACAGTGGCTGTGGTCAGGCCCTGTGCTTTCCATGCCCTTGAATCACGGGAGGCGAGCCGCGTTATCCTTACCCTGAGACAGGGAACTGAGGCTTCAGGGAAGCAGGTGCTCTGCTGCTCCCCAGCCCCTCCCAGGCATGTCCGTGTCTCTACCTGCCCCACCAGGTGCTCTGGTCCTCCAAGCTCTCAAAGCTCATCTCACACAAATCTGTTAGAGGAATACCTTGTCTTCCCCAACAGATGGGATCGCAAAGCCCTTGAGAGCTGGGTCCACAACAGCTTCACTCTATCCCACAAAGCCTGACAGACTTCCCCACAAAACATTTAAATATTTAATCCATGAAGACTACATGGAACCCCTTTCCAAAGTAAATTAACGTAAATGTTGACTTCAGGCAGCGGCGGTGCTTTTCCACCATTCTCCCGGCCCACTGTTGTATTGAGGTCCCACGTGGAGTGTAGACTTCCTACAACTTGGAGTAACTCGCTTTCCCCACTGCTACATCTGGAGCAAGCCTGCTCCCTGATCCCAAAGGAAAGTCCAATACTCCCAGTAAAGGCACTTGCCACTGGGAGCGCCCAGGGCAGCGCACAAGGAAGGAAAAGCAGGGCACAGAACATCGGGTACCGTCTGAGAGCACACTTTCATATCTGCTTGCCTTTTTGTGAAGAAATGCAGGAGGAAAGTGGTGGGGGGGGCACGGGTGGGGAACCGGAGCCTGTTTGGACTTCTGAATCTTGCAGATTGCCTTAAAACGATGAACTCGCAACCAAGGAGCCCTCAAACTGTCCTGGGTCGCCTCACCAGTGTCCCTGCACACACCCGGAGGCCTCCGGCCCCGCCTCCCCCGTGCCACCGTCTCAATTCACAGTTCACGGGAGCTCGCTTCGCAGTTGATTTGCTCCAGGCCATCGTTTACCTCTGTCTGTCCACATGGTCCCACGCATAGAGGGGGTTGGAAGGATGCCACGGGTTCTCTTACAGCAGCCACAGCCACCTCAGTGAACTTCCTCCACCTGAGGAGACTCAGGAAGAGCCCTGCACCTGACCAAAGGACACATGTGGCTTCCCTGCGCCCCAACAGCTCAGGGGTCACTACAAGTAGATGCGCGCAGGACTCGGGCAGCTCGCACACCAGACCCAGGCCCTTCGGTGGAGCAAACTGTCTTCAGTGCTTGGTTTGCAGGACTCTTGCTTGCTCAGCCTGACCCAACCTGTAACCTGGCTGGGTCCTCCTCACCCTCCACACGTCCCTCCTCAGACGCCCCACAGGCTTGTCACCACAGCACCCTCTCACAGTGCGTCCTGTTTTAATTCACAGGACTGAGGATTTGGGGGTCTGCGTTTGAGCTGAACCTGCTTCCTGCTGCCCCTCCCCAGGGTGTGGGCCCAGGACAACAGGGACCTCCTCCGTGGGTTTATCTGCCACTCTTTCCTCACCTTCACGGAGGAAGAAAGACAACCACACAAGTTGGCATAGGTTCTTCCCCAAAGGAATGCTTTATTGACAAATTACCCATTATTTCCTCGAGGAAAAGATAAACGTTCCTACGCTTGAATCCTGCCTTCTCACCACACCCCATCTGAGATTCTAACCCTGGAGAAAAAAACCCCAACGGTGTTCTTCCCATGGCACAGGCACGGATGACAGCCCCCCTGCCCCAGGGTGTCTGAAGTGAGCAGCACTCAGGGTACCAGGGAGCACAGCACGGTCTGCCAGCACAGAGCCCGAGGGCACGGCTGCTCCCTGCAGCGAGCACACAGATGCACGCACAGGGGACGTCTCTGCCTGCTGAGAGCCAGCCAGTAAGGCACGGAGCTGCCCCTGCAGACACACCCCCCAAGTGGGGCCCCGAGAGACTGCTGGGGTGTGGCAGCTTCAAAACAGGAATGAGATCTGTGTAGCTCCTCAGAGAAGGCAACAGCAGAGCTCCAAGTGACCTCTGTGCAGCCCACCTGCTCCTCACTCAGCCCCCGTGTGGGGCAGACGGGTGGGTTGGAGCCGATGAATGCAGTAATGCATTCCGATGCATACAGATGGCCAGTAATGAATGCATCAGCCATTGGGGGCGGGGGGGGGAGGGGAGGGGGCAGGTGGGCTTGCTTTTCTTTCTCCTGCCCCGCATCCTGCCCCAGGGAGGCCCAGGAGCCCTCTGGCCAGCAGCTGTCCCAGTCCTTGAGAGAGAAGCAAGCTTCATACGCTGGATGAAGCCCATCAGTGAAATAAAACACACCAATGGTCCAGGCCACCCTCAAGCTAGATGCCAAAGTCTACACAGTGTCAAAACCCACTAAAGAACCCTTATTTTTATATATAAAAACATTATAAACAAACAAAGCATAAGGCGATGTAAGGCTTGTATTTCAGCTTGAGTCCAAAGAAATAATGTTTCCTAACTATGAGACTAAAGCTTCGCTTAGCTTTAATTTTTGAAAAATTCGCTGCATTTAAAAAATAAAGAATTTGCTTTCGTTAAAGCTAGATCATTAGTGTAACAATTAGGCAGTTGCTGAGAACCAGTTTCTTTTCTGGAGGGTTTCAGAAAATGCACAGTTTTCTTGTTTAGCGTTTGAAATAAAAACTGAGGATCAGGTAGGACTCTCTGGATGAATCTTCCTTCTGTACATTCCTTCTAGAACTTAGGGAAGGAGAGGTTTTAGGAAATACCACTTATTTTACGCATATCACTCTCCCATCCCTTCCACGTTCTCATGAACCCACCAGATTCCCAAAGGGCCCACTGCCCTGTCCACCCCTGCAGCCCAGGACGGACGGCACAGTGGTCCTGCGTCTACCAACTTCAGTGTAAAGCATCTGCGTACAAAACTGTGTTCTCTAACTCATGCGAGCGCAGCAGCCAGGTCCATGTGTGAACAGCACGACTGTCCTCAAAACCAGCTCTGCACGCTCGCCCACGGCCTGGCCGGCTGTCCCGCTGCAGAGGTGCAGTTGTGGTGATGACGGGTGGGCCTGCACGTGCTCCGAGGCTGGGCAAAGCTGCGACGGGCTTAGAAGGGCGTGTGGTCGGGCAGGGGCTTGTCATCACTCCCCGTCGAGGAGGGAAGGTGGTCACTGCCATTCTCTCTGCCACCTACAACCTTAGACTACGGGTGGGAAAAGACCAAGAGAGAGAGACCTGAGAACGAGCACGCAGAGCCGGGCAGATCCCAGGCCAGCTCAGGTCTCTACGGAGTCTACAGAACTTGAATTCTGATTAGCGTGAATCCTGATTAGCAATAAAAAGGAACAAATCGCTGACACAAGCCAACAGGCCAGAGGTACCTCCAGGGATCTATGCAGCGTAAAAAGAGCCAATCTTCAAAGGCTCCATGCTGTATGGTTCCAATCATGGAAATGGAGAGATCACTAGTTCTGGGGGTAGGGCAGGAGGAAGGAGAACACGGGGAAGGATTACCGTGGGGATCAAACTGTTCTCCGCCTTAGCTGTTATCAGTGTCATATCCTGGTTATGTCACTTCAAGATGTGATCACTGGGGGAAACCGTGTAAAAGGTACAATGGCCCTCTGCATTAGCTCTCGTAACTGCACGTGAATCCACCACCCCAGCAAGAGAATCAAACGAACAGTCTGAATACAGTTACCTTTATGGTCCCAACTCGGTCTTCAAAGGACTTAAAGGTCGCAGAATTCCTTTAAAGAAAGAGAGAGAGAGAGAGAGAGAGATGTCGGTGGAGGGAGCAAACAATTGTGCTGCCTTCCTAAATCTGAAGGGCCTCAGGGTTAGGATCAACCTGCAGAAAAGATCCCTGCCGGCACCCTGAGACCTCACTGTAAACATGTGACAAGCTGAAAAGGAGAGGGGGCGTGCCCAGAAGACAGTCCAGGCAAGGTCATTCTGGAGGCTTCCAGGTCAGAACAGGTCAGCCACACCTGCCAACTCCAAGAACATTAGACCTGCATGCCGCCAGCAGGTGCAACCCCGGGTGAAGTGCAGACCTCTCGACTGAGCAGTGGACGAGATGTGGAGCACATTTCTGCTGCACCCTACATCCACACATGCTGAAGTTATGGAAGGTCCCAGGTACTCCTGACACCAATCTCTCACGGAAGTAAAGGGAAACGAAGGACAATTCGGAACAAGTGAGTGAGGAGGAGGCAGAGGAGGAGAGAGCAGGCCAGCCCCCAGCCCCACCCAGCACCCTCTTATACAACCAGTTCCCTCCCTACCCTCAGGCTTCTAGAAGCAGCCCATCAAGGACCCCCAGACGTGCGATGGGGTGTGGCAGCCACAGAACAGGGACAGGGCCTCTGCTGCGGCACCACAGGGCAGGAAACATGAGTGGGAGGCTTCCAGGAACAGGCCACAGCTCTGGGTGTTCTAAGGAGACCAGGACTCCCCTCCAGGTGCAGATAAAAGTTTCCCATAACAGGCTTGGAGGCGCCTGAAGTCTTGTGGGTGCCAGGTATGTGTATGAACCTCTCCGCCCCTCCCTGGCCCAATACCCTGGGCAGCCCTGGAAGGTTCCAGATGGAGCCCTATTTGATACACTGGTCTCCTCTTAGCCTCCCCCCCACTAGCTCTTCAGCCTAGAAGGGATCTTTCCAACCCCTGGCCAACAGGAGCCTGCCAGGGAGAAGATGGCCCTTGGCTCAGGGATATGGGGAATGTGAAGCCGACTGGCTGGAGCCACCCCCTCCCCCCGGCTCCCCCATTCTCCACCCCCCCCCCCCCGGGAGCTTGGGAGCACGAGTGCACATTACCTCATGGCTGGCATACTTATCGAGTGGCGGATTGAAGAGTTGCTGCTTGGGAGCGTGTTAGAAGCAGAGAAGGAAGCAGGAGTTACCGAGGGGATGAGCCTGGCATTCAGCACACCCATCAGCTCACCCGCACAGAGACCCGGCTTGGCAGGGTGCGTGAGCTCTGGTCACCACACACAGAAGGGCCCCTGGCCCCGGGAGGAAAGGACCCCGGGCTCCTCTCGCTGGCCTCCAAAGTTGCCCCAGAAATGGGACAGTGCTGAGAGAGAGCTTTAAAATAGGAAACTAAGAAGACCTCGGCCTGGGGCTTTAAAATACCTTTGGTACAAATAGCTGTCAGATGTCCTTACTCGACTTCACAGCAAATGACTTTTCGGCAAAAGAGAAACAACCAGGTCAAGTAAGTAGAAATATTTAAAGTCACACGTTGTTCTAGATTTGGTTCCAGGCCTCCGAGCTGGAAGCGTGTGTGACGGGGCAGCACTAGTATCGGGCCGGACATATGTGCCTGGGTCAGCGTGGGGTGAGGACCACCCAGGAGGATGCCCCACAGGTGCCCTGCCGTTCCTGGCCCTCGAGTGGTAAACGAATCCACTTGCAGGGCAGGAGAGAACAGGAGCCGGTGTCGAGGATGAAGAGGCACAGAACCCGAGAATGGAGAGTCAGCACGCCCCCCTCCCCGCCCCCCCCCCCCCCAACGTGAACACGTCTCTTCTCAGGAAGGACGCTGTCAGGCTGGGCTGGGGGCTGGCGATAAGCCATGCGGTCACAGCCCCAGGAGCCGTGAGCTCCCCAGCAGGCTGCAATGCCTGGCAGGCCTGGCTGTTGCCAGCTGGGGCCGAGGTGCACAGCCTCCCACGGGCCAGCCAGAGACCACCCTGCCCGGAATCAAGGGAAGAGCCTTCCACAGGCACGCCCCGCATCAGCCTTACCTAAACGAGTGGGAGAACGGACGGGCCCTGAAAGGCAGCAGCAGCAGGAGAAGAAACGCAGTGTTAGGAAAGGGAGGCTAGTGCCCACCCCAGCCCCTCACTCAAGCTCCAGAAGGCCACGCAGGGACCCCCGTGGCCACCCCGGTCCCTGTTCTCCTCAAGCCCCAATTCTGTGAGAGGCTGCCGCTCCCTCACGCATGTGACTGGCCCCTCTGCGATCCCACCTGGGTCACATACGAGGCACCTGCGTGTCCACGACCCTGTCTGGAATTAGAGGGATGAAGCCCCAAGGACAGGAGCAGCGCAAAGGGGTGGGGTGTGCGGAGGCGGGCTGTACGACCTTCAGGGCTTCAGCTGAATGAGGGTGCGCACACGCATGCGACGACAGGACTGGCCGGGACACCCATGGGGCTGAGCGCCCTGCACTCCAGCTCCACACTCCAGCTGGCAGATTCCAACCTAGAAACACGTGTGTCTGGGGGCAATACGGCCATGTCCTCCACTACCCAGCCAGGCCTGCTCACGCTCTGGAGGCTACCCCCAACATGAAAGTAAGTCATTTTAGAAGCATTCAGAAGATCATATGAGGCTCGATTATGTGGTCTCTTGGGTGGGCAGCAGGCCCTGCCATCCCTTGGTGGGAGAAGGCAGGTGCCTCGTCAAGGCTCACCAAGCTAGACAGAGACCCCTGCTTTAACCCAGCCTTTGACCCAAATCCGATTTCCTCTCCCAGTCTGCCACCTCCTACCCCAGGGCATGCAAACAGCCTCCCAGGCCGGGCTGCTCTCGGATAGGCCTCTGCAGCACCGTGATGTAGGGCAAACATCTCAGCACACAGAAACCTCCCTGGACCTCATCTGCATTCTCAATAAGTGGTGAATTCTCAACTTCAGCTCAACCTGAGACTACGGGGTGAGGCAACGGTGGACACATCACTGACCCCAAGACGTCAGAGTTCCCCACACCCCTGGAAACACAGCAGAGCAAAACTGAAGAGCCCCATGGTGAGGCGCACCAGCAAATAGGCCAGTCCGTCTGAGCACCTTGACTATGTGGGACCTGGTTCTTGTCCCTGGAAGCATGGGTGCAAACGTGACACACGGCAGTGAGGCCGGGCACGTGACCTGAGGCTCCTCGCCATGGTCAGCAGCACACCCCAGTTCCCGGAGCAGAGAGCGGGAGTGAAGCAGAGACGGAGAAGTGAGGTGCACTGTCCAAAGGGCCCGCAGGAGCTCCGGACAGTGCCAACGCCCTGCACACGCCCAAGAAGGAGGGAGAAGGCTTGATGTGAGTGAATCATGCCAGAAGTGACAGGGACGTTCCTCGTGAGAATGTCATTTAGGCACAGCACACATTTATTGCTTCCTTCAAATGCTCTGTTATCAGACCAGCATTTCGAGGAAAGGACCACAACCCCACACACAGCTCACCCCAGCAGCGCTGGGATGGCCCCCCCCACGCCCTCCATGGCAACCCCTGGGAGCAAGGCCAGGCCACCAGTGGCGTGTGATCAGTCTGTCACCAGGCTTACCACAGCACGGCTCAGGTGGCCAAAGCAGGTGTCCCACAGTGCAGCGGCGATGGCGTCCCATCTAATTTCAAATGAGATTCGTTACAGGAACACACCCACAAAGTCAAGCATTAGCAGATGACTGTGTGGCCGGGAGGGACTGCTGCAGACCCCCCTTTTGTCACTCAGAGCCACGTCTGCAGGCTCCAATCACAGCCACTGTGGACAAGGCCTACGTTTACAGGGTGACCCAAAAGGAACCCCCAGCCATAGCTGCTCAGGAGCATGACCAGATCTCCAGTTGTGAGGCCGTGCACTCCTTAGGACAGAGGAAATACACAGACTGTGTACTGATTGTTCAGCCTCTCTGAAAATTTGCAATTTTTCTAAATAAAAAGCGGAGGGGACTAACTACATCCAGCAAACAAAAGGTGAGCACGGCCCTGGGCACGAGCCACGCGGTATGAGTGTCTGTGTTTTCGCCTCTGGCTACATGGTCAGGCCAGAGCCCCCACCTTGAGGCCTCACAAGGCAACTGCCAGGCAGGTCTGTGAGGCAAGGAAATGCCTCACCTACGCAGGCAGGGAGGGAGGCCACCTGAGGATAAGAGGAAAGGGGCCAGGGCGGGATGGGCTCCCAATGCTGTACTCCAAACGCTAAGCCCACGGGCACTACCACCGCGTGATTCTCAAGTCTGAGAAGAGAGGAGCCTCAGCATGGGGTGGGGGCTACAGGGAGGCATTCCCTGAAATCGCCAAGTGAAGGGACCGGTCCTGAGCATAGGTCAGGGGCCAGGGCAGGGCTGGGCTGGGCAGTAACACCTGGGGAGGAGGGGCGTCCAGGAAGGACACCACACTGCCGCTCAAAAGCGCACGCTTGATCTTAGCAGCCCCGAGAGGGACGCCTCGCCAAGGGCAGGGCTAGGAGGTAGCCAAGCCAGGATTCACACCACAGCCTCTGGCTCCAAGGACCAGTCTCCTTGGCTCAGTGCCGTGTAGCAGAGGGGGCCCGGCGGATGCAGCCACGTGTGCTCCACCAGATGTCCAAGCTGCCCCCACACTCCCTGGCCCAAGGCCCTGCTTGAAGCACTTCTGATGGCCATGAAGGTCTCATCAACTCTGGGAGAACATTCAGTTGGGGCCCCTGGCGTACAGCCACACACACTCTGAGATCTGGGCTGGGCAAACACTGCAAGGAAACAACACCCTTGTCCCGGCTGGCTTGCCCAGAGTGACACCCCACCCTGACACCGACCTGCAGGCAGAGTCATCTTTCATCCGTGGAACTTAAATGGCAAGCACCCACCTTTACAGATCCCAAGCGCTAAGTTACCCAAAGGAAACAACAATCCCTGCCGAAGAAGCACAGCAGTGGCGAAGAGGCAGTCCACAAACAAGGGACCGTGAATCGACTGCCCCAGGGCTGGTGTGCCCACACCTACAGCTGCCAAAGGGCCCCGGAGGGCCATGTACCTGAGCCCCAGGCCCCCTCAGAGCCTCTAGTGGATCTAAAATCCCCAAACCCTCACCCGACTGGCCTACCCAACTAGGGTGTCTCACCTCATATCTCCGAGCTTTCTGCTGATGGCAGAGCCCACAGTGGACAGGGCAGCGGACGTCTTCTGTCCCGCCTGAGAGAAAGTTTCCTGAGTCTTCTTGTAGCTGTAAAGAAAACACCAGCTGAACCAGCGCAATAGGAGAAGCAGCCACCACCCATGAGTCAAGGACACCACGTGCCCAGAGAGAACCCCAGGGGACAGAGGGTTAGTGAGCACATGTCTGGCCGCCAGGAAGGGGACTGACAGCAGGGACAAAAGCAGCACGGCCAGATCGCAACCTCTGAGCTCTGCAGTAACTGTTTTCTGACCTTATTCCATCTCGTCTAACGCTCAGATAACCCACCTCCCCTGACTTCTTGCCACAGCGCTAACTGCCCGGCAAGTGGGGCGTCCGCCTGCTGCAAAGCAGACAGACCCACAGAGGCCCTGGGTCTGAGACAGAAGCCAGAAAGGTTCCCTTGTTCTGTTACTGTATTCAGGGAGCTTCTCATGTGAGAGCTCCACCACGCCCATTGGGGGCGGGGGTGCCCTGGACAGTGTGGATGTGTGGCCTGTGGCGGGCTGGCCACTCAGACTCTCGGGAGCCCTCGGGCCCTCAACCCCCCTGTGCGGTCTCACCAATCCTTTCAGAACTGAGGAACCTTCATCTCATGCCATCAATGCCATCGTCCCTAGTGCAAGGGGTGGCCCTGGATCACAGCAAAGACCACCCTTTCTAGGCCTTCCTGCCCCAACCATCCACAAAGGGGGGTGCATCACACAAGACATGGGTCCATGACCTCAACATCTGTGAGATGGGCACAGGCAGGATGCCTGGGCTACAGGGGCAGCGAGGACATCCTTGGGCTCGCCTTGAGAGTTAATACTTGGAGCTGCCAGACCTTGTCCAGATGCCACCATAAACAAAAGATACCGCAGCCTGAACCCAAGGGCTCATTTCTGGCCAAGCTGACATGTTGCCCTAAGGAAACAGCTTGAGACGGCAAGGCTCTCGAGATGCCAGCCTTCTCTCTGAAATTACTTTCTGACGCCTTGTTCGTGTCACCAGGTCACAGACAGCACCAGCATTGGGTCTTCGGAGTCCTTCCCTCCTGTCCACTCCCCCAGTGCCATCCGGAGGCTCCACTGTGATCACGTGCTGCCCTCCTCCCTCACCTTCCCTCCTGAGCACTCCAGGCTGCCCGTGAGTCCCTGTGCCACCCCATCAGCAGGGAGGCCCAGCCGTTCCCATAGCGCCGCGGGGCCTCAGGCTTCTTTGGTGCCCGGCAGGGTCCAGAACTTAAAATACGTGCTTTCCAGAAAGTGAGTTTAAAAACACATCGTAGGGGCGCCTGGGTGGCGCAGTCGGTTAAGCGTCCGACTTCAGCCAGGTCACGATCTCGCGGTCCGTGGGTTCGAGCCCCACGTCGGGCTCTGGGCTGATGGCTCAGAGCCTGGAGCCTGTTTCCGATTCTGGGTCTCCCTCTCTCTCTCTGCCCCTCCCCCGTTCATGCTCTGTCTCTCTCTGTCCCAAAAATAAATGAACGTTGGAAAAAAAAACAAAAAAAACAAAACACATCGTAGTCACTAGGACAGTGAGTTTATCTCAGCTGCTGGGAAGGTCAGTAAATCCTGGAACACGTTAACAGAGAGAAAATAATCTAAAATCTTTACTGTAAGACTTGCCTCGGGATTTCCTCAGGTCCATAACGAAAAAACTCTAATTCTAAATCCAACCTTTAGACAAACCCAACCACCAGAAACCCCTTCCCCTGTGATAGCCAGAAACTGTCACAGAATGGAACAGGAATGGAAATGAAACCCAACCGCCTGTGCAGCTGCAGCCCAGAGAGCTGCATGTCTGGGATCTAGACGGGACCCCCTGGCACAGGGGCAAGGCCGGCTCTAGAGGGGCAGACCACAGCTGGGTCTCACTAAAAACCAAAGTCCACATGCTCCTTTTGGGAGGGTTTCCACAGACTCAGCTGTCATCCTCTGAGGGACCTTCCATCCCGACAGAGCTTTTGCCAGGACCTGGCACATACACACAGTCGCCTCGGGGTCGGCAAAGCCGGCAGGAAAGGGACAGAGAAACCTGCTGCGTGTCCCCCACTGCACGGCCTGCTGAAGGAAAGGCTCTGGGACCTTCTCTGGGGCCCCTAACTTGCAGTATCTGTTAGGGACCCCACCCTCACCCCCACCTGGTGAACTGCTTTCATTTCAAAGGGAGTTAAAACAGATTACCTGCGAGCAACAGACTTGGAGCGTGCTCGTTATTTATAAAACACTGACTACAAGGTTAACTGGGAACATGCAGGATATTTGGTTTCAGACACAGGGTCAGAAAATGTCTTCAAGCTGCTTCTCACGAAATAGCAAACGTTTAAGGTCACGTTAATGTTCTGTTTGCTGAAGTGAAACGGTCTGAAGCAGAGGATTTAAGGCAAAGTCCTTACAGAATTTCTGCCTGCACCCACAGGGCCAGGTGTGGGGAACTGCACTTGGAGAGACCACAAGCCTGTGCCGGGGATCCTTGGTGATGAGGAGGAGTGCCCTTGGGGTCACTTAGTACGGAGCTGGCCGCTGAATGACTGGCAGGAGAGACACTGGCTCGTGGGTCATTCCGAAGGGGAGCACCCCCACGGGAGACGGACCGGAGGCAATCTCCCCCGCTCCACCACCCTCAGCACTTCAAGTGTGTGGAAATGAGGTGCCACCGGGACCCCTTCTGAAACGGGAGCCTCCAAACCAGGGCACATGCAGTGCAGGGGCCGAGGGGCTGTCATCAGCCCCGGTGGAGAGGCCACGCTCAGGCCGTGAGGGGACTGGGGGCCGAGCCAGAGTCTGCACGCAGGCAACCTCAGGCCCAGACGTGAGGAAGGGTGCTAGGCTGTGCCACCCTGCCTAGCACCCCTTCGGGAATCACCCCCAGCTCTTGGGAAGACAAAGGTGTAGGAACGTCGCCAACGCCAGCCGCCAATGCCAGCCTCCCCCGCCATCAGCAAACTCTGCAGTCAGCGTGGGGCATTCTCCCGCACCCTCCCTTGGTGGCTGCTCCCACCCCAACCCTGGGTGGGCACGTGATCCCAGTCCGGCCAGCCAGGTGCGTTTACAGCTCCCTGACCACGGGGGGAGCCCGGGGAGACCCGCGGCGGGCCGTCCTGCCGTTGGGCTGCAATGCCACAAAGATTCAAACCTGCCCCACTGGGCACCCTCTGCACCGTCCAGGAGAAGCCAGCCTGGCGACACAGCCAGTGTAAGGAGAGCCCTGGTCAGGTGAGCCCGGAGCAGGCCTCCCCTCCTTTCAGGCTCACACCCACTCTGCCGTGCTTTCTGTCCCGTACAAGGAAAGGACTCCATATACCAACTGGCAACTATGCCCGGTGCCACCTCGGCACGCCTGCAGCTACGCTCTACCAAGGGGAAGAGCCCAACCAGGCGGTCGTTCCGCGACACAGAACACAGCTGCCGCCACGGCCAGCCGTCTGAATCAGAAGCAGCGGCTGAGACAAGAAAGGATGAGTGGCGTCAAAGCTGCACGAGCCCAGCACAGCCCACGAGCAGCAGCACGACGGGCACAGACGCGGGCGCTTCCCAGCCGTCCCGAGGTCTCTGTCATCCTCCGGCGCGCTGCTGGCTGCAAGTGATGCCCGGGAGTGGCCACCGCCTGGCAAAGCGCTTGAAAGGGCATCCCCCCCGGCCACTTCCACGCCCAGAGCCACACGTCTCTTCCAGAGGGATCAGAATTGCAATTATTTGAGATGGCACTCAGGTCTCCTAAAGCTCTTTTCAGGTAAGTCCACACTGTGAGCCTGCCAGGTGTCCCAAACCACACAACATCTGCAACCTGGTGACGGACCGTCCGATGCGGCCCCGGGGACACAACACACCGGGACTCCCAGAGCACGTGCAGCAACGACACAGACAGCGTGAACCGCCACGGCCCGCCAGTGCCCGCCGCCCCTTGTGATGTCAGGCTGCAGAGACCACACGTGGAGCCAGCAGACCTGGGGTCCCGGGGACCTTGAAGACAAGCTCAGTAACAACCAGTTCCTTTCAGGCAGACACAGAAGGACTACCCAAGTTCTCTGGTATCCATGACAGCACTTCCTCCTAAGTAAAAAATGGAAAAAATCCCAGAAAGTGACTATTTTAAAATATTACCCCACCCTGTTCAAAGGAATTCTAATTGGATTAGAGTGCAGATAAAAGAAGTGCTATGACCTCAGATAAAACGTCAAGAGTCGTTCTGAACCGTGGCTTTGACAGACACAGAAAACTATCCATGCGTGTTTCCTACTGTGCTCATGTTCCACATGGCTGACAGCTCGATGCCCCTCAGACCAAAGAGACTCCGTCGAGACCCCACCAGCAGGGTCCAGGCGGCCCCCACAGCCTAAGAACCACCCCAAGGACGAGGGAAGCTCTGTGAGCCCCTCGGCTGCAGCCACGTCTGCAGGGAAGGAAGACCGAAACAAAGGCCCCGAATCACCGTCCGCAGCGGTCGGTGCTTGGCCACTTTGCCCGCTCAGAAGGCTGAGGGGCGCCTACCAGACAGACGTGCTGCCCAAGGCCAGCCAGGCCTCTCACCTAAGGGACGCATTCGCGTCAGCCAGAGGGAGGGTTTCGGCGTGGCCTGGTGGCCAAGTGAACCTCCTTCAGTGACTACCCGTTTCACGGAAAGCAGAGTGTCATTTGCGTTTAAGAAAAATCACGTAACGGCAAAATAAGCAAAACACACCCAAACCAGGTTTGTGCCAGGTGCACGCAGCCTCCCGGTCCCTGAGAGAGTGTCAAGAGCAGGAGGAGGAGGAGGAGGAGGAGGAGGAGGAGGAGGAGGGAGGTGCTGATGGCAAAGGCACTCACAGGTCTGACTGGGTCACTTTCTCATTCCACTCGCCAAGTTTCTCAGAGGTTTTCATATAGCTAAAAACAGAAAGTCTGTGGTGAATTATTTAGAACAATTATTTCAGCTCGGGTTTCAAAGCACGGCTGAAATTCCAGGGGAGACAAGGACTGGAGAGCGGGAATATGACTGTCCAGCCTGCCTGACACCAGGTCTACTGGTGCTCAGCACCTGCTGTGCAGGCCCAGGGGGGCCCGGGGGGGCCCGGGGGCTGACAGAACCAACCAGTCCTTCCCCTGTCACGCCCAGGGAGCGCCTGGTCATCCCACGTGAGACAGCCCTCCAGGAACAGTGCTGCTGTGAGGAATGAGGAAGGCACAGCCGCATCCCCAGGATACTTCTCTGGCGGTCACCCTTTGGGATCCAAACCCCGCGATTCCCTAGGACAGAGAAATGGGCTTTCGTAGGTGATTTTTTTTTTTTTATAAAATGCGATCGATCTGGGGCGCCTGGGTGGCGCAGTCGGTTAAGCATCCGACTTCAGCCAGGTCACGATCTCGCGGTCCGTGAGTTCGAGCCCCGCGTCAGGCTCTGGGCTGATGGCTCGGAGCCTGGAGCCTGTTTCCGATTCTGTGTCTCCCTCTCTCTCTGCCCCTCCCCCGTTCATGCTCTGTCTCTCTCTATCCCAAAAATAAATAAAAACGTTGAAAAAAAAAAATTGAATAAAATGCGATCGATCTGTCTGCAGGGATGTGGCTTCTCAGTGGGAGACATTTACCCCCTCCCCCCCCCCCCACCAGCCCTGGAGGATACATTTCAGAGGAGCCATGTAGCTGTACTCCCCAAATTCAGAGGGCAAAGTCACACGTGAGTCAGAAGTCCTAGGGCTGTGACCACATCACGCTCATGAGAAGGACTCACATCCACCTCAGCAGACACTGAGCTCGGAGGACCGCAGGAAAATCAGTCTCATTAAGGACCTAATCAGTGCTCTCTCAGATTTGTACCCGGAGATACACTCTCATCAATTTCTGCTCGGACAACTAGCTAGTGCATCCATCCACCTTTTAAAAGTATGTGTAGACTCTAAGCTCTCGGAAGACATGCCAGGGGCTAGGCCAAGGACTCAGGGCCTCTGGCTGGCTGCCTGCAGACAGGGATCCTTGATCCCCCCGTTCTGTGAGGCACCTTGTCCCCAAGCACATAACATCCTACTGGCGAGCTGGGGGCACCAGCCTGGCGAACGCCCTCCAGCCTCCAGGGCACCTCTGCCGCGGGCAGGTACCTACGCGGTAGAGACCTGCACATCACGCCAGCTCCTGGACAGGTTCTGTTTCAGGCCCTCCAAGGCGGAGAGGCCCAGCTTCCTTTTCAGCTCTCCACAGTGCCTCTCCTTGGCTGCCAGGACCTGGCGCAGAGTGACAATTTCCTCTTCCACCTGCAAAAGCACAGTTGACTTGATTGCAGGAAGTGACTAACATCCTTACACACACAAGAGGTTTCTCGGAATTACGTAAGGACTTTCCGCTTACAGCACATAACTTGTCTTAGGAACAGAGTCAACAACAAATATCTCTTTTTATCTGGAACCAGCACCCGGCTTCTTGAGAACTGTCTCTTTCCCTCAAGCCAAGTGGTTCTGGCGGGGCTACCAATCACTGTGCCCCCCCATGGATGACCAAGCAAGGCCTGTCAGAGCTCTGCTCTGGGACGGGGCACAGGTGTCAGAAGAGATGATCCCCTCTCCCTCCAGGCTCTGAGTCTGGGCTCAGAAGCTGGAATTGCTGGCAGCTAGGCCCTCTCTGCACGGAGCAATTCCACATGCACTGGGAAGGAAGCAGAGCTGACAGACAGATGGATGGCCAAGACTCAAGTGACAGAGCAACAGCCTTTATGACAACAAGTACATTTCCAAGGTTAGCTCTAGGCCTCGGCAAAGGCAGTTACTCAAGCCAAAAGTAAATCTGAATTTGAATTCAATTTAAGTTTGAATTTAAGTTGAATTTAAGTTTGAATTAAGTTTGAATTCAACTTAAGTTTGAATTCAATTTAAGTTAGAAAGAATCCTGAAAATAAACACCTGAAACTGCTCAAGCCCTAAAATTAAAAAAAAAAAAAAAAAAAAAGATGCAACTTGAGAAGGAAGCATCCTCTGGAGCCTGACTACCCTAAAGGTTTTGGTTTTTAGCTCCTGCATCAATAGCTACTCTAAAAAAAAAGCCTTTCCCTTGGGGCGCCTGGTGGCTTAGTCGGTTAAGCGTCTGACTCTTGGTTTCGACTCAGGTCATGATCTCCCAGTTTTGGGAGTTTGAGCCCCATGTGGGGCTCTGCACTGAGCGTGGAGCCTGCTTGAGATTCTCTCTCCCTCTCTCTCTGCCCCTCCTCCACTCATGCTGTCTCTCTCTCTCAAAATAAACTTTAAACAAAAAAACAAATGAAAAAAATTTTAAAGTCTTTCTTTTAAAAAAGTGATTATTTGAAGGCAATAAAAAGTAGCTCAGCCCTTACATCACTAGTTTTTCCAGCACAAAATAGTTGAAAAAGAAATAACTTAGAAACATAGGATCACCCAATCAAATTGTTACTAGTTACTCCAGCAATAAGGACCAATGACTAGAACATTCCACCCATGGTGTGATAATCAACATGGCTTGAGGCTGTGCAGTCCAGCTGTCTTGGGGATACGCACGTTGAAAACTTTAAGTGACATGAGCTTCTGCCGCTCAACTCTGAAATGACTGAGTGTAGCCCAGAAGCTTCACCGCACTGCCCGCTGCTGCTGTAACCTTCACTCAACTCAGACACTGCTACATGCTTTCCCTCAGGGTCTGAGGCCTGGCTGTGGGGCTGAGGATCATCTATACAACTAGCTCTTTTTAGACTCAGGATGCATCAACACAGGATGCCAGCCTCTGCCTGATCGGATGCTATGCTCAGATATCAGCAAGCTCATTCCCCAGATTTTGAATCTAAGTGAGTTGCTGTTAGACTCTGTATCACACAGAAAAAAGAAACACTCCCAGCAGTCAGTCTGAATAAAAATTATACCTGCAGGTTTGGGTTAATTACCATTTCCTCTTAAAGGACTCTCACTTTAAAGATTACATGAAGCGCTTTTATACAAAAAGAAGAATCTTTAAAGGAAAAACGAAGATCCAGGGGCAGATAGTTTGTGGGGTCTGGAAATTGTCAAATGTTAATCCCAACAAAGAATCCCCAGTAGATGGTGTGCTCAGAGCAGCTGTTCCCGTGTGGACACCCTCCTCACGGTACACAAAGCACCAGGCACACAAAAAGTGGCCGCAAAGAGCAATTTCTGTGGGACTCTGGGAATGACCTCCCAGGGCAATTTCTGCAGAGCACAGACAGCGTTATGGCCCCTCATCAGCCTGAACTCACAGTCACCCCCGGACAGATGGCGGAGACTTAGCACCTTTGCGAGCTCAGCCCTAAGCTCCTCCTCCTCAGCCTCCGTCAGACCCTCAACAGCAGGAGTCTGGGCGGCCACCGTGGTGTCGACAGGGACATCTGTCATGGAGTCGGACAGCAGACCTTTGTTAGGAGAATTCAGGTTGATATCTGCCAGAGACAAACAAAGTCAGAAATTGTCAATAAGAAGTTACAGGGACGTAAATAGGGTAGAGGTCTCCACCAAGGGAGAAACTAAGGGTGAGGCCAGGTTACAGGGGAGTCGAGGGGGCTGTGGAGAGTACTCTGACAGGTTGTCGGGATGGTTTGGGCCATTAGGCCAAGGACATCTCAAGCCACCCAAGGTGCTGCTTCAGGGCACTGGAAAGGCTGGCACAAGGCAGCCAGACCTGAACTCTGCTTCCCTCAGGATAATACACTCTGCGGAGACAGGAAACCTTTGCTACAAACAAAGCAGCTGAACCTAATAGATCTTCTAATTTGTAAGGCAAAGAAACGATACGGCTCTAAGCACAAGCACCACTTTCAATCAACCGATCTGCAGAGCACGTGCTCCCATCACACACACAAGATGCACGGGCTGGTCACACAGCCCCAGCAGGGAGTCGGCAAAACACAATTCCCCTGGAGTCTGTTCTCGACCCTCGTCCCACAACAACATGCAGGGAGGCGCAGAGACACTGCTTCCACACCTCCGCTATACCCAGATCAGGTTCCAATTCCTGCAGGCACTATTTCCTCTTCGAGTTAAATGCATCTTCTTGCCTGCACTAACAGCGGGCAAGATCCCACACAAATAAAGAAACATGGGTCTGCTTTAGTTCCTTCCAACTCCGAACACACGACCGCCCTTCAGTAGCATACAATCCGCACACGCCATGAAAACAGGCTTTGTGTGGTGTCCAGCACTTTAGAAGTAAAGGCATAGGGACACCTCACTGGCTCAGCCGGAGCAGCATGTGAGTCTTGAGCTCCAGGTCGTGAGGTCAAGCTCCATGTTGGATGTAGAGATTACTGAAGTAAACATAAAAAAAAAAAAAAAAAAAAAAAAGAGGGGCACCTGGGTGGCTCAGTTGGTGAAGCGTCTGACTTTGGCCCAGGTCAGGATCTCACGGTTCATGGGTTCGAGCCCTGTGTCGGGCTCTGTGCTGACAGCTCGGAGCCTGGAGCCTGCTTCAGATTCTGTGTGTGTCTCTCTCTCTGCTCCTCCTCTGCTCACACTCTCTCTCTCTCTCTCTCTCTCTCAAAAATAAATAAAAACATTAAAAAAAATGTTTAAGGGGCACCTGGGTGGCTTAGTCAGTTAAGCATCCGACTTCATCTAGGGTCATGATCTCACAGTTTGTGAGTTCGAGCCCTGCATTGGGCTCTGTGCTGACAGCTCAGAGCCCGGAACCCGCTTCAGATTCTGTGTGTCCCTCTCTCTGCCCCTCCCCCGCTCAAGATCTCTCAAAAATAAAGAAAACATTCTAGAAAATCAATAAAAAATAATAAATTAAAAAAATAAATAAAAACAAAAGCACAAAGGTTGGGAAAAAAACTGCCCGTAGTTACAGATATGTTTCTCTACTGTTGAAATCCTACAATCTGCTAAAAACAGACTGTGCTTAAAACTAAAGATGCTCTAGGGGCACCTGGGTGGCTCAGTTGGTTAAGTGTCCTACTCTTGATTTCCGCTCAGGTCATGATCCAAGGGTTGTGGAATCGAGCCCCGTGTCGGGCTCCACACTGTGCTAAGGGTGAAGCCTACTTAGGATTCTCTCTCTCCCTCTGCCCCTCGATCCCTTCTCTCTAAAATAACAAAAAACCCCTACAAAGATGCTCTATTCAGCTCATTCCCTTCACATGTCCCACACAGCTGGAGGTTAGCGCTTCCTTGGCACTTGATACACGTTTACCAGATGAAGCACAACCATTGTTTTTATCAACTGATTTGGGTTTTTTAAAATGTTTATTTATCTAATTGTGATCGGGGCGGGAGGCACAGAGAGGGAGAGAGAATCCCAAGCAGGCTCTGAGATATCTGCATAGAGCCCGACCCAGGGCTCGATTCCACAACCCTTGGATCATGACCTGAGCGGAAATCAAGAGCCGGAGGCTTAACCGAGTCACCCAGGTGCCCCATCAACTAATTCTGATTTTTAACTGAAATCAACCCACATAACTTTACTTCATGTGCTGTGTTGAACCTACTCAAATTTGCTAAATGCCTTAAAATTTCCACAACCTTGCTCTTCTATTTTTTTAATTTTTATTTTAGAAAGAGGGCGAGTGTAAGTAAGGGAGAGGAGCAGAAAGAGGGAGGGAGGGAGAGAAAGAGAGGGAGAAAATCTTGAGCAGGCTCCACACAGTGCAGGGCTCAGTCCCACGACCCTTGGGATCATGACCAGAGCTGAAAACAAGAGTTGGGACGCTCAACCGACTGACTTCAGCTCAGGTCATGATCTCACAGTTTGTCAGTTCAAGCCCCACATCGGGCTCTCTGTCAGCACTGAGCCTGTTCCAATCCTCTGTCCCTCTCTCTCTGCCCCTCCCCTGCTCTCTCTCTCTCAAAAATAAACGTTTTATAATAAAGGAAGGTAGGTAGGTCTTTGGGACTGTTTCTGCCTATAAAGCTAAAGGTGGATCCTGCAATCACTCCCAGATAGAAACTGGGCATTCACCAAACATGCCAAAGAGCCGCACAATCATTGTGTGATACCAACCTCACCATATTTCTGTAGGTAGATGCCATTCACACTCTGGTTCAGAGAAGACCGAGGCAAGAAAGTGTCACCAAAAGACCTACAGAGTGTGGGGCTGGTGCTGTAGGAGAAACTAGGGGGCTAGAGTCCCTCCTGGGTGAGTCCCAGATCTCTAGAACTGTATAAACTGCATGGTGATAATACAAGGAATAATCTCAAGGGGTTATTCTGAAAATGGAAAAAGGACGTTTGAGAAACAGGTTTGGTATGGTATTCGGCATACAGTAAGTGCTCAGTGTTTTCTGTCACTCTATGGTCAGAATCCAATGCTTGTGATGCTTACCTATATTAGACATACACGTCAAACAGCGAAAAACCTGAATTTAAAACTGGCGGCTTTTGATGTTCAACTATTTCGTAAGTAGACTGCAGAGACAGGAAAATCTACACAGTGTATCAGAATCTAGGAGTTCTGTTTAATTAATACGCTGATACAGGTCAAATGACAGGAAAAAAAAAAAAATCCTTAAATCACCCAGGGTAGTCATGTCAACATAGAAAGTTAGCATCTCTTCTGTACCAGAATGAAAGATGGACTCCAATCACCTTCTCAAGATTTTAATCTGGGCCCACTCCACACCCCCAGCGGCCATCTCAAACCGGTCAGGGGTGTCTGTTCTGGAAACTGGCCCAGTCTCGGTGTGCCCTGACTCACTGCACCCTTCCCCCTTGAGACAACCCCTAAGAAGCCTGGGCTCCGAGCAGCGTTGCCACCCAAGGGGCGCTGCACTGAGCTCGAAGATGGTTCCATTTCCCCTCCCCTCCCCGGGAGAAGCGCACAACACGTCGGCCCTGGTGCAGGGCCGGATGGAGTGTCCTCGAGGGCCCTGCGTAGGGAAGGAGGGCGGTCGACTAGGCAAGCGCCGGGAGGGGGCATGACGACAGCTGCCCGGAGAGAGAAAACCCAAAACTCTGGGGACGAGGGGAGGGGTGCCGGGGAACCGGTCCTCGGAGCGGCCGCAGGGTAAGTTGGTGAGTGGTCCAAGCCGGGGGCGGCAGACGCACGCCCCGGCCATCGGGAGCTTCGAGGCCCGGCGCATGGGAGCTGAAAAGGAGCCACGGGGCGGATAGAGGCGGAGGGGATTGAGAGTCTGAGAAGCGCCGCCAGAGAGGGGAGGAGCGCGGGCTGGGCCCGAGGAGCGAAGGCGCCGGGCCCGCGGGTACCTTGGCCTGCGGAGTCCATGTTCAGGCGGCGGCCGGGCCGCGGCTGGGGTCGGGACCGGGGCCTCGGGCGCTGTAGGAGCCGAGCCGGCCGCACCAAGACTCGCTCGCCGCGCACCCAGCAGCCAGCGGAACCGCCTCAGCCACCGCGGCATTACGTAATCAGCGGCGCGACAACCCACTTCCGTTTTGACGCGTGCTCCGCCTTCATCCCACCCCCACTAACGGTGTCCAATGAGGACTTTGTTCGGCCCCGTCCCTATTACCTGCTCCAACCTGATTGGCGGAAGCTGCGGACGAAGCCGGAAAGGGAGGGCGGGTTCTTAGGGACTGCCTCTCGCGTCGGCTCCACCAGCGAGACACACAGGTAGAACGGTCCGAAGGAACTCGGGGAAGGTGGGAAGTGGGAGGACCGTCCAACATGGCGTTATGAAAAAGTGGGGTTTGGCATTTTTGGAGGTCTCGAGAGTGTTTACCGCTGCTCAGGAGTGCTATGGCTCACGCACCGCACAGACCGTTTGAGGCCTGACTTCCTGATTTTGGAGTTAGCTTCTCCCTCCAGTTTTTAAGTCCTTCCTCTTTATGGGGATTTTTTTTTTTTTTTTAATTGTATGGGAGTTACGCAGAAAAAGGCGTGTCTGCGATTCGTCCTCTAGCCCTGCAGGCGCCGCTGCCCTCACTTGGCTGGAGGCATCTCGCTCCGCACGCACCTGCCCCGGGTCCCGTGCACGCACAGCTGAAAGGCGTGAACTGACCTGCGGGGAAGCCTTCGCGCTTCTGTGGTGGGTGCTCCCTTCCCCTCCGGTGTTCTTTCACTTCATTTTCACAGCAACCTGATGAGCCAGGTGGAGCCTTCCCCACTTCACAGGTGTGGAAACTGAGGTTAAAGTAATTTGTTCAAGATCGCTCAGCTAGTTGTAAAGCTTCCAGCAAATGCTGGAACAAGAGTTTGCCGGACTTTCTCAAAGGAGAGGTGTGAAACCACTAGCGGGTTCGCTAAAACAAGTCCCGAAATTTCCCTTCGTTGGCACCTAAATAGCCACTGGAAGCGAATTCTTAAATGGTATTGAAACCCTTCAGGATCTGACTTCCGGACTGCATTCTCCCTTTCCAGCCAACCCACTCTGCATGTACGGATCCCTCTGTGGAAGCCCCTTCCCCAATCTGGCTAACTCCTCTTCCTGTGTCAGCTCAAAGCACACCTCACCACAGGTGTCTTCCTGGTACCTAAGGTCACCTCTGGCTTGCACTGGCCTAGGTGCTTCATGGCCATGTCCTGCTCTGGTGCTGTCAATTATAGGTCTGCCCCACTTGCCTTCTTTCGGTTTTTCCAGAGTCTCCTGCACTGCCCGCTCTGACTGGCCCCAGTCCCCAGGTGCTGGGGAAGGCCAGTAGTCTCCCCGCCCCCTTCATGCAGTTCATGGCAGATGGTAAGGAAGCAACTGCATTGCAGATGGTGGCGAGCAGAAGGCTTGTCTCTCATTCTGTGTTACATCCTTGAACCCAGGAACGATGCCCAGCCCAGGCCTGGCTCAAATTTGCCTTGCCTAGCAAATGAATGGTCAGTGCAGGTGTGTCTATAGCCCACATGGACATGCCACTGTGAGTACCTGTTACTCTGAGTCTGTTGTCCTTTCCTGTCGAAGCCAGGAGTGTGGAGGTGGGGAGGGGACCCTAGAGGCCCAACATTACTAACTCCTGGTGAGGTCTGGCAGCTAAGACCTGCTTTATAGTCTTCCAATGCCAATGTCCTCTCACAGCTGGGGGTGACTTGTACAAACCCTTCCTCACTCAAATTTCCCAGAGCCATTGTGTATCCTGATCCGGGATAAGGGTACCTCCCGGGGTCCCACAGCCTATGCTCCCATCATCCTTTTGAGGTGATCAAGGCACCCATCACACAGTGTTGCCATAAACTGGGTCAGGTTAATCTCTACATTCCCTTTAGAAGCTGGGAGCAGAATGGGACGTCCACGAGTGTTTGTGGGAGAAGCTGAAGGAGGGAAGGGGGAATCACCCCGGTGAAGGAGAGCACCAGTTCCCTGTGTTCCATCTCACCCTCCTCCCCCAGACACCAGGTCGGGATCCCCAAGGCAGGGCCAGCTTTACTGGTTTCCCGTGTGGGGAGGGGTGAAGACTACAGCCTCCAGGGCAACTGGAAGTCCTCCGGTTCCAGCGGACTGAAGTGAGTGGCCTCCACGTTCTTGAGGTGTCTACGTGCCAGGAACAGCGCGAGCTGCCGGCGCCGCCGTGGGCTCAGGTCCTGGCCCACGAGCCAGGGGAAGGCGAGCCCGTGAGGCCCCCAGTCCTTCTGCTCGTCCTCCTGCTCGTCCTCACGGCGCGCGCGGTAGGAGCGCAGCAGTGCTCGGCACCACTCATCATCCACGCGGTAGCGCGCGTAGAAGGTGGCCTCCTGTGCCAGGCTGCCGGCGCGCAGCCAGCGCGTCACGACCGCGAGGCCTTCGCGCGCCATCACGACTGGGTAGCGGTGCTGCAGAAGACGCAGCAGCAATTCGTTGCCGCGGTTGCCCTCCACGTCGCCGGACGGCAGGGGGCGCACGTGGCCCGAGGTGCTCACCACGTCGTCCAGCGTGCGCCGCAGCAGCAGGACCGGACCGGGGTAGCAGCACAGCTGCTCCGCCACGTTGAGGTTGAAGTGCTCGCGCACGGTGCGCACCACCAGCCCCTTCCAGCTGCGGGGCATGACCTTCAGGGCCAGCGGCACGAGGTCGTCGAAGGTGGCGTCGAGCACCAGCGCGCCCAGCTCCGGGTAGGCCATGGTGGCCCAGGTGGCCGTGAAGCCACCGATGGACCAGCCGTAGACCACCACGTGCGCGGGCGGGAAGTGCAGGCGGTGCAGCGCGTACTTGACCACCACGTCCACGGCGTTGGCGTCATGCTGAGGGAACGGCGCGCCCGTGCTGCCCCCGAAGCCCGGGTGGTTCCAGCCCAGCACCGAGTAGCCGGCCTCCAGTGGCGCCGACAGGCAGCCCATCTCATAGAAGCCGGCGTTGCCTTCGCAGCAGATGACGAGGCGCAGGCCGCGGCCGTGGCTGCCCGGGTGCTGGCGGCGATCCATGAACATGGTGTCGATCTCGTTGCCGTCGCGGGCCACCAGCTTGGCGCGCCGACCGCGGTAGCGCTCCACGAGGCGCTCTTGGCCCTGTTGCAGCAGCGGCAGGAGCGCGCGAGTCATCAGGAACATGGAGCCGGGGTACACGAGCCAGCGGCCCAGCGAGTGGGCCAGCGTGTAGCTGGCCAGCTGGCCCGGCAGCTCGCGGATCTGCCGCAGGAGGCACTGCGCCTGACTGCGCGCCCCGCGCGGCGGCCGGCCGGGCGCGTCCCCGCCCAGCGCCGCGCCCCGCAGCAGCCACACGCCCGCCACGGCCGCGGCGCACGTCAGCGCGCGGGGACCGCCGCCACCCCCGCCGGCGGCGCGCACGTCATCCCAGCGGAAGTCCACCGGCCAGCTGCGGAAGTTGTAGGTGTAGTTGGCGGTCAGGTAGATCTTGAACACGTGCACCAGGGCCTTCACGAAGCAGACGACACACATGGGCGTCGAGGCTACCGGGCGCTCGGCGTGAGCCGTAACGCCCGGTCGCCAGGTCCGGGTCGTGGCGGGAGGCCCAGGCCCGGCCCGGCGGGCAGCTGCAGGGGCCAGCGCAGCGCGGGGCTGTGTTGGGACGTGCCTCCTCAGGGCTCGGCCCCAATGGCCTTTATGACCTGGGCCTTTCAGGGAGAGAGGAGGCGGCGGCGCGGACCAGCTTTATGAGTCATTGTCGCTGGGGAAAGAGGCGACACCCTGTGATGGGCGCACAAAGGGTTCCAGGGCAGGGGCGCGCAGGGGGTGGGGGGTGGGTCTCGAGTTCTGCCCCGCCCCCGGGACCTCAGGCTTCGGACCTTGCAACCCTGCGGCGACCACATCCTCCCCAGACCTTCCTCGGCCTGCACCCTCTCCAGGCCGAGTTCACCTGCCTTCCCTCACACCTGGAGCAGCATCCACCGCCCTCCTTAACCGAAAGCAGACAGACAGACTGGAGATGGACAGCCTTAACCTCGTCCTAGTCAGGAGCGGAGGACGGGGGGGGGGGGGGGGGGGGGGGGCGGCGGGTAGAGGGGTCTCAGTGAGACAAATGACGCGGGGCTTCCCGTGGCCCTGAACTAAGGTGGCTGTGGCTCCCTTTCCCACGTCGTGAGGTACCCACATTGGTGGGGAGGGGGGGGCACAACCCGACGAAGCAGCTCTGGTGACCAGGCTGTGTGACAGTTTGCAAAGACAAGAGAGCCTCCTGAAGAAGTCTGGGGGTGGCAGTTCCCTGCCCAGGCTTGTGCCAGGTAACTGCGCCCCCAGACCTCCCTGTGCGAGGCGGGGCAGCCCGGGAAATCCAGCTGGGGTTGTCACCCTAGGGGAGCGCAGAGTCTGCCCCGTGGGGCTTCTGGAGCAGCCCGGGCCCTGTCCTCCCCTTCACACCTTCCTTCTCAGGAAACGGGGTGAGCCCAGGCTGGAAACCCCCCACCTGTTCTGGATCCTGTTTCCACTGGTGCCAGCAGAGGCAGTGGCCTCCAGGTAGGTCCGCCCTGGCCAGCGTTCCTCATTTTCAGCCCCTGGCCAAGCCACCTCCCCACTCCCCACTCCAACCACCCCGCAAGCTGTACCTTCCTCTTTTCGGGAGGGCTCTGGCGGGTTCCCCTTTTCCTCCTGCGCCGGAGAGGGCCAGCCCACCTAAGCGCAGAGGGGGCAGGATTAAAACCAGGCTCTGAGGGCCCACTCAACAGGGAATCTGGCAAACCCAGGCAGACACTTGGAGCCCAGGAGCCAGACCTGCCTCAGGGATCCCAGCGTTCTGGGAAGGGGGTTCCAGGTTCCGACAAGCCTTCTCTGCTCTCCTGCCCTGTGTATCTGGGCCCACTGCTAGCCCAGTCAGCTCCCACCAGGTTAGGGAAGCAGCAATAAAGACTGCTGGGGTCCTTAGGGTTGGGAAGAAAACTGAGTGAGGGAATTGGGAGGGCTGAATTGGGGGTTTCCGGGTAAACTACAGAACATCTAGTTAAATTTGAATTTCAGGTAAACGATAAATACTTTTTGAGTATAAGTGCGTGCTGATACTGCATGTGGCTTATTTCTATTAAAAAATTGTTTCGCAGAAATTCAGCTCTAATTGGATATCCTGCTTTTAGGTTTGTTTGTTATTTTTTGCTAAACCTGGCTATTCTACCCCTGGTGCCCCTCCCCCCAACCCGGTGAGATCCAGAGTTTCCTGACTATCCAGCTCATATCCCAGGTTGGGCTGCTCTGCTCATTGATCAGGTCCTGAGGACCAAGAGGGCGTCTCAGGGCCCCCTGGCGCGCCTGGACAAGGGGCCCCTCTTGCTCTCTCTACTCTGCAACCCCACCTCTTCCTTCGGTCCCGGGTGGCAGCCGCAGGGGCAGCTGGGAGACTGCCCCAGGAAGGAGCCCACAGGGTACCGCACCTGGGGTCAAGGAATGGGCATAGCTGTTGCCCATGGGGGTTGGTGGGCCTGGTCCTGAAATGTCCACCCTGGCCCTTTGGTTAGAAGTGGTGGTGGAAATTTTGGGGGAGAGTGGGGGCATTTACTTTTCCAGGAACCTCATTTGTAACCTCAGATGCTGTTTATCCTGGGGGTGGGGGGTGCGCAGACCCAGAGGCTCCAGGCTCATTTTGTGAGACCGCAGGAGTGACCCTCAACAGCAGAGTAGATGGCCTCATTCTGTCCTCAGCCTGAATCCAGGCAAACACAGGGGTGCATCGAGAGTGTCCTGGAGGACTGTCCTCAGAGTATGTGAGATATACCCACATTTGATTTGATTGCCCAGGGAAAAATCGGGCTTGCGGGAAGGAGCCTGTTCTCCTGGGGACAGTGTCTCAGCTTGGTAAGCTTTCAGACTTGTACTTGGAAGCACAGACTTTGCCTCAGCCAGGCCCCACCTGCCCTTGGCTCCCCCCGCAACTCCAGAAGAGCAGGAAGGCCGGAGGGGGAGGTGGCGGTGGTGGAGGGGAGCAGAGGCTGGCTTCTGAGGGGCAAAGGTCAGTAGGCTGGAGCTCTTGGCCCCTTAGGGCTCTTACACTGTGCCTGGCCTGGCCCCTGACCCCACCAGCCCTGCCCCCCAGCCCCTGGGAGCCCAAGTGCCCCAGAACCACCAGCTCTGTTGAGACAGGAAAGCATGTGACAGGAAGGGAGACCTCCTCCTGCTGTCCCCTCTCCAGAAGAACCTCCCCCTCCCCTCCCATCTGCTCAGGGAAGGTGGGACTGTGACCCCTAAGGATCAGTTCTCAGTTCTAGGAGGCACCCCCCTCCTCACCCCCAGGGTCTTCCAGGCAGACATCTGAGCACACACCCCACCCCCACAGAGCCTGCTGGGCTCTATGACCTCTGGCCTTCACCCTACAGAGCTTTCCACCCTCCCCCACCGAGGCAGTGCTCCCTCCCGGACAGTTCTGCTCTGCCTCCCTGGAGGCCCTGATTTATGCCGCGGGAGCAGACAGAGCCAACCTTGGAGAAAGAATGGAGGAAGAGAGAAAAAACCAGTCCCAGAGGCTGCCGGGGTGGGGGCTGGGACACCCTGGCAGAGGGTGTCCAGCCAGTTGTGAGCTGACCACAGCAGCCCAGGGCTCCGGGAGCAGAGCCCGGGCCTTGGGAAAACTGAAGCCACCCTGGCGGGATAGGGAGCTGAGTCTGCACAAAGGCCTCTGCTCAGGAAATGGGGTGCAGGGAAGGTGGGGGGGGGGCTCAGAGCCTGAGGACAGGAGGGGACGCTTCCTGGCGGATGCGGGGTCAAAGAAGGGGCGGAAATGGCCAAGACAGCTGCTGAACATCTGGAATCACAGAGCCTTGCCCAGAGCCCTCAAGGACGGTGGGGTTGATGGGGAGCAGTGCACGCCCACGCCCTCCCCTTCCTGCCTCCCTGCAGGGCCAGTCTCTCAGTCTCCCCCCTCCCCCACTGTACCCCCCACCATCAGGGTAAAGTCTGGGTTGGGGTCAAGAGCCCAGCAGGCTGGTCTGATGGGGCCAAGTTCCCTGGCGCTCAGCCCCCCTGGGTGTTGCACAGCCTGTACCCTTCCTGCAGGTTCCGGCGTGTGGACAGTGCCTCCTGGCATCGTGCAGGCCATGGCCCCGCTCCTGGGATGGTCCCTGGGGCCCCATACCTGAACTTGAAGGGGTCACCGTATGCTTGGGGCCTAGTGTCACTTGTGGCTGGGAGTCCCTCAGAGCAGGGCCTCATCCTTTCCACCAGTGTGACAGCCGGCCGGGGGTTGATGGCACCAGCCGTTATGTACGTCCAAAATGAAAAACAGGCTCACTGCAACCTGTGAGACAGGATGGAAGAGAGTTAACTGTCCTTTCTCTGCACCTCCCTGCTGCCCAGAGATCCTGGCCCTGGTGTGTCTTGTACCCCTTTCTCCATTTGCGCACAAACACGCACAACGTACGGTCAGGACTAGGGTGGTAAGCGTGTCGTTAGCTTCTACAGAAATGGATGTGATGCGCGCGTTACCCAGCAGCTTGCCTCTGCCACGAGCATCACCACGCGCCAGTAGCTGGTCAGAGGCGCGCTCCTCCGGGCGGGCGGGCGCCGACGCCCCAGTGGATGTCCCCTCTGCTGGCGGATATGTGGGTTTCCAGGCCTTTTGGTGCTGCAGCCGTGGCCGCCATAGCACCTTTGTCAAAGGATCCTTGCTTCCAGGCGCTTTCCCTACACCGTGATTCCTGAGGCACCCGCCCGAATGGAAGGGACAGGTGGTCAGGCTGCTCTTCTGAAAGCTTGTGCTAGCCTGTGAGTCTCGTGAGGGAGCTTGTCTCCACAGCAATTCGGGGCAGCTCTGTGCTCTCCGTATTTCTCGGCCCGCGTGTGTAAACTTAATGAATGTTGGCCGATCGGGACCTGCTGACCAGGCCGGCGCCAGAAGCCAGTCTGTACCTCTGGGGTTCCAGTCCGGCGGTTTGGTTTGCTTCTCGCCCTTTGGGGACCCCTCACCTGTGGGACCCAGGTGCCCACAGCTCCCAAAGTGGCCCGATAGAAACTACGGCCTGGATCTCACACAGCCAGCCCTGGAGATTAAGCGGGATGGGGGTGAATGGAAAAGACGGGGGACCCTCCACCTGAGAGTTGAGTCTCAGGCTTTTGGGCGCCTTTTGCCTCGCCAGTGTGGGGCCCCGAAAACCCGCAACGGGGCGGGAAAAGGGCAGAGCCCAGAGGGTCCGAAAGGGTGCCGAATCGGCGTCTCCCGGTACCAGCCTCTGTGGCGACTGTGACTCCACCGGGGACCCAGGTCCCTCGAGGGCACCGAGGTTGCCCTTCCTGTCTCCTCCAGGTCGTGGCAGCGTGACGTTCCTCCCAAGGCAGCGAGGCGGCGGCGTAAGGTGGAAGGTGTCTCTGAAGGCGCAGTGCGCACAGCGGCCCTTGGAGAGCGGAGGAGTCCCGGCCCAGCGCTCTGTCACCCTCCTCCCGCCGCGCCCGAGGCTCCCCTCCGAGGGGCCGCGGTGCGTCCTTGCGTCAGCGCACAGCTGTTCCCCGAGTCCCGTCCCGGGTCGCCGGCGGTCACCCCCACGCAGGGAAAAGTGGGCGCGGGGGGGGGGCTGGGGGCTGGGGCTTCCTCGCGCCCTGGGTGAGACACAAGCAGAAAGGGTCCGCGAGGTCACTGGCAGCCGAGAGTCATGGTCCCGGGTGAGGAGCCCGGGGAGCCGGAGGGCACTGCCGGGAGGCCCGGTGGGCTGCTTTCCAGGGGCACAGCTCTCCCATTTGCCCCTGTGGGCGGGCTGAAAGCGAGCTTCTGCTGAGGCCCCAGGCCACGAGTGGGACATTTGCATGACCCTAGATCAGAGAAGTCACCCGTTCCCGCCCCCCGCCACGCCCCTACCATCCCCCCTTCCCGCACCCCCTCCCCCTACTCCCCTCCCCCCCCCCCCCCCCCCCCGCGGCCACGCTCTGGTCCCCGGAGACCTCGGCACCCCAGTGGAAGAGGAGTGGAGTTGTCTGGAGGAGGGGTGTGTGAGGGGAGGCCGGCCCAGAGGGGTGCAGGACCCCTTAAGACCACCACGAGTCCCCCTCTGCCTTGTGGCGCACGGCTGGGGGAGGGGCTGTTCTTGGGCCACACCGCCAGCACCCCCGGAGCTTGCCTGAGCGGATCTAGGTTACAGCCCTCTCGGCTCCTTCTAAGTCTCTTGCGCAGATTAAAAACGGCAACTGTCCCGGAGCTGACCCCAGGGGACCCTGAAAGTTTCCTCTCCCCTCCCACCCCCCTTGCTCAAGGCACTCTCTGTTCTCAGCGTCTGCTGAACTCTGGGCGGTTGCTCTGAGGCTGTCACTCGCCCACCCCTCTTACCCCGCTGTTCCCTGGGGAGCTGGCATGAAGTCAAGCCCACCTCTGTGGTGGGCCGGCCCAGACAGGCAGTCCTGTTTTGCCTCTGTCCCCTCCCCTCCAGGCTGTCCCTGCTTCAGGCAGAAAAGTGGGGAGAGAAGGGACCACATGAAGGGGAGACAGGGAAGCCTGCTGGCCCCTGCCTCACCCAGCCAGGTGCCCCCACCTTGGTTTCTCTAATGGGGTCTGCACTCGAGTGACCCCACCTGGACCCTCACACTCTATACAGACTTGAAGGCATCACAGCCCCAGGCGGCCCCGGTCCCAGGACAGGGCCCACCCAGGAAGGCAGCGGGTGGGAAGGATGAAGAAGCAGAGAAAGCCCCGTTATCCCCCTTTCCTGTCCCCCACCCTCCCCTGGGGAGCAGCCCTAACCACAGGGCTGCCCACCCCAGCTGCTTTGAAGCTGCCGAGGGCAGGACCCAGCCGCCAGGGTTCGTGTGCCGGCCCGCCCCTCCGGCTGCGTGGGAGCCAGGGAGTGACCACAGGGCCGCCAGTGGCCTTTGAAGTGATGAGGCCCGGCCCCAGGAAGTGGGCAGTAGCCCACCCAGGCCCTGGGCCAACCCCGCCCGAGGGCTCGAGCCCCTGCCCACTGGGCTGAGAGCCCTGGCCGGGAGCCCAGGCTGGGAACTCGGGCCCCAGCCGTCTCCAGGAGCTAGGCACCTTGCTTGCCCAGGTGCAAGCCCGCCTCAGGGACTTACTGGGGGGCAAGGAAGGAAGAGGCTGCCTCCCTGGCCTCTGGGGCCCAACCCCAGGCCCAGTTTCACCCAGGCTCCCATGGGGGGGGGGGGGAGCCAGTGGGGCCAGGAATCGGTCCCTCTCCCTCAGCTAAAAATAGCGGGCCTCAGGCTTTGTGGAAAGCCCCTGGGGCGGGGGAGGAAGGAGCAGGGCTGCTGGGCTGGGCCCTGGGGAGCCAGGCTAGGCAGGAAATGCCCTGGTGCACTACCCCCCACCCCCACGCAAAGGCTCCTGTCAGCAGGCACAGACCCCTGGAAAGTCCCAAGTGGTGCTTTCACACCTACGTGGGGCAGGAATCTTCTGGGTCCCTCAAGCGAGGCCTCACATGCTAGGGTGGGCTCCCCTTACGTGGCTGAGCTGTCCCCTTGGGGCCTGGGCTGACCTCCTGCCATGGGCACCAGGGGGCCGGATGAAGGCTGTTCTTTCTCTGGGTCAGTCTCCATACCTGGTGATGACCCGAACCACCCCACCTTCTAATCCCTCCCTGTCACCACTCCCAAGGACCACTCATTCCGTAGATATTCCCTGAGGACGTGCTGTGCTGGTCCTGCCGAACAGAGCTACGCACGGTCCTTGGTGCATCCCTGCCCCCAGGGTGCTTGCTGGACACAGATAAAGGTTTAACTGAAAGGAGGGCTTCTCAAGGAGCAAACATCCAGTGGCTGTCAACCCAGAAGGGGGAGAGCAGGACAGGCCAGGAGGTGAGACCAGGAAGATGGGTAGGCATTAGCTCTTGAAGTAGAGTGTTCCGTAAGGGCCTGACCCTGGGAGAGACCCCAGGGCTGAGGGAATTTGGCATCTTGGAGGAGTAAGACAAGACCACTCTGGCTGGGACCTGGCCCACGGTGGTGAGGGTGGAACAGGAATGAGGCTAGGGATGGGAGCACGTAGGTATAGGGCAAGGGTTTTGAAAGGAAGCCACTTCTCAGAAGCCACCGAAGGATTCTCAGCAAGAAAGCTCCAGAAATGACCTCACTTTGCATTTCAGAGAGGTCACTGCTTTGCGGAGGAAGAGCTGGGGAAGGGGTGGTGACAACGTTGGAGGGAAGGCAGAGGGGCTATGAGGGCCAGTGCAGGTGTCTGTAGTTTCTGAGGAGTGGGACCAGGCAGTATCGAATGGCCCCTGGAGGGACACGGTGGGACCAGAAGCGTCGAGTGTCCACCCAGGTCCGGCTTTCCGGTGGCACCTGTCTCCCGGGGCGGGGGTGGGGGGAATAGGGATTGTCCCAGCAGTGAGCATCACCTGAGGTGTTGACGAGGAGAAAAAGTGGGTGGGTGGGGTTCTTCCAGATGATGCCAGAAGAGTATAGAAAATGCTAACACTTCTGGTGTTTTCAAGAGAAAATACAAAATCCAAACTTGATAAGAAGGAAGCCAGAGGGAGGGAAGCCTGAGTCTTCAGGAGAAAGGAGGGCTGTTCTTGGAGTGAGGGGCTTTGTGAGATGTCACAGCTGTGTGGCAAGCTGGGGATGTGGCCGCAGAGGGAGGAGGCTAGAACCAGTCGTTTCAGAGTGGGTGTGGGCTTCTTTGACCCCTTGCTCCAAGGTGTGACTCTGGGAGTGGCTGACTCGAGATCTTTGGAGGTGAGGAGGCAGAGGAGGCATTTGAAGAGAGACCCCCATGACATCTCCCCAGGTGAGTTTAGCATGTTGGTCCCTGACATCTCTGAAGAGGGACAAAGGAGGTGTTTCTAGTCGTCGCTGGCACAGGGGCCACTTCTCCCATCATCCCCTCTGTTGCCTTTGGCTCCATCATTGCTTCCTTGACACGGTCACCAAAACCCCCATGGTAGGTGCCACCATCACTCACTCACCGGCACACAGACATCTGTTAAGAATGTGCTCTTCGCAAGGAGTTGTGCTGGGCCCTGGTCGTGTCAACGACCAACGCAGGTGAGGTCTCCACCCCTTGGGGAGCTCACAGTCTGTGGGGCACCCTGAAAACAAACACATGAACAGATTTAGGAGACGAGAAGTGGAATGACCCAGCAACCCCACTCTTCGGTATTTACCCGAAAGAAATGAAACGTGCTCACACAAAGGGTTGTGCTCACGTGTTCCTAGAGGCACTGTTCATGATGTCCCCAAACCAGAACAACTCAAATGTCCGTCAGCTGGAGAGTGGGTAAGCAAACTATGCTCTGTCTCTACAATGGAAGGAACCGGAGTGAACTGCTGATTCACACAGAGTGAATCTCAAAAGCAACATGCTTTTTGAGTGAAAGAAGCCATACGCAGAGGCCCATGTACTGTATGATTTGGCTTTACGTGAAATCCTAGAAAAGACAGAACTATAGTGACAGGAAGCAGATCGCTGGCCGGCTGGGCCAGAGGGTTGAGAATGGATGCTGGGAGGTAGAGGGGACTTTTTCGGGTGATGGGAATGTTCTACATCATGACAGTGGGGGTGGGTACATGACTACTCATTTGTCAAAGCTCGTCAAATTGCACTCTTGAACTTAGTGAATATCAGTGTATGTAAATTATACTTTAATAAAGCTTAATTAAAAAAATTTTTTACCATTTATTCATTATTGAGAGACAGAGAGACACAGAGCGTGAGCAGAGGAGGGGTAGAGAGAGGGGGAGACACAGAATCCGAAGCAGGCTTCAGGTTCTGAGCTGTCAGCACAGAGCCCAACGCGGGGCTTGAACTCACAAACCGAGAGATCATGACCTGAGCTGAAGTCAGTCGCCCAACCAGCTGAGCCACCCAGGCGCTCTAATAAAGCTTAATTTTTGAAAAGACGTGAAGACTGTGAGTGTCAAGGAAGGCGGTGACAGAGGAGCTGAGGCTGGGAGGTGGTGGGGACTGGTTTTGGAGGTGTCCTTTCTCTGGGCGGGGCACTTGGGAGTGGAAGAGGTGGGTCATGTGGTATCTCTATGCTTAACATCCCACTGGATAATTTTAACTCTTAGGTAAACAGAGGCAAATCTAGATGCAAGCTGTGTGTTGAGATAATTCACTTTTATAGGCTGTTTTTAGATGAGACATCACTTCCTGCTCAGGTAACTAGAATAGCCTGGCCAAAGCTGTGTGGAATGGCCAGCAGGCACTTGTATTGGGGGTTAGGCTGAAGCAGGAGGCTGGTATGTGTGTGGGGGGTGGGGAGGGGGGGATGGTGAGACTCGCCAGGCCTCCCCCAACAGGTGGGGGTGTTCTGGTCTGGGTTCACCACTGGACCATAGGCAAAGCCCAGGGCGTCTCCCAGGAGAATGGCCTGCCTCATGGTCCTGGCAGCCTGGGTGTGGTAATGGCAGGAAGTCCTCTGATCTACTGCCCTCAAGCCCCTCCAGGGACGCTCATCTCCCAGATCTCCCAGACCGGCGAGCAAACCGTCAGCCAATCTCAGCCCAGGGTGTCCACTCAAAGACCAGGCTCTGCTGCTGCCCCCAGGGGACGGGGTGTGCGAGAGCAAGGGGTCTCTCAGGCCTTCACCCTGGCTAGACTGTCCCTGGGGTTCCCGTCCCGGCAAGGAAGGGTCAGGGCCAGGCTGAGGCCTCTGCTCTAGGGCCGTGGGCCCCGGGGTTCACCTGGAGGAGCCGGCTCCTGAGTAGGAAGTGGAGGCAAACCTATAAACGTGGAGGTCCCCACATTGCAGGGGACAGGAACCACCTGGCTCTGCTGGTCTCTTGCATGCTCCCCGCAGCTCCCTGAGGATGGCCCCGAGGGCCGATGCCACCCTGGGTGGGCATGTGGGCCGTTCTGCCTCGTGGCTGGCCATGGTGGGGCCTGGGCAGGGGGCCGGGGGGGTTTCATCGGTACAGGCCCCGCTGGTCTTGGCGTCGCTGTTTGAAGTAACTTGGACGGGCTATCAGGACACTGGCCAATCTTAGAACTGGTGAGCCCCGGGACCCAGTGACCTTTTCCCCCTGTGGCCTTGACTGGGGCTGGGAACCTCCGGCCTGGCGTCCTGTGTCCTGCCAAGAGGATGTCCTGTCCTCAGGCCAACTCCCCGCCCTCCCCCATCCCTCTGGGGCCTATATCGGTGGAGGTGGGGGTGTGGGTGGAAGGGAGTTGGAAGTCAGCCGGCCGCCCCTGCCGTGGGGTCCTGAGCCCCGTCTCTCCCAGCTCCCTCCTCCCCCTGGACTGGGTCACAGGGACAGAGGCCCTCAGCCCGGCACCTGGGGTTTTCCCAGGACCTGACTCCGGTTCCCCCAGCAGGACAGGGGTGGGGGTAGCTGCTCTACGAAACAAAGGCTGGGAGAGGAGAGAGGAAGTAGGGAACAGGGAAAAGGAAGGGGAAGGGGCTGAGCACACTCGAGGCCACCTCTCCAGGCGCTGCCTCCCCCATCCCTCGCTCCGGTTTCCTGCCCTGAGCCCGTGCTTGCGCTGGGGAGGAAGTGAGGGAAGAAGGGCACGAACCAGCTCAGTTCCAACCACCGCCACAGCCTGCCTCACCATGAGGGAGAGTGAGGCTTTGAGTGGGGAGTCTCGGGTGGAAAGGTGTAAGAGGTTCCGGGAGCTCCGCCCCAGTGGGCTGCAGGACGATGGGGGCCGGTACTTGGGGAGCAGGGGAAAGAGCAGGCTGAGCACCCCCACCTGCAGGCACCTCCTGGGCCTGGATCTTACGGATGTGACCCCAGGGTCCTCCCTGCACCCCCAGCTGGTGGCCTCTGGGCACCTGCGCTTCTACCCACTCACGTGTGTCCAACCTAGTGCGCGGGTGCGAATACGCGCGTGCGTACATCTATAGGTGCGTGTATGCGCGCGTCGGTGCGTGCGCTGGTGCGTGGGTGCGCGTGCTCACGTGCGCGTGCATGCGCCTGTACGTGAATGCGCATGTGCATACATCTGCGTGTGCATGTGCGTGCGCTCGTGGGTGGGTGCGCGCGCACGTGCTGGTGGTGGGTGTTCGAGGGCGTGCACGTACGTGCCTGTGTCTCCAGGTTGGTTAGGTTCGTGTGGAGTCGAGTGGATGTATGTCTACGTGGATCTGCGTGTGTGCCCTGAGTCTCTGTGCATCTGATATGTTTCCGAGCAGGTCCCCGGGCCTTGCATGTGTGCACACCTATGCACTCATGTGTTTGAGTCTGCATCCTGGGCATGTGTCCGACTGTATGCGTGTCTGTGTGGCCTCCGTGGACATCTTGTTTGTGGGGTGGAATGCTGTTTCCCTCTAAGGTTGAGAAGGACCCGTCCTCCGCAGAAAGCCTGGCCCCGGGGAGGAGCGGGGGGCAGGAAGGCAGCTGTTAGGCTCTCTCTGCTGCCCTGCCCCCCCCCCGCCACTGCCCTGACCGGGGGCTCCGTCCACCTTCAGCACAAGCAGCTCAGCTGAGTTAAAAATAGCCCCAGGGCCTCTGGAAGCGGAAGGGGTAGAGGCACCCGCGGCAGCAGGAGGGAGGAGGCCTGGAGGCACCCCTGGCCCAGCCTGGCCCAGCAGGCCGCGGGCGGGTGGAGGCCGTACCAGCATTCCAAGGCCAGCTGGTCAGGCTCCAGCAGGGTGGGCCCCACATCCGCCTGGCCCCCACCTGTAAGGCTGCAGGACCCCCACCCTGTGTGGTTACTCTGGGCCCTGTTCTTGTGAAAGAGCCTGGCCTGAGCCCAGCTCTGAGCCTCAGTCCCCAGGGGGGAGGAAGCGCCCCCCCCCCCCCCCAGTGATGCCCCAGGGGCCGCCCTCACCTGCCTTCTCAGCTCCCTCCTTGGAGGGTCCCTGGAGCCTTCCAGGCCCTGGTGGGATGCGGGACAGGGCGGAGGGTCCCAGGGAACGCTCCTTTCTCAGGGAGGGGTCAGTGGAGAGATTTGGGGGTTGTTTTGTATAACTTTTTATTGAAATACCACATGCATACAGAAAAGTGCACATACTTTAAGTGTGTGGCTGAATAAATTTTCATAAACGGAATGCATCTTGTCGCCAGCACCCAAGTCAAGAAAACAGGACATTGCAGCCCCAGGGGGGCCTCCTGGGCCCACACCCCAAAGGTCATCCTACGTGACCCTGTTGGCAGCACTGGTCCCCACCAGTGTCACGGGAACCCCTCCGCTCCACTCTCGATGACACCGGTGTGGTGTCCGCAGGGGGCCTGGAGTCGACGGTGGCTCCACTGTGAGACAGGCCCTATTTTATTTGCCTCCTCTACTGCTGAGGGACATCTGGGTTTTTCCACTTGGGGGTATTACAAATAGGGTGGCTTTGAACATTCTGGTACGTGGTTTTTGGTGAACCTGATGAACAGGTCCCACCGGACCCCCCAGGAGTGGGATTGTAGTTTAAACCCGGCACAAATCCCTCTGAGGATCTGATGGGTGTGCTATGGACACTCTCCCAGAAACGCTAGCGTTTGCTTAGGATTTCCGGGAGTCCTGTTCCCCGCCCCACCCCTGGGTTCCGGAAACTCGAACCCCGGCTTCTCCAGCCTCAGCGTCAGTTTGTCCTTAGCCAGCCTAGGTCTTGGGCTAGGGCCCCCCGGGAGAGATGGGCAGCCCCCGTGCGCCCTCCAGCAGCCAGGCACGCCCAGAGGAGGCGCTCCATCCTGGAGGCCCACCCTTCCTTCCTCAGGAAAACCTGTGGTCTGATAAGGCCTCCAGGCTCTGGTTCTCAAAACCACCCCGGCACTCGGACCCCCCAGGGGAGGAGGGACCAGAGCCCCAGGCAGCCTGTGGCAGCTGGGGTGGGGACCTGGTTCTGGGCACTCCACAACCACTCCCGCACGACAGGTCCTCCCCTCGCGGCGGCCAGGTCGGCGGGCCGTGTGGCAGAGGTGGCTGGCCAGGTAGGGCAGGGCAGCTCCTCTCAGCAGCCCTGCCCCCTTCCCCCCCCCCCCCCCCACCTCCCGGGGCAGGGTGGTCCTTCATTCAAGGCTTTGGCCAAGCTCTCACCCCCCACTGCAGCCCCTCAGCCTGGGCTTTTCCTCCCACCCTACCCGACCCTACCCGAGGGTGGGCAGGGGGCCCAGAGGAGGAATGCTTGCACCCAGTTCTCCCTCACTGCCCGGCAATGGCCCAAGCAACCCCCTTTCCTCCAACGTGGCCTCTTCCCAGGGTCCGTGAGCCCCGGGGCTTCCGCTGGCACCGCAGGAGCACTCCAGGCCAAACCCCAGCGGGAAAGGGGTGCCCACACAGCATCCTGGGCCCACAACCGCGGCAGTCGGCCTCCTCGGAGCCCAGGCTCAGCTGCCCCCACCGGTGCCCTTCCTCGCACCCACCTGGCTCTGGTGTTTGCTAAGCTCCTGTGTAACGAGCTGTCAAGCCAGACAGCATCTCCTGGGGCCCCTGTCCTGTCTTGCTCAGCCCACTCAGCCCTACCCGGTCGGTTCTTGAGGCGTAGACTGATGCTCAGAGGAGTAAGTCACTTACCCCAAATCGCACAGCTGTGGTGACCCCAAACCTGGCCCGGCTGGCCCCAGAGCCCTCAGGCTCTAGGACACAAAGGGAAACCCACACGGCCCTGAGCTCGTGGAGCACAGACAGAAAGTGCAGCCAGTAGGCCAGAGGCAGGGCCTCGTGTGGGTGGGGTCTTCCGCCTGAGGGAGAGGGAAGGGCTGTCTGACCTCAGCAGAGTGGGGAGCGGGTCCTCAGGGATGGCTGGGAACCGCGAGGTGGGAAGGAGCAGGTCCGGTTGGGGGCAGAGTGGGTGCAGTAGCCCTGGGGCAGGCCACGAGTAAGTGGTTGGTGCACGTGCAGGCTGGGCAGTCGGCCTGTGGAGCCGGTGGGGGGCAGCTCAAGCAGCAACCTCTCGTCCAAAGCAGGGCGTGTGGGCACGGGACCCCCGGGGTCGTGAGACCAGCTGCGGGTGCAGCTGGATGGCGAGTGGCGAGGGAGGGGGGCCGAGTCTGTGCGAGCAGGCTGGCCGGCAGGGGCGAAGGATGCCAGAGCCACAGAGATGGGGAGAGGAGGGAGTATTCCGTTTCAAGCGTTCCCTTCTCCTTTCGGGCCGGGCTGACCTGGAGGGGACACGGGAGGCTGACCCGTGTGGCACTTCTGCGGGAGGGGGCCTCACCAGTGGGGGTTGGCGTCATCCTGGAGTGTCCGCTGGGGGCTGGTCCCACCCGAGCAGGACTGGAGGTCACCTTGCCACATCTCAGTGGGAACCCTGGGGCCCAGGGAACAGATCCCGGTGTCCCCACGCTCCCCCTCGGCTCTCTGTCCTCCGGGCAAGGCTCGCGGGAGTCACCCAGGGCCCGGGCATCCTGAGGAAGGGGCTCTGCGCTGGTGCCTGCCCAGGTGACACCCGAGACCCCCCGCGAGCAAGAGGGAGGAGTGCGCTGAGGTCACCCCACCGCCACATGACCTCTCCTGACCCCAGCCGTGCAGGGGTGGGGGCTGTGTGCCCCGGTGGCTGCCAGGAAGGGACTTCCCCTTTATCACAGGAACCGAGCCGGCTCCGCTCCCTTCGAGGGCTCCCCTCCCCCACGTGGAACCTGCAGCCCCCGGGCCAGCGGCAACTGGGTGGCTCCCACATCCATGCCCCCTCTGGCTTCCTGCCCACCCCCCCCCCCCCCCCGCTTGCTGCCAAGTGGAGGGGGATCTTCTACACCTGCTCCATCCAGGCGACGTCAGCTCTGCATCCTAAAAATCTCTCTGAGTCATTATTAGATCAAGTCTGTTTCCTGTTCAAAAGTCTCCAGTGGCACCCTGTAGCTTGTGGAAAAACCTAGAAGCCCCAGCCTGGGGTTGTTGGAGCCCAGCTCATCCTGCCGGGCCCCAGGCAGGCCTTTGATGGCTTCTCCCCCTCAGGGGCACCCTCTGGACTCGGCTCACTGAAGATCCCCTGCTCCCCGCCTCTGTCCACCCCCACAGCCGTGTCCGCCCACCCCGCACCCACAGACACGTCTTGCCCTCATTCCTGAGGCTTGGGCGGGACCATCTCCTGCTCCGTGTCCAGAACTGGGCCCGGCGCACACGCGTGGGTTTGTTCCGCTGAGAGAGAGGAAAGCGCAAAAGCACACAGAGCCCACACTCACACTCTCGCACACTCCGCACACAAATGGCTGCTTCTGAACGAGCACACACAGATCCCCCCGCCACCGGCACACACAGGCACTGTTCACGGACACGCGCCTAGACGCACGTGGACACACGCGGGAAGACACACACGTGTGCAAAGACGAAGGCTCTGGCAATTGTCCGCAAGAAATAGCACTGGATGGCCAGGGGTGACCCAGCCAATGTCGCCGGGACCACCGCACCTGGGGGCGACACACGTACAGACTGGCTTGGCGCCCGTGGCACCAAGACGGCCAAGACTTTTACAGGCAGGACAGCGGAGAAGAGGGCCGTGGTGTGGACAAGAACCGAAGGGGGTGACGGAGGTGACCCAAGCGTCTGGTTGCACGCGGCGTATGCTGCGTTGCGTTCTCTTGAGCAAAGACTCAGCACCGGGGCGGGGGGCACCGCAGGGATGCGGCCTGGCGAGTCAAGGTCCTCGGCACAGTGTCGGGGCAAGTGCTTTGTGAGAGTCCGCGGTTTCCGAGGCGCAGGCGCACGCTTCTCGGTCTGTGGGGGAGGGAGAGCAGAGCCAGGAGTGTCCCCGAGTCCCCGCACTGAGGCCGAGCATCTGGGCCGCGACAGCCCCGGACCCACTGTGCGGCGTCTGGTCCCGGGGCCTGAAGGAGGAGGTTTTGTTTGATTGATTGGCGGCTTTTGAAGCTTTTGCTTTTTAAAAACAAGCTTCTAGGGGCGCCTCGGGGGCTCAGTGGGTTGACCATCGCACTTCCGCGTAGGTCGTGATCTCACGGTTCGTGGTTTCGAGCCCCGTGTCTGGCTCTGTGCTGACGGCTTGGAGCCTGGAGCCTGCTTCGGATTCTGTGTCTTCCTCTCTCTCTGCACCGCTCATGCTCTGTCTCTCTCTCTCTCTCTCTCTCTCTCTCTCTCTCTCAAAAACAAACATTTTGAAAAATAAAAACAATTTTTTTTATTTTGGAATAGTTTTAGATGTACAGAAAACTTGCAAAATAGTGAAGGGCAGAGAGCTCCTGGACAGCCTCCCGCCCCTCCCACCTCCCACCCCTCACACCTTGTGTGCCTCATACCTCGCGGTGCCTCACACCTCCCGCCCCTCACGCCTCAGGGTGCCTCACACTTAATGGCGCCTCACACCTACCACCCCTCGCAACTCACGACACCTCACACCTCGTAGCGCCTCACACCTCCCGCCCCTCACACCTCGCGGCGCCTCAACCTCCCGCCCCTCACACCTCGCGGCGCCTGAACCTCCCGCCCCTCACACCTCTTGGCGCCTCACACCTCGGGGCGACTTACACCTCCCGCCCCTCACACCTCGTGGCGCCTCACACCTCGGGGCGACTTACACATCGGGGCGCCTCACACCTCCCGCCCCTCACACCTTGCGGCGCCTCAACCTCCCGCCCCTCACACCTGGCAGCGCCTCAACCTCACACCCCTCACACCTCATGGTGCCTCACACCTCCCGCCCCTCACACCTCGTGGCACCTCACAACTCGCAGCACCTTACACCTCGGGGCGCCTCACACCTCCCGCCCCTCACACCTCCCGCCCCTCACACCTCGCGGCGCCTCACACCTCCCGCCCCTCACACCTCGCGGCGCCTCAACCTCCCGCCCCTCACACCTCGCGGCGCCTCAACCTCCCGCCCCTCACACCTCGCGGCGCCTCAACCTCCCGCCCCTCACACCTCGCGGCGCCTCAACCTCCCGCCCCTCACACCTCGCGGCGCCTCAACCTCCCGCCCCTCACACCTCGCGGCGCCTCAACCTCCCGCCCCTCACACCTCGCGGCGCCTCAACCTCCCGCCCCTCACACCTCGCGGCGCCTCAACCTCCCGCCCCTCACACCTCGCGGCGCCTCAACCTCCCGCCCCTCACACCTCGCGGCGCCTCAACCTCCCGCCCCTCACACCTCGTGGCGCCTCACACCTCCTGCCCCTCACACCTCGTGGCACCTCACACCTCGTGGCGACTCACACCTCCCGCCCCTCACACCTCGTGGCGCCTCAACCTCCTGCTCCTCACACCTCGTGGCACCTCACACCTCCTGCCCCTCACACCTCGTGGCACCTCACACCTCGTGGCGCCTCACACCTCCCGCCCCTCACACCTCGTGGTGACTCACACCTTGTGGCGCCTAACACCTCGTGGCGCCTCACACCTCACGCCCCTCACACTTCACAGCACCTCACACCTCCCATCCCTCACACCTTGTGGAAACTTGCACCTCCCGCCCCTCACACCTCCTGACCCTCACACCTCGCGGCCCCTCAACCTCCTGCCCCTCACACCTCCTGCCTCTCACACCTCATGGCGCCTCACACCTTGTGGCGCCTCACACCTCCCGCTCCTCACACCTCATGGCGCCTCAACCTCTCGCCCCTCAAACCTCGTGGCATCTCACACCTCCCGCCCCACACACCTCATGGCGCCTCAACCTCCCGCCCCTCACACCTCGCGGCGCCTCACACCTCCCACCCCTCACACCTCGTGGTGACTCACACCTCGTGGCGCCTCACACCTCGTGGCGCCTCAAACCTCCCGCCGCCTCACACCTCGTGGCGCCTCACACCTCCCGCCCCTCACACCTCGCAGCGCCTCACACTTCGTGGCACCTCACACCTCCTGCCCCTCACACCTTGCGGCGCCTCAACCTCCCTCCGCACACACCTCGTGGTGCCTCACACCTCGTGGCACCTCACAACTCGTGGCTCCACACACCTCCCACCCCTCACACCTCACGGCACCTCACACCTCCCATCCCTCACACCTTGTGGAAACTTGCACCTCCCGCCCCTCACACCTCATGGCACCTCACACCTCGTGGCGTCTCAACATCCTGCCCCTCATCCCTCGTGGCACCTCACATCTCCCACCCCTCACACCTCATGGCGCCTCACACCTCCCGCCCCACACACCTCATGGCGCCTCAACCTCTTGCCCCTCACACCTCATGGCGCCTCACACCTCCCGCCCCACACACCTCATGACGCCTCAACCTCCTGCCCCTCACACCTCGCGGCGCTTCAACCTCCCGCACCTCACACCTCGCGGCGCCTCAACCTCCCGCCCCTCACACCTCGCGGCGCCTCACACCTCCCACCCCTCACACCTCGTGGTGACTCACACCTCGTGGCGCCTCACACCTCGTGGCGCCTCAAACCTCCCGCCGCCTCACACCTCGTGGCGCCTCACACCTCCCGCCCCTCACACCTCGCAGCGCCTCACACTTCGTGGCACCTCACACCTCCTGCCCCTCACACCTTGCGGCGCCTCAACCTCCCTCCGCACACACCTCGTGGTGCCTCACACCTCGTGGCACCTCACAACTCGTGGCTCCTCACACCTCCCACCCCTCACACCTCACGGCACCTCACACCTCCCATCCCTCACACCTTGTGGAAACTTGCACCTCCCGCCCCTCACACCTCATGGCACCTCACACCTCGTGGCGTCTCAACATCCTGCCCCTCATCCCTCGTGGCACCTCACATCTCCCACCCCTCACACCTCATGGCACCTCACACCTCCCGCCCCACACACCTCATGGCGCCTCAACCTCTTGCCCCTCACACCTCATGGCGCCTCACACCTCCCGCCCCACACACCTCATGACGCCTCAACCTCCTGCCCCTCACACCTCGCGGCGCTTCAACCTCCCGCACCTCACACCTCGCGGCGCCTCAACCTCCCGCCCCTCACACCTCGCGGCGCCTCACACCTCCCACCCCTCACACCTCGTGGTGACTCACACCTCGTGGCGCCTCACACCTCGTGGCGCCTCAAACCTCCCGCCGCCTCACACCTCGTGGCGCCTCACACCTCCCGCCCCTCACACCTCGCAGCGCCTCACACTTCGTGGCACCTCACACCTCCTGCCCCTCACACCTTGCGGCGCCTCAACCTCCCTCCGCACACACCTCGTGGTGCCTCACACCTCGTGGCACCTCACAACTCGTGGCTCCTCACACCTCCCACCCCTCACACCTCACGGCACCTCACACCTCCCATCCCTCACACCTTGTGGAAACTTGCACCTCCCGCCCCTCACACCTCATGGCACCTCACACCTCGTGGCGTCTCAACATCCTGCCCCTCATCCCTCGTGGCACCTCACATCTCCCACCCCTCACACCTCATGGCACCTCACACCTCCCGCCCCACACACCTCATGGCGCCTCAACCTCTTGCCCCTCACACCTCATGGCGCCTCACACCTCCCGCCCCACACACCTCATGACGCCTCAACCTCCTGCCCCTCACACCTCGCGGCGCTTCAACCTCCCGCACCTCACACCTCGCGGCGCCTCAACCTCCCGCCCCTCACACCTCGCGGCGCCTCACACCTCCCGCCCCTCACACCTTGTGGCGCCTCACACCTCCCGCCGCTCACACTTCCTGCATATCCCACCTCGTGACGCCTCAGACCTTGTGGCGCCTCACACCTCCCGCCCATCACACCTCGTGGCGCCTCACACCTCCCGCCCCTCACCCGTCATGGCACCTCACACCTCCTGCCCTTCACACCTCGCGGCGCCTCACACCTCCCGCCCCTCACACCTCACGGCGCCTCACACCTCCCGCCCCTCACACCTCGTGGCGCCTCACACCTCCCGCCGCTCACACCTCCTGCCTCTCACACCTCGTGGCGCCTCAAACCTTGTGGCGCCTCACATCTCCCGCCCCCAAACCTCAGGGCGACTCACACCTCGTGCACCTCACACCTCCCGCCCCCAAACCTCAGGGCGACTCACACCTCATGGCACCTCACACCTCCCGCCCCTCACACCTCGCGGCGCTTCAACCTCCCACCCCTCACACCTCATGGTGCCTCACACATCATGGCGCCTCAACCTCCTGCCCCTCTCACCTCCTGCCCCTTACACCTCCTGGCACCTCACACCTCCCACCCTCACACCTCGTGGCGCCTCACACCTCGGGGCGACTTACACATCGGGGCGCCTCACACTTCCCGCCGCTCACACCTCGTGGCGCCACAACCTCCTGCCCCTCACACCTCGTGGCACCTCACACCTCCTGCCCTTCACACCTCATGGCACCTCACACCTCGTGGCGCCTCACACCTCCCGCCCCTCACACCTCGTGGTGACTCACACCTCGTGGCGCCTAACACCTCGTGGCGCCTCACACCTCCCGCCCCTCACACTTCACGGCACCTCACACCTCCCACCCCTCACACCTTGTGGAAACTCGCACTTCCCGCCCCTCACACCTCCCGCCCCTCACACCTCCTGCCCCTCACACCTCGCGGCGCCTCAACCTCCTGCCCCTCACACCTCCTGCCTCTCACACCTCGTGGCGCCTCACACCTTGTGGCGCCTCACACCTCCCGCCCCTCACACCTCATGGCGCCTCAACCTCTCGCCCCTCACACCTCGTGGCGCCTCACACCTCCCGCCCCACACACCTCGTGGCGCCTCAACCTCCCGCCCCTAACACCTCGCGGCGCCTCACACCTCCCGCCCCTCACACCTCGTGGTGACTCACAGCTCGTGGCGCCTCACACCTCGTGGCGCCTCACACCTCCCGCCACCTCACACCTCGTGGCGCCTCACACCTCCCGCCCCTCACACCTCGCAGTGCCTCACACTTCGTGGCACCTCACACCTCCCGCCCCACACACCTCGTGGTGCCTCACACCTCGTGGCACCTCACAACTCGTGGCTCCTCACACCTCCCACCCCTCACACCTCACGGCACCTCACACCTCCCATCGCTCACACCTTGTGGAAACTTGCACCTCCCGCCCCTCACACCTCATGGCACCTCACACCTCGTGGCGTGTCAACATCCTGCCCCTCACACCTCGTGGCACCTCACATCTCCCACCCCTCACACCTCGTGGCGCCTCAACCTCCCGCCCCTCACACCTCCCGCCCCCACACCTCATGGCGCCTCACACCTCCCGCCCCACACACCTCATGGCGCCTCAACCTCTCGCCCTTCACACCTCGTGGCGCCTCACACCTCCCGCCCCACACACCTCATGGCGCCTCAACCTCTCGCCCCTCACACCTCACGGCGCCTCAACCTCCCGCCCCTCACACTTCGTGGAGCCTCACACCTCCTGCCGCTCACACCTCCTGCCTCTCCCACCTCGTGGCGCCTCACACCTTGTGGCGCCTCACACCTTGTGGCGCCTCACACTTCCCGCCCCTCACACCTCGTGGCGCCTCACACCTCCCGCCCCTCACGCCTCATGGCACCTCACACCTCCTGCCCTTCACACCTCGCGGCGCCTCAACCTCCCGCCCCTCACACCTCGCGGCGCCTCACACCTCCCGCCCCTCACACCTCGTGGCGCCTCACACCTCCCACCGCTCACACCTCCTGCCTCTCACACCTCGTGGCGCCTCAAACCTTGTGGCGCCTCTCATCTCCCGCCCCTAAACCTCAGGGCGACTCACACCTCGTGGCACCTCACACCTCCCGCCCCCAAACCTCATGGAGACTCACACCTCGTGGCACCTCACACCACCCGCCCCTCACACCTCGCGGCGCCTCACACCTCCCGCCCCTCACCCCTCATGGCACCTCACACCTCCTGCCCTTCACACCTCGCGGCGCCTCAACCTCCCGCCCCTCACACCTCGTGGCGCCTCACACCTCCTGCCCCTCACACCTCGTGGCGCCTCACACCTCCCGCCCCTCACACCTCGCGGCGCCTCAACCTCCCGCCCCTCACACCTCGTGGCGACTCAAACCTCCCGCCCCTCACACCTTGTGGCGCCTCAACCTCCCGCCCCTCACACCTCGTGGCGACTCACACCTCGTGGCGCCTCAACCTCCCGCCCCTCACACCTCGTGGAACCTCACACCTCGTGGCACCTCACACCTCCCGCCCCTCACACCTCGTGGCGCCTCAACCTCCCACCCCTCACACCTCATGGTGCCTCAACCTCCTGCCCCTCAACCTCCCACCCCTCACACCTCAGGGTGCCTCACACCTCGTGGCGCCTCACACCTCCTGGTACCTCACACCTCCTGCCCCTCACACATCCTGTCCCTCACACCTCATGGCGTCTCACACCACCTGCCCCTCATGCCTCGTGGCGCCTCACACCTCGCAGCACCTCAACCTCCTGCCCCTCACACCTCAGGGTGCATCACACCTCATGGCGCCTCACATCTCCTGCCCCTCACACCTCGTGGTGACTCACATCTTTTGGCACCTCACACTTCACTCCCCCCACACCTTGTGGCGCCTCACACCTCGCGGTGACTCAACCTCCCGCCCCTCACACCTCGTGGCAACTCACACCTCCCACCCTCATACCTCAGGGTGCCTCACATCTATGTCACCTCACAACTCCCGCCCCTCACACCTTGTGGTGCCTCACACCTCCCAGCCCTCACACCTTGTGGAAACTCGCACCTCCCGCCCCTCACACCTCGTGGCGCCTCACACCTCCCATCCCTCACACCTTGTGGAAACTCGCACCTCCTGCCCCTCACACCTCGTGGCGCCTCAACCTCCCGCCCCTCACACCTCGTGGCGCCTCAACCTCCCGCCCCTCACACCTCGTGGCGCCTCAATCTCCTGCCCCCACACCTCGTGGCGCCTCAACCTCCCACCCCTCATACCTCAGGGTGCCTCACACCTTGTGGCACCTCACACTTCCTGGTACCTCACACCTCCTGCCTCTCACACATCCTGTCCCTCACACCTCATGGCATCTCACACCACCTGCCCCTCATGCCTTGTGGCGCCTCACACCTCGCAGCACCTCAACCTCCTGCCCCTCACACCTCAGGGTGCATCACACCTCAAGGCGCCTCACATCTCCTGCCCCTCACACCTCGTGGTGACTCACATCTCGTGGCACCTCACACTTCCCTCCCCCCACACCTTGTGGCGCCTCACACCTCGCGGTGACTCAACCTCCTGCCCCTCACACTTCCTGCCCCTTACACCTCATGGCACCTCACACCTCCCACCCTCATACCTCAGGGTGCCTCACACCTATGGCACCTCACACCTCCCGCCCCTCACACCTCGTGGCGCCTCACACCTCCCACCCCTCACACCTCGTGGCGCCTCAACCTCCCGCCCCTCACACCTCGTGGCGACTCACACCTCCCGCCCCTCACACCTTGTGGCGCCTCAACCTCCTGCCCCTCACACCTCCTGCCTCTCACACCTCGTGGCGCCTCACACCTCGTGGCGCCTCACACCTCCCGCCCCTCACACCTCATGGCGCCTCACACCTCCCGCCCCACACACCTCGCGGCGCCTCAACCTCCCGCCCCTCACACCTCGCGGCGCCTCAACCTCCCGCCCCTCACACCTCGTGGCGCCTCACACCTCCCACCCCTCACACCTCATGGCGCCTCACACCTCCCGCCCCTCACACCTTGTGGCGCCTCAACCTCCCGCCCCTCACACCTCCTGCCTCTCACACCTCGTGGCGCCTCACACCTCCCGCCCCTCACACCTCATGGCGCCTCACACCTCCCGCCCCACACACCTCGCGGCGCCTCAACCTCCCGCCCCTCACACCTCGCGGCGCCTCAACCTCCCGCCCCTCACACCTCGTGGCGCCTCACACCTCCCGCCCCTCACACCTCGTGGCGCCTCACACCTCCCGCCCCTCACACCTTGTGGCGCCTCAACCTCCCGCCCCTCACACCTCCTGCCTCTCACACCTCGTGGCGCCTCACACCTCGTGGCGCCTCACACCTCCCGCCCCTCACACCTCATGGCGCCTCACACCTCCCGCCCCTCACACCTCGTGGCGACTCACACCTCCCGCCCCTCACACCTCGTGGCGCCTCAACCTCCCGCCCCCACACCTCATGGCATGCTGGTCAACACCAGGAGCCACATTGGTGCCTTTCTCTCAACTGCAGTCCAAACTCTCCCCAGGGTTTACCGTTTTCCCCGTGTGTGTCCTCTGTCCCAAGACCCCACCCAGGATACCGCACAAGGAGAGTTGTCACGTCTCCCCACTCTGGGCGGTGACGCTGCCTCACGCCGCCCCTGGCCTGCGTGGCCCGGACAGGCCTGAGGAGCACCGGCCGGGTGTTTTGTGGAACGCCCTTGAATCTGGGCTCGCCCGAGGCATTTCCTCATGATTACACCACGTTATGAGTTCTGGGGAGGAATACGACAGAGGCGAGCGCCCTTCTCGTCACGCCGTGCCCGGGGTGCCCGACGTCCCACGACACCCCTGACGGTGTTCGCCCGTCGCCTGGTGAAGGCACTGCCTGCCAGGGACCTCCACAGTAAAGTGTCCCTTTCTCCATCCTCTCGTTCAGAAGGGGTTCTCCGGGCCCAGTCTACACTCACGGCCTGTGTGTATGGGTTCGCCCACCTCCCGGAGGGGAAACCCACACGACCACTCGGGGTCCAGGAAGATCCATCTCCCACACGTAGCTCTTCATCGCCGGGTGTTTGCGCTCCAGGGTCCCGGCTTCTCGCTTCGTGTGCTAGCTCCGCACTGGGTTGACTTGCCGCTTGGTCGGTCCTGGCTCTGGCTGTCTTCCTTGCCACCCCCACGTCCCTCTGTTGGTTCCTGAGCACTTGTGTCTGGCAAGACCTGCTCCACGCACGCTCAGCCTGCGGTTCCCACCCCAGCCCGGGCATCAGCCATTTCTCCCAGATGCCCTCTTCCCAGGTCCCCACTGTCACCAGACACACTCTCACTGATCTCTCTCTCTCTCTCTCTCTCTCTCTCTCAGAAGTTTTCTTTTATTTGTTTTGGGGGGGGGTGGAGAGAGAGAATCTGAAGCAGGCTGCACGCTGTTGGCACCGAGCCCGATGTGGGGCTCAAACTCACGAACGACGAGGTGGCGACCTGCGCCGAGGTCAAGAGTTAACCAACCGAGCCGCCCAGGCGCCCCGCTCTTGCCGACCTCTTGACTGAGCGTTATCACCTGGCTTCCTCCCACAACCGAGGAGTTCTGTCTCGCTCTCCAGACAGAACACCGCTGGCGTGCGGGAGGCTCCGTGCGCTCCACGAACGTTGCCCGACAAGTGAATGAGGGAGGGGGGCGTTGAGGCCGGGGGCTGCCACTGCTCAGGGTTGGGGCCTCTCCACGGCCAGCACGCGCACTCCAGAAGACACTCCTCCAGCGGGAGTGGAGAGGCACGTGCTTGTCCCCAGAGGGTAGAGCCCTTCGTCCGGCAGGCCTCGGGGGGGGGGGGACCCTCGGCCGCCTCTGTTTCCTCCTCCTCCCGGCTGCTAGCCCAGGAGGGCCAGGTGACCCTGGGCGAAGACTCCCTCGTCGCCGCCACGGGGCACAGAGTAGGCGCTCGGGAAGGGGGCCCTCGTCTCCTCCTTTCCGGCCAGGACAGAACCCGGCCAGGCTGCGGCTGACGTGGCTCCCCAGTGCCTCCCCCACCGTGTCCTGGCCTCGCCGCTCCTGGATGGGACACTGGGGAGGGCCAGGTGTCCCTTTCACCTGCCGTGACTATCTGCAGCCATCGCCAGCCTTTGCAACGTGAGCCTCGGTGGCTGTGGCCCTAGGGAGCAGCTGCGTTCCTCCGGTGGAGACCGAGGCGCCTGGCCCCCTTGCCCTGCTCCAGAGCTGACTGGCTGGTTCCCCGAGGCTGGGTTTCCAGAGCCCGCCTGAGATGGAATTTCAGCCCCAAGCCCGCACCCGCAGCGGGTAGCGCTGCCTCCGGGCTCCGCCGGGCAGGGACCAGTTCACGGACGCAGCTTGCCGTGGCCCCCGGGGAGCAAGGGCTGTGGAAACCCCATGTGGGGTGGGGATCAGGGAAGCATCCCCGGAGGACAGGATGCCACCACGGGGACCCCAGGATGAATAGGGGACAGGAGGTAAAAGGAAGAGGAGGGACAGAAAGACGAAGGACTGGACCCGCAGAGGTGGCCGGGGGTCGGACGATAAAGGGACCTGGGCTGGTGGAGGGCGCTGGGGTGGGAACACGGGAGGGAGCCCAGTGCTACCCCTCTGAGCTCAGGCGGGCTTTGGACAGCTGAGACCCGAGAACCGGGCCCACCTGGGTCTGTGGAAGGCTGGTGGTCCCCAGAGACAGACCTGGGGGGAGAGGGAGGCAAAATGCCCTCTGACCGTTGCCAGGCCAGGGCAAAGTCGGTGGTCAGGCCGAGCCGTCCCCGACCCCCTGAGGACAGGCCCCAGCACTCCCCACAGTCCCCTGGGGCTGCCCAGGCCACGCCCCAGCTGCCGTCCCATCCCTGTGCTGGCCCGGCCGTGCAGCTGGCACTAGATGGTAGCTGTGCTCTGTCTCCCCCCCCACACACTTCTGTTCCATTCTCTTCCCGCCCTTTCCCCTCTGCCTGCCAGGCCCTTGGCCCCCAGACGCGTCTCCAGCTTTCTGCCTCTGTTCTCTGACACCAGCTCCTCCCGGGGAACACAGCAGGTGTGGCCCAGCCTCGGTCCCGGAGGGCAGGTCTGGGGGCACAGCCCCTGTGCTGGGGCCCGAGGGTGCTGGTGGGAGCGGCGGCTCAGGAAGGAAAGGTGCTGGCGGTTGTCAGCGGCACTTCGGAGGGACGGCCGGGGGCGAGCGCTTGGAACGGAGACGGGGCGGCAGTTGGTGGTGGCAGCTGGACGGGCGGTTGGGGCTTGGCAGGGGCGCCGACCCGGAGGACAGCTGGGGTGGGGCAGCCGTGGGGTTGGCAGGTAGCCCCTGGCCCCGAGCGACTCTGGAGGGTGGTCTTGGGGAGGCCCAGCAGGAGAGCAGGGCCAGCTGGCCACAGACGTGGGCGGGGCGGTGCCGTGCTGCAGCCTGGAGCCGCCTCGCCTCGGCCGGTCCACCCGGGGTGACGTGCAGGGGCGGGTCCCGCGGGGCAGCCCCAGCATCCTCAGGCCCGCCCTGCCCTCGGCCCCTCTGCCTCCCGGTCGGGTCCTGCTTCCAGCAGGGGCTGGGAGAGGGCAGGGGCAGGTTCCGGGCAGCTCCCCGGGAGGGGGCAGGACTCCCAGGGCTGTTGCCATGGGGATGGCAGAGCAACACCACCGGTCGGAGAATAAACAGACAAGTTCTCCGACTGAAGTCAGCTCAGAAAACCCAGCTGGGGGAGCACGGGGGTGGGGACGCTGTCTGGGGGAAGGCGGTGTGGCGGTGAGGGCCTGGCAAGGGGGGGAACACGGGGGCTCCGGAAGGAAGGTGCGGGGGATGTCTGCTGCTCCTCCTGTCTTCCCCACGGCTCCCCCTGGGCTGTGCCGCACGGGAGCAAGCCCGTGGGCGGCAGGGCCCTGCTCCCGTGGTGGCATCAGAGCACCTGGCATGAGGCTGGACCCCTGCCAGCTGCTCCACCCTCCTGAAGCCACACCGTGGGGGTGGAGGACAGGGCGGGGGCTGGCCGAACACCTGGTGCAGGGGGCAGCGCCAGGACCTCAGGGGGACCCCGCCGAGCCGAGTCTGTCCTTCAAAGGTGCGAGGGCGGGGGCAGCATGTTTTGGGGGGACTGCCGTCAGCAAGCACATCTGTGGGCCCAACTGCCTTCTAGCGCTTTGGCCCTCAAGCCCCCTACCCTGGCCTGCCGCTGTTCATTCTTTCCAGGCCCCCAGACCGTCACAAGCCTTGACACGTCTCTTGGGCAGGCTGCTGACAAGCTCACACATGTGGCTAGGGGTGAATTTCCAGAATGACCAGCTTGCAATGACCAAGGAGTGCAGAGCCTCAACCATCCGCTTCTTTCTCTCTTTCTTTCTCTCTTTCTTCTTTCTTTCTTTCTTTCTTTCTTTTTCTTTCTTTCTTTCAAGTTTGTTTGTTTGTTTATTGAAGGTGGGGGCAGAGAGAGAGAGGGAGACAGAATCCCAAGCAGGCTCTGAGCTGTCACCACAGAGCCCGATGCGGGGCTGGAACCCACAAACCGTGAGATCGTGATCTGAGCAGAAACTGAGTTGGATGATTAACTGACTGAGCCACCCAGGTGCCCCTCGACCGGCCATTTCTTAACCTGTCTCGTCTACCAGCTTAGCCAGGGCAGGGACCACATTCAGCTCACCAGTGTTCTCAGGCACCGTATCCCCCGCACCCTCTCAGACACCCGTCTGCGAGACCCTGACCCCGAAGTGCTGCTGAGGTCATACCCTCGGTCGTCACCTGTTCTCAGAGCTGCTTCCACGGTGAAGCTGCCCTCAGAAAGGCCATCTGTTCGCAGACGGTGAGAGGCCGGCTGATTGTCAGGGAGCAGGAACTGCCTAGAGTCAGTGCCACGCCTCAGCAGTGAGGGGCAGGGCACGTCCTCTGCACGGATGTCCGGGGGATCCGAGGAAGAGAGGAGCTTTGCAACCCAGCCTGGCATCTGCCCACTGTGAATCCAATCCTGGCAGCAGCTTCGCCAACACTGGGCACCGATGAATGTGGGGTTCCTGGGGCCATGCAGCTAGTATCTCCCCATCGAAGCAGATGCACCGATGTGGCTCCAAGGAGTCCAGCTACATGATCCCCTTTTTCTCCTGGCTCTGCTGAGAGGCCACAGCTGTTGCTGTTGGCAGTTTGTTTCTTTGTGTGTGTGTAAATATAAAGGGGTTATTAGTTCACAGAACAATAACCATCTGGAGGTAGGCTTCAGGTATGGCTTGATCAGGCATCGCTGGGACTGTTCTCACTTCTGCCTTTTTGGTGTTATCGGCTTCCTCTTCAGGCTGCTTGCCCTTCTGTTAGTTCTTGGAGCAGAAAAGATGGGACTTTCAGTCCCATAGCTGGAATGCAGGAGACAGGCAGGGTAGGGGAGTGGTGGAGAGAGAGGAGCTTATTCCAGAACTCAGCAAGCCTTTCTGTCGGGAGCAGAAGCCCTGGGCTGTGATGGGTTCTGGTCCTGGTGAGACAAGGGCTCAGTTCTTGGGGGCAGGCCTGCTGAGCAATGACTGAGCACCACTGTGTGCTCTGACTGAGGTAGGCTTTGCAGCTCTCATTCCCGCACCCACAGCGGATGTGACAACTCCGCAAGGCTGTTCTCTTTGCGGAGCGTCTTAGGGGACTGAGACATCTCGGGAGAGACTGGGCTCTCCGAGAGGAGGGCAGGCACCAGGGGTCTGGTCCTAATCCGTTTGGCCCCCTTTCCACCGTGGGCTACACGGGTGCTCTAGGCGGGCAGGTGGGGAGACTCCTGCCGAGAGCGCCCCCTGTGCTCTGGAAGGGAGGAGGCAGGTGACCCGCTGGACTCTCCCGGAGGCCTAGAGGCACCCGCTTCTTCCCAGGGCCACTGTGTCCAACCTTCACTTCCTGGCTGAGGAAACTGGGGCCTGCTGTTCCAGACCAGGAGGATGTGACTGCGAGGGTCCTCCACTGAAAGGCTTGGGAGGGGGCTCGCGGGCCGGCAGCGCCAGACCAGGCAGCGGGAAGGGAGTGCGGTGAGGGTGTCTGCACAGCCATTTCCAGGCGCCGGCTAGAAGTGAGGGAGTGTCCGGGCCTTTCATCGCTGGCTGCCAGACCGCGGCTCGCCCTTGTGCACTCAAGGAGAATTTCCCCCGCCGCCTGCCCTCCCGCTGCAGCCCAGTGAATGCCTCCTTACACATCCTGAGAAAGCATCCATAATGGCCCGCCGCCTCCCACCTCCCGAGGAATTCCGCGGCGCTCGGCCCCGGCCCCGCAGGGAGGCAGGGCGCAGACGGCCCGCGCGGAGCCTCGCCATTGGATGGCCGGGTCGTGCTCCACTCCTCTGCGCGGCTGGCTAGCCACAGGCTCACCTCCCTTCCCACCGCCGCGCCCGCGGGAGGAAGCGAGGTGGCCTTTGCCCCCGCACAGGCCAGCCAGGAATGTGGGGCCACGCTTCCCATTCAGCCCGCCCGAGGGCTCGGCTCGACGACAGCGGGGGCGAGAAGGGAGGCGCAGGGCCCATCCGGGCGGCACGACTCCAGGTCGTGGAAGGGGGTGAGGGGGCCGGCGCCCCAGGCGGCTTGTTTCCCGCTCCTTCGCCCCTTCCCCGGGGGCCGCACCCGCGCGGGACGCACGACGCGGCGGGAAGGACCCCGCGCGCCCAGCCGCCGGCGCTCCTAAGTTGGCCGAACCCAAGCCCCCGGGGGCGGGGGCCGTCGCGTGGCCCGCGCCCCGAGGTGCCCCTCTCCCCGGGAGCGCCGAGGTCCCCCGACGGCGCGAGCGCGCGGCCACAGGCCCTCTCCAGCCGCGCGCCCCAGCGCCGCCGCGACAGCGCTTTCTCTCCGCACCGCGCGAGGTCCGCACCGCCTCCTGAGCAGGCGGGGAAGTCGCGAAGTTTGCGAGACGCGCGCGGCGGGACTGCGCATCGGGTCGTGGGGACAGCCTGTGGCCCGGGGACCCGCGCGCCCCCGAGGAAGGGGCGCGTGGGCCGCGCCGGGGAGGAAGGGGCGGGGGGGGGGGGCCCTAGTCCCCGAGCCCCATCTCCCGCCGCGGTGCTCGGCCCGCCGCTCGGCCCCCCGCGGGCACCCGCACCGGCGCTCCGAGACCCCCACGCCGCGCCGCCCCCGCCCCCCGCCAACCCAGGGGAGGGGGCTTCCCACAATGCCCAGCGAGCTCCAGCCCGCACTTCCGCTGTCCGGCCGCCCACGGGGCGGGCGGGGGGGGCCCGGAGGAGCCGACCCCCGCCGCGGCCCCCTCCCGCCCCGCGGCGCCGAGCCCGGGGCCCAGCGAGGGGCGGGGCCGGCGGCCGGGCCGGCGGGGGCGGGGCCCGGGGCGGTGGCCGCGGCCCGGGCGCCGCTCGGGCCAATCAGCAGCGGCCGGGCGCGCGCCGGGGGGCGGGGTCAGGGTCCGCAGGCGGGGCGCGCGCGCGGGCGGCGGGGGCCGCGGGGTTGGAGCGGGCGCGGGGGCGCGCGCCGGCCTGACGGACGGACGGACGGACAGACGGACGGAGCAGCCGAGGCGAGCGCGCAGCTCGGACCCGCCCGGACGCAGCGCTCGCCCGGCGGCGGCGGCGATCACCGGCGCCGGTCCGGCGGCCGCGGCGCCCGCCCTCGCCCGCGCCCCATGGGGTCACAGGTAAGCGGCGCCGGCTCATTGTCCGCGCGGCCGGGCCGGCGCATCGCGGCCGGGCCCGGCCAGGGCCGCTCCGAGGCCGGGCAGCTCCGAGCCGGGGCGCGCCCCCGCCGCCTGCTGCCCCGCGCCCCACTGCGCCCCGCCCCGCGGGGGCGCCCTCCTGGCGGCGATCGGCGCGCCCCGGCTGCGGCTTCGGGGGCGGCGGCGGCGACCCAGCCCGGCCCCCGCCGATCCTGAAGCTCGGGCGGCTCGGGGCGGGGCGGGCGGGGGCGGTGCGGGGTCCCCGCGGGGCTGCGCGCGGAGGCGGCGGCGGCGGCGGCAGCGGCGGCGGCGGGGCTGCCCGGCGCCCCTCGCCCTCCGCGCCTCCTGCCGCTGCCGCCGCGATCCCTCCCCCGTCACCTCCAAAAGGGGAATTTTCCAGCTGGTAATTTCTGCTGCGTCAACGCCCGGCCCCAGGAGGCAGCCCAGGGGCGTCCTGGCGCCCCCCGCCCGCGCCGTCCCGCGCGCCCCCCGCCCGCGCCGCCGAGCCGCACCCGGACCCGCCCGCGCCGAGTTTGCCAAGAGTCGGAACTGCGGGAGGTGGGCGCAGGCGGGTCCCCGCGCCCCACCAGGCCTTTGGGGTCATTGTCTCCCCCTGACGCCGGCCACCGGCCTCGTCTCCATTTTAATTGCTGGATGAACCAGGGCGCAGGGGCCTCGGGGCCGGGTGGCCAGAGGAGCGCGGAGGAGACGGGGCGCGCGGAGCGGCCAGGGGCGCGCGGAGCGGACGGGGCGCGCGGAGGGAGCCGGGTCCGCCGCGAGCGGTGTCTTTGTTTCTCCGTAAATAGACATGTCAGTTTCACAGGGTAGCACGAGTCACTGTCTGACAACTCAATCCGATGGCAAATGGGGAATTTTCTGCGCCAGGAGGAGGGCTGTGGCTAGTTGGGGTTCCCCTGGCCCCGGTAACAAATTTATTATTTGTAGGTGTAACGGACCACGCACAATAGGGCTGGACCGAGGAGCCTGGGTACAAGCCAAAAGGGGTAAAGAACAGATATTTTCTGACACCGAGAAATATAAACAAAAGAAAGTTTGACTGAGATCCACAGCGAATTTCCTCGCGCTTTCCGTGCTACAATCTCAGCTACGCATTTGTGGAGGATTACGGTGGCAAGATTGTTATCAGCATTGTTTAAAGAAATGCTAATTAGGCAACGCGTTTTGCAAACTGCTGGGCGAGGACACCTGTGCGCGGAGTGCTCGCGTGCAGCTTAATCGGGTCAGTTGTAGAATCTTTCCTGTTGGATTTATTATCAAAGCTAACTTTTCCGTGTGGGTAACAGACTTGTGTATTCACTGTGTGGCTGGCCCGCTCGCTGCCTGTACAAGGCAATATTTCCACTCTGCAGGAATGGAAAATAGCTCGTTCCTCAGAAAGAAATTTAGAGGAGGGTTTTTCACATGAATAATGAAGTAAACAGTAGTATTTTATCATACTGGAGTCCTTTCATTTGGTTTATGGTAGTTCTAGATATTTTGCACTGAAAACTGTGGGGTGCCTTCTTATTCCAGAAAGAATTAAGTGAATGGTAGGCAGGCTGAGGCAGAAGTTACTGAGATCTAAGCCCTGTGTCCCCTATAAAGTTAATTGTCGTCTTCATAGTCTCTGCTGAAGGAGGGACGGGGGTGGTTATTGTGAGTTTTCTTTAGAAGCTAGTGGTCGGGGCGCCTGGGTGGCGCAGTCGGTTAAGCGTCCGACTTCAGCCAGGTCACGATCTCGCGCTCCGTGAGTTCGAGCCCCGCGTCAGGCTCTGGGCTGATGGCTCAGAGCCTGGAGCCTGTTTCCGATTCTGTGTCTCCCTCTCTCTCTGCCCCTCCCCCGTTCATGCTCTGTCTCTCTCTGTCCCAAAAATAAAAATAAACGTTGAAAAAAAAATTAAAAGAAAAAAGAAGATAGTGGAAGGTCCTCACTTTGGGCCTTTCCTGGAGACCAGCCTTAGGGGAGGCATTTTATTAAGCCTCTCGTTGACATCATCTTGGATATAAGAGTTTCGTTTTGATGAGACCATTTCTGTTCAGGTTTGCCTGTTTTCTCTCTGAAAATGCCTCGTTCCTGTGCTCAGACCCCGGTGATGTCCACCTTCTGGGGCTCAGGTGACTGCCGCCTAGAGGGGCACCACCCTCTTTGACACTCTGTGTCCCCACTCAGTTATCCAGGGCCCGGTGATTCGCTCGCCCCGGTGACACCCATGCTCCTCCGTCACACATGAGCACAGAAAGGGCAACGCAGACCCTGGAAAGGGCAAGATCACTCCTGGTTTAGAGGAAATGCTTAGGCCCGACGCCCTTTCGCTGTCAGAGGGTGTGTTATTTACAAACATGTTACACGAAATTAAGTTTTAAGAGAGTGAACTTTCCAACGTTATCCGTATGTGGGGCTTTTCAAATTAAAAGAAATTGGGCCACACTGTCCCTGTGGTATGTGTTTCTGGGACAGCTGTGTGGCCCTCCTGCTTTGTTCTCTACCAGAGGTCTTAGACCAGCCTGTACGAGCTGAGGAGACCCACTTAGTGCACGGTGCTTAGAAGAGCGCCCGGTCACCTGAGCTAATTCCTTCCTTTGCTGACGCGTCATGTGCCCAGGTGCCTTCTTGGTTGCTGTGTTAAGGTGAGGGGAAGGTTCTAGAAGCCTCCGTCCCTCCTGTCCTCTTCACACCTTGCAGCATAGCACCTGCCACGGCAGTCCATTCTGGGAGTTGGCATTCCTTCCTGACCCATGTTCTCATAAAAATATAGGCTTTTGGGGCACCTGGGGGGCTCAGTCAGTTAAGCGTCTGACTTCAGCTCGGGTCATGATCTCACCGTTCGTGGGTTTGAGCCCCGTGTCGGGGTCAGTGCTGACAGCTCAGAGCCTTGAGCCTGCTTTGGATTTTGTGTCTCCCTTTCTCTCTCTGCCCCTCTCCCCATTGATTCTCATTCCTTCTCTCTCTCTCTCTCTCTCTCTCTCTCTCTCAAAAATAAATAAACATTAAAAAAATGCATAGACTTTTTATTTCCTCTGACCTAACGTAATTTACCTTAAAGTCTGTTGAGTGATGGCACATTGCCCAGAATTCCCCTGTGTATCTGTCCCCTCCCCTGATAAAACATTGCTACCAGTTTCCTTTAGTGGGCTGGCTGCTAAGAATGAGTGGATGATTAAGAATCTCTGTTGAGGCCACAAGGCTGATTTAAGCGTTTGAAATACTGTGTCATCCTGATTGTGGTTCTGATGCCTTCGGCCCCCAGCTCTGGCTGTGCGTGGCCTGTATGGCTGGGCCTCACGCCATGAGGTTAGGGAAGGGTTCCCTCTTTTCTGCCATTCCGGCCTAAACACTTTGCGTCTTACATGTGCAGACCCAGGCTTTGTGTTCTGGTTTGCTAGTGATGGCAGAATGTGGCCTGGGATGTTATTTGTACATGAAAAAGTCATGGAAAACAGAGACAACCTTTCCTAACAAACTAGAAAGTTTTTCTGTTAAAGGGTAAAGAGAAACCAGGCCAGTTAAATTTGATCCTAGTATGATTTATGCAAAGTTTTCTGTTAAATTTCTTATCAATAATGCTATTTTAGTCATATTCAGATTTAAAAATTACTGAGTATTTTAAAACATCATTATTTGGACTTAAAACTCGCTAAGGTAGGTATTTTAGACTAGAAAAGTGAGAAATAATGTTCACGCAGTTTTGAACTTTGTGCGTTGACAGGTGTGCTTTTGAGTCACATTAGAGAGACACTCCCAAAGTTTCTTCTTTTTTTTAATGTTTACTTATTTATTTTGAGAGAGAGAGAGATTGGGAGTGGGAGGGGCAGAAAGAGAGGGAGACAGAAAATCCCAAGCAGGCTCCAGGCTCTGACCTGTCAGCACACAGCCTGACTCGGGGCTTGAACCCATGAATCTGTGAGATCGTGACCTGAGCTGAAACCGGGAGTCTGATGCTGGACGAACTGAGCCACCCAAGTGCCCCTGGCCCTGTTTGAATATTAAAAACGTTTCTTTTCTCATCCCATCCCATTTAAAGTAGTAAAACTTTTTTTTTTTTTAATGTTTACTTATTTTTGAGAGAGACAGTAACAGAGCATGAGGAGGGGAGGGACAGAGATAGAGGGAGACACAGTCTGAGCCAGGCTCCGAGCCTGATGCAGGGCTCGAACTCACAAGCTGTGACCTAAGCTGAAGTCAGATGCTTAACCGACTGAGCCACCCAGGTGCCCCTAAAGTAGTAAAGCTTCTGAGTGCCATTATCCTTTTATTTCAGAAGCTTTAAGTCAGCTTAGGAAATTTTGAGAGAAGCAGAAATTACTCAGTTTCATTTAGAGACAGAGAACACGCTGGTACAGAAGGTAGCAGCTGGCCCAGGGTCACCCACAGGTTCACGGGCACACAGGCCCTCCTCAAAGGGCAGACCGGCTGCAGGCCTGGTGGTGGCCCCGTGCCCCACGAGGAGCCTGCCCACACCTTGTCGGGTCAGACGCTCCCCTTCCCGGTGGGTCTGATGCATAGACCCACCCCGCATGCCCTCGTTGCCCCGGGAGGGGGTGGGGCGCTGGGGCCCGGCAGGTGCCGCCTCAGGCCCTGGGGTTGAGTGTCTCTGGCTCCCTGCCCTCGTGCTTCTCCACGTGTGTGCAGGGAGGTCGGCGCCGCCCGGTGTTTCCCAGATGGCGTGTTTGGGTCTGGGCCCTGGACCCTGGAGGCTGCGGGTCTGGGCGGGCCGGAGTCCCAGGGCTCCCAGGTGGAGGCCTTGTGCGTTCTCCTCCTGCTGCCAGAGAGCTCCTTGGTGTGCGGGCCGCTTCCCGCGCAACCTCCGGCAGACGGCAGGATATTTGCAGCGCAGTGGGACTCTGGGGACTCAGCCGGGCGCCCCTTCCCTCACAGGCGCCCTGCCCTCCGGGCCCTGCGGTGGCGGCTGGCGCGAGCTCTTCATGCTCCCGTTTGGGTGCCTCTCCGTCCTGCTTCCTCCATCCGCTTCTGAGTCGTTAGAGGTGGCACTTTTCCTGTGCGACCTTCTGAGATGAGAGAGAGTTGGGGATGTGAGTCCTTGCAGACTGGACTCGCGGTTGCTGAGTGCCTGGGGCCGGCCGCAGGGTGTTTTCCGTAACCACGCAGAGGTGCCTGTGCTGTGATTATTTGTCAAGAGAGCCCGAAGGAGTCAGGACGTGGAAGGGCGCACGGGTGGGCACTGGACAAGGCCCTCGCCTGAAGCCAGGGGGACGTTTCTGAGTCACGTGGCCCTGTGCAGTTCGGTAATTCCGCTCAGCTTGTCACAGACTACCTTTCCGTTTTTGCTCTTGGTCGTACGTGGGCAACTTTGGAAGTGGAAGTTTACAGGCCTTTCCATGGGGATGTGGTGGTTTTCCATCGCCTGTGGCGATACAGAAACACGTTTCTGTATCGTTTCGTTGTTTTTGTTTCGTTTTGTGTGAAGGCTTTTTTTCCTCCAACCTCAGAGTAGTTTGAAGAACTTTTCAGAGCTCCTTAGCAGACACTGTGCACTGGGGCAGTAACCACACATCTGTGTGGCCCACTGGGAGGCCGAACAAAGTGATTTTTAATACTGAGTAGGCTCGGCTTTCTCATTTTCTTTTCTTGTGTTGGCAGAATGAGACCAGAACAAGGAGTGAAAACGTGACACTGTCTTTGGGCGCCCCTTTGAATTAAAGTTGGCAGAGCATTCAACTCTTCATCTTGGGGTCGTGAGTTCGAGCCCCATGTTGGGTGTAGAGGCTACTTAAATGAGTAAACACACTTAAGAAAAAGAGAGAGAGAAAAGTTGGTTTGACACTTGCCCGCTGAACTTGGTTGGGCAATGTAGTGAACATCTGAAGAGTGGATAGGTGGTCTTCTGAACCTGTTGGCATCTCCTCTGCTCTGGCTTCCGGACTGCTGCTTTGCTGTCTTCGGCACGGTGGAGACCCAGCTGGCCTTGCTGATGGGGCAGAGGGCGGCTGGCAAGGTTGCCCGCAGTACTACAGAGTTCTCCCGATGGAGAGAGCCACAAGTATTTCCAAGGTGTGTGTGTGCACTCGGGGCCCGAGGAGCAGGTTGGGAAGGGGTCAGCACTGAGAAGCACGCCTTCACTGTGTCCAGCACAGAGGTCGGGGGCTCGGTCAGAGGCCAGATGTGTCTTGCTGTCTTCTCTCCTGGGACCAGTAGGCATGCCGTCCTTGCGCAGGGAGAGCGGACGGAGCACCAGCACGGCAGTCTCCCGGTGCACTGCCCACACCTGCTCAAGATCATTCACAATCCTCTTGCTTTTTACTTAAGCCGATCTTTGTCTTGTTTTAAGCAAGAATATCCACGAAATCGTGCGTTTGATGTCGGTTACCCTTTTTGGGTGCCCACTAAAGCGAGCACGTGACTCTCAGTGCAGACACAGATTTGCCCAGGAGCTGTTCTGGAGCTGCCCTTGGTGTTGCTGTGGTGTGCGGGCCACCCCTGGGGGTCCACCCTTCTCTGCACAGCTGCCTTCCGCTCTGTGCCTCCAGAGCAGCCCACACACCACACCTCACTCGTCACTCAGAAGAGCGCGTGCTGCGCTCTCCCCTTGTCTCCACCCACAGCCCACGGGAAAGGTCCGGTGCTTCCACCCAGTGGCAGGGGCAAGGGCCACCGAGCTATTGAACGGCCACCCCTGCCTGGGTTCTGGGTTCTGAACGCCAGCACCTTTGCCACGTGGCTTTCCTGGGTGAAGGGGCGGACTGTATCGTGGTTCTCACCTTGGAGCCCCTCGGACAGCTTCAAAAGGATGCATCTCCCAGCTCTGCTGCACACCACTGACTTGGATGGGGTGGGTGCTGGCGCATGGGACACACTCACGCCCCATCTCAGACGGCCTTTGTGATCATCTGACTGGGAGCAGTACTCTAAGTTAGGTTGCTGTTGTATGAGTTTCCGGGACTGTCGTGACAAAACACCACAGACCTGGTTTCTACACAATGGAGATTCATTCTCTCATGGTTCTGGAGACCAGGAGCCCCAAATCAGAATGTGCGCAGGGCCACACTGTCTGCAAAGGCTGCAGGGGAGGACCCATCTGTTGGCAATCCTGGGTGCTCCTTGGCCTCTGGATGCATCATGCCAATCTCTTCTGTGTGTTCTCATGGTCTCCTCCCCTTTGTGTCTAGATTTCCTTCTTACTTTGTTTTATTTATTTTTTGTTAAAATTTTGTAATGTTTATTTATTTTTGAGACACGGAGAGAGAACAAGCTGGGGAGGGGCAGAAAGAGAGGGGAACGGAGGGTCCCAAGCAGGTTCTGTGCTGTCAGCACCGAGCCCCACGTAGGGATCAAACTCACAAACTGCGAGATCATGACTTGAGCCGAAGTCGGATGCTTAACTAGCTGAGCCCCTTAAAATTTTTTTTTAAGTAATCTGTATACCCAGCTTGGGGCTTGAACTCATGACCCCGAGACCAAGAGTCACATGCCCCTCCAACTGAGCCTGCCAGCTGCTCCTGAATTTCCTTATTCTTTTAAAACAATTTTTTAATGTTTTTTTTAATGTTTTATTTATTTCTGAGAGGGGGGAGGGGCAGAGAGAGGGAGACACAGAATCCGAAGCAGGCTCCAGGCTCTGAGCTGTCAGCACAGAGCCCGACATGGGGCTTAACCCACGAACCACGAGCCAAAATCATACTTAACTGACTGAGCCACCCAGGCACCCTGGGATTTCCTTATTCTTAAGAGGGCATCAGTTACATTGAATGAACGTCTGCTATGACGACCTCACCTTAACTTGATTAGATCTGCGAAGACCCTGTTTCCAAACAAGGTCACATTCACAGGACTGGGCCGGGGGAGGGGGGGTTAGGCCTGAACGTGTGGGACATGATTTACCGTAGCTTGTATTTGCATGTTTGCACGTGTGCTTCTCAATCCTGCGTTAGTGAAGGTTCTCCGGTCGCCAGGCATCACCTCTCCAGCCACTGGTCCCCGGATGGCACAGCAGGCCCAGCCCCATGCCTGCCACATGCAGGGCTCTCAGCTGCCAGCAAGGCCCTTGCTTTGCTGAAGTGCATGTCCTGAAGGGGAGGTGACAAAGACAGACAGACGGGCCTCTGAGACACAGATGGTGATCCCTTCCCCGGACAGGTGCCCGGGGAGGCTACCGGGACCAGGTTCTTCTGCGTGGTGGTGAGTAGGGCGGAGTGAAGGGTACTCAGTGGGGCTGGGGGTGGGGGGTACTCTGCTGCTGCTGCAGAGAAAGTGCTGGATGCACGTGTGCCCTGTGTGTGCCCCGGTGGACGCACGTGTGCCCGGTGTGTGCCCTGTGGATGCACGTATGCCCTGTGTGTGCCCCGATGGACGCACATGTGCCCTGTGTGTGCCCGGTGGACGCATGTGTGCCCTGTGGACACACGTGTGCCCTGTGTGTGCCCCAGTGGACGCATGTGTGGCCTGTGTGTGCCCTGCGGAAGCACGTGTGCCCTGTGTGTGCCCTGATGGGTGCACGTGTGCCCTGTGTGTGCCCCGGTGGATGCACATGTGCCCTGCGGACACACGTGTGCCCTGCGTGTGCCCTACGGAAGCACGTGTGCCCTGTGTGTGCCCCAATGGATGCACGTGTGCCCTGTGTGTGCCCCGATGGACGCATGTGTGGCCTGTGTGTGCCTTGCGGAAGCACGTGTGCCCTGTGTGTGCCCCGGTGGATGCACGTGTGTCCTGTGTGTGCCCCGATGGACACACGTGTGGCCTGTATGTGCCCTGCGGAAGCACGTGTGCCCTGTGTGTGCCCTGCGGATGCACGTGTGCCCTGTGTGTGCCCCGGTGGATGCACGTGTGCCCTGTGTGTGCCCTGATGGGTGCACGTGTGCCCTGTGTGTGCCCTGGTAGATGCACATGTGCCCTGTGTGTGCCCCGATGGACGCACGTGTGCCCTGTGTGTGCCCTGATGGATGCACGTGTGCCCTGTGGACACACATGTGCCCTGTGTGTGCCCTGCGGATGCACGTGTGCCCTGTGTGTGCCCCAGTGGACGCAGGTGTGCCCAGTGTGTGCCCTGATGGGTGCACGTGTGCCCTGTGTGTGCCCCGGTGGATGCACATGTGCCCTGCGGACACATGTGTGCCCTGCGTGTGCCCTACGGAAGCACGTGTGCCCTGTGTGTGCCCTGCAGAAGCACGTGTGCCCTGCGTGTGCCCTGTGGAAGCACGTGTGCCCTGTGTGTGCCCTGCGGATGCACGTGTGCCCTGTGTGTGCCCTGCGGAAGCACGTGTGCCCTGTGTGTGCCCTGCAGATGCACGTGTGCCCTGTGTGTGCCCCAATGGATGCACGTGTGCCCCGTGTGTGCCCCGATGGACACATGTGTGGCCTGTGTGTGCCTTGCGGAAGCACGTGTGCCCTGTGTGTGCCCCGGTGGATGCACGTGTGCCCTGTGTGTGCCCCGATGGACACACTTGTGGCCTGTATGTGCCCTGCGGAAGCACGTGTGCCCTGTGTGTGCCCTGTGGATGCACGTGTGCCCTGTGTGTGCCCCAATGGATGCACGTGTGCCCTGTGTGTGCCTTGCGGAAGCACGTGTGCCCTGTGTGTGTCCTGGTGGATGCACGTGTGCCCTGTGGACGGACATGTGCCCTGTGTGTGCCCCGGTGGATGCACGTGTGCCCTGTGTGTGCCCCGGTGGACGCACGTGTGCCCTGTGTGTGCCCCGGTGGACGCACGTGTGCCCTGTGTGTGCCCCGGTGGACGCACGTGTGCCCTGTGTGTGCCCCGGTGGACGCACGTGTGCCCTGTGTGTGCCCCGGTGGACGCACGTGTGCCCTGGATGTGCCCCGGTGGACGCACGTGTGCCCTGTGTGTGCCCTGCGGATGCACGTGTGCCCAGCTGCCCCACCAGGTCATAGCCAGGCAGCGAGTGAGGCTGGTGGCACCGTTTCAGGACGGGTTTAGCGCTTCCCGGAAGATACACGGGAAAGCAAAGGAGCAGCTGTTGAAACGCAGTCTTTGAAATGGAGAAAACTCCGTCTTGTGCTAAAGAAAACGTGGAGCTGAGGGCATCGTCGTGCCGTGAAGTGGCGGGGTCTGCGACGCTAAGCGTGTAGTGGCCGTGAGAGCAGGAGTGTTGTGGGGACGTGGACGAGGCCGTTGTGGTTTAGTGGGGTACGGTCCACACTCACAAAGACGCGGTCCCTCGAACACTGACCCCGCGCTCGCCAGGAGGTTCGGAGGTCGTTTAATGAGCCAGGAGCTCCGCTCGCCAGGCGGGCCGCTGGGGGGTGGTTGCTGCTGTCACTTCTGTTCACGCTCGCTCGTGGTCCCCTGTGAGTGACGACCCGGAGAAGAGGGCCTGTGCCTGTGCAGCCCCAGAGCCGCGGCCTGCGGGTCCCATAGCACCTTAGAGTCTGTCTGCGTCTGCGTCGCGGGATCACTTATTCTCCCTAAACTACAAGCTGTGTGGGCCCCACCGTCTGATTCTTACTGACCCGGGGCGTTTTCGAACACGCACAGAACTGGCAAAAACGTCCTTGTCACGCAGCCGCACTGGTTCCCATTTCGCTGGTGTCCCTCAGCGTCTTGCTCTGGGCCGCGGGCTGGGTGGGGTTAGGGTGCTCTGCGGACCCTGTTTCCCTGTAAGGGCTGTGCTGTGGGGCGGCCGTGCCGGCCTGGATCCGGGTTCCCCTCGGGCTGTTGTGTCTTCACTGTCCATGGCTTCGATGGCACTTGCGGTGGCGCCTCGGGGACCTCATTCACGTTTATTTTATACCGTTTGTTGGTTGAAGATCGGAGCTGTTGCTGTAGCTGCTTGCACCTGTGACCTTAAGGAGCCCCCCACTGGCCCCCGGGAGGGTCTGGGACCAGGCGCAAGGGGCCGTGTGCGTCGTGCGGAGCGTCTGCAGGAATGATGTCCACATCAGAGGGCTCAACTCATCATATCTTAAAGCCCAGTAGTTTTTACGTTGTGGTGACTGCTTTTTTTTTTTAATTAAAAAATTTTAAATATTTATTTATTTTTGAGAGAGAGAGAGAGAGAGACAGAGTGCGAGCAGGGGAGGGGCAGAGAGAGAGGGAGACACAGAATCCGAAGCAGGCTCCAGGCTCTGAGCTGTCAGCACAGAACCCAACATGGGGCTCAAACCCACAAACCACGAGATCATGACCTGAGCTGAAGTCAGACGCTTAACCCACTGAGCCACCCAGGCACCCCTGGTGTCTGCTTTTAAAAACACGTGTGCTTTTGGGGCTCCGAGTTTGGAATTTTCCTGTTAGTGAGAAAGTTCTCCGCGTCAGCGGGTTGACTCCAGGCCTCAGTTTGCCGTTTGCAGGCCTTTTCTTTTGAATGTTTTAACGCGTGCTTCTCAGCTCGTTTGGAGCCGCGTGCTGTTTTTGCCTTAGTTTTCTTCCCAGATAAATGGTTTTTGCCCACAGCCGACACTGGGTCCGAAGAGGAAGAGCTGGCCCGCCAGAGCCTCGGGCGTGGACGAAGTCAGTGTGTGGCCGAGCCACGTGGGCTTGGTTCTCAAACTCCGGTCTCGTGAAGAAAACGTGGGGATTTTGGCGGAGCGGGGGGAGCACAGGGGGTGGGTTCATCCGTCGCTGTTCACGTGCTGCTTCCCGAGTGCTGTGAAGACGCGAAGGCCACAGCTTGGGTCCTGTGGCCTCTCTCCTCTGACACCAGCAGGCTTGGGGTCTGACGGGGCCTGGGGACGGCGGACGGCTCTCCCCTCGTGCTTGCAGGCCAGCGTGTGTGTCCTGCCACTCGTGTCATCCTGCTCAAGATCGTGGTGACAGACGTCACTTAGCTGCTGCCCTCTGTCCCGGACTGTCAGTCAGTGAAAGATGTCACCGCGTGTAAGGGAGCCGGCGAGGTGGTGGCACACGCCATCCCCTCTGTGTGAGCACAGAGGGAAATACTAGCAGGGAAGGTGACAGCTGTGCGGCCAGAGGGCTCACGGCCCAAGGAGGGTTTCCTTTTGTTCCTTCGAAGTCAGGCTTGGGGTCCCAGGGCTTTGGCAGCCACTCCACGCCAGGCGGTCAGCGAGGGGGGGGGCGGCAGGAGGGAGAAGTGTGTGTTCTCCTCCGGGGGGGACCCTGCCCCATGGTGCTTGGAAGGTCCTAGAGGAGTCCGTGGTCACGTTGGCCCGGTTCTGGGGGCCAAGGAGGCAGACCGTCCTCGGTCCTGGTGGAAGGACCTATGAAAGTCCCGCCCGGGCTCCGCGGGGGCTCTCCCAGCCCAGGTGGGAGGGAAGAAAGGGAAACATGGGTTTCTCTCATATTTATGCTGCGTTCCTCCTCTGCGACGTTAATTTCGAACGGTTCCATCCTGCCCCATGCAAGTGTTTGGTCTTTGAGTTTTATAAATGAGCAACTTGCCATGGGTGGGGGGGGGATCTGAGCAGACGTCTTAGGGTCCGTGGTCCCAGCTGTCACTTCTTTCCGTCAGTTTATTTGTTGTAAACTCCTGAGCACCAACATGAACAACCTCTCATTGTTCCTCTGAGTTGGGCCTTGTTCAGATTTAACGTCATGGTTTCCTTGGCTGCTTGGGCATTTGAGTAGTTTCTTACATCGTGGTGTTATAAGTAGCACTAGCAACATCTTTGAGCAAGTTAGCATTTGGGGTCATTTCCTTGGGGTAGAATTTCCCAAAAGTAGAATTACTGGCCAAACACGTGTGTTTTGTCTCACCGTGTGCTGCAGGCTGTGTTCCGGAAGGACCCGTGGCCTACGGTTCTCTGGTTGCACGTGACCACCGTCATTGGGTTTTTGTGAATTCGTGTTAATCTTTTCAGCTTCATTCATGCAGATTTTTTCTTTGAAATCTTTTCTCAGAGTCTAGTATGTTTCACCAGGTTTCTTCTAGGCTTTGCCCAGACACCTTTACAGTTTTAGCATTAAGTCACGGGGTCCACTTTGAGGCTGGCTGTGGGGCTCACCTAGCACCCCAGCCAAGACCGTCCTCAAGTTGTCACCCGCCTCGGGACCCTCTGTAGCGGGCCTGGGGATAGGTATGCGGGGCGGGCTTGGTGACGAAGGTAGATGATGGCTGGCCTGTGTGGCCTCATTCCCGAGGGCTTTGTCATACAGGGGTACCTGGCACCCCTGACCCCATGCTGTAAGGGCAGGACCCCGCCCGCCCACTGGCTGCCCAGAGAGACAGCACCTTCAGTGCCTGCTTCCTGCAGCTGTGGTCACTGCCGGCAGGGCAGACCTGGAGACCCCTCGTGTCTCTGCCACGTGCCCCAGAGCCCTGAGTGGCCCCTGGTAAGTTCCCCTTGAGACCCAGGTCTTTCCTTGTGAATCGGGAGTTTCATTTCTTACCGTGCCTCGGGGCTGGTCCCAGCCCAGCACTTGACAGAGGGGCTTTCCCTGGGAGAGGCCATCTCCCTTACGTGTAGAGACGGGGCACAGGGTGCCTGAAACCTCCCCTCCTCCCCCCAGTCCCAGCCCAGACCCTGCCCCTCCCACAGGGCTTCTGCCCCACGGCCTCGGACTCCTGGTGGGTCCAGGTGGCCCCCATGCTGGTGCCCACTGCTGGCCGGGGCGGCCCCGCCTTGACCTCCTGCCCTCATCACATACCCCTGCCTTGGGCCCCTGCAGCCTGGCCTGTGCCCCCAGGCGGGCTCGGCTGGCCACTGATGGGGTTGCCAGGGACCAGGGTGATCTCTCTGTTGACGGCTCCGGGACTGGCTGTGTTGTTGATGTCCCTGTGAGTTAGGGAAGCTGAGCCATCGCTGGGGGCCGAGCGGTCCTGGCTGCAGCTGCCCACCTGGTCTGCTTCCTGCTCTGGCGATGACCCTTCAGTCAGCAGCTGCCTGTGCGTCCTTCAGTCCGTCGCGTATTCAGCATGTAACGAGTGTTTACCTGGGAAAGGCCTGTGCTGCCTGCTGCTAGTCTCAAAAGGTGACGGAGACGTGGCGATGATCGATGGTTGTGTCCTGCTCAGGGTGGTCCTGGCCCAGCTGGCCCAGCTTCGCATGCAGCACCTTTTTTTAAAGCCTGTTTATTTATTTTGAGAGAGAGAAAGTGCATGGTGGGGGAGGGGCAGAGAGCGAGGGAGAGAAAATCCCCAGCAGGCTCCAGGCTTTCAGCTCAGAGCCTGACTCGGGGCTCGAACCCACGAACTGTGAGATCGCGATCTGAGCTGAAATTAAGAACTGGGCGCTTCAGTGCCGGAGCCGCCGGGTACCCTGCCGGCAGCGCCTTCCGTGGACCAGAGGTGGCTCGTCTACGGCGGTTAATAGGAACGTGGCTGTGTGAACACGTGGGCTAGTACTTGATGTGAACAAACGTTGCAAAAAGTTTAAAACTGGTGTATCTGGTTCAGGGGTAGGTGGGCATTGTCTGAATTATTCTTACAATTTTCCCGTAAGTTGCAAAGTGTTTCAAAATGAAAAGTTGAATACAGCGGCACAAAGGGTTTCATCCTGGTGCCGAAGAGCAAGGTGTTGCCTTTATGTCATTTCGTATTTGGAGTCTGTTCCTGTCTTGATGACGGGGGTGCAAGTGCTCGGTTAGCATTTCAAGTCACAGCGCGTCTCAGGCTTAAAGTTCACAGAAATAGTTTTTCTGCCTCGTGAAGCTGCTCAGCTTTCTTTTTAAGAAAAAAAGTCCAGGGGCGTCTGGGTGGCTCGGTCGGTTGAGTGGCCGACCCTTGATTTCGGCTCAGGTCATGATCTCGGGTTTGAGGGGTGGATCTCCTCTCGGGCTCTGTGCTGACAGTGCGGGATTCTCTCTCTCTCTCCCTCTCTCTGCCCCTCCCCTGCTCGTGCTGTTTCTCTCTCTCCCTCTTAAAACAAATTAAGTTGATGTGTGGCTATTCCTAGGACTTTCATAACAAAGTACCACAAACTGGGGGCTTAAAACAACAGGAAAGTGGGGCCAGAGTTGCAGTCAGGTGTCCCAGGGCTGTGCTTCCTCCCTCTGAGGCTCTGTGGGAGGGTCCTCCCTGCCCTGTGGTTCTCAGGGCTCCAGGCCCTGCATGGGCTGTGACCCCATGGCGCTGTCTCTGCCTTCAGTTGGTCTCTCTCTGTGTTTGTGTCTAGATTTCCCTTTTTTATAATGACACCAATACCATTGGGTTAGGACCTCATCTTCGTAAAATCTGCAAAGACCCTGGTTCCAAATAAGGTCACGTTCACAGGTGCTGGGGTTGGAGCTTCAACATGGCTGTTTCTGGGACACGACTCACCCACAACAGCGAGTGGCTGCGTCCACCCCCGTCACACGAGTGCTGTCACGTCTGGAGCCATGTCACCTGGGCACTGATGGCTTGGAGCTGGGATGTCATGGAGTGTGTGGCTGGTCGGCTGCGGCCCTGCCGTCCACTCCCCCGGATCAGGGATCTGCTGTCTCCTACTTCTACTGGTGCTTCACAGGGGACGTTTGAAAACCACTTCTTGAGTTTAACACGTAAGATTTCAGTACTACAGGTTTAATGTGAAAAAAGCACCATAGTCACGTTGACCCGAGAGTGTGCTCAGAGATGTGTTCCTGTGCTCAGAGGCTCGTGCCCTGACTGGGGAGGAGCTCCTGGGAGCTTCCTGGAGGGGGAGGCAGCGTCTGGCAGCTGGAGGGGTTTGCCACCCCTCCTCTGTTCCATGCAGAATTTGCCTTTGTAGACAAGGCCCGTTAAAACAGCACGTCCATACTGCCCAGTGCCTCATGCGTTACCCGAAGGAGCTTAGCTGCCCTTAAGACCAAGTGTGGTTTAAAGGAGAGGCATCCGGAATAGGACCCCGGTCTAGCAGGAGGTGTGTGGGGGGAGGCGCGGAGAGCTGGCCTCTTCCCCTTTCTCTCCCCCAGCCCACAAAACAAATTCCCCCAGGCCAGCTTCCCAGCTGCGGAAGCAGAGAAACTGGAAGTCAGTCGGAGCTGCTGCACTTGGCTCAGCCCTCAGGTGGATTCGGCAGGCACGGGCCCTGCCTGCTTTTGCACCGGCCTTTTTCGGAGGTCTCTCTCGAGACCCCTGACCCTGTTCAGGCCTTTTCCGTCCTCCTCCACCCCCAGGGCCCGCTCCTGTGCACCAGAACCTGAGTTAGGACGTCCGGGGCTCCTGCTGAATCTCCCCTCCCCTTGGAGAGTGCTGGTCTCTGGGTCCCTGTCTTGGTGACTGCTGCCGCAGCCCTGAGGCCGAATCCTCCGCAGCTGGGCACTTGGCTGTCAGCTGGCTCCCGGCCTGTCGCCGGCACTGCCCGGGCTCTCCCTCGGACTCCAAAGGGTGGTGCCCTCACCACCTCTCTTGTGGGTCTCGCATGCGCTTTGAACCATCCAGAGACACAGAGGCTCGGTGTCTCTCGAGGTTCCGTGGCCGACTGGGTTCTCCTGCCCACATGATGTCGGGTGGGCCTGCGGCTCCCCGGGTGCTGGGCTGGAGTGGCCAGGCAGGTGGCTCAGTGGTCGGGTCAGGGCCCTGCTGGGGCGCCCTCTCCCTCCATATCACCTTAGCTCCTGTAGCTGCACAGACCTGCCCACCCAGAGAGGTGGGTGCTGTCAGCTCCTTGAGGCTCAGGCCAGGTCGGAGAGGGAGAGGCCGCTGAAAGCCCTGGACTCTCCTGGGGGGCTTCTTCAGAGGCCACTGCGACCCTCTGAATGTGCGCTGCTCCCTTCCCCGCTGCCCGTGACTGGTTTGTGCCCACTCTGGGGAGCTGCCCCTGCCCAGCCCCTCCCCTCCCCGCACAGCACCTTCGCGCTGATCTAGAATCATCCTTGCTGTGACTCCGGTCTTGGTGGTGGTGCTGGGGGAGGGAGGGGTCTCTGTGTAGGGAGTGGTGTCCTCAGACCTGGGTTGCCTCCATCACATTGGCGGTGCAGTGAGAGCCTGAGTTCTGCTCCCATGGTTAGAAATTTGCTCAGACGGTCATCAGTGGAAAGGGGGCACCTGAGCACAGGGGCGGGGGACCGGGGTGGGGGTGTGCCCGAGAGGGAAGTGACACCAAGGCAGGTACGGAGGCCGCAGGGACAAGAGGGAACAGAAAGCGGCAGAGGAGGGGCCGGAAGTGGGGGCGGTGCCCGCAGACCCACAGCCGGGGCGGGGGTGGGCGGCTTTGCATGTTGCATGTGTAGACGCTGTCGGCTGCAGCGTGGAAACTGTGAAGTTCTCCAGCAACTCCCGCTGCCTGTGGGTTCTCACCAGAGAAAATTCGGGTAATACCACTTCCCGTGTCGCCGGCCACCAATGACCATTCGACGTGTAAGAGTCTGATCTGTAAAGTGATTTCTCATCATGGGTGTCTTCACCTCGAGTTGTTCAGAACATAGCAAACCATCTAAGCACTTCACAGGGTGGGAAATAACATCTGCGTGGGGAGGACAGAGCTGAATTTCAGGGCCGCACAGACTTCCGCAGAGGAGCATTTCCCTGCCGGCTGACCAGTGGTGTTCCTCGGCGGGGGGCATGGTGTCTGCGCGAGTCTCCCTCCGGCTGAGCCCCGCAGTCTCCCCCACGGCCTCCTCGGGGGCCCATCTGTCCCTGTGTCTCCGTCCTGCACAGACACCATCGGTCCCATTGGACTGGGGCCACCTGGTGACCTCGTGTGAACCAGCTACTCTGCAACCACCTGTCCCCGAGTAAGGCCACGTTCTGAGCCCGTGGGGTTAGGGTTGCAACGAACAAATCTGGGGGGACAAAACCCACCCCACCACACGTGAGAAAGCTCAGGTTTGTGGTTCACGAAAGCAGATTTCTAATGGACTTTGCGGAGGCATAACTCGCACACAGCAAAGTGCCCTCATTTAAAGTGTCTCTCTGTGGGTCTGCACGTACCTGGGTGCCAGGGACACCGTCGCGGAGGACGCATCCCTCAGCGCAAGGTCCCTGAGCCCTCAGGACTCCGCCCCTTCGCCGGCTGCAGCCACTGCCCTGCCTCGCCCCGTGGATCAGTCTGCACGTTCTAGAACTCCGGTAGAAGGCGGTTCACGCATGCTGCTCTGTGTGGCTTTTTTCACTCAGCACGACTACCGTGAGATCCATGCGTGTCCAGGAAAGTGACGTTTGGGCTGGAAGTGCGTGGAGACCTTTCTGCCAGGTGCATCCCTGTGTTGGGACAACACTTACTTACTTACCGGTTTGCCTGTAATGCGCGCTTGGGTTGTTTCCGGGTTTTGACTGTTACGACTGTCTGTGTACCAGTCCTCGTGTGGACCCGTGTTCGCGCTGCATTGGAGTGGTTGGGTCACCCGGTGTTCGTTCAGCTTGTGACGACACTGGTGAGCGTTTCCCAAGGAGGATGCGTCCTCTTAGCTTCCAGCACCCTCGCCAACATCGCTGTGGTCCCGCTGCGGTGGTTGCTGTTTGGACGGGTGAGCGGGGTGCAGGTGAGCCAGTTTTGTGATGTGTCTGTTCAGAATATGGCCCACTTAAAATATCACAAAAGTAACTACAAATGGGGTTTTTAGGGCCGTCAAGTGGGCGCTGATGTCTGCGCGGCACCCTCTCTCCTGCGGGGAGTTTCCGTGGGCAGCACGTGGCCCGTAGAACCACAGTGGTCCAGTTCTAGCACTGACGGTATTTTCCTCCTGCTTTAAAACAAGGTTTGTCTGTTAGATTCCCTTTTTTTTTTTTTAAGCAGGCTTCACGCCCCGCGTGCAGCCTGACGCAGGGCTTGAACTCACCACCCTGAGATCAAGACCTGAGCTGAGATCAAGACCTGAGCTGAGATCAAGCGTTGGACACTTAACCGACGGACCCACCCAGGGGCCCCTAAGGAAAAGGTTACATTGAGCTTAGCAGGTGCGCACAAGTCACAGGCGCGAGGTAGGAAGGTGAGGTGGCATCTGTCGTGAAACAGGCTTGCCCGTGTGTTTGTGATGGACGCTCACGTCTCACGCGAGTTCTTCATTCGATACGGTCTTTCGTGAGTGGGACTCAGGGACCAGCCCTGGGGGAGGATCGGGCTGGCCAGGGGGGCCCCGGGCCCCTGCGCAGACTGACTGTTTCACGTTTTCATGGGAGCCTGTGGTCTTCCCGTTGGAGCTCCTTACAGTTGAGGGAAGAAGTGATCCCACCCCGGTCCCTGGACCTTGAACACACGATGCCCCCAGTGAAGGGTGGCATTCACGGTGGCCCTCAGAAATTGTGGTTCTTGTGCATTTTGAGACACGCTGATGCATTTGGACGTTACCCATGAAGCACCAGTAGTCGTGTGACAGGTGAAAGAATGACAGACGTGTGTCTTCAACAGGCTGGCTTCTGCTGGTAACTTGTAAGGATGGCTTTCTGGTTGAGACACCCTTATCTTCAGACACTGGAACGTACTCTGTAACTCCCAGGGTGACCGGGGATTGGGGTGCTCTGTACCTCCTAAGTTGGGGACCGGTGAGGGAGCTGCCCTGCCCTCAGCATCCTCGACGCCAGAATCGTGGACCGACAGGACACGCTCCCATGGGTAGGAGGCAGTTCCGGTGCTCGGCTTGGAGCGTGGTTTACTTTGTGCTGGAGCCGTTGGAGCCGCATCCCTGTCCCGAGGTCCCCGTGCCGAGCAGAGTCATTGGAGCCAGCACAGGGCACGGGGTACGCGGGAGTGCAGGGCTCGGTGCCACACGCAGGCACCTCCGTTGGCCAGGACCTTCGCGTCTTCGAGCTTCAGTTCTTGCCTCTTGGGGACGCCCTCCACCTTCCCCAGAGGCTGCGGGATTGCAGGTGGCACCTGAGTGTCATTGCGCACGTTGCCTGCCCAGAAAGGACCCTCCCTTTGGTAGGAGTCTCGCCGGTGACGTGGTGAAGTCTCGCTGTGCCCCTGGTTATCCACGACAGGGGCTCCCAAGCCCCATTGAGCCCCCAGCGCTGCAGGTGACATGACCTTTGAAGCCCAGTCTGGAACGGGGATTCAAGTTGTTTGGGTGCCAAAGCGTTAGGTTTTGTGAGTGATTCCGTGAGAAGCGAGTGTCTGCAGATCAGGAGGCTGTGAATAGGTAGTGGGGGGCCCAGGGGAAACGAGAATGGAAGTTTGGAGAACAGGCAGGGGGAGGGTGTAACTTTGAGGGGTGCCTGGAGCTCCTTTGTGGCGTCTCGGATGCCAGCCCTGCGGTCTCCCCCGGCCCTCAGACCCCTGCCTCACAATGAGATGGAACCCTGACGGGCTGCAGGCTCCTCTTTGAAAGGGCTCCTTCCTCACACGGTCCCACGCAGCCCCCTGACTTCCTGAGGGCGCTGTGGGCTCCATGCGGGAGCACAGGTGGTTCCGAGGGGACGGTCGGGTTACCTGTCCACAGGTGTGTGTCTGTGGCCAGGTCTGTCTCCAGCAGGTGGTGTACTCGGGCTGGGCGGGCAGGGGTGCCGCCGTCCCTGTCCTCGAGGAGAAGCCCTGTGGACACGTGCTCTCACCTCGGGGCTGTGTCCCGTCCGGACGCCATAGACCTGACTGGCCGTGTCGCCCAGGATGCTTCCACTTTTAGGGTCGCAGCAGCTCAGAGCAGGGGACAGCCACCCCCTGCTGTCGTCCGGCGGGCGGAACCCCTTGGGCACCTTACCGATGCTGAGAGGTTATCCATTTTGTAACGAAAATTCAGCTGTTTTCCTGTGGCTTCTCCGGGCCTGGGTATGCCCCACGTAGCCTTGATATTTTCGTAGTATTTCATGTACCCGTGATATTTTGTTTCGTTTCGTTTCGTAGCATTTTCAGGTATTTTAGATTCCATTTCTTTTTAGTGTACATTTTTCCCTGATGAAAATGGTCTGGTTCTTCTGCTGCATCGTACTGTCGGTGAAGTACATAGCTGATATTTAAGCTCCCCTAATGGAGTAAAAATTTATTCCACAGTTTTCTGTGCAAGTTGAAATTATCTTAGCAGTACAGACCCTGTGTGGTGGTCGTTGCCTCAGCGAAATGGAGTTTTCTGTTGCTTTCGTTGCTTTTCCTAGTTCTTACAGAGCCCGTTTTGCTGGCGAGTAAAGAGACTTGTTGTTCATCCAGGAAACCAGGGGGTGAAGCAGCTTCCTGACCGGCCACCGGCCACCTGGTCACCTGACCTGGTCACCTGAGCTGTCAATGCTCCCATCACGGCCGGGAACCGGGTACCACTTTGCCTGGACTTTAGGCGTTAAACTGATGCCTTTTGTTTACACGATGGTTTCCCTTGACTTGAGGCACATTTCCGACCCTCTGTCCCTCCACGTCTGTGTATCTGCGCCTGTAAAGCCAGGCGTGAGGGGTAAAGTCACACCTGGGCGGAATGTCTGTTCCCATAGCCTCTTCCCGTCCCACCTCAGACAGTCTGGGGTCGGGGGGGGGGGGGCAGCACCCTGGCTTAGGGCCCACCTCAGGTGGCTCTGAGGTGCTCCAGACAGAGCGCCCGTGGTGTTGTCTGTGACCGCGGGAGCCCTCCCTGCGGCCCATTCTGGACATTCTTCGTGTTTCTTCTTTTTGGTGGCCAGTCCTCGTCGGGGACAGGGTCGGCCGCTGGGACCACAGGTGGCCAGGCCTCGTCGGGGACAGGGTCGGCTGCTGGGACCACAGACCCCACAGAAGGTGCGAGCAGCATGTTCACTTTTGCCTTTGGTGCTGCGCCCGTTGGGGCAGGGCTCGCACCCCCGGCGCTGCCCCGAGCTGTGCGCGGCCGGCCAAAGAGAGGGATCGGGTGTCGGGAGCCCCCAGGACCCGGCCATCTGAGGGAAACGCTCTTCCTGCCGGTCTTCCCCGCCAGGGAATGTGAAACGGGGCATTTATTTTTTTGATTTAATCTTACGGCCACTAAAACATAAAGGAGGGTAAAATTTAGAGTGTCAATTTCAACATTTCCATGAAAGCAGTGATGGTTTTTAGGTAAATATTAAAGGTTATCCTTGCACTTCTGAGAAAGCAAACAGAATTAAAAATACAAATTTTAAAAAGTATGCCAGATGAGTTAGAATGTATGTTCATGAGTCTGTGAGTCAAAATCAGCAAGAATACAGACCTTTACTCTTGTTTTTTAGAAAGTAAAACGAACCCCATGTTACATTCCCCTCCCGCTCCTCTCCCTGCCTTCCTAGATGCATCCCAGCTGGCAAATTTTGTGCTTCGCCAGTTACTTTCTCTAATAATGATAGGATGGCAGCCAGCGTGGTGCTCGGTGGTGTGGACCTTCCCGTAAGAGTTCGTCGACAGTAAGTCACGTGATCGTAATAACCAAAGGGCGAGTACGGTTGTTGTTTTCATTCTACAGATGAAGAATTTGAAGCACAGAGAGGTCGAACAACTTCCCCAGGCCACACAGCCAGTGCCGCCGGAGCCAGCGCTCCGGTCCGAGCGTGCCGACGCTGAATGGCGCACGCGCATCTGGACTCACGAACAGAAAATGTCCGCTGAGCCTCCAGAATGAGCGGTGTTTTGTGCAAGCCCTCTCGTTAATTTCAGTAAACGTTGCCATTCGTAGCCCTTTGCAACGTGACATCTTCACGAAATATTTTTGATTCTTATTCTTTGTGACATAGACCTACTGTGTTTAACCGCTGGGAGGCCTTGTGTTCTCCGCTTGTGGTACAATTGTGTGTTTCTCTCTACTGTCCATCTGTTTATTCCGGGGGAACATCTCTCAGCACGTATAGGTACAACCCGTATTTTGTGACGAAAATGTTAAGATCCACTCTCTTGGCGGATGCAGTTTTTAACCATTAGCAAAATTGAAGTCCAGCGCAGTGAGGACACGGTGTAATCCTAGTTTCAGGTGTACGATACCGTGATCCCACAATCCCATGCGTCGCCCTGTGTTCATCGTGTCAGGTGCCCTCCTTCATACCCACCACCTGTTCCCCCATCCTCCCACCCACGTCCTCTCTGGCGACCATCAGTTTCTTCTCTAGCGTTAAGTCTCGTTCTTGGTGTGCATCAGTTTTGTTTCTTACATTCGACATACAAGTGAAATCATGGTATGTGCCATCCTCTGACTTATTTTGCCAGCATTATACTTGGCACCTCCATCTGTGTTGTTGCAAATGGCCAAGTTTCATTATTTTTGTGGCTGAGTAATATTCTATTATATATGTAAATACCACATCCTCCTTATCCGTTCATCACCTGATGGACACTTGGGCTCTTTCCATAGTTGAGCTGTTGTAAGTAATGCTGCTATAAACATCGGGGGGGGGGGGTGTATCCTTTCAAATTAGTGTTTTTGTATTCTTTGGGTAAATAGCCAGTAGTGCGACTCCTGGATCAGATGGTATTTCTATTTTTAGTCTTTTGAAGAAACTCCACACTGTCTTCCACTGGCTGCACCAGTCTGCATTTCCACCAACAGCGCACGAGGGTTCCTTTTTCTCCACACCATCCCCAACACCTGCTGTTTCTTGTGTTGTTGGTTTTAGCCATTCTGACAGGTGTGAGGTGATGTCTCATCATGGTTTTGATTTGTATTTCCCTGATGATGAGTGATGTTGAGCGTTTTTTCATGTGTCGGTTGGCCATCTGGATGTCTTCTTTGGAGAAGTGTCTGTTCGTGTCTTCTGCCCGTTTTTAAATCGGGGTATTTTCTTTTTAGATATTGAGGTATTTAGGTATTGATGCTGTGGCCGATGTCAGAGACATTACTGCCTGTGCTCTCTTCCAGGATTTTTATACTCTCGTGTCTCCCATTTAGGTCTTTCATCCATTTTGAGTTTATTTTTGTGTCTGGTGTAAGAAAGTGGTCTGGGTTCATTCTTCTGCGTGTCGCTGTCCAGTGTTCCCAGCACCACTTGCTGAAGAGACTGTCTTTATTCCACTGGATATTCTTTGTTCCTTTGTTGAAGATTAGCTGACCCCATAGTTGCGGGTTAATTTCTGGGTTTTCTGTTCTGTTCTGTTGATCTACGTGTCTATTTTCGTGCCGGTACGTACTGCTTTGATGACTACAGCTTTGTAATTTAGCTTGAAGTCTGGAATTATGATACCTCCAGCTTTGCTTTTCTTTTTCAAGATTGCTTTGGCTTTTGGGGGTCTTTTGTGGTTCTGTACAAATTTTGGATTGTTTGTTCCAGGTCTGTGAAGAGTGCTGGTGGTATTTTGATAGGGAGTGCATGAAATCTGCGGACTGCTTTGGGTCGAACAGACATCTTAGCAGTGTTCTTCCAACCACGAGCATGGACCGTCTCTCCATTTCTTTGTGCCCTCTTCAGTTTCGTTCAGCAACGTTTTGTAGTTTTCGGAGTACAGGCCTTTCATCTCCTTGGTTAAGTTTATTCCTAGGTATCATATTATTTTTGGTGCAATTACAAATAGGATTTTTTAAAGTTTATTTATTTATTTTGAGAGAGAGAGAGCGTGTGAGCAGAGGGAAGGCAGAGAGAGAGAGGGAGGGAGAGAGAGAATCCCAAGCAGGCTCCGTGCTGTCAGCGCAGAGCCCGACATGGGGCTCGATCCCATGAACCATGAGGCTGTGGCCTGAGCTGAAATCAAGAGTTGGACACTTTACCAACTGAACCACCCAGGTGCCCAGGATTGCTTTTTAAATGTCTCTTTCTTCTGCTTCATTATTGGTGCTTAGAAATGCAACGGTTTTCTGTACATTGACTTTGGATCCTGCGACCTTATTAAATTTGTTTGTTTTAGTAGTTTTTTGGTGGGGTCTTTAGGGCTTTCTGTATGTGGTATCATGTCATCTGTAAATAGTGAAAATGTCACTTCTTCCTTACCAATTTGGATGCCTTTTGTTTCTTTTTCTTGTCTGATTGCTGAGGCTAGGGCTTCCAGGACTGTGTTGAATAACAGGAGTGAGCGTGGGCATCCTTGCCTTGCTCCTGACCTTAAGGGAGAAGCACTCAGTTTTCCCCCATTGAATATGATGTTGGCTGTGGATTTTTCATATCCGGCCTTTATCATGTTGACGTCTGTTCCCTCTAAACCTACTCGTTGAGAGTTTTTATCATGAGTACATGTTGTACTTTGTCAAATGTGTCCTATGTATCTGTCGAAATGATCGTATGGTTCTTATCCTTTCTCTTATTGATGTGATGCATCACATTGATTGATTTGTGACTATTGAACCACGCTGCAGCCCAGGAATGAGTCCCACATGATCGTGGTGAATGATTTTTTTTAATGCACTGTTGGATTCGATTTGCTAGGATTTTGTTGGGGATTTTTGCATCTGTCCATCGGAGATATTGGCCAGTAGGTCTCTTTTTTCTGTAATGGCTCTATCTGGTTTTGGTATTGGGGTAACGGATTTTAGAGATGACTTCAGGTGGTGTTTGGATACGTATTGTAATGACCAAAGGAAGGTGGGTGTGTGGTGACAGCTCTGAGTCAATAAAGAAGCGTTGGAGGTGGACCCAGCTGAGTCCTGGGGAAGCAGCCCTCACGGGAAAGAGGTCAGTGACCCTACACTTGGCCAGCTTAGTTCTCTGCCATTAAACACACGTTGGCATCTTTGGTGAGAGTTCCTGCTTGACTAACCAGCTGGAAAATGGAGTATTTAAGTGGGAAGATCAGTCTCTAACTACCTTGTCTTTCTCAGGGAGTGTTATGGGGCGAATGTGTCTCAGACCATGACCTAATTTGGATATAATTAGTTAAGATGACGAAGTAGGGTGTCCAATATTACTGGTGTCCTTGTCAGAAGGGGACCCTGGGACACAGGCTTCCAGGGAGAAGGTGGGTGAACGTGAGAGCAGAAACTGGTGATTCTTCTCCGGCCGAGGACTGCCAGCCATGAGCAGAAGCGGGGAGACGCCTGGAGACTTCCTCGCCCGGGGCCTTCGAGGGCCTCCAGGCTGTGTGAGAATCTGGTTCTCTCACAGCCCCTGGCCTGGGGCACGGGGCTCTGGCCGTCCTGGGAAGGTGATGCCGGCAGAAGAGGAAAGGAGAACATGGCAGACGTACCAGGAGGGCGCCGACCAGAGGGCTTTCCGTCGGGAGCCGCTGGCGCCTCTGGGCGCTCGGGCCCTGCAGGCCTCCTCCCTCGAGCTGGTTTGAGCTGGAGTTTTGGAGGCTGCAATGTCTGCTTCCGGGCCCTTCTGCTGTGTGGGCGTCGCTTGTGTAGGAGGCCTTGTTTCGTCTTTAAAGATACGTCCTCGAGGGTGAGGGTGAATCTCCCTTGGGTTATGTCACCGGCATTTTACGTTTGGGTGGGAACCTCGCTTCGGCCGCCGACGGGCGTTTGCCTTCTTTGTGGACCGTTTGCTGTCTGTTGCGAGAAGCAGCCAGTGCATGTGGGGTTCCGTTCAGGACTACGTGTCCGTTGTGGTCAGCCTGGAACCCGGAGCCCTGCTCGGGTGCGTCCCGCCCGGTGGCCGCTCGGCCAGACAACTGCCGTCTCTTCCGCCCGCGCACTCTGCCTGACTTCCGCGGGCGTGTTTCTGCCGGCCACCTGGGTAACTGTCCCGTTCTTGCCCCCACAGAGTCCGTAGAGGAGCAACAGCAAGGCTTCCAGATGAACAACCGAAAGGAAGACATGGAGATTGCGTCCCATTACCGGCACCTGCTGCGGGAACTGAACGAGCAGCGGCAGCACGGCGTCCTGTGCGATGTGTGCGTCGTGGTGGAGGGCAAGGTCTTCAAGGCGCACAAGAACGTCCTGCTCGGCAGCAGCCGCTACTTTAAGACGCTGTACTGCCAGGTGCAGAAGACGTCCGAGCAGGCCACGGTCACGCACCTGGACATCGTCACGGCGCAGGGCTTCAAGGCCATCATCGACTTCATGTACTCTGCCCACCTGGCCCTCACCAGCAGGAACGTCATCGAGGTGATGTCCGCCGCCAGCTTCCTGCAGATGACGGACATCGTGCAGGCCTGCCACGACTTCATCAAGGCCGCGCTGGACATCAGCATCAAGCCCGACGCCTCGGACGAGCTCTCCGAGTTCGAAATCAGTGCCCCTCCCGGCAGCAGCACGGACGCCCTCATCTCGGCCGTGATGGCGGGACGGAGCATCTCCCCGTGGCTGGCCCGGCGCACCAGCCCCGCCAATTCTTCCGGAGACTCGGCCATCGCCAGCTGCCACGAAGGGGGCAGCAGCTACGGGAAGGAGGACCAGGAGCCCAAGGCTGACGGCCCCGACGACATTTCTTCGCAGCCGCTGTGGCCCGGGGACGTGGGCTACGGGTCTCTGCGCGTCAAGGAAGAGCAGATCTCCCCGTCTCATTACGGAGGGAGTGAGCTCCCTTCCTCCAGGGACGCGGTGATACAGAACTCTTTCTCGGAGCAGGCTGGCGGGGACGGCTGGCAGCCCACGGGTCGCAGGAAGAACCGGAAAAACAAAGAGACGGTCCGGCACATCACACAGCAGGCGGAGGGCGATAGCCGGGCCGGCTCCCCGGTGGCCCCTTTCCTTTCGACGTCCGGGTGGCCATTCGGCGGCCGCGACTCAAGTAAGCCTTTTGTTTTCGTGGGCGGGGCTCAGACGCTGGCGGCCCAGACGCGTTGCTTGTGCTGCAGGGGAACCAGTGTGGGCCAGCCTCACACCGGGGCCTCCCACGGGCCGCCTCCTTTTGCAGCAAATTATGTGAGTGCAGGGAGTGTGACTCTGGGTGCCCCCGTGTCCCTGGTGCACAGAGGCCGCTTGATGATGTAGGGCTTCTCTGTCGCCGAGGGGTCGGTAGCTGGAAAAGTGGGTGACGTCTGGTGCGGGGGCAGTTTGAGGGTCTGTGTTCCTTTATCCAGGGAGTGTTTCGTCAACACTGCTTAGGAGAACTTAATTTTAAAAGGTTGAAACGTGAAAATGCTAAGCGGTGCAAAAGTGCATCAGGTGAGGTGACGTGAAGGTGGGTTGGGACCCCACCCCACACCTCAGACCCTCACGGTCCCGTGGCCTCAGCTCTGCGTTTTCTGTCCCCACACCGGGGTCTTGGTCACTGTTGTGAGTGTTGGACAGGCCGTCACACGCACCTGTTTTATCCCTGGTAAAAAGCTTGTCTTCAGCTGGGGGGACTTGAAGACTTCCGCCTGAAAAGCCCCCCTCGCAGGGAGGGATGTTTCCTTGTTTCCAGTAAGTGCGGGTCCAGTGGTTCAAAGTAATACATGTTTTTTCTCGCAGCCGCCGGATGTTGCTGTGCTACGCGGGGAGGGGGCGCTGAGCACGCGTCAGACCCTGTGCGTCAGGTTCAAGGTGGCTCTAAGCTCAGCTTTGCGGAAGCTGGTCCTCGCACCCTGGATGGTAGTTTTGTGCCTGTCTCCCAGACAGCGGATGATACGTTAAGTGTTTGTTGAAACACCAGACACCGTCCTGGTCCTGGGCGCGTAACGGCTACTGTTACGCATAAGCGCCCTTCCAAGTGGCGGACTGGGGGGCAGGCTCCCTCCACCCCCAGCCCAGCCCCGGGTGCACTGGGGTCCAGAGGCTGAGGAAGGGTCTTCGTGGGAACAGAGTTGGTCCAGAGCAGGATAGAAGCTTCTTAGCAAGTTCTCGTCCAGGGGAGGCCCCTCTGGGAAGGTCACAAATCACCTGCAACACGAGAACGGACAGGCGTGAAGGCAGCAAGCTAGGGTCATAGCCCTGGAAAGTGTCACAGTTGCCAAGCATCCTGTGCTTGGGGGCAGGAAGGAAGCTTCCCAGGCAGGGCCGGCAGGCCCCTGGACATTCTGGCTCCCACGCTCAGCTCTCCATGCGTTAGCTTTTATTATCATGGTGAGATATACGTGCCGTAACCTCTACTGTTTTAACCATTTCTGAGTCTATAATTTATTGGGATTAAATACGTTCACACTGTTACGGCAACCATCATTACCATTTATCTACCAGACCGAGACTCTGTACCCGTTGAACGGAACCTCCCCGAGACACGCTGTCACCTGTGTTGTCACTCTCTGTCACTGTGTGTTCCCAGCCCAAAGCACAGGGCCAGACCCCTGAATGCTCACTTCAGGTTGGTCGAAACACAGCCTTTCGACCTCGGGCTGGATGGCTCACTGCCGCGGGGGTGTCCCGGGTGCCCTAGGGCAGCAGCAGCTCTGACCTCCGTCCACTAGATCCAGTAGCCACCCACCCCTAGTCTGGCGACAGCAGAAGTGTGTCTGGACGTTGTAAAGGTCCCTGATGGGCAGCACCCCAGAACTGCTGGAGGTTCACTGGAGAAGAAGGTTAAGTGTCTGAGCTGCTCGAAGAGCCGTCTCCCTGCTGGCTGTCTGTGGGGAGAGGACACTCCGTGTGCTCCAAACTGTTCATAACCTCTCACCGGCTCTGACCGAAATCTGAGAAGCAGTCTGTGGCACATGACCTAAGGACAGCTGCGTCGTGTCCAGCCTTCTGGGCCAGTCGGTGCCGCAGTCCCGTCCTGGCGAGTCCCGTCCTGGGTGTCGAGGGCCGCCCAGCAGGCTGTGACGCCGGGGGGCCTTGAGGTTGAGGGCCCATCAGCGCAGTAAGGAATGTGCTCTCCTCAGGCCTGTAGGTTTGAGGCTTTGAGTGCAGTAGTCAAGCAGAAGGTGTTTTTAGATTCCAACAAGTGACTTCGACCGTGTACTTTTGTTAATGTCTTAAATCCCCTGGGTTTCCAAGGCAACTGTGAACAGCTTCTGTTAGATTATTCTGAGCTGCTGAGGCAGGGATGTGGGGTTGGAGGCTCGCATAGGGTGGTTTCTGCCCTTGGTGGTGGTGGTGGTTTATCCCTCCATCCTGGCCCTGGGGCTGGGCTTGGCAGCTCAAATTGTGATTCCCAGTGGGGGCCGGTTTGTTTCCACTAAAGATTCCTTACCTCTTCGGGAAGAATGCCTTTAAATTCTCCTACTTGCAGGAGCAAAGGCCCTGTTCCAGAAGAACTGTCAGGTGGTTTTCGCACATCCCTCAGAGGCTCGGATGCTCGGCTTTGCCGCCAGGCCCGCCTGTGTCCCCGGCTTGGCTTTGGTGATTCTGAGGCCTCTTGGCGTTGGAGAGTGATTTTTTCCAAAAGGGCCAAGAGCATGTGAACCTAGTGGCCTCCGAGGTGTCGTTGGAATTCGCTCGTACGGTCACTTGTGTGGCAGCTTGGGGGAAGTGGTGTCCACACGCACAGGTAGGTTGCACGTACTCGGCCGCGTCCTCCTCGGGTCCCGGCCTCCCCCCTCGCGTGTGACCCCACGGCGGCCACAGACCCCCAGGAGGCGATCTGTAGCCGCTGGTTCACAAGCGGGAACGGGAAGGGCCCAGGCGCTCGTCCTAATGTCCCACACACGGCCTAAAAAGTTCCACCAAAAAAGAGAGTTCTGGAGCCAGGATAAAATGGGTCTGTTTTGTAAAGTAAATGTTTCTGCCTGAACTTCTGTAAAGTTGGATCTTGACATAGTGGGATCTTGAAGAACACGTTTGGGTGGGTGAAGGTGGTCTCTGTAGGCTCCCAGCCGACCCCTCATGCCCTTGCAGCATTTCCTGGGCAGGGAGGGGGCAGGTGCACCACCTGTCAGGCCGAGGTCGTCATGGGGGCTGAAGTGGGGGCACCAGATGGGAGGGGAGACATCCCCCACTGCCCGTCCTCAAGTACGTGAGGGTGCAGGGGGGCTTGTTCGAGAAGCGGTGACCCTTTCGAGTTTGTCTGAGTTTCCCTGCATGTCGGGTCGTGACCCGCCTGCAGGCGTGAAGGGTGAACGGAGCGCCGGGCGCCCTGATCCTCCGGTCAGTCTGTCCACTTCCGCGACAGGTGCCCTTTCTGCTGCCGACAGTCCAGCATCCGGCTCAGTGTGGTGTTTGTGACTTTTGGGTAGAAGAGCCTGAATGCAAAGCGGCAGCACGTCTCTGGGACTTTGGCTCCCGGACGGGTGGGCCCGTTCCCGAGACCCTGTCACCCCTGCCCTTCACCCCTTCCTCAAGAGGTGGAGCCCATTGTAGCTGCCGCCCGAAGTTTCCCCTTCCGACAGGAACAGGACCGTGTGGAGCCGGTGCCCGCTGGCCCTTTGCTGTCTGGCTGGTGGCAGGTGGCGCCCTCGTGGTTGCGGTGTTGGGCGAGAGCGCAAACCCTGGCGGCCGTGCCAGGAGGTGGCGGGAAATGCTGGCGACTCAGAGCGGGCCGAACGGTGGCAGGAGCCAGCTGCCTGCGCCGTGCGGTCTTCTGGGAAGGGGCCCCGCGGGTGGAGGAGCCTGGGGGTCGTGTCCTGTGACCTTTGGCTCAACAACGCCCAAGGCCATGATTTTGAATCACTGTCCTGATTCAAGACCCTTATGAACTCGGCTCTGCTGAGCTGCTGGTGTAGCTCAAATGCAGGTGCTCCCTTTGCATCTGGATTTTCTAGAATATCGCCTTCGTGAAGGATGAGTCCTTGAAGGGCTCTCACGGGCATCAGGCTCAGCCTGGTGCCTGAGGGAGCTGGGAGGACGTCCCACCTGGAGCCACCGGGCGGACGAGCCGTAGCGTGTCCCGGGCTGCTGCAGGTCAAGGCAGACCACGTCGTGAGGCCGTGGCAGGCTGGAGCCAGAGGAGAAGGTGCTTCTGGAAGCCCCAGGAGTCGGGCAGCACTCCAGGCTCAGGCGACACAGGGAGCCCAGCAAAGGCTCGCACTCAGGATCCCCGAAGTGCGGCCCACGAGGGAGGGGGATCTCAGTGGAATGTGCCTGAGTTGGTGTGATTGCCATTTTGCTAGGCAGCCGGGGAATGTGTTTTTGCACGGCCCGTGAGCACCTCGTTGTGCTCTAGGGTTGTGCGGAAAGGAGCCTGTCCCCTCTCCGAGTGCAGGGGGCCGCCCCCAGCAGCTTACCGGAGCTCAGGCTCTTGTGCCTGTCCCATCCGCAGGGAGCCTCCGCTGCTCTGTGGTCGGTTCGCAGATGTGTAGCCGTCTCACTGGATCCTGTCTCGATTTGAACTTGAGGGTGTTTCCACCGCATGAACGCGCACTGCCCACCCCCGTGCCAATGTGGATGGCCTCTGGTTTGGGCTGTGACAGTCACCGCTGCCACACCTTCCAGCGCTTCTGGACGTGCTTCTCCTGCTGTATTCTGGAGGTGCTTCTCGGGGGTGCGGGGGTTTCCTACAGCTGCCGCGAGAAGTTACCGTGTGCCCCGTGGCCTCACTATCTTCCAGCTCTCAGAAGTCGGGGGTGGGGTGGCAGGGCTCCTGCGTTCCTTCTAGAGTCTCAGGGGAGGACATTTCCTGGCCTTCTCCAGCTTCTAGAGGCCCTGTCTTCCTTGAGTTCCCCCCCCCCACCCCCCGCCACCCTCTTCCCCTTAGAAGGACCCTTGTGTTGACACGGACCCACCCGGATAATCTGGGACAGTCGTCCGCCTCAGGGCCCCTAACTCCATCCTTCGTGCCGCATGAGGTCGCCCACTCACAGGCCCTGGAGATGGGGACCTGGACGTCTAAGGACCGCGATGCCTACCCCATGGCGCATACGTGTCATTAGCAAGGTTTTGTGGTGAAAATTGCCATTCTTTTTTTCTGTTCCTTGAAGCATGATATGCATGCAGTAAACTGCACAGATTTCGAGTGAACAATTTCGGGTTGAACAATTTCTTGTTTCTCTCTTTAACATTTTATTGGGGAAACATTTATTCTTAGAGAAAAGGTTAAAAAAAAAAAAAAGAAAACGAGCCGTCTACCAGCCAGATTCTTCACTTAATGTTTTGCTACATTTGCTTTATTGTATGTTTATTCACCTAATCGTCCAAAAACACATCTTATTTTTTGGTGCCTTTCAAACTACCTGGCAGATCAGTATATTTCATTCCAGAGCACGGCAAGTTTTTCATTGGGGTTCGGTCCGTGTGCACACTCCCACGCCCTGCACACACCAGGCCCGCCGCACCCCTTGACCAGTCTAGACAAATGCGTGCGCCTGAGCCCCCTCGGAGCAGAGTGTCCCCTCCGCCTCCGGCCATCGGTCCCTGCCCCAGCCCCGCGGCCCCTAACCTGACTTTTTCTGCCGTGGGTCGACCTAGCCTGTCCAGCGCTTTGTCTGGACGAAACCTCGTGTCCCACGAGCCACATCACGGAGTACGTGCTCCCCACTCACACCTGCATGGCTGTGCCTCGTGTCCCAGCCTCTTGTCTGGGCCAGCCACCTGCCAGCCACCTGGCACCTGGGCAGTAGCCAGGTTTTGCCGTTGTGAGTAAGACTCCCGCGAACACTTTCAGCAAAAGCCTGTTTTGTGGACGTGTTTTCATTTCTCTCGAGCAAATACCTCGGAGTGCAGTGGCTGGGTCTCAGAGGACAGGTGACTTTAGCTTTATAAGAAGTTGCCAGACTTTTTCCTGAGCGTCCGCACCCCCCACATCCTCCATAGCTTGGCGTGTGGTCTTTTTTTCTTTTTTTCAGTTTATTTATTTATTTTGAGAGAGAGAGCGCGAGAGAGCATGAGCAGGGGAGGGGCAGAGAGAGAGGGAGGGAGAGAGAATCCCAAGCAGGCTCTGTGCCGTCAACGCAGAGCCCGACGCGGGTCTTGAACTCACAAACCGTGAGATGGTGACCTGCTGAAACCGAGAGCCCATGCTTACCTGACTGAGCCCCCGGGCGCCCCATGTGTTGTCTTTTTAATTGTAAGTGCCCTGGGCGGTGAGTTGGATGAGTTTTGACAACCGCGGCCACCTCTGCCATCTGGATAGAGAACACTTTCACTGCCGGGAAGGACCCTCCTGCCCTTTCCACTCACCCCCCCCCCCCAGACACGGACGGGACCCGCAGACCTCCCCCGCCACAGCCGCCACCAAGGACCCCGGGGTGCTGCCCTCCCCGATCTTTGGCAGCGGGCAATCTGCCCGCGCGTCTGGGATTTCCGCTTGCCTGTGAGGTTTTTGCCGTTGCCATGGGTGTCAGGGGTCATCTTGTATTTCCAGAACTAGAATTGGTGTTCTGTTCCCCGGCTGTCGCCCCGGTCCTGCTGGTGGACGTTCCTTGGTAAACTTGCAGCATTCTGGAGCGAGTGGGGTGGCTTCTCCTCCCTCCCCTTGGCGGCTCCCTCGTGGGCCACGTGGTTGCTCTTGTCTCCCTGTTTATCAGTCACTCGCCTGGCTTTCGTTGCGAGGGTCCCACCAGGCTGGCTTGTGCCGTCAGGTTTGAGGCTTTGGCTGTGGGGAGCCCCGCTTGGACCTGCCCCCGACGCTCTGTCTGCTTTGCCCGAGTGTCTGCTCGAGTCTTGAGGGCCTTCTCATCGCAGCTGAGTATCCTTGCTGTGTTCTGGGCGCAAGGCCCTCACCAGGCGTGTGCTCTGCAGACATTCCCGGTCTTTGTTTCATGTTTTCATTTAACGTTGTTTTGGAGGAGCACGCGTTTCACATTCTGATGAAGCCCGAATTGCGAACTTTTTCTTTAACGGCGCATACTCCTTGGGTCCTATCGCAGACATCTCTGCTGAGCCCTGTGTGCTTTTCCTGGAAGCTTGACAGATTTCGTTGTGATGCTCCGGTCTGTGGTTCGGATTGATTTTCGTATGTAGGTGCCTCGTTCCGATACTGTTTGCCAGAAGCTGGTCTTTTACCCACTGAATTACCCTGCTGACAGAGCGAGGAGGTAAATTCTAGATGAAGTGCACACTTAATCTTTCTGAACTGGATTGTACCCTATTCGGGTGTGATTTGGGCTGTGACCAGCTGCTGGGGGGGGACAGTGCCCTGGCGGTGCTGGCTGTCCATCCCACTGGTGGTGTTGGCACAGGGCACACACTGGGTGCCCGTTTGGTGGGCGAGACAGGGCTGTGACATCTACACCAACACTGTCAAACGCACCTTGTGACCATTTTGGGGAATTGTGAAGAGTGGAGGTTTGGGGAGACGTTCGAAACCGGGTGCTGGCTCTCGACCAGACCGTGCCCCCGAAGACACCCTGGTTGTGAGGTCAGCGCCCCTCACCCTCCCGACCCTCCTGCCTCCACGACAGCCGTGTCCCCCCAGACTCTAGGCCTCGCGTGGCTGGAACCCACACTTTCCTCTTCCGAATCTGCTCATACCCCACTTTGCAACTAACACTGCCTGATCTAGTTTGATCATTTAAACATTCTCCTTATTTTCATCATAATCTCTTTTCTGCTTTTAGCTAAAGATTGTGATCTAAATTTTCAAGTATTAAGATGTATCATTTGTAGAAGAGAAAAAAACACTGTATTTCCCTCTAGAATAAAACCTTTACATGTAACATGTAGCCCTTACAATTAAATGTTGGTATTTTTAATCCTGTTTGCTCCATTTATTATTTTTTTTTATTTATTTTTTTTATTTTTTTAATTTTTTTTTTCAACGTTTATTTATTTTTGGGACAGAGAGAGACAGAGCATGAACGGGGGAGGGGCAGAGAGAGAGGGAGACACAGAATCGGAAACAGGCTCCAGGCTCCGAGCCATCAGCCCAGAGCCTGACGCGGGGCTCAAACTCACGGACCGCGAGATCGTGACCTGGCTGAAGTCGGACGCTTAACCGACTGCGCCACCCAGGGGCCCCATGTTTGCTCCATTTATTAAAAAGAGGTCAGTGGGGTGCCTGGGTGGCCCAGTCAGCTGAGCATCCGACTTCGGCTCAGGTCATGATCTCGCGGTCCAGTGGGTTCGGGCCCCACATCGGGCTCTGTGCTGGCAACTCGGAGCCTGGAGCCTGCTCTGGATTCTGTGTCTCCCTCACTCTCTGCCCCTCCCCCACTCATACTCTGTCTCAAAATAAACATAATAAAAAAATTTTTTTAAAGTTGCCCCAAAACTCAAGATGATGAAAACTATCACTTTTTATCAAAAAGATTCACCTTGTTGGGGCGCCTGGGTGGCTCAGTTAAGCACTGGACTCTGGATTTTGGCTCAGGTCATGATCTCACAGTCGTGAGACCCAGCCTGAGTCAGGCTCTGCACAGATAGGCTCTCTGCCCCTCCCCCCACTCACACATGTGCACACGCGCTCTCTCTCTCTGTCTCAAATAAACAAACTTAAAAAAAAAAAACAACTCAGGGGCACCTGGGTGACTTGGTTAAGCGTCTAACTTCAGCTCAGGTCATGATCCTGCAGTTTGTGGGTTCAAGCCCCACATCGGGCTCTGTGCTGACTGCTCGGAGCCTGGATCCTGCTTCGGATTCTGCGTCTCCCTCTCTCTGTGCCCCTCCCCCGCTCAAGCTCTGTCTCAAAAATGAATAAACATTAGAAAAAATAATAAAAGAGGTTGGCATCAGGAAGTTACCCTGCGTGCCTTTCTGTCGCTCATGCAGCTGGCGTGTGGTCACTTCTCTCTGCCACACACGTGTGACGTGTCTGCCGGGAGCCATGTGTCACGTTGACGCCATGTCTTGGGGGCAGGGTCTTCCTGGAAACAGAGCTGTTGTCAGTGTTCTGTCCAGAGGCAGCATAGCTTGTGTGCCACCCACACATGTGCGTGTGAGCGACTGCGTCTGTCTGTGCATTCGGGGGGGTGTGAGTGAGCGCGTGTGCACACAAGCGTGTGACGGTCCCAGATGAGGGAAGACCCTACGTTACTAACTTACAAGTGAATCTTGGGAACTCAGCCCGCTTTTCAGACTGAGGTTGGACGCTTGGTGCGCTCGCCAGCTTTTTCTAAACAACGTAGCCTGAGTCCAAGGTTCAGGCGGCCTCCGTCTCACGTTCCAGCCTCCTGGACGTGGCGTTTATTCCAGAACCTCCCTGCACAGACGAGCCGTAGCCCGGGGTGGGGGCGTCCTTGCCAGGCCCGGGATGCGCAGGGTGGGCCCTGTGAGGGGCGCAGAGGGCTGCTTGAACATCTGTCCTTGAGGTTCCTGGTGGAACTCACCGGGGCTCAGAAGGGTCATCGGCCTGCACGCACCGCCTTGGCTTTCCGGGTCTGCGACCGGGACAGCGTGTGTCAGTGCCTCATGCCTTTCTGCGGCTGGGCAGTAGTCCCCCGTGAGGATGGGCCGTCTCGTCCGTCCGTCAGCCGCTGCTGGATGCGGGCCGTTTCCTCTTTCTGACTGTTGTGACCCATGTCACTGTGAGTGTGCACGTGGGTCCCCACTGCTCCGGGCACCGGCTCCTCCAAGGGGCGTCAGGCTCTCCCCCAGCGGCCGCGCCATGGGACGATCGCAGGGGAGAAGGCTCCGGTTCCCGCACGTCCTTCTCAGCCCTCGTCACCGTCTGACACTTGGGGTGCAGTGGCCTCGCGGTGTGGCTCGGGTGCGTTTCCCTGAGGACTGAGGGTGTCGGATGCTGCTCACCGGTCATTTCTGGATCTTCTTTGGAGGAGTACCTACTCAGGTCCTTTGCCCACTTTAGAATCGGGTTGTCTCCTTATTGAGTTGGAAGCGTCGGTAACTCTTCTGAACAGGATCTCGAGTCGGATCTGTGATCTGCAAACATTCTCACGGCTTGTCGTCTTTCTTCCTTTCCTTTTTTCAAAAAAAATTTAAAGTTTATTGTGGGGGTGGGGGACGTGGGGGACGGAGAGTGTCAAGCAGACTCCGAGCGGCCAGCACGGAGCCCGACACGGGACCTCGAGATGATGATCTGAGCTGGAATCGAGTCAGACACTCAGCCGACTCAGCCCCCAGGTGCACCCCCTTTTAAGCCTCTAAGCGGACCCCACACCCGCCCTGGGGCTTGAACTCAGGACCCCGAGATCGAGTGTGGCTTGCTGCTCCGACGGAGCCAGCCGGGAGCCCCATCTCGCTTCTCCATAGCCTCCTCTGAGACGTCGGAGGTGTTAGTTTTGCCAGAGCCCGATGTGTCCGTCTGTTGCTGGCACTCGTGGTGTCGTATCCCGGAGCCCATCGCCAAAGCTGAGACCCTGGAGGTTTTCCGAGAGCCTGTGCTCGTGGCTCTTCGGTCCTGGACCCCTGCTCCGTGTCGCCTCTTCTCTGAGAGGTGAAAACACTGCAGGAACGTGACAGCCCCTGTCCCGTATCCCCCACCGTGCTGAGTGGAGCTCCCGCCCGAGGCCGCGGCCTCGCCGCCGTCCCGGGGCAGGCGAGGGGCCTCCGCCAGCAGGACGGGGGTGGGCTTGGCAAAAGCAGCTGGGTGCTCAGACAGCCCACCACCCTGGCTTCTCCTAAACGTGCCTGTTTCCAATTGGAGAGTCTTAAATGACCTGCGTGTCCTCTGTGTGTTTGCTCCCCCAGGCGCGGACCTGACTGTCGCCGAAGCCAGCAGCTCTGACAGCCGCGGGGAGAGGGCTGAGCTGTACAGCCACGTGGACGAGGGTCTCCTGGGAGGAGAGGCCAGCTACCTGGGCCCGCCCCTCACCCCCGAGAAGGACGAGGCACTGCAGCAGGCCGCCGCGGTGGCCAACCTGCGGGCGGCACTCATGAGTAAGAACAGCCTGCTGTCCCTCAAGGCGGACGTGCTCGGGGACGACAGCTCCCTGCTGCTGGAGTACCTGCCCAAGGGCACCCACTCTCTGTCCCGTAAGTGCGTGGCCGAGTGCAGAGGTGGTGCGGGAGGGATGCGCACCGCACAGTCGGGGGGGGGGGGGTCACTGCTCTGGCCTGGCGTCACGTGGTGGAGAAGGTGGTTGATGGGCGGTTGTCAGGGCAACAGCAAGTACTTGTTCGAAGGCTTCAGGCCAAAATCACTGAGCTGCTGGCATCTGAGCCAAAACCCACATCAGGCTTACAGGTGTGCCCTGGGCGCCCCGAGCGCGCCGTCTGCGAGGTGGGACCCGCAGGGGGCCTTCGTGCGAAGGGACAGACTCGGGCTCCCTCTGCTGGCCCTGGTCCCACCTCAGAGTGCCTGTCGTCCGCAGGGGAGAGATGTGCGCATATCCGTGCTTTGTCTCCGCTAGATGATGCTGGTCACACGTGGTCACACGTGAGTGTTTAAAGGCCTAGGGTGCCCACTCCGTAAATGTCTCCGGCCGAACTCCAGTTGTCCCGAAGCAAATGACAGACCAGCCTGAGAAGCAGCTAAAGGGGCAGCAGAGCCGTGGGCCCCCGGGACGTCCTTCTCCCAACCAGACTCGAGGGCGTTTGGCTTTTACGTGTAACCGGCCATGAGCCACACACGCTCTGGGTGCCAGCCCGAGAGCGAGCCACACACGCTCTGAAGATCCGTTCTGGGGGCGCTCGGGGACCGTGGCGGCCACCCAGTGCCCTGGAGGAGGCAGCCACACTGTCTCTGGCCGTCCTGGGATTAGCGCAGTGTGTGGTTAGTGCCCCCCGTGGGTGCCGGAGGGGACAAGGCCCGGGGGGCTCCCCCCACAGCGGAAGGCGCTGAGTGTAGCAGGGGTGCAGGGGCCTGCGGTGCGAGCGTGCGGGGCACGAGAGACGGCCCGTGTGGACGCCGTGGTCTCCCGAGCGCCCCTGCAGGAAGTAGGTCCATCATCTGTGTTCGGGGTTTGGGAAGGGCAACCTGTTTTCATGTTCAATGTAAAAAAACAGTATTTTTACAACTCTGTTTTCGTGAGCGCTGAAATTTCCTAAGATTTTGTGTTGGAGTGATGAAAATCACTATGGCTAATAAAGACTAAAAGTGGGAACGATGTTTCTGTTCACTTTATTTCCCTGGACTTAAGGAGCCGTTGCCATATTCTGAGCAGCCTGGGTGCCGTGGTCGGTTCACGGGACTTGGCTGTGAAGTCAGACCCAAAGCCGAGTACCTCGCTGACGGGCCGCCTGGCTTTGGGCACGCTCTGACAGGCGTGTTGAAGCTCATTTCCCCAGCTGAGAACCGCATCACACGGTCGTTGTGACTTTAAAACACAGTAGTGTCTGTGGACCCTCAGATGTGTGAGCAGAGAGTGGCTGACGTGCTCCCACACGTCGGTCCTGCCCCGTCTCGCGTCAGACCTTGTGCTGCGGGCAGAGGCTCCGGGCCGGACCATCCCAGGACACTTGACGGGTGCTGGGGGCGCCTGGCTGGGGGTCGGCGGGACAGGTTTTGTGGATCTCATGGAAGGAGAGCAGGGGGATGCTCCGGGGAACGGGTGGCTGTGTGGGGAGGTGGGGGCACGCTCGTTCTGTACCCCTCACACGCTCCTCACGCGTGCGTGCGCACCGTGCGTCACAGACCGTGGGCAGCCCGACCGGTGCCGCCGAGGGTGACTTTGGAACAAGGGACGGTCGTCGGTGCTTTTCACGGTCACCCTATCTGCCAGGCTTTGCCTCCAGCGTGGCCTTGTCCAAAAGGCCTTTGGTGCAACTGTGCTGGGAGCCACCCTGGGCCAGGCAGTGGGCCTCGTGCCGGGGGGGCTGGCCCCCCACTCCTGGGGGTCCCGTGTGGGCCCGGACCCTCCCGCGGCAGCCCTCCCATCTCGCGGGTAGACGTTTCTCCTCAGACCTGCCTCGTCCCGGGTGGTCACCACACACTGTGTTAACGCGTCGCGATGCTGGGCGCGTGTGTGACTGTCAGAGACGTCACACGTTGGAGGGAGCGGAGAGCCCGGCAGTGGGACCCTCTACCGTTTATTTTTAGTACGTCTGTGACAAGTTCCAGGCAAAGTCTCTCAGTGGGTTTTGCTGTTCTGTTATTTCTGTTATGTTTTAATCTTGCTTTTCCTATTCTAAATTCCCCATTTTTCTTGTATGAACCTACCAGAGGCAGAGGGGCCAGAGAACAGGGTGCAAAAGTGGGTTATTTTAAAACGCTGTTTTCTGACATCCCAAGTAAAGTCTGCGACCGGGTATTTGTGGCATCGAGGAATGAAAATACCCAGGTAAAAACCTTGTTTCCCAAAACGTCGTGGTTGGCCGCCGGCCCCTGCCCCGCCCCCCACCGCCCTGTCCCTGGCAGGTGGCTTCGAGGAATCGGACGGACGGAGGCCGAGCTGCCGTCCGGGGTTAGGAGGGCTTTGTGGCAACCTGTCCAGCACCCGCTTTCCAGGTGTTTGTCCCCGCGAGCGTGTCAGTGTTGGTGTGTGGCCTGGGCCACTGCTACACGTTTCCCGCCCCGAGAAGGGGCCAAAGCGACTCCTCTGTGCTGTCTGCTCGGCGGTGCCCGGTTGACTGGCACGGTCTCTCCGGGCGCCCGTGGCCAGGGGTCAGGCTCAGAACCCCATGCCGGTCACCCTCCACGACCACTGCTGGTTCCTAGACGCATCCTCACGGGCGGGAGCGAGTGTTCTGTTCGGCGGAACGCGGCCTAGCAGGGCCTGGCTCCGGCGACTTGGTCCCGCGCCTCCCTCCTCACCCCCCAGCGCCGGCTCAGCCTGGAGACGTGTTCCCGGAGCCCCAGGCACCAGCCGGCAGCTGACGTCTCCAGCCCGGTGGGCAAGCGGTGCGTGTGCCCGAGCCTTCGACGGCACCTCCGAGGAGGCGTGCTGATAGCAAAGCTCTGGGGTGAAACGCCCGGGCTCCACCAGCCCAGGGCCACCCCTCAGCTCAGGCGGGCGCAGGGGCCTCTGTTTCCTCCTCGGGTGGCTCAGAAGGGCAGGGGCCGGGGCTGCGGCGTGAGGCGTCCCCAGAGCCTGGTCTGGCGTGAGAGGCGGGCAGTGCCAGAAGGCCAGGCCGCGGTAGCTCCAGCCTCCCTGGGCGGGTTGTTGATGATTCACGTGTTGTTACATGATTTCTGGGGCGCCCCAAATGGGTCCACGTCCCAGCGGACGTGGGCTCGTAGCCGGAGAAGCGAGAGGACGGTGTGGTGCGAGCCTCGAGCGGCTGTGCGGGGTGGGGTCCTGCCCCTGCTCGCTGGGCCTTCCGGAGGCGGGACGTGCTAGGGCACAAGGCCTGGCCGTGGCGGTTCGGCGAAAGAAAGGGAAACAGTTGCAGGTGTGTAAATCAAGGGGCCTGCCACACGTGCAGGCAGGGCACCAGTGGTAACCAGCAGCCAGCATTCACGGTTCCCCCTGGGCGGTCCGGAACCTTCTAGGGGAGGTTGAACGGGTCTAATTGCATTGGCTTGGCTGTTAGGGTTTTCGGACAGTTTCATTTCTAGATCAACGGTCTAACTGATTAAAGGACCTGCTCGTGTTGATTTGGCGTAACTTGGTTCTTCTGCTCTTCCCGAGTTCCAGGGGTAGGCCAGCACCGCACCTGCTCACGGTCCTGCTTCACTGAGTAGAGACTGAGAAGCATGGGCTGTGGCCCCAGACTCGGCCCCGCGGGGTTTGGGAGCGTGCGCTGGTCTGACGGGGACCTTGACGCGGGCGTCGCCTTCCTGGGCCTTGAAAACTGCCACGGAACCGAGCTGCTGGAGCGGCCCGCCGCGGTCCAGGAGGGTGGGCGCCTCGTAAAGCCGCCACATCCCCCCCAGGAGCTGAGAAGGCCCTGCCGTCGTTGGTGTTCAGTCGGTAGATACCACGTGTGAGGGACGAGCTGAGGGTTTCCCCTGGTGCTTACGGGCGGGCGCTGTCATGTCTGGGCGCAACGCGTGCCACGTTCCCTCCAGCTCTTCACGGGGAGGGAAGCCTCAAAAGAACGTGGCGTGGCCGCGGGCGGGGGCTTCTGCGTGGGCCCCGGAGCCGCCGGGCTGTGCCCGTCCCTGCGTGACCCAGGCCGGCCCCGACGTCCAGGAGCACTTTGTGGGGAACAGCGGAACCGTTTTCTGTTCTGACTGTGGTTAAAGATTATTTCCTATCTTGCGTAAAAAAATGAATCAGGGACCTTTTCTTGATTCTGGATTGACCCTGGAATTTTAAGCGACTTCTTGCAAAGAGGCACTGGATGATGTCACCGCACTTCTAGAGAAACACCCTGCTCGACACACCTTGAAGTACTTCGCGGAAGATCGTTTCTCAAGGCCACAGGTGCACGTGTGCTTGTGTTTGCACCACGTGTCCTCACTTTCTGTGCTAGAACCCTCTGTCGTAATCATTTTGCTTCTGGGAGAGAGACCCAGAACGCAGACAAGTCGCACACGGAGACCCCGGCTGTTTGGGGGTGGTGAGCTGATAAAAATACCCAAACACCGGCCCCCGGCGAGAACCAGGCTTCGTGCATAGCAGTGCTCTGCTCGCGGCATCAGGATCAAGGACAGCGCTCCCGGAACTCTCCAAAACAAGCCACCAGCAGGTGTCCATTCACGTGGGTGAGACTCGTTTCCTGTGTTCCCAGGGCCTGGCACCAGCCCCAGTCACTCTTGGGGGGATGCTCATCGCAGAGCAGAGGCCCCTCCCTCTGGCCCCTCCACCCTCCACTCAGAGCCCGGGATGCCTGCTCTGGTGAATGGCCAGACCCAGCCCAGGACAGCACCACCCCCCCAAGCCCAGGTAAGACATGAGAGCGGCCGCCGCGTCCCGAGCGTCCCGGATCAGCCACCGTCCAGCAGGCTCGGGTGTGTCCCCGGCATGTCTGTGGTCGTACCAGGCTCACGATGAGCGTCCGTAACAGAAGCTGCTGTACCAGATAGACGTCTCTGGTGCTCAGCTCGGCCCGGTGAGAGGAACCTCACTTTAGGTTGACAAAGTTACGGGCTTTGGCGGTAGTTACCGTTACGCTCTCACAGCCTGACGTAAGGTTAAGTCGGTCACGTATGTGTGTCCGTACGTTTTACTGAGGCACGGTCGACACGCTGCTGTGTTGTTTTCGACGTGCGGCACCCTGATTGCACGCCTCTGCGCCCGCTCCCCGCAGGGCGCCTGCCGTCTGTCGGCAGGTGCCAGCAACCGTGTTCCCTCTGCTGTACTTCTCGTTTTCCGTGTGCGTGTAACGTAGACATGTACTTAAGTAAATTTAAATAAAAGTGCATTTTTTAAAGCTGATTTCTATTTATTTTGAGAAAGATACAGAGAGCAGGCGGGGGAGGGGCAGAGAGAGAAGGAGACAGAATCCCAAACAGGATGTAGGGCTCGAACTCAGGAACCGTGAGATCATGACCAAAGCTGAAATCAAGAGTTGGGATGGTTAACCGACTGAGCACCCCGGTGCCCCTGAACGTACGTTTCTATATTTAAGTCAAGAGATTTCTCTAAGGAATTTCCCCCTGATGCGAAGACATTTGATTTGTCAGCTGCAGGTTAAAAATGGCTGTGCTGGTGGCCGCGCGTTTGTGACCGTCATGGACCCTGGGTCCTCAGGAACGTCACGGAGAGTGAGCTCTCCTTCCTGTTCCTTGGGTCCGAGGGGTTGTTTATAAAAGAAAGGTCTGCCAGGGTTGCTTGTCTCCCTGAAGGAAAATAAGTCTTTAAGAAGAGCTTACTCACATATTTTGGATTCTGAAATTAATTGATTTCCTATGCGGTCTTTCCCAACAGGACGGTTTTGGTGGGAGATAGATCGTGTTCTGTGCATGGATCTTCCCTGAGTGTCTGTTCACTGAGAATCAGTTGTAGCCTCCCTTCCCAGATGTGGGACAGCTTGTCCTCATGGTGACAGGGCAGGGACCTGATAAGAGGTGGCATCGTCACGTCCCGACCGCCTGTAACTTGTCTGTGTCTTGTTCTGGATCGATGCCCCTTGTTAGCTGGAGCCCTGGGCTCCGCAGGAGGCCTGCCCTGGAGTTGGCCCCCGCTGGCCCTTGGGAGGGTCTGTGGGGGCCAGGGGCCCCCCAGGACGTCTGGGGCCTTCTTCCAGCATGCCGTGCGGCCAGCACTCCCCGCCACCCCGCAACCTGACGGGCGCCCAGAGCTCTGACAGCCTGACCGTGAGGTCAGCGAAGGAGCCGTGAGGGAGGCGCCTGTGGAAACAGAGGGCTCTGCTGACAGCCTCGAGGCTGGAGAGGCCTCACCAGGCACCTTTGCTCTGGAGCAGATGCTCCCACCCGCCTCTGCCTCAGCCAGGCCTGGCATTCAGGTTTGGTGGCCACTGGGTGATGGCAGAACCACACAGGACGGGGACAGCTGTGGAGGCTGCACTAGGCATCCGTGTGAGCCTTTGAAGCTGTCACTTCTTGGGGTGCCTGGGTGGCTCAGTCGGTTGAGCGTCCGACTCTTGATTTCGGCCCAGATCATCATCTCCTGGTTCGTGGGTTTGAGCCCTGCTTCGGGCTCTGCTGTGACAGCCTGCTGCCTGCGTGGGATTTTCTCTCTCTCTCTCTCTCTCTCTCTCTCTCTCTCTCTCTCCGCCCTCTCCCTCTCCCTCTCCCCCTCCCTCTCCCCCTCCCTCTCCCCCTCCCTCTCCCTCTCCCCCTCCCTCTCTGCCCCTCCCCCACTGGCTATTTCTCTCGAAATAAATAACAAATAAATGAAAACAAAGCTGTTACTACACGGCAGCCAGGTGCGGAAGGCCTTCCAGTGCCCTGCTGGTGGGCAGGTGGGCGGGGCTCCTCTGGGCGACAGGGCTGGGGTTCACCCGGATGTTGTAGGGTTTGCCGTCTGCGGGGGCAGAGAAGTATGCCACCGTCCCTGCAGCAAGGAACCTGATAGCTCTGACCCCACTGCTGTCTGGAAAAATCCGAGGACAGGGCCTCCGCACGATGCTCTTGATGTGTATGTCTCACGACGTCTCTCTCCAGGTGTGAAGGAGGATTACCGAAACTGCTTCCTTTCAGAAAGAATGCCTTGTGTTTGCTTGTCCGCCTCTGTTGGACGTGTTGGGTTCCACCTCTGCTCACTGGCACGGAGCAGGTGGCTGGGGATGTGGCGGGCTGCCCGGGACCCGGAGGCTCACTTTTGCCGGCAGGGCAGCAATTGCTCTCCTAGGAAGGAAGCGGGCGGCCCCAGTCCGGGCTGTGGAGTAAGCGGAGGCAGAAGTGGCTTGGCTTCTGAGAGGGAGGTGCTTCCCTGTCGCTCTGCCGGGCGGCCCCCGCCCTCCTGGGCCCAGCCCCGACCGCGCTGTGGCTGGCCTGGCCCAGCAGTCCCGGCCTAAATGTGGACACTGGCAGAAAGAGCCTGTGTGGATGTCTGGGTTCTGAGTTCACCAGGTGGGGACACAGGGGTCCGGTGGCTGCTTTTCCTTTCATTTGCTCACTTGGAGGACTTTTCCCCGGGGTGGATGGAGTGTGGACATCTGCACTGGGGACTGTCTGTCTGTGCTGTTGTGCTGAAAGGCTGTGGTTAAAATTCTAAAACGGTCGTGGCTCCCGGCTGGCTCACAAATCTTGATGTCGGGACTGTGAGTTCAAGCCCCATGCTGGGTGTGGCGATGACTTAAAAATTTTAAAACAGTTCACACATTTCAGACAGGTACGATCCTCTTAGATGGTGCCTAAGAGAAATAGGTTTGTAAAAAGAAAGAAATAGGTTTGTGGTCGATGGTCCAGTGATAAGAGGCGCAAGAAACATCTTTAGAATAGATAGCTGTCTGATTGGGTTCTTATATTTACCATTATTTCCCTTAAAACTGCACAGCCGTCTAATATGGAATTTTCAGCAGGTGCATTTAGATATCCATTGCTCGTATTTTGTTGAATTTCTCGTTGAAATATTGTGGCTCATGGATTGATCTCAAAGAGTTTTTTAAAAACTTATCAATATGTAACATCAATGTCTCTTGAACACAGAATTTCAGTAATAAAAAGTTGGCTCTTGTTTAGGTATATTTACTGCCACATAACCCGCTCCACATCTGTATTCGCTTCGGGCCTCTTGGTGTATTTGCCGTGTTCACGTGCTGGGGAATGAGAGATGCCACAGACGTGGCTGTCAGTCCCATGTCGCAGGGGCGCACGTGTGCGTGCGTGTATAGAATTGAAGTCTTCTACTCACTTGAGGATATTAAATTACTAATTTAGATTGCATTTAAAATATATCATCCAGGGGCGCCTAGCTGGCCGAGTCGCTGAGCGGGTGACACTTGATCTTGGGGTTGTGAGTTTGAGTCCCACGTTGGGTATAGAGTTTACCTAAAAAATCAAAAAGACCCCAAAATCCAGACACAATATATAATCTAGTCTTGATTATTGCTGGTTTTGCACTTGTGTATATAACCCCAGCGCTGGGGAAAAGGCATTGCTTTATTTTAAGGAAAACTGTCTGATCTTGTAGTTTCGGCCATGACTGGCTTGTATTGGGCTTACTCTCCAGGCAAAAACCATTTGAAAATCCGGCAAACACACACACACACACACACACACACACACACACACACACACACACACCCTGGAGACTGGCCAGCTCAGGTGGCACATACGGGGCTGTGCTCCTAGAGAGAGGAAGAGCACACAGGACGAGCTATGTTTTCACCTTGAGGTTTTGCTGGTGGATTTCCCAAACGGGGGGACAGGAAGCAGGCCAAGCACAGAGCAGCAGTGTGCTTGCTGTGCAAGAACATGGAGGGTGTCCTTCGGGGCACCCAGAGTGGCTGGGACTGGAGGAGCAAATCTCAAAAAGCACGAACCCACAGAGGAGGAGCCCCCAGTTCTGCACACGAGCCCTTTAAAGTCGTGAGCCATGCACAGAGCAGAGATCTCCACGGTTGTGCGGCTCTGGGACACGGGGGGGTAGGGCAGTTCAGGCCCAGGGAGGGAGGCAAGGAGACACCCTGGGCTTTCAGCAGAGACCCCAGAGGGGCCACACTTTGAACATGAGAGTCACTCCCTCAGAGTAAGACCGAAACCAAATGAGACCAAATTTAGCCCCAACAAGAGCTAAGGCAAAGCTCCACAGGGGAGGGTGATCGTCCCGAATCTATCTGCTCAACAGAAGTCATAACAACATGCAATAAAACCTTAACTGTCTTTAAAAGAGTGACCCCACGGGTAGCGTCCCCGCTGTCTCATCAGCCATGCCTGGTGTCTAGGAAGAGGTGACAGCACGTGCTAAGTGACAGAGCCACATGACCGAATCCCTCCAGGGAAGGCGGGCACACACCGCATTCACCTGGCAGGGACATGAAGGCCCACTACTGACATATTCAAGGAACATTCTGGAAATGAAAGTATAATATCTGAAATTCGGTATTCACTACATAGTTTAATAGCAGTCTGCATACAGCGTAAGGTAGGATTAGTGAACTAGGAAGCTCATAGGAAAAAAACCCAAGAATGGAATAAAAGCAAAGAGGCACAGGAAACACAGTGAAAATGCTGAATGCATGAATAACTAGAATTCCAGAAGGAGATAGGAGGAAGTGGGACAGAAGTTCAGTTTCCCAAAGCTGATGAAAGACGTCAACCTACAGATTTCAGAAGCTCAGGGACCCCAGAGCAGAATGAATTCCAGAATAAAGCAACAGGAAACAACATCTGGGCACATTATGGTCAAACTACTGGAAACCAGCAACAAAAAGAAACATCTTAAAGCAGCCGGATGGGGCGCCTGGGTGGCTCGGTTGAGCGTCCGACTTCAGCTCAGGTCATGATCTCGCAGCTTGTGAGTTCGAGCCCCGCGTTGGGCTCTGTGCTGACAGCTCAGAGCCTGGAGCCTGCTTTCGATTCTGTGTCTCCCCCTCTCTCTGCCCTTTCCCTGCTCATGCTCAGTGTCTCTCTGTCTCTCAATAATAAATAAATGTTAAGAAAAAAATTTTAAAAAAAAGCAGCCGGTGAAGAAAAGTCTGCCCTTTCGGGGGAGCAACAGCTGATGTCGACTCTTTGGCACAGCGACACCTACCAGTACCGCGGGGAGCCTGCCCTCTGATGTGCCCACAGAGACGCCCTTCACCGATCGGGGCTGCGTGAAGACGTTGTTGTGCAAACAAACAAACCGACCCGAGAGTTCACTGCTGGCTGACCCCACGCTGGCTGGAGGGTGGCCCTTGGCAGGCGACCCACAGAATTGACCACGTGAGTGCTGCAAACGCATCTTGGTTGTTTAAAACAACATTTATAGTTTCTTCCAGGGTTTTAAACAGGAATTGGAGTCTAATGCATGACATTAACAGCACAAAGGGTCCGGGATACATGAGCTTGAGTGGTTCTTGGATTCTTCTTGAAGTCATGTAAATGATGGCAAAAGTGGTAAAGTACAGTTAAAGGCTGATGAAGAGAAAAAAATGGAATAAAACTTGATTCATTTGAAATAAGGCAGGCAAGGAGGCATAAAGGAACAAGACATATAAAGGACAGAAAAACCACACAAATAACCACACAAACTAAGATGATCGATTTCACCCCGCTGTGCCTGTCATGACCCATAGACTAAAGACTCCAATAACAAGATGAAAAAATCTGCTTTAAAAAAGTTTACTGTTTGTAGGTGACATAAGTCATAGATAAGAACACAAAAAGCATTAAAGCAAAGCGATAAATAAGATAAACCAAGGAAACCCCTAAAGGAAATCTTTAATCTTGATGTCAAAGTAAACTGAAGAAATCTTACTCAAGAGACATTACAGAATGATGGAAGAGCCAATTCTGTGGGAAATGTGACAACCCTAAGTGCACGTATTTAGTATTAAGGTATAGGAAGTAGGGGTGCCTGGGTGGCTCAGTCTGTTGGGCGGTTGACTCTTGATTTCGGCTCAGGTCATGATCTCAGGGTCATGAGATCGAGCCCCACGTCGGGCTTTGCCCTGAGGTGGAGCCTGCTTGGGATTCTCTCTCTCACCCCCTCTGCCCTCCCTACCGCGCTCTCTCTCTCTGTCTCTCTGTCTCTGTCCCTGTCTCTCTCCCTCTCAAAATAAAAAATATAGGAAGTAAAAGTTGAATGCCGTCAAAGGAGTAAGACGAATCCACCGTTAGAGTCAGGGATTTTGGGCACGTCTTCTCAGTGATTGACAGGACAGCAGACAAATGTGAGGGAGGACAGAGATCTGAACAGCTTTCAGATGTTACACGAACCGTGGATTTCTGTAGTAAATCCATCTGGTCAAGGTGTTTGTTTCATCTATCGCTGGATTCAACTTGCTGCTGGGTTAGGTGTCTCCCATCCCAGTCTGGGGATGTGCCACTTGTAACAGCACAAGTAACCAGTCTGAATTCACACGCAACAGGTGCAGACTCCTCCCAGTGCACCTGAGGCATGAACAGAGTTGAAGGGTAAGTGTGACTATAGTGCAGGTCTCAGAACCAAAGGACTGGAATCGTAGCGTGTTCTCTGACCTCAGTGAAATTAAATTAACAAATAAATAAATAACAGCAAAAAGGTACTGGAATATCCCCTAAATGTTTGGAAATCAAACAACATACTTCTAAATAATCCCCAAGTCCAAGAATAGGTCACAATGGAAATTATAAACTATCTTCCACCAGGTGATAATGAAAATAGAAGCCATCAGGACTGACACGATGCACAAGGGGACCCCATGCCTGTAGCTGCACTTAGGCTAATTTGGGGTCAAGAAATGAGAAAAAGAATAGCAAATTCAACCCAATGAACTAGAAATCCGACATCCAGTAGGAAAGTGAACAAAACGGAACATCGGTGTGTTGAAAAGATTAATAAAGCTAATGAACTCCTATCAAAAGTGATCAGCACAGGGGCGCCTGGGTGGCGCAGTCGGTTAAGCGTCCGACTTCAGCCAGGTCACGATCTCGCGGTCCGTGAGTTCGAGCCCCGCATCAGGCTCTGGGCTGATGGCTCAGAGCCTGGAGCCTGTTTCCGATTCTGTGTCTCCCTCTCTCTCTGCTCCTCCCCCGTTCATGCTCTGTCTCTCTCTGTCCCAAAAATAAATAAAAACGTTGAAAAAAAGAAAAAAAAAATTTAAAAGTGATCAGCACAAATAGAAGGCAGTGCTAATTGTAAATAAAAGGTGTTGAAAAGATCACCACTAAGATCCTATGGACATTAGACAATAATAAAATACTGTGAACAGTTTTATGCCAACACATTTGACAAGTTGGGGGGGAACGCTCAAATTCCTTAGAAAACACTCTATCAGACCCGGATGTACCAGGTCAGCCGGGGAAGGAGCCCTGACTGTGGCCTCCTCGGGACCAATGGGACCAAACGTGGGAGAGAGCCGGCAGGCTCAGGATGGCCAGTTTGACTGACTTTAGTGGCTCGCGGGGGCTGGTTGTGTGGTGCTGGGTGAGGCAGTGGTGCTGGGTGTTGGCTCGCATGTGAAAGGCTTAGTTGGAGGGAAGTTATTTGTTATCTCCTGGAATCGGCCAACCCCAGAGGGGCTACCCCAGGACCCCAGATGTGCACGCACCAGAGTCCAGGAGAGAAGGAGTGTGGACACAGTGGAGGCTGCCTCTTGCAGAGGGAGAGCTCGTGGACGCGAGGATTACAGAGCTGCAGTGATCCACGGACAAGCCGACCGCGGAGCGGACTCTGGCTCAGACCCTGACATGGGTGGGGGCGCCTCCGCCGTTCTTTCCAGTCTGTGGTTCTCAGGGGACCGGATGTCGTGCGTGGCTCTCAGTATATGTGCTGCCGAAGCGAGCACATCGTGCGTGGCTCTCAGTGGACCGGATGTCGTACGGGGTTCTCAGTGATCAGATGTCGTGCGTGGTTCTCAGTGAATCGGATGTCGTGCGTGGTTCTCAGTGAATTGGATGTCATGCGTGATTCTCAGGGGACCGGATGTCGAGGAGGAAAATGGATCCTGATTTCTGCCTCAGGCCAAGCACAAAAGTTAATTTGGGATGGATCATAAGCCTGATTATAAAAAGTAACAGGTTTCCTAGAAGAAGCCCTAGGAGAGAATAGCTTCTGATCATGGTGGTAATTTCTTAAGCAGTTCATAAAAATCACTAATGATAAAAGTCTGAAAAAATGGACTTCATTAAGTTTATTAATTTGTCCACTAACAGTATCTTAAAGGGAGTAAAAGGCCAGTCACAGAGTAGAGAAAATGTTTGCCATAAATATATCTGACAAAAGAGTCCCATTCAGAATACGTGAAACTTTAAAACTCTAAGAAAGAGGCAACTTAGCAAATCCATGAGAAGACTTGAACAAGCACTTCACGGGTGGGCTCAGTGTCTCCAGTGGATGGGAGATGTGTGGCGCCTGGGCCACCAGGGGCAGGAGCGCAGAGACCAACAGATCGGCGATGCCTGGTCTCTGGGAAGATGCGGCAGCTGGGATACTCATGTGTGGCCGGAGGGAACATAAATTGGCACAGCCACGTGAAACACCTCTTGGTATCTACCAAGATGGAACGGCCAAGTACCCTGTGGCCCAGGCATTCCTGTCTTAGGTTTATGTCCAACGGAAGTGAGAGCCCCGTTCAGCGGGAGGCATGTATGAGAGCCGTCTGAGCACCACCGTCCGTCAGGTCGGATATCCTTCAGCTGTAAGATGGGTGCGCGGTCATGTGGTCATACCATGGAATACTACGCAGCAACAAACAAGAACAGAGCCCTGCTCCAGGCAGCGATGTGGTGACCGTTGCAGACTCTGTTACGAGAATAACGCCGGGCCTGAGTGTGCGATCCCACCCTGAAGCAAACGTATGGTGACGGAGGGCAGAACGGTCATTGCCTACGGGGGGACATTGACTAGGAGGGGACCAGGGGCACCTTCAGGGTGCTGCGGACGTGCAGAGTCCTGACGTGCATGGTGGTCACGTGGGTGCGAACATCGGTAAAGATTCACTGAGCCGTACAGTCCAGGTACGAGCGCTTCATGTAAGGCTAGGAAGCTTCCAAAGATAATTTGGACGTAGCATAGCTTCACTCTATTCTAACACAGAATAATCGATAGCCCAATAAATTTGTAAACAGGAAAGCAAAGTGGGGTTCACATGAAGTGGAGTCTCTTGGAAACTGTCATCAGAGGTAGGCTAAAAAATCCAGACGGCGATATGGGTAGACTCGCGTGCTCGTCTGGAGAAACTTGCCCTGTGCACCTGTCTGCAACCTGCCAACTCCATTCGTCGTACTGGCGGTTCCTTGGAGTCTCTGATGATACCACGAAATAGTCGTGGAATGTTCGCTTGAAAGGTGGATCCTTGTGACAGATCCGATTCTCCTGCGGCCCCGCACGGAGCCGGGGAGGTCCAGGACGGGGGGCAGGGGGGCAGCGGTGCTTGCTGACCAGTGTCCTCGTAGATACGCTTCTGTAAAATCCTAGTCGAATGTCGCTGAATTTACTCTGGTCAAGCTGGTGCCAGCTTCTGAAGCCCTGCTCCTTGACCACTGAAGTTTGCTACTTTGCTGGCATGCTTGGTCCCAGGCCAGAGGGCTCAGTTTTGGGGACAGATGGGCAGAGCGTCTGTTCCAATTTAATGGCATCTGTGCTGTTTCGTTGATTTCAGTTGCTCTTTCATCATTGGCCTCTTCGGGCTTTATTAGTGTCTATGAGAAGGACGCTGTGGGACGCTGAGAGTTTTTCTAAGGTACACAGACTGTAAATCACAGGTCCTAGAGGTCTTAGGTTCTTTCTAGGAGTAAGTTATTTCGGTCACGACAGCCAATGAACATTTCCCTCCCTGCTTACGGTGCTGGCCACTAAATGAGTGGCTTGAATGGTGCCCCCGCCCACGCATAAGCTGTGTCCATGTCCTAAAACCCGGAGCCTCTGAGTGTGACCCTGTTTGGGAAAAAGGGTTTTGCAGAGGTAATCAAATGAGGTCATCTTGGAATATCCACGTTGGAGCTAAGTTCAGTGACAAGTGTCCTTAGAAGAGACAGAGAGGAGACCCACAGAGAAGGAGCCACGAGGGAGACAGAGAAGGGGAGGACGTGACCTCAGGCCCAGGACGCCTGGACCGCCTGGAGCCCCCAGAGGCAGCGGCCCTGCCCTGCCTGGACCTCGGACTCTGACTTCCACGCCGGGCGACGGTAGATTTCTGTTGCTTTAAAGCTGCCCAGTTTGTGGTGTTGTGTTCTGGCCGAGACAGGAAACTAAGAAAACACCGAAACGTGCTGGGACAGGGTGACTTCAGAGGATGTTTCGAGCGTCCCGTAGCCGCACGGGGGCTGCGTTCCCGGGGAGGGGCCCTGAAGGGGAGCCTTACTCACTCCTGTGCCTGTGTGAGCTAAATTGTTTTTCTAGGGAAGAATGCACTTCCGCACAGAGAAATTTTTTTCACATGTTCGTCTGAGTTGTTAAATACAGAAGGCCGGAATATGTAATTCAGCATTTTAACTGTCGTGTTTATAGAAGCTATGACTAAACACATTCTCAAAAAAAAGGTGGTTCTAAATAAAATAACGTAAAAGTTCACTTCGTCTCCCTTTCCCTCCCAGAGTCCGCTGCCTGACGGGGCGGCCGGGCCAGCAGGGGCAGATAAGTGACTGCAGGTGCGACTGGCACGGCCAGACAGACGTCCCCCACAGCTCAGAGCTCCCCGTGTGCGTCCCCGTGTCCCGGGTCCTGCCGTGGGGGTGCCGGAGCCCCCCGCCCTGGGGACCAGAGCCCCAGCGGCACCTGGCAGCCCCCTTCCTCCGGGCCCTCCCTTAGGAAGGGCGGCTCCTCTCGGCCGAAGAAGCCGCTGGGCCCGCAGGCTGCCCTCTCACCAGCCCGGAAACCCGCCTGCAGCTCTCTTCCCCAGCCCGTGGCCGCTCGCCCAGCGGTTGTGGTGACCGCCGTCACGCCCGCTTGGCCTCGGGGCTCCTGGCCGCGGGGCCGGGGCCGGGGCCGGGGCTGGGGGAGCTGGTCCCCATGCTCCTCCTCAGAGCACATCCTCGGCAGGTGTTCGGATGCGCGGACCTCTCGCGGGGGCCTCATAGGATCAGTCACACAGACAAACAAGTGTGTGTGAAACTGCCACTGGAAAGCATAGCATGGAAAGGTGGTCACCGTGAGTTGGGGCTGACCCGGGCTGGTACGCAGCTTCTGTCTGAAACAGTTCTATACGACGGTACGTGACGATTCCAGTTCTGTGATTTAACAGTATGTTTATGCGTAGAAAGGGGACTCCAAAGACAGGTGTCAGCTGAGGCCACCTTGTGGGATGGGTTACTGGTGGTTTCCCCTGTCTCCTGCCGGCTGTCATGTTCTCTGCAGCATTCTGGTGTCACCCCTTCCCCCGGCTGCACCTTCCCTCCTGTCCCCAGCTCCCGCCTCCCCCCCCCCCAACACGTGTGCGTGTGCGCAAGCAAATGCATGTTAAAAGTTCCTAAGTGTAGGAAAATGCTTTACTTCTTTGGACAGGATTATTGAGATTTCTGAGAGGCACGGTGGGGGCTTGGCACCCTTTCCACGGGCACAGAAACCGTGAGGCAAGCCGGCAGCAAGGCTCCGCGGTGGCGTTGGCCGTGAGCTGTGATGAAGTCCACCTGGCTTAGTGTGGGGGCCGTGATGGCCTGAGTGGGGGTAAAGTCTTCCTGGGAATGTGTCCTTGTAGGGATCGGCTTTCCAAGGGGTGTCGAGAAGCCCTGGGGTCCTCAGCTCTCAGGCACGTGGTGGGTGGATGGTCTCACTGGAAAATACAGAAACCCGGGTCACTTGATTTTTTAGATGCCTCTTAAGGGTTCTTGAGAGAAACACTTAAAAAAGAGCAGAGGCTACTTTGCGGCCCCTGCTTGGTGCAGTCGGCCGAGCACCCAACTCTTGATCTTGGGGTCGTGAGTTCAAGCCCCACATTGGGCGTAGAGCCAACTTAAAAAGAAAGAGCAGGTGCGCCTGTGTCTCAGTCGGTGAAGCATCCAACTTCAGCTCAGGTCATGATCTCACAGTCCATGAGTTCAAGCCCTGCGTCAGGCTCTGTGCTGACAGCTCGGAGCCTGCAGCTGCTTGGGATTCTGTGTCTCCCTCTCTCTCTGCCCCTCCCCTGCTCATGCTCTGTCTCTCTCACTCTCAAAAATGGATAAATGTTTAAAAAAAAAGCAGAGAGAGAAGCAGCGTTCCCCCACACCGAAGTGGTCATATCCTAGGAACAGAGGTGTGGGAGTGAGGCCCAGCTCGAAGCAGGCCAGTCCAGGGGCCGGTGCGTCCGCGGTTTCTGCTCTGCACAGCTCAGCCAGCGTCATTTCCATGGCGACACGCCCGGGGCTGAGGTGTGAACAGCAGAATGGAGTTGGGGCCACGGGGCAGGGCTCACGGAGATGGCAGCGAGGGTCCCTGCCTCTGGGCAGCCTGGTGGGTGGCCCACGCTTCCGGCAGGCTGGCTGGTCCCCTCCAGCAGGAGGGGCCCAGGGTCTGAGTCGCCTTACCTTTCCTGGGTCCCGCTGTCTTGGGCTACGTTACTCTGGGGTGCTGGTTTTCTTCTCTGCCTCCTGGGCACCTCCGGGGCAGCTGTGAGTGGGGTCAGCACCTGCCACACCTGGACATTTGGCAGGGGTCTGAGGGTGTGGAGGAAGACTGCCAGCTGACGGTGTCCACACCCCTGCTGGGGTTCATTCCAGCAGCCCACCTTTGGTCTTGACCGTTGTTACCCTTGGTCTGTCTTCTGGGTGCTGGTGCTGGTGCTGGTGTGCAGTCAGGCAAGTGCCCTCCAGAGTGTAAGGCGATGCGAGGGCCCAGGAAGCTGCATCCAGACAGATGTCCACCTTTCACAGCGGGAAATGAGATCCCAAGATCTGGCTGCTCCCAGCAGTCCCAGTGAGATCTGTCTTCAGGACGTCTTTAGGTTAACGTGTGTTCCAGACGGGGTCACTGTGGGGTCTGTGGGTCCCCGTCGCCAAGGGCACCACTCAGGATAAGCTGCCCAGTGCCCAGTGGAGCCCTGCACACTGAGGACCCCACTGTGGGACCAGGGACCCCAACCCCCTTGACCCTCTTGACCAAGAGGCCACCTGGAATGTGGAACGAGATGATTCTGAGGGTGTGGCCACATCCTGGCGTGGAGTGTGGCCCCAGCCATGTGCTCAAGCTGGCCACAGGGGTGACCCCTGTGGGGCCCATGGCGTCACTCTCTGAAGTGTGGAAATAAGGGTGGGCGGGAGGAGCCCCCCCCCCCCCCCGGCCGCTGTGGCACATTTGGGGCTGGCCCAGGCATCTCCCTTGGTTCTGTCCACTAGCTGCTCAGGCAGGCTCCTTTCCTCCGGGCACAAAATGCAATGCCACCGGCCTGCAGATGTTTGGACAGGGCGGCTCTGCCCGACTGCCTGCTGGGCACCGTCCGCCTGTGGCCGTGAGCAGCACTACGGGCTGGGGGCCGTCCTCTGGCTTCCTGTCTTTATACCTGTGTCTTTGTTACGATTCTGCATGTGGACACCACGGGGTACCGGATGCTGATGGGTAAGATAATACTGGCTGTGTCTGAGAAGGTCTCTTTCTTAAAAAAGCGGAAGCAGTGGCCTCTGACCTTTGGCCCCGGCCCTCCCAGCACCTCTGACACCAGACCTCCTGGAAGAGCCCTTGGCAGGGGCCGGGCGCCGGGCGTGCTTGGGGGCAGTCTGCAGGGGCCAGGGCCTTGCTGGGGCCGGTGGGCTGCACGCTGACCGGCTGGTCTGCTGTCTTTCAGTCAACGAGTTCACGGTGATCAGGAAGAAGTTCAAGTGCCCGTACTGCAGCTTCTCGGCCATGCACCAGTGCATCCTCAAGCGGCACATGCGCTCCCACACGGGCGAGCGGCCCTACCCCTGCGAGATCTGCGGCAAGAAGTTCACCCGGCGCGAGCACATGAAGCGGCACACGCTGGTGAGTGCGCGCGCGGGTCCTGGGCGGGGTCCGGGGCGGGATCCGGGGCGGGGCCGGGGGTGGGGGGCTGGGCCGGGTTCTGGGCGGGGTCCTGGTTCCGCAAGGGTTTGGCCAGGGCACACTGTGGGGGGCTGAGGTGTGCGGGAAGGTGATGTGGGGTGCCCAAGTGATGGGGGGCACCACCTTGAACCCCACCCAGGGTCGGGGTGCTGAGGGCAGGGGCCACATCACCCCCAGCCCCAGCCCTCAGCCTGGCCTTGGCAAGTGCTTCCTCCCCCTGCCAGGACCTCCCCTGGCCCCGTGGGTCCCACCGTGAGGTCCCTTCCTCTGTGCCTGGGCTCCGAGTGGTGGTGAGACCCAGCCTCTGCTCCCCCCGTGGCCTTGTAAGACGTTTGGTTACCTGTCTTGTGCGCACCCTTAGCTGGCAGTTGCCAGGGAGCAGATGCCGAACTGATGGATTTGCTTGGCAGGAAGTGATAGGAGAAGGTCATCTTGAAACAGGGAGGCAGATTCGCCAAAAGACACAGGGCAAGGGACTCTTGTGGGTGATGAACCGTGGGGGCGGGGTGGACCACAAGGTTCCCCGCAGTGTCCAGTCTTCCTTGGACACGGTGGAGTTCAGGGCTGAGGGTGGGGCCACCTGGAGCTTGCAGCCATTAGATCGTGAGACTGTAGATCCAGGCCGCCCTGGGTTGTCAGGTGCCCAGAGCCCCCAGCGTGTGCCATGGGGGCGCAGGGAGAGGGCGCTGGGGCGACGTCACGAGTTTGGGAGTCTCAGAGGTGTTGAGAGTCACCTGCGAGGTGCACAGACTTGGCTGGAGCCCTACGGCATGCTGATCTGATGACATCAGGAGCAGACTCCCCCCCCCCCCCAGGAGGTGTGGGGGGACTGTGTTGGCAGTGGTGAGGGTGACCTGGGTGTGCCCTAGCACAAGGGCAGCAGGTGGCAAGGTGAGAGTCTCAGGCCTGGCTGCTGGCGGGGTGAGCCATACGGATGAGCGGGGTCTTTTGCTGTGCACGTCCATCCGTGGGGTGAGTGGGGGGCTCTGGCTCACTTTGGGGTCACGTCCAGATTTACTCTCTGGATCCTCCGTTTGGCCCCCTTCAAGGGGCATCCTTCCCAGCCCAGTGGGGGGCACTTATTAGGGGGTGAGGACACCCTGGAGAAGCTCCCGTGAGGTCAGGCGGCAAAGCGGGAGGGGAGACAGTCCTGAGAGTGGATGCACCCAGCCCATCTGACCGAGGGTCGCCCATGACCCCATCCTGCAGTGTCTCCCCAGATGGGGTCGAGCAGAGCGGGAGAGTGGCAGTCCTGGACCCAGGGGCAGGTCTGCGGGGCCAGCAGCCGCAGGCTGGCTGGACGGCACGGGCCCCGGAACTGCCCTGTGGCTCGTTTCGCTCATCTCCCAGAGTCCACCCTGAGAGCACAGGGGTCATGTTAGCAGACCGTGTACAGCAACTTAGGGGGACATGCGCCCCGCTGCCCACGCTGCTCCTGGTCAAGGGATGAGTAGTGTCTCGTCACGCGAAGTGCTGGAGGGTTGTCGCTACCAGGTTACTCCATCTTTTCTTTAGCAAAACCATGTCATTGCTTTAGGAAGCATCAATCCCATTTGAGGCTCAGTGTGGCTACTACCTTGGATGGGCCAGGTTTCCATCCTGGGTTTGTGTTTGGGCTTCAGGGAGGGTCATAAATCCCTGAAAACGTACCTACCAATGTTTTGGGCTTGCTTTTTTCTGAGGAGAGAATCTGTATCTTCCCCTTTAATTTGCCGAGGGCCCCCGACCCCAAGGAGGCTGAACCCCTGCTGACAGCAGGTGGCAGTAGGGACGCCCTATGCCACCTTGTCCCGCAGCGGCCCTTCTGTGCAGACGCCGGTGCCCGCTCAGCAGACAGAGGGGCTGGCGGCAAGCTGGCCAGGGGTGGTCTGGACGGTGAGGTCTCAGGAGCTGCTTGCCACCAGCCGGGAGCCACGGGTTGCCATGGTGCCCGCATCCTCTCTCTTTCCCTTGTTTCCGTTTGTTTGTTAGGACAGGTGCCGGGCCATCTGGTGCTGGCCGAGTGGCTCCCTGAGACGCCTTTGTCGCTCCTGGGTGTCCTGGCACAGCCCCTCAGTTTCCCGCGTGGGAGCCCCAGGTTTTGAGGGGCCTCAGTGGGCACTGCCCCCCCCCCCCCCCCCCCCACTGCCCAGCCTGCTCTCAGAACACAGTTTCTGTTGTGAGAGTGTCGAGGAAGCCTGGGTTTAAGACACAACAGAGAAGGTGCAGGAGGGCCCTGGGGACCAAGTCGTTTCATGCTCCATTTCTAGAATCAGAACGTGTGGGCCCAGCTTTGCCCGTGCCTCGGGACACAGTGGTCTTCATGGCTGGGATTTGTGGGCGGGTTTGACGGGGAAGGTGGACTGTTCATGTCAGTCTGTGGTGCCACTGAGTTGGGGGGTGGAGGGGCCCTTAGCCCGGGACTCGTGAAGGGGTCCCTTCAGAGGGTGCAGCCCCCAGGACAGTGACCCATCAGTCAGGGGGCGCTCCGAGTGCGAAGGAAGGACACAGCTTGGCAAACCCTCTTCCACCATCATGCCACTGGTGGTGTATTTATTGCAGTAACAGTATTTACTCGATTGCTCTAGAACACTGGAGAATTCAGAAAAATATGAAGAATTAAAATTGCATTCTCCGCCCTCCTGCACTGACTGCCCATCCCCCCTGCCCCCCCCCCCCCCGCACTGACCCCCCGTCCCTCCACAGGTCCACAGCAAGGACAAGAAGTACGTGTGCAAGTTGTGCAGTCGGGTGTTCATGTCAGCCGCCAGCGTGGGCATCAAGCACGGCTCCCGGCGCCACGGTGTCTGTGCCGACTGTGCAGGCCGCGGTGTGGCCGGTCCCCTGGACGGCGGTGGCACTGAGGGCTCCCCCGAGCTGTTCCCTGGCGACGGGCCCTACCTGGAAGATCCCGACGACCCGCGGGGGGAGGGCGAGGAGGAGCTGTGTGAGGACGAGGACGAGGTGGGCCTGACCCACGAGGACGCGCTGCTGGCGGCCGAGAAGGGGGACGAGGACTCTCCGCGGGGTCCTGGCAGCCCCCCAGGGGCACCGGACAAGGACTTCTGGATCTCCTAGGCGCCAGGCTGGGGTGGTGCGGCACCTCCTGTGTGTGCGTGTGTGTGTGTGTGTGTGTGTGTGTGTGTGTGTGTGTGTGTCCTGCCTGCGGCCAGGCCATGCTGACCCCCTTCCTCCCCCATTATTCTGTTCCCGCCCCCCAGACACACACACACACACACCACCCTGAGGCTCACAGGCAGGCATGACCCCAGGAAGTAAGGGCTCTGGAACCGAACAGCATGTTGGGGGACACGGGGTGGGGTTGAGCCCAGGAGAGCACACAGTCCGACATGTCTGTGGGGACAAATAGATGATCCCCAGCAGGTACATGTAGATAGGGTGTCGAGGGAGCCCGTGTGGCCAGTCTGGCCTCGGGATACACCGTAGCCCGATGGCCAGGTCGAGGTCAGCACTGGTCCCGGTTGTGAGCGTGGTCCCCGAGGCCACAGGCCCAAGAGACGTTAAGGGAGGTTTTGCACACGCCCGATGTCCAGCGTGGAGTCTCCCCCTGCCCCCTGCTCTGCTCCCCTCTTCTCAGCAGCCCGGTCACTGCCTGCGGCCACCGCCGCAGTCTCTTGCCGCTGTTGGGGCCGCCGGCGGAGCCCAGGTCGGGTGTACAGAAAGCCCGTGGCCCTCCCGCCTCTGGGCTTTGGTGCTTAACATAAAACAGCTGCAGAAGCCCCCCACTGGGGCCGGGGACCCCCAGGTGCTATCTTCCGGCAGAGGCAGCCAGGTGGGGACCGATGGGCCACCGATGTGCCACGCTCCTCTGGTGCAGGGCTCAGCGCTCCCCGCGCCTGGCCACTTGGGTCCTTTTGGGGGGCCTGGGCTCTTTGTTCTGCGTGCACTTCCTTGGGGAGCCCGGGGGCGGCCTCATCCCCTGGGCTCCGCCGTCCTCCCTGCCTGGGCCAGTCCTCCTGACCCTCCTGAGTGCCCTTGCCTTGTTGCTGCTAACACTGGAGGCGGTGTTCCTGGCTGCCGTGTGCTGCTCGCACGTCCCCGCGTGGGTAACCAAACTTTTCAAGTAGTCAGAGCCGTCCTGAGGTAGTTACGTAAAAATACTTGGTTTGGCATTATTTTCTCGCCTGACGAAACAGAGTTGTCTTTCTCGTCCTCTCGTCGTCCCTTTAGATGCGCTCCCGCCTCTTTATTAATTTTCTGGGTGGAAAGCCAGGCCTGGCTGTGAGGAGCCTCCCCCGGGCCGCAGGACGCACACTGGTCTGTCTTCTCCCTCGCTAAAGCTGTTCCTGACGACACTTCACCACTAAGACATTCCGTCTCGCACCCACGTGGCTCGGGCTTGGGCAAGACTCAGGCCACGCAAAGACTCCCCCGGGTGCTCAGCTGGAGCCCCCGTTGCGGACGGTGGTTTTATTTTCTCTTTTCCACAGACTCTAAGCTTTTACGAGGTTTTTCGTTGTGTCGCATATGTTCTTTCTAGGTGGAAAAGGAAAATGCCACAAGACCCTAACTTCGGTTCCAATGGTGGCCGGGAGCACGTTGGGCCCAGGCTGCTGTTGGGGGTGCTGGGGACCAGGGCTGGCCGGAAGCCCTGCGGGGGGGAGGGGGGGTCACAACTTCTGCGTTTGTCTTAAATACAGTCAGCCGAGTATCCATCAGTTAGAGGGCCTGCACAGAGCTGTCATCCGGCCTCCTGCACTCCTGTCCCGCGTGGTGACCGCGCGGTGACCGAGCCCTCTCTGGCCCTGCTTGCCCATCCGCCCACGGTGGGCAAGGCCAGCGCAGGGGCTCTGGGACACACTTCCCTTCCTGCCTCTCACCGGTGAGGCCCGGGCTGCAGCCCTCACGGAGCCCTCAGAACCAACCGCGTACCTCCCTGACTTTATGATCCCTTTTCTACACAGACTGATTTTCTTACAAATGTATTTGGAAACCAGACCTTTGCTACCAACAGTGTCTCTGGGTTTCTTACCGGCCCCCACCCCCCCTTCCCGCTCGGGCCGTCCTGCCCACACCCCGGGCCACCTGTGCCTCCGCACTCAGGACACCTCGCTCTTTCTGACCCGCTCGCTCCCTGCTCTGGACCGCCCTTGCTGGCCTTTTGGGGGGCTCGCTGTCAGTGCCACGGGGCATCTTCTTCCTTAAAACCAATACTGTACCGGACGACCGAGGGCCCCGCTCTGCCCGAGCTCCCCAGGCGTTTGCTGCGTGGCAGCCTCAGCTCTACGCAGTTGTCCGCCGTCGGGGATGAACCGGTCACCTCTCAGGAGGCGTGGAGGGAAGAGACGTGTAATGAAGGGTTTTTTTACGTGACTGATTTTTTTTTAAATCGATGTTTAAACTAATAAATATTTTTTTATGAAGAGGAAAAAATGTGTAGATTACATTTCACGTTTTGTACTTTTCTGTTTGTGTCTTGTGTGTGTTTTGGTGTTTGCAACACCAAAGTGGAAAATGCAGTCCGTTGAGTGGGGAGTTCTTTGGGGTGGGGGTGGGCAGGGAACCCGTATGACTTTTGTATCAAGCTCTGGATCCCGACCAGGTTGTACATTTGGACTCTGGGTTGTGGGGAGCAGTCAGAACACTGCCAGGACGCCATAGGGACCTCGACTCGAGACACACAGCTGCTGCTTCCAACTTTGCACATCTTCCTTTTTAAAAAAGAAAACTCTGAGAAAATGCAAAAACTGGAACTTTTTGCAATATTATGAAAGAGAATCTTATTTTCGCTCATCCTGTGACGTGTGCGACGCTTAAGAAAGCCATACTTCATGGTGGTTTTTATTTTTTAGCTTCTATATCGTGTTTTGTACGTGGCCCTTTCAGAACTACTTGTAGTGAGGGTGCTGTGTGTGCTTTTCTTAAATATTTATTTTTTCAACATGCTTTCAACCTGTCAACAAAAACAAAACAGACAAAAAAGGGCAGTGTTTGAAAAACTGTTGTGGTTTTTTTTCCCCCTTGGGGATGATCTATATTCTATCAACTCTATATTAATCATCATAAACCTGTGTTTGTATCGGAGACGTGTTTCATACTCTGGGGGGCAGAGACTTTGGTAACGGGTCCAGCTGCTACCGTCTGCGGCCACAGGGCAGGCGGACAGCGCACCCTCTCTAGTGGTCTTGCGATTCTTGTCCGCCTCGGCGAGCTCCGGGCCTGCCTGTGGGTTCCTTTCTGTGACGGGGTTAGCTTAGACATTCTTGCAAAGCTTCCACTTTCAATAAACTGGGAAATTGCTGCTCAAGCAGACGCCTCATGAGTGTTTCACGGTGTCCCCTCCTCTGGCCTCAGCCTGGGTGGAGGTGGCCAGAGTGACTGCCCCTGCCCCCCAGCCCTTGGTGGTCTGCGGCTGGCCCCCCACCCCTGCCTGTGGCAGGGTCCCGGTTCCGCATCCTTCCCCCAGGAGGCAGACACAGTTTCTGGAAAAACCCCAAATCTTTAATTTTTCTCCTCGCCTGGTAGGGCCCAGACTCGAGACACCTGAGCTTCACAAACAGGAGACAAAGGTCAGCCCCCGGGCCCTGGAACCATCAGGTTAAGTGCAGGCAGGAGGCCCCTCCCCTCAGGGCGCATCACAGACTGGCCCCCCACGCGGCCCTGCAGTTCGGCCTCAGCGCCCTGACAAGTCCACGGGCTGACGGGCAGGGAGGGCAGCCACCCCCAGGGACCCCGGGCCAGGGGGACGGCCGTGAGGTTGGCTTTAGTGCAAAAGGCTGGTTTCTTCAGAGGCACTTTGAGTGGCAAGAACCCCTCCCCCCCAACCTCTGGGGGTCCAGGGTCACCAACTTCCCCCACTGTTAAAAAGTAGACCCTGCAGCTGGGAGAAGCCCCAGGCTGGGGAGTCGGGGGTAGCTTATTTTTTCCTTTAAAAAGTCCTGGAGAGCAGGCAGCAGCACGGTGTGGGGCATGGGGGTGGGTGGGGGGCTCAGTCCAGGAAGTGCGGGTGGGGGTGGGGGCAGGGAGGGCCTCAGTCCAGGGAGCGCGGGCACAGAGAGGTGGGGGGGTGCAGGGGCCATGGGGGGGCTCAGTCCAGGGAGTGCTGGCATGGGGGGGCGGGATGGGGGACCCTCAGTCCAGGGAGCATTGGCATGGAGGCGGGGGGCAGGGGGCGGGATGGGGGGGCTCAGTCCAGGGAGCGCTGGCATGGGGGCGGGGGGCAGGGGGCGGGATGGGGGGGCTCAGTCCAGGGAGCGCTGGCATGGGGGTGGGGGGCGGGGGGGGCGGGGTGGGGGGCTCAGTCCAGGAAGCGCTGGCACGCCTTCTTCCAGCGGCAGGCTGTGCACCACAGGTGCCTGTGATCCATGCCATACACCTTCCGGCACTTCTTGGCATCACCTCGGGGCTTCCTGGGGGGACGCAGAGGAGACGGGGGCTGATGCGGGGCTGGGAGCCTCCGCCCGAGGCCTGCCCTGGCCCCTCCACACGCACGCACCTTGGGCTGGCGCCGAGTCTGGAGGGCAGGGTCGGCACACAGGTCCTGACGGTGGTCGGCTGTGGCTCCGGGCGGGTGGGGGCCAGGCAGCCCTGAGAGGAGACACAGGCGTGTCCTCTCCCCCGTCCCGAGCACCCCGAGACTCACCCCGAGCTGCTGCCTGTGGCCTCACCCACCTGGTAGGCGTCGTCACCTCGGCGCGCCTCGCGGGGTGCCACGGGGCTCAGCACCGGAACTGGGGGCAGGGCCAGCGGGTGCAGCAGGCTGGACAGGGTCCGAGGCTCTGGCAGCTCCAGGCGGGGGGAGGCGGGGGGCACGGAGGCCGCGGGGGACGCTGGAGACAGGCTGGACAGCCCGTCTGTCAGCACATCCATGCCAACGTCCAACTCTGTGTAGTAGAAGTCCTCCTCCCCGTCGCTCTGCTCAGGCTCTGCCTGCCGCCTGCTGGGGACACGGCCGGAGGGGGCGGGGGGTGGGAAGCTGAAGCACTTTGCTACTGGGGGCTGCCCCGCCCCCACCGGCCAGCCCCATCGCACCCCAGGTGCACCAGGCGGATGTGTCTCTGCATCCCGGAGGCCGTGCTCAGCACTTTCCCACACCGCTTCCACAGACACTGGAACAGGACCCGCACGGAGCTCTGGGCGACAGGGGCTGGTGGTCAGGCGTGGCCACCACGTCCACCCTGCCCTGAGGGCTGCCTCAGGCTCACCTTTCTCTTCTTTGGGGCAGGTTCCCCGAATAGGAAATGGGCTGCCTCGGAGGGCAGTGGGGGTGAAGGGATAGACGGAGAGGACCGGTCACTGGCCAGGTCCCAGCCCCAGTCTCCGCTGCTGCTGCAGCTGCCCAGTGGCCGCACCAGGGCCTCCTTCCAGGGCTCCAAGCCAGGCTCTGTGGGGACACACCAGCACCCGTGTTAGGGCTTTTAGCGGGCTCAGCCTGCTCCACAGAACCCGCCGCCACAGGGCCCTTAACTCTGGGCCTCCACCTGTTTGCCTGTTCACTGGTGAGCTTGGTGGGAAGGCGGTGGCCAGGAGAAGCTGGCGCAGCACAGGGAAGGATAAGCAGAGACATCCTGTGTGGGGATGCCCAGCCCGCCAGGTGGAAACGGATCAGAGAGGCCCGCACACCTGTGACACTGGCTTTGGCCTCAGTGAGAGGCACTGGGGATCCTGAGGTCTATTTCAGGCCTGGAGAGATCTATTCACAAAGTGGTCTTCCAGGCAAAGGGCAACTGCTTGCCCCAAGGGGGAGGCAACTACGGTGTCCTGGAAAGACAGTGGTCCTGCCTCCCTACCCAGGCCGGGTGTCCAAGTCTCACCTGGGCTACAGGCTGCAGCTGGGGCCCCCAGAAGGAGGGTGCTGGTGGACAGACTGGTGAGGGCTGCCGCAGCCATGACCTCGTCCAGCCGGGATTTTCCTGGGGGGTCTCTGGAAGAGACGCGGGTGGCATCCAGCAAATACTTCAGGCACCTCTCCTGGCCCTGCGCACGCGTGCGTGCATGCACACGTGTGCGTGCACAAGCGCGCGATCAGGCGCCCGCTCCCTCCCTCCAGGCACTGGGCCGGAGGCCCATCTCCACCCCCCAGCTCAGGTTACAGAGCCCCAGATCTCCAGGAACCTCTGGGAACATGGCCTGGGCTGGGGTCTCCCCAAAGTCTGAGTTCTCTGCAGCCTGGGCTTTGTTCCACAGTGACTTCTTCAGGGCCTGGAGCCGGACAGGGGTCTGAGCGCCGCCTCCCCTCAACCAGGCCAGGCCAAACCCAGCCCTCCTCCCCCAAATCACACATTAACCAGCGTTGTGCAACAGCAGCTGCGGGCCCATGCCAGGCCTGGAGGGGAGGGAGCAGCCAGCAGTCGGCAGCAGCTAGGGCAGACTGGGCTCCAAGCGCAAGCAGAGAGTCCCCAGGCCCCAACAGGCCAGGCCAGAGCCCGCCTCTACCTGAGAAGCCAGCCCCGGGTGTGGGGCACCCAGGAGGGTTTCAGGCAGGGCAGGAGCCGGCAGTCAGAAGCCCTGGGATTCCTGCACCGTCAACCTCACGCCAGCCTGGCAGCCTCTACTGCACAGATTGACAGGGGCCCCCTCCCAGCCCTGCGCTCTGGCCCCAGGGCTTGGGGGGCACAAGGAGCGCTATATTGCTAACTTGTGCTCAACTCCTCCAGCGCTGGAGAGCTAGGGAGGGGGACACAAAGTCCAGATCTGGGCCCAGACCTGTCCTCCACCAAGAGCCCCACCGCAGGGTGGGGTTCAAAATGGCACGTGCCCGCGCCCCACCCACCACCCCTGCACACGCCAGCGCCCGTGTGCGCACGCCCACCTCGGCCTGGCGCGCGGGACCCTGGCTCACCTCTGCGCTGGCACCGGGATGTGCGCCGACGGCGTCGGGGGCCCCGCCGCTCCTCCCGCCCCCGCCCACGTCCCCGGGACCCCCAGGTCCGCCGCCCGCGGCTCTGGCTCCTGAGGCAGCGCGAACTCCAAGCCCGCAAAGCCGCCGCCCACGGCAGGGCCCTGCGGAAGGGGCAGGCTCAGCGGGGGCGGTGGCTCGCGCGGGGCGGTGTTTCCCAGCCCCCACCCCGGATCCGCTCCGCACCCGCCCCCCAAACCGGCCGCGGCCGGTGGGAACAGCGCGGCCCCGCCCCCGGCCCCGCCCCCGGCCCGGCGCGGCGGGAAGAGCTCCCGGGCAGCCCCGCACTGCCAGGCCCGCGGACACGCGAGGACCTACGCGGCCGCCCCCGCCGCCCCGCCCCCGGGGGCCCAAAGTTTGTGCGGCCCCGACGCCATCTTTGCAGCGAGGGAGTTTTGTCGGCGCCCCGCCCTCCGGCGCCCGGTACCTGCGGCGGCGCGGGCACCGACATGGGCGAGGCCGCGGGGTCCCGGCCGGCGGCACGGGGCGGGGGGCGCCCGCAACCCGGAACGGGCACCGGAGAGCGCTCGGCCTCCATGGCCGGCCGGCCGGGTGCCGAGGCTGCAGCGGCGAGGGCGGACGCTCAGGACACGGCCCCGGGCCGGGCCGGGCCGGGCTGGCCGGGCCGCCGACCCCCGCCCTCAATCGGCCGCCGCCCGCGCCGCGCGGCCGGGAGGCTGCCGGCCGGCCACGCCCCCTTCGCGCGGCTCGCGCGCCCCGCCCCGCGGCCCCGCCCCCGGCGCACGCCCATTGGCTCTCGCGCTGTATCAACATTCCGAGGCGGCCGGCGGCCGGGGCCAGCCGCGCTCCGATTGGCTTGTGCTCCGAGGCCCGGCCCCCGAGCCGGCCGCTCCCGCGCGGCCTGGGGAAAGGGCCCGGCTCGCGCGGCACCTCGAGCCCCCGCCGGCCCCTCGCCCCTGCGGAGCTCCCGGTGCCAGCGGGACCCCGCCGCCGGGGAGGGCCGGCTTACTCGCGGGTGTGCCCGCGCGCGGAGTTGCCAGATCCGGGGAAGGGGCCGCGTCTCCTTGGCGGGCTTCCCGGGACCAGGTTATTCTTTAACGCACGACTGCCCACCTACCCCCACACCTTATGTAACACCAGGGGCTGCGTGGCGAGGCCCTCTCTAGTGTTCAGGGTCCAAGTCCCACCCTGGGGCGGCTAGCTTGAGGGCCGGCTGCAACCCCCGCTGAGACCAAATGAGCTTGGGGACCACCACTCCTGGGGTTTGCCTCCCTTCACCGCACCGTCTTCTGAAACTGACCAGCCAAGCACAGCTTCAGGTGACAGTGCCCAGGCACCCCAGGCAGGAGGGTCCTTCTAGACAATCCCCGACAACCTTCCCGGGTCTTCAAGAAGAGCAGACTGCGAGGAACGGCTGTATTCATCCTTCCTGTGCTGGGTATTTATTAAGATCTTGCGAAAGGCCAAGAGGCCATGGGGGCCAGGACCCCCAGGGACCTCACAGGCTGGAAGCCTTGACATCTGGACTTTGCGCTGCCAGCTGTGGGGGGGAGGGGCAGGGAATAGGCGTTGGGCACTACTTTGGAAGGAGGACCGTCTATACTTGGTTGTTCAAGGCAGATGGGGGTTGGATGCCCCTCTCGGGGCTGAAACTGGGGAAGCAGGGAGCCCCCATGCCCTGCCTCTGTCCTCTTTTCTTATGCTAATAGCTACAGCCAGAGGGCTCCCGGTGCTCAGGGGCCCCCATCTCCTGGATAGTCTCGTACACATTGTCTGGGAGGCCATCATCCATGCCTAGGCCCCTGAGTGGGAGGGTCTCGTAGGCCTGGTCACTTCCCAGAGCCGGAATTTCTCCTCTGCCCTTGGGGTCCAGCTGATCTGTGGCAGGTCCTAGGTCCCTCTTTTTAGGCTTCTTAACCCTGGAGTACAGGATGTCCACCTGGAGAGAGGAAGCCCACTCAGGGAAGGGTCAACATCACCAAGCACTCCCCACCCACCCTACCCCGTCCACTCTACTTTACCTGAACAGCTGGGGTCACCTCGGCCTTCCACTGCCTGAGGCTTTGGGGGCCTTGATCTGTTCCCTCGAGCTTCTGGATACAGGCATACTCAGCCACCCCGGGTCCGGCCTCAGGCCCGGGCCTGGCATGGCTGCTGGTCAGCCGTGCCCCTGCCCACACCACAGGGCGGGCAGCCAGCCCCACATTGGAATAGGTGGCCTCGGGACAGATGGAGGGCAAGGTGGCAGCAGGCGTCGCCCGGGGCAGTTCTCGGTGTGAGAAGGCTGTCAGAGGTCTGCTGGTGCCTCTGGGCACTTCCAGCCATCGCGGGTGCAGGATATCCACGCTGGCAGGTCGAGGGGCTAGGGTTGGGGTCAAGACTGAGGTCACTTGGGGATGGGGAGCTGTTTGGGTAGCCTGGGAGCAGCCTAAGGATGCAAGCCCCACCCCCCCGCAGCCCTGTCCGCCTCTCCCGGCTTGGCTCACCCCTGCAGCTTTTTGGGCCCCGGTGCAGCTCATGCAGTCTGGTGTCTGACTTGCTGAGGGAGCAGAGGCGGTGTTGTCTCAGCAGTGACTGGGGACAAGGAAGGCTGGTGGGTCCTGTGTTGGCCCCACCCTGGCCCCGGGGACAACCCGGCACTCACCACTTCCACTGGCATCACACAGCCCTGGGGCCCGGCCCGCGACCTCTGCACCCGCTTCCTAGGGGCAAGGGGCTCATCAGGCCAGGGAGGCAGAGACTGGGGACTGAGGTGCCAGCCTCTGGCCCAGGGTCTAGTAGGGAGGCTCGTGCAGAGCCAGACCCGCCTGGAGCCCTACCCCACACCAAACCCGGGCCAGGGATGAACATACCTGTGGCAGGCTGTGCACAGTGTCCACAGCCAGAGGAACAAGGCAAGGCACCCTAGGACCCAGAGGACAGGAGGGGCCGAGGGCACCTGTGGCCCCATCCTGTGAAGCCACAGCTAGGCCTGGGGCAAGAAGACAGGGATGCTGGGGGCTGACTGACGGAACGGGCACATACCTGGGAGCCCTACCTACTTTTGCACCTCAAGCTGCTGGGCAGTCCCCTCCCCCTTGGGTGCTCTGACTCAGCACACAGGAAACCCCAAGACTCCACAGCCCCTCCTTCCTGCAGAAGCATGGAGGACGGAGCCCCAGCAGCCACCTTCCTAACTCTGGCTGGGGGGCCCTGGTGACATGCGAGGAGGTGTGCTCTGCTCGGCCTCACGAGTACCTAAGTCGGTGTGGATGACCCAAGTGGTAGCTGAACATGGCCAGTGAGGAGGGGCGGGGGAGCTGCGACCAAGCCAAGGGCCTGCTCTGCTCACCGTAGGCTAAGCCTGGGACCCGGGGAGGCCCTGAGGTCACACCTTTGGCCCTCCAAGGCACAGGCCACAGACGCAGGGGATGCCCCCCTAGCCATCTACTGCAGAGCTTGGCCCCCTGAAAGGCTGGAAAGGCAGGGGAGGGGGCAGCAGGCAGGGGGAAGTTGCTTTGGCCCCTGACCAACCCCACCCCATTTCTCCCTTGGCTCTCTCTCTCCCTTCCGACTGTCCCGGTCATCGGATCTGTCTGCTTCCTGGGATCCTAGAGCTGCTGGGGTGCAGCTCTATCCCGCAGTCAGCACAACCCTTCGTAGCACAGAGACAGGGGGTGGGGTGTCTCTGGAGATGGGGACCAGTCTGCCCAGACCCAGGGAGTGGGCTCACCTCGCAAGAGGGTCCAGGCTGGCTAACCTGGCCCCAGGGCCCCAACCTGGTAGGGCCTAGTCCTCCCAGACCCCAGCCCTCAGCTGCCCCCAGGAGGCCACCAAGGGGTCCGGGGTCCCAGTCGGGCTAGAGGCCGGGAACAGGCACTTACCAAGGCCCTGCGCACGGTAGCTCCTCCTCGGCCCCGGCTGGAGCAGGCCCAGTGGCTTGGGCACCTTCAGAGGTGCCCTTGTGCAGACCTCAGCGGAGCTCCCCACCCCACTTCCTGCCAGCACATCTCCCCACATCTCCCCACATCTCGACACGCAGCCGCTCAACCCTCTGCTGCCGCTGCTCCTGCCGTAGCCCCCGTGTGGGATCTAGACACTACTTGGTGGGTGCGTGCAGCAAGCCAGCACCTGCTCCAGCAGCCTAACTCACGTGGTCTCCACCCACGAGGAGGTGGGCCTGCGCTGGTGAGGTGACAGGCACAGCACGGGAACTGGGCGGTCTCGTGGCCACCAAGCCCTGGGCTGAACGCTGCCTCTCAGACTTCCAACCCACCCCGCCAGAGCCTTCTGCTTCATTAGCAGTGCCTCCCAAGGGCCCCTCACCAGCCGCAACCTTCTCCTTGATGCTGTGGCCTCAGGCCCCACACATTAGTGGGTGTCGGGCAACGGGGGGGCACTCTGACCCCCCTCAGACCAGCTGGCAGAACCCCATCCCAGAGAACGACGAGAATGCCAGCCCTCTGGGCCCTCTGCCTCTGGACAGGGGGCAACAGCCTCACTCAGGACCCCCTAGCCCGGACCCACGGCCCTGTGCAGAGATCCCTTTATCCCCAAAAACCTCACAAGCCTGAAAGACACCACAACACAACACTTTAATGTCCTTGCTAAAGAGACTCCCTAAGACACTGGCAGGTGGGCCCAACGGGCAGGCAAGTGTCCAGAAGTGAGCCCTGCAGGGCCGTCTCCATTCAGCAGCGTCCACGTGCCCTAGGCCAGCGAGAAGGCTGACTGTGGGGGCTGGCCTGGCAGCAGGCCGGCCCCTCTCCCAGCGGCATCCGGTTGCTGGGTGACGGCTGGTCTTCCAGAAGGCAGCCAGGAGCTGGGGTCCCTGAGCTCTGTCCGCTGTGTGTGCCCGGGGTTTCTAGAACTCCGTCATCTTCTTGTGGGTGTCTGCTTTCCTCTGCTCGAGCTGCAGGCCTGCCTCCTGGGCCTGGAGCTGCCCCAGCTCCCGCTGGGCTCCTGCCAGCCTCTCCTGCAGCTGGGCTGCCGTCACACTGTGCCTAGAGAGGAGCCTGCCATTCAGGATCGGCTGCTGGGCCACGGCCACCGAGCCCCCACAGCACCGTGGCCACTGCCCGTCCTCCTCCCGTCATCCGGACCCTCCTCAGACAGCCACCACCCTCGGGTCAGAGCAGGCTCCTGCGTGTGAGCTGTGGGCCGAAGGCATCTCCACCCTGGGGCGGCCCTCTGCCCTGACTTTGGCCCCCACGTACCGGCCGGTGTTGCGGGCAAGGGCCTTCTGGATGCCCCGGATGTCCCGCTGGGCTTGCTCGATCTTCTTCTCAGTCTGGAAGAGCCGCAGGCTCAGGGCCCGCTTGGCACTCTTGCTGGCGTGGTACGTTTCCTTACTGCCCCTCCTCCCTGGGGAGGCCACCCCCGCCTCCAGGGTCGCAGGAGCCCGGCTCTGTAGCTTCTCGTTCAGAAAGTCAAACACGCTACGAGGGGGAGGGCGTCCACCCCCTCTCCGCGGGCATTTCGGGGGCCTCTGGACGCCAGCCTTGCTGCCCTTCGTCCTCTTGTGCAGAATCTCTGCGCACTGGTCCAGCGACTTCCCCCGAGGCAGCACCACGGCATGGATGGGCTCTACCCGGCCCTCTGCATGTCGGCCCAAACCTGGGGGCACACAGGGCTAGCGCTACTGCCGCGGGACCCCTGAGCTGCGCTGTGACACCCGCCGCCCCAGTGCAGCACATACTCACCCTTGCCAAACTCGTAGCCCATCTTGGCAAGGAGTCTGGAGCCAATGCCCCGTGTGTGCACCTCCCAGCCGGCGAAAGCAGAGCTGCAGGTCCCGTGGTCGGCAGCACTGGGTTCTACCACTGCGGGAAACAGGGCGACGGCTGGGCCCCATTGCCCACGGAGCACCTGGGCTGCAGCCGGCATCAGCCCCCGAGCTCAGCTCTGGGTCGGGGCCGTGATCCCCTGCACCTCGGGCTCTCCGCTGGTCGCCCAGACCTGTCGTTGGCCCGTGAATCTGAGGCAGGCGGCATGGCAGACTCCGGCCCCATCTGCTCCAGCCCTCCCCCCACAGGTCACATGGCAGCTCCTCGGCACACAGGCTCTCCCCTGACCTACCTTCTGGAGCAGGGAGCTCCCCTCGTCCCCTTGTAAAAAGTCATCGCCTACTTCACGGCTCAGTCCTCCCCTCCGCTACCGTGGACACGGGCTTTCTGAACCCACCAACTCACAGGACAGATCCCGCTGGAACGCCTCCCCCCTACATCCTGACTGACCCCTCGGGAGGGCGGGATGGCCCCGCCGGCTGCCCAGACACGCGCACACCCGGCCCGTGTGGGGACCCTAGTGCAAGGAGCCACTCCTTCCCGCACCCCCACGCCCCACCGGTCCTTTCCCACACCCCACGTGCCCGGCAGCCACAACTTTGGTTTGCAGGGTGTGGCCCTGTGGTGGTCACGTGTGCTCCTTGAAGACAAGACCCCGCACGTGGTCACGTTTCCCCCCACCTCCTAGGGTGTGTCTCCATGCCTCCACAGCACGACTGCACCCAGCCCCCTGAACACAGCCCGCCTCACTGCGGTCGCACTCTCCAGCCCCCTGGCGAGATGCTCACAGTGCCCGCCAGCCGAAAGCCTCTCAGGCTGCTGCCGCCACTGCCTCCCCATGCCCCACCTTCCTGGCTTCGGGGACGGCCGCCGTACCTCTGGCATAGCTGGGGTCGTCCGCATCGCCGCTGTCTGAGTCCGAGGACCCTGTGGGATCTGTGCGCAGTGGGGGCAGGATGCTGTCCCCCTCCACCACGGCCTCCTTCAGCAGCAGTGAGTCAAACTTGACCGTGTAGTAGCCGCTATCCACATCTGGAGGCAGGGGACGAAGACAGGCCAGATCAGTGGCCTCAACAGGTGGTAGGAACCACCCTGGAAGTCGGAAGGAAGGTGGGGCCGAGGTCAAGGGTGGTCTTGCTCCTCTGGGCACGGAACAGAGTCCTGACGCCTAACCAAAGGAGCGGTCCCTACAGGAATTATCACACGTGAAGCACGGACAGGGCCTTCCCGGAAGGGCAGCCTCACCAGTTATCCGGGCTGGGTACCAAAGGCCATCCTGCTGCTTGGCCAGACACGCAGAGCCAGTCTGTAGAGAGCTCAGGTCCGGATCCTGGAAGGGGCGCAGCTCGTCGACAGAGACCACCTGCCCATGGGAGAACCTGCCAAGAGAACCACGGGGGGGCAGGGGCTCAGACAGGGCACAGCAGGGGCGAGTGAACCCAGGGCCATGTCCACGGCCCGGGCCGCAGCCTGAAGGGCGGGAGAGACGGGGGACAAACAGACACACGTATCCATGCACACGCACACACACAGGCACGCACACACGTACCCCTGCCCGTAAGTACAGACACGTCACGTGCGTGTACACACGCACACACGCTCTCGGTCTCGGTGCGGGTCTGGCCGCTCTGAGGACAAGATGTCTCCGCTACGCTCCAGCTCTCTGGGCTACAGTAACTACGTGGCGGGCAGACAGCGGTGTGAACCCCACCAGACAGGAGGCCCCCGGCACGAGCAGATGATCAAGGCAGGTGTGTTTGTGCGTGTGAGCTCACAGGACGGAGTCCTTCCCAAACCCTGTAGGAGAACCCACTTGCAACAGTGATGTCCTGACCTTTAGTTATCAGCGAACCAGTGAGATTAAAACCAAAACCGAGAGAGGGAAGGGAGGGGAAGGGAGGGGAAGGGAGGGGAAGGGAGGAGGAGGAGGAGAGAAGAAGAACCGTGGGGACAAAGGACTACAAGCTTCAACTCTGCCAAATAAAGGCATGAAAGACAACCACACATCCACTCTACTGTGCCGGCATTTCAAAGAGGAAACAGTTGTAACCCTACAAAAGCAATCAAGGACTGGCATTTACCCGGTGACACGTGGCAGTCCTTCCGGGCAGGAATCGGCAGTGACAGAGGGAACGGCAAGGAAGGGGTGGGCAAAGATGGCCTCAGACACCTCCCTGCGGGATTCCAGGCAGCTCCTTCTCGTCCTGGACCGTCCTCAGGCCCTCAGGACACTGCCAATGACCGAGTGCAGTTGCAAGGCTGGGCCCCAAACGTACTGCAGAAGTGACTCCGCTTGAAAACCCTTCCTCAACTGAGAAGGACGCAGTGTGTTAACAAACCCCACTGAATCCAACTAAATACCCACTTCAACACACATGCGCACACACACACCCGCGGACACCACCAATTACACTTTTCCGCAGGACTCTCCGGTGATAACAGAAGCCTGAAAATTCGGTACAGTCCTTAACCTGGGAAAGTGGTTCTAGGAAATGATTCTAGAAAAATAATAATGAAAGTATGCAACGATGTGCCCCAAAAGATGTTAACCAAATACAAAAGACTTGGAAATAACCTACATTTTTTTTTTTTTTTTTAAGTTTTTATCTTAGAGATAGAGAGCATGCCAGCGGGGGAGAGGGGCAGAGGGAGAGAATCCTAAGCAGGTCCAACACGGAGCCCACGACCGTGAGATCACGAGCCGGGGCAAAATCAAGAGTCAGCTGTTCGACTGACTGAGCCACCCAGGTGCCCTGGAAATGACCTAAATTTCTAACCCCAGGGAATAGTGACTGGCATATCCACAAATGTGAATTTAAACTAAGAGAAGAATGGTCAGGCCGATGGATGGAATGGAAAAGAGCACCGTGCTGTGTGCCGGGCAAAGAGCCACACACAAGGCATCCAAGGAGGGAGGGCTGGCTTCATAAGGAAAAGATTAGAAATCAGCTTCCCACATAAAAAACCCAACTCGATCTCCTACATCACAACATTCACAGGAATACATTCCAGAATACATAACCCTTGAACCTGAAAACAAACATGTAGAACTATAAGGAAGGTTCTGGTTCTAGCCGTGGCCAAGTATAGAAAAACAAGGCTAAACCTCAGCGACGTTGTCAAAACTCACAGCTTCAGAGCTCTGGAAATGAAACGAAACGGATGACACACAGATAAGTGGTCATAGTTGAGGAAACGCCCAACTTTGGGGCGGAAAGGGAGCAGGGAGCGCCTGTGCCTTTGCCGTGGGGGCTGCCTCTTGCTTGCCCCTGGGGCGGAAGCGCGACAGGGGCAGAGACCCAGGGCCCGGAACACCAGTAGAGAACACCGATGGCTCGTGCTGGGAGCCCGGGTGGAGCGGGCACTGGTGTGTCACAGGGAGGTATTTACCAGGGATGTAGAGACCCTGAACACGAAAGAACCACAGAAGGGCTCCACCCGCGAGCATCCCCGATTCTCTCGGAAACGATGTGCGTGTATCGGGGGCTCCAAGAGACGCCACGGCTAAGTGGAAACAGAGAGAGACTGGGGGCTGGCTGAACTATGGATGTGCCCCCCCGCCCCAGCGCACATAAGTTGACTGACTGATGGGGAGAAGCCTCCTTGGCAAGAGTGTTGGAGAATAACTTCTGCCTAAATCACTGGCTGGCCACTAACCTATGCAGACACAGCAGTGACTCCCAAAGAGCCAGGCTAAAAAGGAAACACATATTAAGAGATCTGAGTAGCGGTATCAGAGGCTGCACCCTATGAGGGGTACAGACTCTGTAACACGGGCCCAGAAAACATACTGAAATGAAACAAAATACTGAGGAAGACGATTCAGAGTCCAGAGTTGCTACAACGTATTACCTGAAACGAACAGTTTTCAATAAAACTTGCGAGACACACAAACAAACAGCAAGGTGTGACCCACAGTTAGGAACAAAAGCAGGTAAGAGAACCCGAGTGGGCCCAAGTGCTGAATGCGGCAAAGACCTCAACACAGATAGCGTATGTTCCAAGAACTAACTAGAAACGTATGAAGGTGATTCAGGAAACTGATTCTTGAAACGTAAACGCAAAGTGTGTAAAAGGGAGGAAGGAGAATCTGCAGAGCTGGGAAGTCAACAGCCGAAATGAAACCCTCATCGGACCAGACACCCCTGGCTTCCGGTCTGCACGTCAGGAGCTGGGGAGTTGCCCCTTTGCTCCAACCAAAGGTGAAAGGCCGAACAAACCAAAATTCAAGAACTCTTCTTAGATCCGCAAGAGAGGTGAGGTCACGCAGCAAACTGCTATGCCAAACTGGAGGCCAAAAGGTGAATGTGGAGAATCACCACTCAGCAGACCAGTGACCCACCAGCAGTCACCACGGCAGGACCTGGAAGTAGAAAGACAACCTTCACTGTGGCTGGGTGTGGACAAGTCTGAGTTGAAGCCTCCAGAGTTTGTGGCTTTTACTCGGGTGAAGACTGGAGAAAACTCGTCTTGTGCCCCAGCAGAGGGAGGGGAAGGGGGCATATTCTGAAAACCTCAGAGCACTGGCTCTTCCTAACAAGGCCCGTCCTCAGGGGAGACTGGCGAACCAGAGCCTAACTGCACAGGAGGTCAGGGAAACGCCCAAATCCAGCCCAGTCTGGCCACCCTGCCCCACCTGACGGGGGTGGGGGGTGACGGTCATGATCCAGAGGCACCAGGATCTGGTTGGAGGACCGCAGACTGCTTCCCTCCCTCACATCTCACCACATTACTAAAACCCCGTTAGAGCTACGGTTCCTTAAACCCAAAGACAAAGAAAAAATCCTGAAAACAGCAAAAGAGAAGGCACTCCTCATGTACAAGGGATCTTTAGGAAGGCTAACTGCCAATTTCTCATCAGAAGCAATGGAGGCCAAAAGGCAGCGGGATGACAGATTTAAAGTCCTGAAAGAAAAAAACAACCACCTGTCAACCAAAATTCTATCTCTGGCAAAACTATCCTTCAAAAGATAAATTAAGACATTCCCATATAAACAAAAGCTGAGGGAGTCTGCTGCTAACAGACCTGCCCCACAAGGGGTGCCCGTGTGGGTCCTTCAGACCAAAGCAAAAGGACACGAGACGGTAACTCAAGCCATGCGAACGCTGACACAGGCCACTACGTGGGTAAACGTACAAGCCCGTGTTGCTGAGGAAAACAGTAACGGAGGCACTGAGAAGCAAACGTCAGAAAGAAGGCCTACAGCAAACACAGAAGGAGGTGACGGGCTGACTCAACCAGAGGGATGTGTGACTCTTGATCTCAGGGTTGGGACTTTGAGCCCCACGTTGGGTGTAGAGATTGGTTAAAAATAAAATCTCTAAAAACAAAAAGAGAAGAAAACAAAGAACAAAATGACCAAGATGTCTTTCCCCATCAGTAACCACTTTACTTATTTTTAATTTCTAAAATAATTTTTTGTAATTTTTTAAATGCTTATTTATTTATATTTTTTAAAAATTTTTAATGTTTTTATTTATTTTTGAAGGAGAGAGAGAGACAGAGCATGAGTGGGGGAGGAGCAGACAGAGAGGAAGACAAGAATTCAAAGCAGGCTCCAGGCTCAAACCCACAAACTGTGAGATCATGACCTGAGCCGAAGCTGGACGGTCAACTGACTGAGCCATCCAGGCGCCCCTTATGTATTTTTGATGGAGAGAGAGAGACAGAGCATGAGTGGGGATGGGGCACAGAGAGAGGGAGACACAGAATCTGAAGCAGGCTCCAAGCTCTGAGCTGTCAACACAGAGCCCGATGCGGGGCTCGAACCCATGAACCATGCGAGATCATAACCTGAACCGAAATCCAGAGTCAACTGTTCAACCAACAGAGCTACCCAGCCACCCATCAGTAACCACTTTAAATGTAAGTGAGGTAAACTCTAATTCAAAGGCAAAACCGGAAAAATGGGTAAAAAGAATCATCAAATTCTATGCTATCTATAAGAGACTTATTTTGGGTCCAACGATGACAATATGTTGAAACTTACTAACGTAGATTTTTCATAAAAAGTGGTGTAACATGGACTTTTGAAAAGTGGGGGACTATCTGTATAGAAAATCCTAAATAGGGGATGAGCCTGCGTGGCTCAGTTGGTTAAGCATCTGACTCTTGATTTCAGCTCAGGTCATGATGTCACAATTTGTGAGTTCAAGCCCTGAGCTGAGCTCTGTGCTGATGGTGTGGAGTCTGCTTGGGACTCTCTTTCTCCCTACTCTCTGCCCCTCCCTCCCTCCCTCCCTCTCAAAAACAAATATATAAACTTAAAAAAAAAAACAAAAAACTTTAAATTAAAGAGGAAAATCCTAAGTAATCCATAGAAAGTCCTATTAGGGCTAATAAATGAATTCAGCAATATCACAGGATACAAGATCAACATACAAAAACCAGTTGTATTTTAATACACTAGCAATGAGCAATCTAAAAACGAAATCTGGGGCGCCTGGGTAGCTTAGTCGGTTAAGCAGCCGACTCTCAATTTTGGTTCAGGTCCTGATCTCACAGTCACGAGATCAAGCCCTGCACTGGGTTCTGTGCTGAGTGTGGAGCCTGCTTAAGATTCTCTCTCTCTCTCTCTCTCTCTCTCTCTCTCTCTGTCTCTGTCTCTGTCTCTCTGCTCCTCCCCAACTCGTGAGTGCTCTTTCACACACACACAAAAATAATAAAAATGAAATTAATAGGGGCACCTGCTGGGCTCAATCAGAAGAGCATGTGACTCTGGATCTCGGGGTCATGAGTTTTAGCCCCACGTTGGGTGTAGAGGTTACTTAAATAAGTAAAACTTAAAAAAACTTTTTTTAATTAAAAAAAAAATGGAAGTGTTTCATTTATAATGTCATCAAAATGAACAAAGTACTTTGAAATAAATTTGACCAAAACCTGAAAACTATACAACACTGTTGAAATAAAAGAACACTTAAATAAATAGAAAGACGTCCCATGTTCATGGTCAGAAGACTTAAAACTGTCAGGATGGCAACAGTCCCCAAACTGATCCGCGGTTTCCATACATCCCTATGAAAATCCCAATGGTCTTTTATGCAGAAACAGACAAGCTGATTTTAAAATTCATACGGGGGTGCCTGGGTGGCTCAGTAGGTTAAGCATCTGACTTTTGATCTCAGCTCAGGGACTTGATCTCATGGTCAAGTTCAAGCCCTGTGTCGGGCTCTGTGCTGGATGCAAATGAAGCCTTAGAGGCGCTTGGGTGGTTCAGTAGGTTGAACGTCTGACTCTGGATTTTGGCACAGGTCACGATCCCGGGGTCTGGGGATGGAACGTGCACTGAGCATGGAGCCTGCATAAGATTCTCTCTCTCTCCCTCCCTCTCTCTCTCTCTCTCTCTACCTCTGCTCCTCCCCTGCTTGCACACACACACACACACACACGCATATTCTTTCACAAATAAAGTTAAAAATAAACAAATAAATACTAAAACTCACATGTAATTGCAAAGAATCTTCGATACCCAAAAGAATCCCGAAAAACAGAGCAAATGTTGGAGAACTACCACTTCCTGATTTCAAAGCTCAATCACAAGGTAGCGCTGTCCTAAACACAGACGTACAGACGGATGAAACAGGAGACAGAGCTCAGAAGTAACCCCTCACGTGCATAATCGATGGATTTTCAACAAGCGGGTCACGACCACTCAATGGGGAAAGACCAGTCTTTTCCACAAATAGCGCTGGAAAAGCGACATCCACATACAAAAAAATGAAATTGGACCCTTACCTTACACTATTACAGCATGTGATTTATAAAGGAAATAAAGTCAGATCACTATTAAGCTTTTCAACAATATCTCACATAACAAGAAAACAGAGTAACATATTTAAGACATTCAAAGCAAGTTGTGCAAGCTGAGCATTTCATATCCAACGAAACTCATCTTCAAGACTAAAAGACACAGGGGTGCCTGGGTGGCTCAGTCGCTTAAGTGTCTGACTTCGGCTCAGGTCATGATCTCACAGTTTTGTGAGTTCGAGCCCCGGGTCAGGTCTGTGCTGACAGCTCAGAGCCTGGAGCCTGCTTCAGGTTCTATGTCTCCCTCTCTCTCTGCTCCTCCCCAGCTCATGCTCTGTCTCTGTCTCCTTCAAAAATAAATAAAAACATTTTAAAAAAATTAAAAAAAAAAAAAGACTAAAAGACACAAACAAAAATTTATCAGCGTGCCAGATCTCTGGGAATGTTATTCCCGTGAGCCCATCCTGAGGAATCTAATAGAAAATAAGCCTCAGACAACCGAACTGACTAGAAAGACACCAACATGTGGGACGTTGGTGAGCATGAAACACGCAATTCTTTCTAGAACTATGGCTGAGTGTAAGAGGAAGATGATGGCACAGGACACTGTGTGGTCGGACACTGTAGGACCACACGAGGTAGTCGTCAGTCATCCTACCAAAGAGAGGCTGTTGTGACTCTCAGTGTCACGTGTGTAAGAAAGACAAGATGAAACCAAGAAGTCCGGATGGGACATCTAGGGTCCGCCATGCCCTTGAGAACCAGAGAAGGAAATAAAGATGTGGTCCAGAGAAGATCAAGTAAAAATGCCACAGTCCTGATCTGAATTGGAAAGAGGAGTATGAATTCACAAGGTATTCTGTCCTTAAAAAATAGGTGCATGGCGTGTGCACACACATGCTTATACACGCAGACGCACACGTCCACCTAGACTTCTTAGCTCTGTGTACTGAAAAGACCCAGGACAATGACTGCCCAGTAACAAAGAGTATCCCAGTGCTTGCACTGTCTTGTAAAACCATCTCCCATTAAAGGAAACCAGGGCTGGGCACTGGGGTGGCTCAGTCGGTTAAGCATCCGACTTCAGCTCAGGTCATGATCTCATGGTTCATGAGTTTCAGCCCCATGTCGGGTGAGCTCGAGCCCCACTTTGGGTGAACACAAGCCCTGCTTCGTGTAAAACATGAGCCCCGGGTGAGCCCCACTTCTCTCTCTGCCCCTCGATCACTTGCGACCTCTCTCTCTCTCTCTCAAAAAAAAAAAAAAAAAAAAAAAAAAAAGAAAGAGAGAAAAGAAAAGAAGAGAAAAGGAAAAGAAAAGAACAAAGCCAGGGCTTCTTGGAGACGTCATTGATTCCAGATGGGACAGCTTGAATCTCAGTAAGGATCAGAATCTCAAGAGATTGAAATTTGTCAAATATATTGAAATCCATGAGTCCATAAAGATACTGGAAATATTTTAAAAGCATCTTTTTAAGTTTATTTATTTTGAGAGAGACAAAGACAGTGCAAGTGGGGCAGGGGCAGAGAGAAAGGAGACAGAGAATCCCAAGCAGGCTCTGGGCTGCCAGTGTAGAACCTGATGTGGGGCTGGAACCCACAAAACTGTGAGATCATGACCTGAGCTGAAACCAAGTCAGATGCTCAACCAACTGAGCCACCCAGATGCCCCTGGAAATATTTTTTTTTTAAACCTAATTTATTACTTTCTCACCATGAAAGAAAACCAACTCGTTATCTTGGAAACTACGTAAAGAAAACAGGAACAGAATAGAGAACCCAGAAATGGACCCACAAACATATGGCCAACTAATCTTTGGCAAAGCAGGAAAGAATATCCAATGGAATAAAGACAGTCTCTTCAGCAACTGGTGCTGGGAAAACTGGACAGCGACATGAAGAATGAACCTGGACCACTTTCCTACACCAGACACAAAAATAAACTCAAAATGGATGAAAGACCCAAACGTAAGACAGGAAGCCATCAAAATCCTTGAGGAGAAAGCAGGAAAAAAACCTCTTTGACTTCGGCCGCAGCAACTTCTTACTCAACACGTCTCCGGAGGCAAGGGAAACAAAAGCAAAAATGAACTACTGGGACCTCATCAAGATAAAAAGCTTCTGCACAGGGAAGGAAACAATCAGCAAAACTAAACGGCAACCGACAGAATGGGAGAAGATATTTGCAAACGACATATCAGATAAAGGGCTGGTATCCAAAATCCACAAAGAACTCATCAAACCCAACACCCAGAAAACAAATAATCCATTGGAGAAATGGGCAAAGACATGAACAGACGCTTCTCCAAAGAAGACATTCAGGTGGCCAACAGACACACGAAAAGATGCTCAACATCATTCATCATCAGGGAAATACAAATCAAAACCGCAATGAGATACCACCTCACCCCTGTCAGAATGACTAACGTTAACAACTCAGGCAACAACAGATGTTGGTGAGGATGCAGAGAGAGAGAGGATCTCTTTTGCATCGTCGGTGGCAACGCAAGCTCGTGCAGCCACTCTGGAAAACAGGATGGAGGGTCCTCAAAAAACTAAAAATAGAACTACCTGACGACCCAGCAATTGCACTAGTAGGCATTTATCCAAGGGATACAGGGGTGCCGTTTCGAAGGGACACATGCACCCCAATATTTATAGCAGCACTACTGACAATAGCCAAAGTAGGGAAAGAGCCCAAATGTCCACAGACTGGTGAACGGATAAAGACAATGTGGTATACGTATATATATACCCAATGGAACATTACTCAGCGATGAAAAAGAATGAAATCTTGCCACTTGCAACAACATGGATGGAACTACAACATATTGTGCTAAGCAATATAAATCAGAGAAGACCAATATCATACAATTTCACTTATAGGTGGAATTTAAGAAACACAACACATAAACATAGGGAAGGGAAGGAAAAATAAGATAAAAACAGCAGGAAGCAAGCCATAAGAGACTCTTAAATACAGAGAACAAACTGAGGGTTGCTGGCTGGGAGGTGGGGGGGTGATGGGCTAAAGTGGGTGATGGGCATTAAGGAGGAAGGACACTTGTTGGAGATGCCTGGGTGGTTCAATCAGTTAAGCGTCCGACTTCGGCTCAGGTCATGATCTCACGGTTTGTGGGTTAAAGCCCCTTGCTGGGCTCTGTGCTGACAGCTCGCAGCCTGGAACCTGCTTCAGATTCTGTGTCTCCCTCTCTGCCCTTCCCCTGCTTGTGCTCGGTCTCTCTTTCTCTCAAAAATAAATAAACATTAAGAAAAATTAAAAAAAAAAAGAGGACACTTGTTGGAGTGAGCACTGGGTGTTGTACGTAAATGATGAATCGCTAAATTCTACTCCTGAAACCATTAATACACTATTATGTTACTAACTTGGTTTCAAATACACTATAGAAAGAAAGAAAGAAAGAAAGCAAGCAAAAAAGAAAGAAAGAAAGAAAGAAAGAAAGAAAGAAAAAAAGAAAAAGAAAGAAAAAAAGAAAGAAAAAAGAAAAAAGAAAGAAAAAAGAAAAAGAAAAGAAAAGAAAAAAACAAAGAAAAAGAAAGAAAAAAGAAAGAAAAAAAGAAAGAAAAAGAAAGAAAGAAAGAGAAAGAAAGAAAGAAAAAGAAAGAAAGAAAGAAAGAAAAAAAGAAAGAAAGAAAGAAAACAAACAGGAAAATCCAGCATTTGTCCTGCATTTCCTATGTGAACTGTTAACACTGGGTCGCCAAACCACAGATGACGGAAAGCCTCTTTAAAGGTAATAAATGCAAATGGACTGAAAGATGTCTGCTTTGCAATCCCCACCACATCAGCGGATCAGGCACTTATCACCAAGGGATCGATCACTGCGAATGTCACCAAATGAGGCAGCAAGTAGCTCCTGATGAAAGAACCGTACACGCTGTCTTGGCAAAGGGTGTGAGCCTGCGTATGGTCCCCGGCTGCAGCTGCCCGCTTGCAGAGGGACGTGCTGGACCCCACCAGGGGTGTTCAGTGACGGGGCAAAGGGCCCACTCCCTCGATAAACTGTGACGCCAGGAAAGGCAGGCAGAAAGGTGTGGACAGCCAGATTCAGACACGGCAGCTTAGTGAGCGAGACTACACTAGGGCACTTACAAAACAGCTACACTTGAGTGATGAGCCCTAAGGAACACAGAGAGGTGATTGTAATAAAAGTCTGGAAGAGTGGTGATTTTTGTAGTGGAGAGCAGGCCACGTCTGGTTTGAGGTGCACGGAGGGGCCTCGGGGGTGGCGGCAGTTCTCACCGAGTGGTGATGGCCAGGGGGCTACAGTAGTCCCCAGGCTATGAATTTACTTCCCACGTCTGATTTTATTTTGCGGCAAGATGAAAGTTTATACCCACTCTGAACTTACAACGCGTGACGTGCTATCTTAGACTCTTTGCACACGTTGACGTCTTTCATTCTCCCAACCACCGTGAAAACCAGTTCTCCTTTCGGTTTTACAGAGGAGAGCGAAACATAGAGACTAAGTTACAACAAACGTATCGAAAGCTACTCTACCTCACTAGCATCTAGAAAACACAAATCCAATCATGATACCGTTTTCCCAGCTTTCAGCGGGCAGGAATCTGCAAGTCGGATAATGTTCCCACCAGTGGTTATAGAGAAGACTAAAGAAAAGGACTAAAGGACTAGGACACCTGGGACCAGAAACTGCATGTACTCTGCACCCCGGCGACGTCAGGTCCTGGGGAAATTCTCAGCAGGAACAGAAAAGACACTGAGATGTTCACAGCCAGTTGTTTGTATAAATGAAAACTGGAAAACACCCCGAAGGAAACAGAATAAATAAAATGTAGCATTTCACAAGAAAAATAGCAGTTACCAGACAGCTCTGTAAACACCAATATAGATGCCCCTCACAAACCTGCCTAGTGAACAAACCCAATTACAAAATGAACCACACCGCGTGATACACTTGTTTTAAAAACAGCACAAATATGGGGTGCCTGGGGGGCTCAGTGTGTTAAGCCTCCGACTTCGGCTCAGGTCATAAGCTCACGGTTCGTGGGTTTGGGCCCCTCGACAGGCTCTGTGCTGTCAGTGCAGAGCCTGGAGCCTGCTTCGGGTTCTGTGTCTCCTTCTCTTCCCAAAATAAACGTTAAACACGCGTGTATTAAACATTAAAAGAAAAAAACCAGCACAAATATGCAGCCTTCGCATATATGCTCGCATCTGTGAAGAACACACACCAGAAACACAATGGAGTTGTGAGGATGACAGCCCCCTGGGGTGGGGAGGGGGCAGTAACAGAGTGGGGAGTCAAAGGGTGCTTCAACTCTACCTATTTTATATCATTTCTAAAAACGCAAAGGAAACGCGAGAAAATAGCTGATTGCTCCCAGGTGGAGGCGAGCGCTGTTGCCGGACGCGTTAGGCCTAAAACTAATGCAGCAGCAGCTTGGGGAGGTACGGCACCTAGGGGCCATCTCAGAGCTGGCCTGTCCCCCGGCGCAGGCTCCCGCGCCACCTCCCCGAGCCCGGCAACCTTGGCCATTGCAGGGCCCACCTCGCAGGGCTGCTGTACGGATGAGTTCACGCACGCGGAAGTCTGGGACCAGGGCCTGGCCCAGAGGAAGCAGCGCCCGGATGCGTCGCCAGGGGCGTGGAGGTGCCCCAGAGGGACTAACGGCAGAGAGGTCAGAGGGCTCACTGCTCTGCTCCTTGACCCACTTGCTCCCCAGCACGTGGGTGCGTCCACTCCACGCACGCTCATCGGGCACACCTACGATGGACACGCCCTTCTGTACATAAGCTATGCTTCAGTAAAACTTAGAGAAAAAAAGAAGCAAGGAAAAATGTGCCAGATAACGCTATGGGCCCAGCGGCAGCCTACAAGGAAAGACGCCAACCGAAGACCTAGGAACGGTGTCTCCGCACTACTGACTAAAAAAGAAAATTACCCGCGAAAGATTTCAGCAGATGTTCCTTCCAAAGACAAAGTAAAAAGGAGCAAAGGCAAAGTTACACACTTAAGAAACAGAAGACGTCGTTCCGACAGCCACGGAAACTTCAACGTAAACAAAACGTGACTGACAATCTTGTTGGGGTACGTCCTTAAGTGTTCATAGGTGAAAAAACCAGTAACTTCTAGAATCCGCTTTGAGACAAGCCAGAGAAAGCCACACGGCACGGGGAAAAGCGCTGAAGCGGACTGGCAGACGCCGGCCACCCAGGAGGCTGGGTGGCGGAGCCGGGGCCCTGGCGGGGACCTGTACGGCAGCGGGCTTCGCTCTGAACAAAACCAGCGGCGGGTGGGGGGCCGTTCTTTGCAAGGTAAGCCCTGCCACACTTCCCCATCTGCCCACGGAAATCCAGGGGGCACGTAAACGAGGACACGGCTGTGAGGATCCACCGGCCCCCAAAGCCCTCTCTCTGTCGGCACCCTGCGGGCAGAGGACCCACTGTGACCCTGAGCCTGCCCCTCCTCCCCCACTCCGTGGGCCCCCAGATGCAAAGGCTTTACCTGCAGCTCTCCTGGAAGCGGCACTTGCCCTCCAAGAAGAACGGGCAGGGCTTCAGAGACTTGTGAGTGGGGTAGAGGTAAAGGACCCGCACGCCCGCCGAGCCGTCGTCCGCCTCCTCTGCACCCACAATCATGGCGTTGTGGTACTCCAGGGTGCCCCAGGAGCTGTAGTAGGGGGCGTTCACCTTCCTCCCACTCCACTCTTCCTCCTCCTCGTCCTCGCCCTCTTCCTCCTCCTGCCCAGGCCTGCTGGGTTCCGGCCTGGCCTCCCCTTCAGGAGCCGTCTCCAGCTCTGCCCTGGGGGCTACAGACCCCTGCGCCCCCTCAGCAACGGCCTCCTGGAAAGCCAGGTACTCGGCATCGCCCCGGGCTGGGTGCTCTCCGTCCAACGTGGCCAGCAGCTTGCTCTTCCTGACGGACACCAGGCTGGCCTCGGTGAGCTCGATCAGCTCCTTCAGGTCCCCCTGCAGCTGGCGCAGGTCGGCCAGCTCCGAGGGATCCAGGCCGGCTCCCAGAGCCAGCTCCACCTGCTGCAGCTGGGCGTCATAGGTCCGCAGGGCGGTCTGCAGGCTCTCCTCGTCCATCCTGGACGGAACGAAGGCAGGGGCGCGTCCTCGGGGCCTCAGAGCTGCAACGAACACAAGCCGAGGGGTCCCGGACCTGCCGCCCTTATTGCCGGGCTACCCCTGCGGGGCCGACGCCGCGCCCTGCGCCGACAGCTGCGCTCCGCAGTCCTCACCGCAGCCTGCTATTCTCCCTCCCGTTTGGGGGACGAGAAAAAGGGCCGGCAAGGCCATCAGCTCCGAGTGGAAAAGCCGCTGGCCCCGCGGCCTCGGCTCCCCTCCCTCCGCGCCCGGCGCTCCCCGGCCCCGCCCCCCAGGTCACCCCTCTCCCCCCCCCCCAACCCCCGGCCTCCCCGGCCCCAGCCCGCCTCCGCTCGCCCTGTCACCTCGGGCCCCGGCCCTGTCGCCCCAGATCGCGCCCCCTCGCCCGGGCGGGGCCCCTCCGCCTCCGCGCGGGCTTCCCGGCCGCAGCCATAGAGACCCCGCGGGCCTCACCGGCTAGAGCGGCCAGCGCACCGCTTCCGCCCTCGCAGCCCACCGGTACTTCCTCCCGAAAGCCGCCGCCGCCGCCGGAAGTGCCTGGCGCGGAGACCGCCGGGATGAGGCGCGCGGGGGCCGCCGGGACGGCTCCGCCCTCCCCGAGCCGCCGGCCTGCCTCCCGTCGGGCGCCGCGCGAGGTCAGCGCGGGGTCAGCGCGGGTCTGCGGGGTCAGGCGCGCGGCGGTTCCGCGGCCCGGACGGGCGCGAGGTAGGCCGCGGGGCTGGTTGCCGCCCGCCCGGGCCCGAGGGCGCGGCGGGGACTCGCGGTCGGCGTGTCGGCCGGCTTGCGAGCCCGAGACCCGGTGTCGGAGCTGCGCGGCGGAGGCCGGGGGCGTGGGGCCCGGGGGGCCTCCCCCCCTGCGGTCGTTCCGCGCCACCTGCCGGCCGTGCGGCCTCTCGGGGGCCGCCGCCGCCCCGCCATCCCCGCGCGGCCGCCACTTCTGGAGGGCGGGCCCGCACCTGCTGGCTGCCCGGCAGCGCGCCGCCTCCGAGGTGGCCCAGACCGGGGGCGGGGCGTCCTGGGGCTCGGGGGAGCCTGACGTCACCGCCGGGACGCAGACCGGGACCGGACCTGTCTTCTGAGGGCCGAGGGCCGGGGAGGGGGAGGGGGAGGGGGGCCGCCCCGGGAGGGGGCGCCGGACTTGGCGAGTGCGGCGGCCGTACACGGAAGGGGAGGGGTCGGGCCCGGCCGCCGCTCGCCTCGTGTGACGCGTCTCTCCGGGTGCCCAGGGCAGGATGTACACGCTGCTGTCGGGCCTGTACAAGTACATGTTCCAGAAAGACGAGTACTGCATCCTGATCCTGGGCCTGGACAATGCCGGCAAGACGGTGTGTGCCCGTCCCTCTGTCACCACCCCCTCCGTGGTCCTTGTGGTGGTGTACCTGGAGCTGCGTGTTTACTGCCCAGAGTCCTCTCCAGCTGCTTTAGAAGCAAAAACACTGTTCTGTTCTGCTTTGTTCTCAAGGAAAAGGCCCCAAAAAGGGATGTTTGGGAAATAGACTGGAAAGGATCCCAGTCCTTATCTGCTGTCTGTCTCTCTCGTCAGACGTTCTTGGAGCAGTCAAAAACCCGGTTTAACAAGAACTACAAGGGGATGAGCCTATCCAAAATCACTACCACCGTGGGTCTGAACAGTAAGGGGGTCCCTCAGGGCTGTGGGTTTGTGGGGGCAGACCCCTGAGGATGCTGTGATGTCCGCAGGCCAGCCGGCAGATGGGCAGGGCCACGTGAGGCTTTTATCCCAGTTCGCACTGGGCAGATGGTGGGGGAGCACCAGAGTGGCTCGTTCCTCTCCTGGGGCTGGCAGGCGGCATGTCAGGGACCCAGGACACGCAGCCTCATCCGTCTTCTTCTCTCCCCAGTCGGCACTGTGGACGTGGGAAAGGCTCGCCTCATGTTCTGGGACTTGGGGGGCCAGGAAGAGCTGCAGTCTCTGTGGGACAAGGTAAGATAAACGCTGTGTAGGGTCCTTGGCCACGCACTGCCTGTTCTCAGGCCGTTTCTCCCCCGGTGACATCCCTTGGCCGCTTCCTTTCCTCGTAAGGCCTCAGACTCCCCTTTTTTCTTTGTTGTTGGTAGCTTTGTCACCCGCTTTGTTCCCCGGGCTTCCCCCCCCCCCCCGCCGTCCTATCCCAGCTCCCGAGTCCTTCCCCCAAGAGCAAGGATGTACTTGATTCCCTTTGACTTGGAGATGTTGCTGCTACCACAGGACAAGACGAAAGCTGGCCAGGAAACAGGTGTGGGGGAGGTACGATGACAGCTGGACACTCCGCTTCACCGCTGGGGCTGAGTCCCTCTGCTCGGGCCCTTTCCCTCAGTTGTAGCTTGGGACCTGGCCTCTGTGGTGGCCTCTTCCCCATTAGGGGAGGATGTTTTCAGAGGCCTTTAACAGCTGCCTTTTTTCTTGATGAGGTTTTGGGGTGTTTCCAGGGCCCCGGTGCCGTGCTGCTTTTCCCACACACCCCAGCCCCGAGGTCTGTCTTCAGCTCGCCCTGTGCCAGGCACTGGGGTCCAGCAGCGAGCAGGACAGACCTAGCCTCTCCCTCAGGCGGCCCCCTCCTGGTGGCTTGGCACAGTGGATCTGGTGCAGCCGATGCGAGGGGCACAGATGTGCCTGCCCCAGTGCCAGGGGCACGGACACGCTCATCTGCACTCTCATTAGTCATCCGTGTCTTCAGAACTAGCGTCTAGATCCTGGTACCCGGTCGCCTTTTCCTGGCTTTCCTCTAAAGTGTCTCCTCTGTTCCGACTTCCCTCCAGAAGGCCGGCTTCCGTCCCGTGGCCGGAAGGTCACCAACAGGTTCTCTGGCTGTTTAAGGTCACTGAAGCAGAGCGAAGCCGGGGCCTGCTCTTCTGAACCAAGACCCCTATTCCTGACACTGTGTCGCAGGCCAGGGTCTCAGGAGCAGACGCTGAGACACATGTTGGAGCATAGGATGTGTGTTGAGGGCCAGCACCTGAGATGGGAGCTGGGCTAATGCGGGTCTGGGGAGGAGAAGGGCCAGCTCAGGTGGCCGGGCCAGCAGGGAGCCCGGCAGAATTCCTTCCTCACAGCCCCTCCCACATCAGGCCAAGCCGACTGGGACTCATACGGCCTCGTGGGTCACCACACGGGCTGCCTTGGGCAGCTATGACTTGGTAAGGTGGCTCTTGGTGGGTTAAAGTAGGTGCCGCAGGAACCCGCGGGCTCATCCGCTGGGTGCGCTGCCTGCCCCTGGGCTCCTGGACCACGGCCCACCGTGCACCGCTTAGCACTCATGCCCTGAGGTGGGCGTGGCTCTGCCAGGCGCGAAGAGAGAGAGAGAGAGGAGGCTCCGCGGCTGGCAGCGTCCCCCACTCCAGCTACTGCTCCTGCTGATGGTGTGGCTCGTCACAAGAGTCTGCGCCCCTGGTCGCTGACCCTACTAGGTTCTTCATGAGCTTTCCGGCCTCCCTGTGGAGCGGGTGCCCTGCCTCCCGCTGATAGTGTCCATTATCCCCGCCAGCGTGGGGCCTCTGCTGGCTCCTGAACGCGAGTTGTCCAACATGCCCAGGAGACAACCGGGGTTTGTGACTTAGCAGGTCTCTGGCTGGGGCCTAGGGAACGGGGAGCCTTGGTGGTGACCACATCCCCAACCCTGTAGGGCCCAGAGCTGTGAGGATGGGCAGCAGGGTCCCCTGTCGGTCACCAGGATGGATGGGAAGTAGAGCTCCTGCCACCCCCGCCCCTTCCTAGACACTTGTCCCGGGGCCTGGTCCCCTGCACAGTCTGACACTTTGGCACTGTATTGGGGTGGCCATCGTTTCGTCCCTGGGTCTGTCCACGTACCAGCCTCGGGCTGCACGCAAACAAGACTGGCGGACTACCCGTGCCTGCCACAGGGGCCCTTCTAGCTTCCCTCCCTCCAGGCCACACCCGAAAGCTCTCCGTCGTGCGTTCATGGGTGACGCTGCCATCGGGGTGCCGTGGGGCGGAGGCAGCCCACTGTGCCCCCAGTCCTACCCCTGCTCAGCCCCCAGTGCCCGGCTCCATTGCTCCCGGTGCCGCCGGCCATCACCTTACACCCGTCTGCCAGGCCAGGTCGTACGCCCCGAGGGCTGTGAGGGGATTCCCCGGGCTTGCCGTGAACCCCGTGCGGTACCCCTTCCTGCTACGGAGACCTCTGTCGCAGGGCCCGCCAACTCCCAGCTCTCAGCAGCAAGATAGGGCCTGCAGCCCTCACACCACCTAGCACGTATGCTACAGAGGTCCCTGCTTCTGTGTGATTTGCGGGCTGCGGGATCCAGACGGCCACGCGTGTCGGGCTTCCTGTAGCGAGTGTGGATGCTGAAGCCTGTCTCGTGCTGGGGCGGTCGCTTTCAGCCTGCCCTCGTTACACCCCGAGAATTCCCCGGAGCTGTCAGGCCTGCGCATCTGTGGGGTCGTCAGCTCGCGGACTGCGAACTGGCACCTGGCGTCCTGTTGCGTGTAACGTGCGGGTGTCCCCGGCCTCCGGGCTCTAGTGACAGCTGGGGGCAAAGTGGCAGAGATGCTGCTGTCTGCTTGCCAGACGGGGATGCTTCCGGGTTGTATTTTTCGATTAGGTAGAATGTGGGCTTACCAAACGTGTGGCTGCGTCACCCATGCCCCGCACTCCAAGGGCCCGCCCCCACGCGCCCCATTTTGTCCATCTGTCGAGATTCCTTTTGCCGCGTGACACTTCCCCAGGCCTGGGCTCTGATGCTGCTGCTGTGTGCGTGCCTGGGCTAACTGCCTCCTGCCCCAGTCCGGCCCGCAGAGCTCAGTGCTGCTGGTCTGGTCCTCGGCGCCGCCCCTCCCTCCCTTCGGTGGCTGTTGCGTGGCTCCCGAGCAGTATGGCCATCGGCTTGCTGTCCGCACTGGCATGTGATCTGGCTAGCATCCTTCCTCCACTTCCAGGGCTGTGTGGGGACACCCTATCCTTCCCCTGCCCCCTCCCCACCAGCCACCATCAGACCGACGATCGTGGACGGCTTTCAGGAGCAGATGCTGAAGTGGGGTTTGGGGGCACGGTACCTGGGAAATGACAGTGTTGCCCGAGGTCAGCAAGCTGTTCCCAAAGGCCTCCAGGGCCGCCTCACTCTGCCCTACCTTCTGCCCCCCAAAGGCGCCTCGGAAGGGCCTTCCAGTTGGCGGCTGGCCCTGGGGTGGCCAAGTGCCTGTGGCCCAGCACCCCCTTTCTGCCCCTCCCCAGTACTACGCGGAGTGCCACGGTGTCATCTATGTCATCGACTCCACAGACGAGGAGAGGCTGTCCGAGTCCAAGCGAGCGTTCGGTGGGTACAGCCCGGCTCGGGGCTGGGGAAATGGTCAGGTCCAGTCTGCCCACCCCAGGTGCCTGGAGCTGCCCCTGGTGGGAGATGGGGCCCACACCAGATCAGGCAGGGCTGTGGCCAAGAGAGAGCGCACATGTGGTGTGGAGGGGTGGGTGGGCCTCGGCAGCCACAGGCAGATCGAGGGTGCTCACTGCCCCCTTTCTGCCCACTCCAGAGAAGATGGTCACGAGTGAGGCACTGGACGGTGTCCCCATCCTGGTGCTGGCCAACAAGCAGGACGTTGAGGTGAGCTCACTACAGCACGCCCACAGGGCAGTCCCCAGCAGAAGCACGTCCCACTGACAGCTGGGACAAGGTGCCTGTCCTGGACCTCCCAGGCCAGGTGTGCTCTAGGTGCACCTGGGCCTCTCGTGCGGGGCACCTTCTCTGCACAGGCAGGTGGGCGGGCAGTAGTATTCCTCTGCCACTGGCGTGGCTGGACATGAAACGCAGAGGCGTCCCAGGGTGAGAGTCAGCTCCGATCTTGGCCTGTCTGCTGCCCTTGGGATCGCCTCAGCTGGCCAGTGGATGCTCAATGGCAGTCTGTGTGGAGAGGGCTTTGCAGGGCAGTGTCCTGATTCTGCAGCAGAGGCGCTCTAGGGTCAGGGTGCGTCAGAGATGGCTTCCTTCTGCCTGCGGTCCCTTTCCTACAGCCCTTCCGTGCCACCCGCTCCTCCTCCCGAGACTGCTCGCTGCAGGGCCTCTCCTAGGCAGAGAAGCCCTGAGCCCAGCCCCTCCCCACCAAGACCACGTCCTGCCCCAGGAGCAGGACATCTGCAGCACCTGCGACCTTGCCCCTCACAGCCTCCCCTTCCCCCAGACTTGCCTCTCGATCCCCGACATCAAGACTGCGTTCAGTGATTGCACCTCCAAGATTGGCAGGCGTGACTGCCTGACCCAGGCCTGCTCGGCCCTCACTGGGTGAGTGGGGCTCTCCCTGCTGTGGGCTGGAGGCCGGGCTGGCCCCACCTCATGTTTACTGTCTCCACAGCAAAGGGGTGCGCGAGGGCATCGAGTGGATGGTGAAGTGCGTCGTGCGGAACGTGCACCGGCCGCCGCGGCAGAGGGACATCACGTAGGCATGGCTGGTGCCTGCTGGTGCCCACAGCTCACCCCTGAGTGCCCGAGGAGCGCTCCTGCCAGCTCTGAGCCGCCAGGCCTGGGGGTCGGGTTTGCTTTGCTCTTGGTTTTTTCAGTTGCTTTGTTTTTTCTTTAAGACAAACGTTTCCCTGTGTCCGTAAAAGTGTGGGCATGCAGAGGCTTCTGCTGAGGGGGAATCGGGGCAGCAGGGCCAGGCTGGGTGCCACCAGGGGACCCCCACAAGACCCCTGCCAAGCCTGCTGGTGTTGGCGGGCCGCCTGGCCCTTTGGAGCCGCCACCCCAGCAGCGTGGCCTGTCTGGAAACAAGATGCTCCAGAGCTGCTCTGTGCCGTTCACCCATGGAGGAAGCTGGTGGGGCAAGTGTGTCTGTCCTCAGTCTCCGTCCCCTCTGGGCCTGGAGATGGGTTGGGGGCTGGTGTCATCTTGAGGGAGGAGGGAGACCTGGTCCACTTTGCTGGAGGCCAGCGGGGCCCTGGGTTCTGATGCCTCAGAACAGGGTGGGGGAGATCTGCCTGGGAAGCCCCGTGTCCTCTTCCGCTGGCCTCCCGTCCAGTCAGGGAGGGAGTGGGTGTTCCCTCTGAGCGTGTCTGCCACTGGTGCAGGACAGCCAGTTGCCATTGTGGGGGGCACACCAGCATGGGTGTTCCAAAGGCCAGCTAGGTTCCTGTGGAGCCCAGGCCAGTTGTGGGATGGGCCTTGATTTGATTCCCAGTTGGAGGTGAGGGGTGGGGTCCCCGTCAGGTCTGGGGACAGGCTAAAAACCCATTTCTGGGTCTGTGCCTGGAAACCGTCCCTCCGGGTGAAGCTGGTCCTTGGGACCCTCACCACATGGCCCCTGTGGGAGCTGGCAAGACCCAGTGGGCCTAGCCCTGGGCAGGAGGCTGATTGGCCAGCACTGGGTGGAGTATGCCAGAAAACGGCAGTCTGAGTCGCTGCTGTCTGTTGTCCCTCCAGAACCCCAGGACTGGGTGGTGGGCTCCCAACTGTCTGGGCACAGTGACCACAGCACGAAGGGCTCCCAGGCTAGACCCAGGGCCTGTCTGGGCACCACCTTCCTGCTTCCGTGGGAGTGCCAGAGCCAGAACCCTGACCCTGCTAGACTACCCTCCCTCTGAGGTGGCAGCCTTGGAGGGCCTACTGAGAAAGGCTGAGTCAGGGCTGGGGGTGGGAATGCAGGTGAGGTGACTCATGGGGAGTCATAGGCTGTGGGGTCCCCCCCCCCCTTGGGACCTATCATGGGGATCAGGCGCCAGGCTCCAGGGCTCACGGGAAGGGCTGGGAGTCGGCCAGGTTGTTCTGGAGCACTCCAGCCCTCATCTGAGCCTTCCTGTGGGGAAAAGCCGTGTTTCCCAGAAAGCACATGGGATTCACCCGGCCTAGGGGAGGTCCTTGGCTGGTCCCCTCCGGGGAAATTCCCTGCCTGCAGGGACTGGGTGGAGCTCAAGTGGAGGGGCAGGGTGAGGGGGAAGGGTCTCTTGGCAGCCCAGGTTAGTGTTGGCCAGTCCAAGCTGGGTCCTATTCCACAGCAAGAGCCCCTAGACTGGGTAGGACCCTCACGACACTCCCCCCCCCCCCCCCTTGTGCTGTCCTACGCACAAAGCATGACTTGGGGTCATGGGACGAGCCTCAGGGATCTCCACTGTGCCCACAGCCAGAAGGGATGCACCTGCCACCCGCTGGCCCTCTCTGACAGTCCTTCCCACCGAGGGTCTATCCCACTTGGGGTGACCAGCAGCCAGAGGAAGCATGGGACGCTAGAAAGCCCGTGCAGGTGTTTGTTTCCCCACCAGATGTGCCCGCCAGCACCCGGTAGACATGGCACAAAGTTTCATACAATCCGTTTTATAACGGCTTTATAAAAAATAAACTTTGTTACTGTAATGGGACCCCGGTCGGTTGAGCTTACTTTAGTAAGTCACTTTCGGTGTGATGCCCATGTGGGAGCCCCAGCTTGGGAACAGAATAAATAGGGGGCGGGGTGCTCAGCGTGCCCAGAAGCGTGTGCGGACACTGCGTTCCAGCCCAGGCAGCCGGGCTTCGCGCAGGGCCCGCAGCAGCCGCACAGCCAGCGCCCCAGCCTGCGCCTCACGGAGCTCCAGGAGGTGCTGCCTCAGCTTCGGCTGCAGGCCGTTGCGACCCTCCCTGGGTGGCACTAGGCCTTGTGCTTCTGGGCCCCTGAGCGCCTGCCACAGCCGCAGGAGCTTCTTGAAGGACCAGTCCTGGAAAGCCACGAAGTCAATGACAGCACGCTCACACTCCTCGGCTCCTGCAGCGGTGGTGTGGGGGGGGGGGGGGGGGTCAGGACCCAGTGGTAGAGGCCTCCGTGTGCTCTGGGTGTGGAGGGGAGGGACACCCGACAAGGGAGAAATCCCTGCCCACTAACAGGTCCAGTGCAGAGGCGGAAGAAGAGGTCAGAGAGCGTGCAGGGGTGGGAAGGGAGATGCGGTTTAAACTCCCTGGGAGTCCATTTCCCAAGGGGGGTGGGTGGGTGGCTGGCGTGGCCTGCGGAGGCACTGGTGCCGCGCCACCACCGCAGGGGACTCCCCAGGTAAGTTTCTGGAGGACCCTCCCAGAGGATGGATAAACGCTGCATACCTCAGGGCTGGACTCTGGCCTGGGGACAACGGACACAGGTTGACCTCCTCTGACTCGCGCTCCCCCTCCCCTGCTCACCTGGCCCCCCTGGCTCCGGGGTGCCGAGTGGGAAGCCGGCGCAGCTAGTGCACAGGGCGTCGTGGGAGGCGGAGCCGGGCACGTTGAGGACGAGGCCCAGGGCCGTGCAGTTGCGGTGGGGCTGGCACTGTTCCGAGCTCGAGCTGCTGGCAGAGAAGGTGCCCGGGGGGCACGGCTGGCATTGCGTGTTCTGGCTGGGGGTGCCTGGGGACGAGATGGGGAGGAAGGGGTCATGGGGAGCCAGGGGTGCCGTCCTCACCGGTGGCTGAAGTCCCAGGCCGCCGCCCGCCAGCCCGGCCGCGCACCGGGGACAGTCACGCCCGCGCCGGGCGGGCAAGGCGCGTGCTCCAGGCAGAAGCCCGCGTGGGCGAAGAAGCCGGGGCGGCAGCGGCAGGCGCGGTTGTGGGTGGCGTCGCAGGGCCGCGCCTCCTCCTCGCGTTCCCCGCAGATGACGTTGCAGTAGCGGCAGCGCTCCAGGTAGTTCCAGAACTGCGTGTAGTGGCGCGGAGGGCACGCGCCGCACGTCGTGGGGGCATCCCGACGGCACGGCCGCTGCACGAAGGTGCCCGGGGGGCACTGGCCGCACACCAGCCACTCCCGGGTCTCCGCGTCCCGCCACGGGTAGGTGAGCGCGCCCGCCGTCGCCGCCGCCCCCTGTGCCGCCAGAGCCAACAGTAGGGTGGGCAGCGCCCAAGGCCGGGTCAAGGGCGGCGGTCCCCGCCTCTCCAGTGCCCACATGATAGTCACCGGAGCGGCGGCTCGGCCTCCGGGAGGCCCACGAGCGAGGACACGGGGACGACGCGTCCTACCCTACCTGTCGCCACCCCACAAGCTCGCCCGTCGGCGGCCAGCGCCGGCCTATATGGCCCGGCCTCGCCACGCCCCCGGGGGGAGGGCTCACGACCTCCACGGGGCCGCGCTGCGACCCGACTTTCGGCGACGTCACCGCCCCACGGCCCCTCCCACCCCAGGGAGCCCCCTCACCCCGCCCCCCGCCTGGCGCCAGCCTCCGCCGGGCCTTAGTCCAGGGGGCGGTCCTGCGAGGGCCTCCCCAGCACCAGGGGCAGCTCTCTACCCGGGAGCAGGGCTGGCAGCCGGGGTGCAGGCTGGGGATACCTGGCTCCTCTCTTCTCTGGTCTCAGCCATCTGCCGGTCCACCTGTGAGGACGGAGGCTGAGCCCAGTTGGGACAAAGCGCTCAGCGTGCCCTTTCCCGGACAGGGTGGGACGACCCTACTCAGATGCCCACGTCTTCCTTCCCAGCACCCTCAAACCCCATTGCCAAGTCCAGACCTACAAACAGCGTCTGGATACGGTATCCGCAACTTTATTAGAGAACCTGTCACCTGATTAAAAGCAGGTCCACTGCGCGCGCGCGCGCGCGCGCGCGCGCGCACACACACACACAGGTCCCGGGGAGGAGGGAGCAGAGCGTTTCCCCCACTTTCCAGTCCTGGGCTCAGGCCGCAGCAGCCAAGCGCCTGAAGCTCCACCCACAAACAAGCAGCCAAGTAAAGTTCTGAAGAGGTACCTTTTAGCAGACCCTCCCCAGACCCTAAGGGTACTTCGGGGCTTCTCATAGGCAGGCGCCGATCCTGCTGCCATTTCAGGGGCATCCCCACGGGCACTGGCTGGCCCGTGGCCCGCACCCCGTGAAGGGACAAGTGTCCCAGCTGCGTCTGGGACAGAGGCGGCGTCCGCCTGCCCGAGGGTCTCCAGCCTCACTGGGGCTCTGGCCAGAAGACCTGCGTGATGCTCTGCTTCCTGGCAGGGGCGTGGCAGGCCGGGCAAGTCCTAGAGGCCTGCGGAGATAGGGCAGTGCTGCACAGGCGCCGCCCCCCCGCCCCCCCCAGCTCCCGGCCCCCCAGGTGGCGGACGCGCAGCGGGCGGGTCCGCAGGGTCCCGCCGCCAACCTGGAGGAGCCGTCGCCAGCAGGCCCGGCAGCGGTGAAAGTTGCAGGAAGGGCACTGGAAAGGGACCGTGTCCTCCGCCCCGCAGCCGGCGCACGCCGAGCCTGCTCCAAGGGGGCCGCTGTGAGCGCCGCGGCAGCTGCGCCGCGCCCACTGCCCACACTCCCTGCGGCCCCTCCCAGGAGACCTACCGGACTCGGAGGGCGCGTGCCTGCGGGGGGCGCTGGGGGGCTGGCTGGGAGCCCCCGCATCCCCGGCCTGCCTCGGTCTAAGGAAGGCCAAGATCTTGCTCTGGGTCCTCCCGGGTTTGTCCTGTCCTGGGGGGCCTGGAGACACAGGCACGAGTCTGAAAGGGTGGTTCGGGCTGATCTGCGGCCCACCTTGCAGGGCTGCGTGGGGCTCCAGGGGTACCAGGTGGTCTCCCCCCTGCTCCCCCCCGCCGCCGCTACCTGGCCTGGAATCACCGTGGGCGAGGTCGGGAGGCACGGTGGGGGTCCTGTCCTGGGGACCCGGCGGCTCAGGGCCCGCGGTCGGGGCGGCCGGGCCCATCAGGTCGGCGCACACCTGCCGGAAGCGCTGCTGGTGGCGAGGTCTCAGGAACGCGCCAAACCCTGTGGGGAGAGCGGTCAGGCCCCGCCCGCAGCGCCCGGCCCGGCCCGGCGCACCCCCAGCCCCGCCCCCTCCGCGGCCACTTGCTCTCCAGCAGGTGCAAGTCCTCGGGCCTTGAGGTAGTGAGTGCGGCCGCCACGGCCACCACCTTCTCGAAGTCACCGTCCCGTCTGTAGGCGGTGAGCGCTGCGAGGAGCTGGCTGCAGCCTACGGACCCCAGGGCCTTTCGGACATCGGCCAAGTAGGCGCTCCCCACAGGCGGGCCTTGCTTCTCCATCCTGGGGGCTCCAGATCCACCCTCTTTTGGACAGCTGCTGGGGTCTCCTGGTGGGGAGGTGGACAGGATCATGGCGGGGATCTGGGGCCCGAGGGAGCTCCCCTGGCACCCTTCACACCAGCCTGCTCCCTCGCTCTGGGGTTGCAGAGCCAAAACGGCACCCGCGCCCCCCAGGGAGGACGCCAGGGCTCTTGTGCTCTGCTTCAAAGCCTCTCTGGGGACTGGTACCTGCCGGGGCTGGTCCGGAGACCAGGTGAGGCCTGCCTTGATTCAGGTGCTGTCCAGGGTCCAGTTGCCCGGCTGCATCCTGGGACAGGGTCAGCTTTGGGTCACACTCCCTCCTTCCTGAAGAAACGGGTACACACAACGAACCACCCAGCTGGTTCCCAAGGGTCTGGAGTGCTCCCTGGGGAGGAGGCAGGTCTGTCCAAGGGGAGACTGACACCTGCCACCCTCCTCTGCCCACAGCACGACCCAGGCTTGAGCCCCCACCACAACCAACTGCTGCCAGGGGACCAGCAGAGACACCCCAGTGGGCACCAAGCCCAGAAAGGAGAGGGGTGACTCTTTTGCCAGAAAGTCCCCTCCTTGGGGCCAAGGGGTCTTCCTAAGCCAGCTCCCCACCCCCCTCCCTGATACCTATCCTTGGGGAAGTCCCTGATCGGGGGTGAACTGTTTGCAACCGGGGACACAGGCTCCCAGGCTCTGAGGTGCAGGGCCCACTCCTGGCAGACACAGGTGGGGACAGGGTCCCAGCCTGGGCCATGCATGCTCTGGGGGACACACACCTCACCCTCAGCGGGCTTTCATGGGTGAACAGTCCCACCCACGAGCAGGGAGGCTGGGCCAAGCTAGCATTGCCCACCACCCCGCCCCCCGGACCCGGGGTGCCGCCCGCTCACCCCTGGGGGCCTGGGCTGACGGAGCGCCCCGCCTCTGAGGAAGGCTGTGCTCAGGCCGGTAGCCGCAGCCATGGCCTGTCCACTGCAGGCAGACCTCCTCAAACTGCTGCTTGTGGTGTGGCCGCACGAACTGGTAGAAGCCTGTTGGAACGGTTCCACCATGCGGCCCCCGCGTGCTGAGCTGGGTGGAGGGCTCTGGGGTCAGGGGCTGTGCACCAGAACCTTTTCTAGGGAGCAGGGACAACCACGGACCCTGGTGCCCGCCCACAAGCCCCCCTCCCCGCCACGGCTGCCGCACTGCCCCCGGGTCGGGGGACCACCGCGGGCCAGGGCACCTTGGAGCAGGCCGTGCTTCTTGGGATCCTCAGCAAAGAGTGGGCCGAGGCAGGCCACCAGAGCCTCAAAGTCGTCAGAGCCCTTGTAGTCCTGCAGAGCCCTGGTGAACGTGTCGAAGCTGGCCTGGCTCAGCGCCTGCTTCACGGCCACCATGAACAGCTTGGCCCTGCCCGCCTGTGTACTGGCCGCCGGCCCCTCCTGCTGGACACAGGGCCAGGGGCCCCATCAGTCAGGACCCACCCTCCCCTGTCCCAGGGACACTGGGCTGCTGCTGTGGAGCACAGGCACTGGGAGGGACACCCCGGCTCCAGGGCACGGCTGGCCTGGCCCCAGGAGGGAATCCACAAAGACAGCCATGCCCCTTGGAGAGCAGCAGAGGCCAAGTGTAGTTTTGCTTCCCCTGGGTCGGGAGCTCCTACTCCTCAGCCAAGTTCCCTGCGCCCACGCAGCAGCGGACAGCCCCAGCCCGAAGGATGGTCAGCCCACAGCAGAGGGAACTTCTGACCAGATGGGGGACCTAAGACATCACTGTGCCTCACTCGTGCTGCACAGCTCAGGCCCGGATGCTGCCGGGGCTCTCAGCAAGAGAACACGGAAACCAGACAGGAGGGGTCCAGGCTCCCCAGTCTCCGCCCACTCCACCCACTTCCTGACAGCAGCAGTTCCCAGACGCCCAGGGAGATGGACAAAGGCAAGTGGTGCATGGGGCTTTCCAGAGCTTTCCTGGTTCAGAGGGACTCAACTGCCCTTAAATCCTTCATCTGAGGCTGGGAAGGCAGACCCTCCCCACACTCGGGCACGTCAGCACCCACACTTGAGCCAAGGGCTCAGCTCGGGGGGAGCTGACCTGGCTGCCAGCCCCACACCAAACCCGCCCAAAGGGCGAGGACCCGACGTCTGTCCAGCTGGACCTGTCATACCACCCACAAAGTGGTCTCCAGGAAAGACAAAAGGAAACGAAAGGCCCAAAGCTGACCACAAGTTTGCAGGACTCCAAAGTGTGGAGGAGCCACCCCCGGTGGGAGGGACCCCGTGGGCCCTGGGCAGGGCCGCACTGGCAGGGCCGCAGGACCCCATGCCGTTGCTGGGAGCTCTGCGGGGTCTGAAAGGTTGTCAGGGTGAGAAGTTAAAATGCAAAAGAGACCTGGAGCTCATGCAGGCCAGGCCCTGCAAAGATGCTGGGAGGCAGGAGGGAGGCAGGAGGGGGCCCAAGCCCAAGAGGAGGGCGGGAGGAGGCCCTCGGAGCTGTTAGAATAGGCTCACCTACCAAGAGATGAGGCTTAAAAGACCCTCCTTTAAACATTGCAGCTGAACAAAAGTTGGGGCAGGGGGCAGGCCTTGGAGAGCCAAGGGCATGGGGCCAGGCTGCACCCCTGGGAAGGCAGCAGGGAGGCCAGGCCCAGCCACACCTCACACTCCCTGGTCGGCACCGTGTGGCCTGGGGCTCCCACCAGACCCCGTACGTGGGACGCTTCACGTACCCGGCTGCCCACCAGCCTGATCTTCCTTCTGCCTCCTTTCTGCTGCTGTGCAGGCCTCTTCTCACGTGGGAGGGACAGGGTGGAGACATGCGCTGCCTGGGGGGGACACGCTGTGGTCCTGGCCACGCCCTCAGAGCCCCCAGGCCCCTTGTGACACTGCAAGGGCCCACAGTGGGAGAGAAGAGCCCTCTCCTGGGTCCGCCCCGCCAGCCTCCCCCGTGGCCCAGATGGGAAGGGTACGGAAGGGATGGGGGGAGGGGCCGCCTGCTGTCGCAGCCGGGCTCACCCCAGGCCCCAGGGAGCAGGACTGGGAGGGGAAGGGACTCTGCGGCAAGCAGGGCACGGGGGCTCCAGGTCCGGCCAGAGCTAAGGGCTCCAGCGCAAAGGCTCCAGGTGAGGAGCTGTGTCCCTCCTGCCCATCCCCAGCCCCAGCTCAGGCTCCCAGAAAGGGCTGACCTCTGGGGCAGCAGGAGCTGGACTCTGACTGCTCGTGCCAACCCCCAGAGAACCAGCAGGGGCGTGTAGGGCAGCACCAGCTGAGGACCGGGGGCAGGGGCGTGGGGGCGTGCCAGGGGTGTGCCGAAACTCAACCACCCGCCTGACCAGGGGGTTTATAGGAGGGACAGTAGATGTGCCCCAGGCTTGGGAGTGGGGGGGGGGGGCACGGGTCTGTCTCTGGGGCCTCCCGCACCTTCTCCTCCCCAGGGGAGGCCTTGTCCCCAGGCCCCCCAGCCAGATGCTCGCTGTGTTCCAGGGCTGCCAGCAGCCCCACAGGCCTCTGCTGAGCGAGGGCCAGCTCCCGCCCGTACTCCACACACAGGCTGCTCTCGGCGTCCCTGGTCGGCGACCCTGCGGGAGCAGATATCAGCAGCAAAGCCCGTGGGAGGAAGGGGGTGACGGGGGGGTGGGGGGACAAGTCAGGTCTGTCCCAGCAACACTCAGGCTCAGCCAGGCACTCTGGTCACTGGACTGAGTGCACCGGTAGCCAGCGGGAAGCACCCCAGGCCCCCAGCCCAAAGGGCCCCTGCCCAGCCGTGTCCCTCAGGCAAACGCACCCGCGGGTCTCCGCCTCAGGCTGGGGACGTGCACATCCAGACTCTTGGCTTTCCTGGTGGAGAGGGGGCCAGGCGACACGGCCACCATGACAGCACCTTCTCCCTCACCCAGACTTGGGGCAGCGAGTAGGGGGCCCGGCACCGGCATCTGGACAGTCACAGAGAGGTTGGGGTCGTGCACAGACCCATCCCCTGGGTAGGGCGTGAGGACGCAGCCAGCTGGGCATTAGGAACTCACATTTTTCTGGGCGACACGGAAGAACTGGGCCACGTCCCGGATGACGTGGCCGAAGCTGTCATACACCTTGACGTGGGGGCGCACCCAGGAGGGCAGCTGGGCTCTGGCGTCCGCGTGAGTGAACCTGGCAGGGTGTCGGCTGTCAGACGGGGAGCCCCGCCCACCCCATGGCCCACGGCCCACAGCCCAGGCTCACGCTCGCTGAGGGAAGGACCAGAGCCTAGCTGGCCACCCTCGAGGCTGCGTGGAGAAGAGCCGCACCTGTGGTCACAGAGGAAGATGGCCCCGTAGTCGTGGCGATGCCGGATCACCCGCCCGATGGCCTGGTTCACAGCCCTGGACGCCTGCTGCCGGTACCACTCGTGCCCGGAGAGGAGCTGTTGGGGGGGGCTCAGTCATTGGGGCTCTAGACCCTCCTCCCCACTCCCACCCAGGCCTGTGGCCTCTCACCTGACCTCCAGGCCCGCTGCGGCCCTTCAACTCGTCCAGGAACTGCATCTTGAGGACCACCCGGGGGTCCATGCGTGGGGGGTACGGCAGGCCCGTGACGATCACACCGCGGCCGTTCGTGTCCGCAAAGTCTAGCCCCTCGCTGGCCTGGGGGCGTGAGTACTCTTTTCCCCGGTCTGCCTTCCCCAAGGGTCTGCCCGCGCCCAGGTCCTCACAGCCACGCACCTACGGGTGGGGAGAAGCCTCCCACCCTGAGCCAGGCCCTACCTGGGGTTCACGGCTCCCGGGGTCTCACACTCCCAGAAGCTCCTCCACCCTCCCCACCCGCAGCCGGTGAGGGGCGCTCACTCTCAGTGCCTAGACCCGATGCCCGCCGAAGGGCTGTCCAGCCTGGGATGCCAGGGCTGCACCCTCCTCACTCCTGCTTGCTGGACACGGGGCACGAGGGAGGCGGTCGGACCGGCCCATCCCACCGTGTCACAGCCCCCAGGTCATGAACCATGAGCTGCCTCCGACACAAGCACCAGCCGGGGGAAGACAGGCCGGCGGGTGTGGGGCACAGACCCTCAGCAGCCTCACCTTCCCCCGGCACACGGCCAGGAAAGTAGCCCCGCTGGACCCGGGGGAGGCGACTCGAGTGTAATAAGCATCCACCACCTGGGAGGAGACACCGGTCAGCTCCTTCCATCCACGGAAGCGAGACCCCAGGTCTCATCCTCTGAGATGAAGGGCTGTCCCAGCTGGGAGGTGGGTGAGCAGAGTTCTAGAAGCTTCCTCATGGCACAGGTTCCCAGGCTGACCCAGAACCTGTTCAATGTTTCCCAGAAAGCATGGGGACCCCAGGGCTGGGGGTAAGGGGGCAGGGGAGGCTTGCTTCGATGACGGCCCCTCAGACTCGAGGGTCTGGGGCCATCATCCCCATGCCCAAACTTCCTAAGAGGTGACCCGTCAGGGCCAGTGGCCAGCCTGGGGCAGCCATGATGGGCAGTGGAGCCCGAGAGCTCAGACCTCTGAGAAGCCACCTTTGCTCCTCGGCTCCACAAATAGAGGCTTCAGGGACTCCAGCTTCCTGGCAAAGTCACGGGCCTGTGAGGAGAGACAGGGAAGGGGGTGCCCATCACACCCGTCACATCTGGCAGGCGGAGGGCCACATTACAGTCACCTCTGCCTTCTCACACAAATGTTCGTGCTCCGGCCCTGCCAGAGCCTTGGCTGTCTGGGGCTCCCCTCCCACCCCCAGGACACACAGAGGAGGGACGTACCCGCCAGAACTCCAGGCTTTTCTCCATGACGGGGTAGGAAGGGAAAAAGACCAGGAGCCCGTGCGGGACCACGCGGGCGATGTTGCCTACAAGTGCCACCGTGGCTATGTCAGCGGGAGTAGGTGCTCAGAGAGGCTGCCAATGATACCCCCTGGGGACAGCAGGCAGGGCAGGGACCCCAGACACTAGGGAGTGGGGTGGGACCTCAGGATGGAGGCCAAAGCTTCCCATGGGCACTCACCTAGCGCCTTGCCGAGGGAGGACAGGCATGCATCAGAAAACCTGCACAAAGCCAAAGGCCCACCATCGCGAGGGTTCCAGCAGGTGGCACACTGCCCGCCCACCTCCTTATCCACCAGGCCCCCTACCGTTTGTCAAAGGCAGAGCTCAGCTGGGCTCCATCGGGGCCTTTGGGGACGATCCCCACCCAGATCTGGTGCTTGTCGATGACGTGTGGGTTCTCCAGGCAGACTGGGAAAGGGCTGGGGCAGCAGGGTGGCCCCCGTGAGCTCCTGAACCCCAGCACCTGGCGGCCCGCGGCTGGCCCTGGGACCCCCGCCCCCACAGGGCACAGGGCAGCCTTACATCTGCAGCTCCAGGGCGAAGGAGGACACGGGGGCCAGTGTGCCGCTGGTGAGGATGAGGGTGCGGACGCCCTGGCGGACCAGCTCGCGCATGCTGTGGCCGGGGCTGAAGCACCAGTAGCTCAGCACCTTCCCTGCGAGGGGGAGTGTGAGGCTGGGTGGGACACAGGAGGCCTGCCACAGGCGGCCGCTGGGCCCCGCAGCCCACACGTACATGTCTGAACACGCGGACCTGCCTGAGCCCTGAGCTGAGGGTCTGGGCCAGGGCCCCTCTTTCTTCCTTCAGGCGTCCTGGGAGCATGGGCGGACCCAGAGCAGACCCGCAAGGGGAACATACTGGGGGTCACCTCCAGAAAGGCCAGCCAACCCAACCTAGACTTGCAGACACGGACGTGTGGCTCAGGGCACCGAGAGCAGGCAGGCAGGCTGCCATCACGTGCCCCTGGCTGAAGGGCACACCTGGAAAAGGAAGCAGAACCCAAGCTCTGCTCGAGGAGGAGGAGGGAGGGGCCGTGCTTCCCGGAGGCGGGGTCAGTGCTTCCCTGGAGGGGCGGGGTCGGCGCGTCCCTGGAGGGCGGGGCCAGCGCTTTCCCGGAGGGGACCGTCGTTCCCCCCCCCCCCCCCGCAGGCAGCGCCAGCGCTGAAGTCACCGGCAACAAGACAGTGGTGTCCGGAAGCGGCCGTTCCTAAAAGTGCCTGCCTCCTACTGGCCCCCAGCTGGGTCCGGAAGCTTAGGAAATTAAACCAGCACAAGCAGAATGACTTTAAATAGCACTCCAAAGTCCACACTAGGTCATGGGTCAGCAGGGCTGTTTCCAGAAAAGAACCAGTCCCCTCCTGGGGCCAGAGAAGGTTTTTCCACCTTCAGGTGGGAATCTGGCCCGAGATGGGGGGGGAGAGTGGGGGCTGGGTGCTCTGGCCTCTCCCAGCAGGGCCGGCCCTCCCCTTGCTCACGCACATCCTAGCTTCTCGGGAAGGTCAGCAATGAACCAGTTTCCCACAAACGCCCAACTCGGGGCGGCTATTTCTGAGAATTCACATGAGCTCTGAAGTACACAGGACACAGGGGACGCCCCGCCCCGCTGGCCATGGATACCTGCATACCCTGCCCGCGTGTGAGTGCTCCCCCAGGGCGGGGAGGGGGGGCAGGCCCCAGTGCTGGCGCAAACTGCTTCCTGTGACCTCACAACACGCGAGGGTTGCGCTGGTCTCCCTGCCTTTCATGGAAGCTACTTCCTGCTCTGAGAGGCCAGGTGACCCGCCGAGGGCACCCTGTAACCCTCCTGCTTGGCGCCAGCCTTGCCCATGGGCCCAGCCCAGCTCTTCCTGCTCGGCTCCGTGGGATGGCTGACAGCGGCATGGAAGGGGGTGTGCCGGCAGGGCTGGGGGCTGGGCCCGGAACACAGACCACCGGCCATGCTGAGGGGTGACCGGGACAGGACCGTGACCTGACCTTGGGACCCACTGCCCCAGACGTGTCTGGCAAAGCCCACTCCAAAGGCCAGGCTGCACGGGGTGCTGAACTCTGCCTGGGATTGCCGGGACACTGGCCACCACCAGTGTGGACCACACCACACCACAGGGAAACACACCTTGGCCAGGACAGGCCAGCCTAGCCTCACACCAAGAGCCACGGGATGCCTGACACAGACCCCATCCTCAAGAGTCACAAGTGGCCCCGTCTCCAGGACACGTGGAAGCAGGTAAGACCAGTAACAAACCTGGAGAGTGGGACGTGGGGTCAGGGTAACAGAGGCAGCACCAGAGGGACCGGAGTGGCCATCACACACGACCCTGGGGTCTGGAGAGTGGCCTCGGCCTGAGCTGGCCCCGCACGTGTCTGCTCGGTGGGACGGCATTAAAGCAGCACACCTGTGCCGACGTGAACGTGCCCAGGTCTCCCCTCCCCGTGGGGTGGGGGACCTGGCTGTGCCCTCGCTCCACGGAAGCCCTTCAGGTGACTCTGGGTAGGCCCTGTGCTGTCGGCCAGCTCTGAGGCCCTTCTGTCTCCGCCAGCTCTGTCTGGTTGAGCTGTGGGGTCACGCGGGGCAGGCTGCGCCCGGGGCGGGGGGGCCGGGGGCGCTGTGCGGAGCTGGAACAGGGGAGCGCGGCCCCGCCCCCCAGGCACCATACCTTGCTTTCTGGACGCCGTGGCGTTCCAGGCATCTGATCGCCGAGCTGTCCTCTGGTGACCGGCATCAGGGTGGATGTGCACCTGGAGGGACAGAGGGGACAGCATCCCGAGACCCAGCCCCAGGGTCCCCCCGTCCCCGAGGCAGCCCCTACCTTGTAGGATTGAGAGACCCCAGGCCCCATCACGGAACTAGAAACGCCCTCCGCAGGGTCTGCACTGAACACAATCTGAAAAGCAGACGTGGGGGACAAACTCAGCAGAGACACGCTGGTCACACAGCGTACAGCAGGGGCCACCACTCCTGAGTCGCCCCCACACATGGGATGGATGCTCAGGGCACTGTCATCCCCTACCCTGCCTTTGAGCTCATGGCATCCCTGCTGTGGGACTCCAGGCCGAGGGGCAGGAGTCGCACTTGCCTGTCCCCTCTCCTAAAGGACCCCACGGCACCGGAGACACAGCCATCCCGCAGGGCCCCCTCTGTGGTAGCTAATCCGTGTGCTCTCACAGGGAGCAGGCCTGGGGTGGTCAGGGAGCCAGAGGAAAGGACTCAGTTCACCCCCAGAAGTAAGAAGACAAAAGCGACCCCTAACTAAAATAAAGAGAACCATACTCTTGGCCAAGGCAACAAATGGAGAAAAAGAGTCGAGAGATAACTTTAGGGAAGAAGGCGCACGACGCTGGAAGTTAACAAACCACGTGGCGGGACTGCTCAGAAAACCAAACGACTTTTACAATTAGAAGGAAAACTTAGTAAGACAGTACCAGGAAGCCAACAGAAACACCAAGAGTGCCCCAGGATGCCCTGGGGCCCAGCGGCTTCCTGTCCACGGCTTTGCAGGTGAGCAGGTCTCACGCCGCCCCAGGGCAGGCTGCACCTGCCCCATCCCTCCTGAGGCTGCCTCTGTCTGTGTGGGCTGCAGACCCCCTTTCTCACCCTACCTTGAGGGGATCTGAGTTTCGGGAGGTACGAGGCTCTACAGCCCGCCTGGGGGTGCTCTCAGTGCGGCCTGTGACATGGGCTACCTGTCTGGCCAGCCTACTGACCCCCTGCAGCCCTGGGGCCAGCCCAGCACACCCCCTTCCCACAGGAGTCAGGTCTGGGAGGACCAAGAGCCCGGTCACGCTTCCTCCAGCTGGAAGGGACACACCAGAGAGAGAAGCTGGCCTACAGGCAGCACCGGGCGGGCAGCGACACGGAGCCATCTGCCAGGCCCACTGAGAGCGGCTGCCAAAAGAAATTCCAAACCAATGGGGTAGGGGTGCTTGGGTTCCAGTGAGTCTGCGGGGGAGAATCTGGGGAGCAGAGGGGGCTGCGTGGGACCGGGTTTGAGCTCAGGGCACCTGTGGAGGGGACAGCAGCCCTAGCCCAGCGCCCGCTCATCTGCAGGGACCCTGAGATCAGTGGGGAGTACACGCAGGGAGCAGCTCAGAGGAGAGGGCCCGCCTGGCAGGAGTCTCAGACAGGGGCCAGGGTACCCAGAGACCCGACAGTCACAAGGGGCCATGGCCCCAGGCAGCAGTGGTCTGGAGCGCCTCAGAGAAGTGCTGGGAGGACAGCAAGGCAGGGCCTGGCACCCCAGGACAACACCTACCCACACTTCACACTCAAGGAGACGGAGCTCCAGGTACCAGATCACAGTGGCTCTGGGGGACGTATACCTGCCTTTCCCTGGGCTGCAGGATCACCCACTCCTAGCTCCTCCTTCCTCCCCCCCATCCCAGTCGGACCTCCCCCTCCTGGCCTCCCCCAACCCCAGGCAGACCTCCCAGCCTGGCCTCCCCCCACCCCAGTTGGACCTCCCCCGCCTGGCCTCCCCCCAACCCCAATCGGACCTCCCCCCACCCCAGTCGGACCTCCCAGCCTGGCCTCCCCCCACCCCAGTCGAACCTCCCCCTCCTGACCTCCCCCAACCCCAGGCAGACCTCCCAGCCTGGCCTCCCCCCACCCCAGTCAGACCTCCCCCTCCTGACCTCCCCCAACCCCAGGCAGACCTCCCAGCCTGGCCTCCCCCCAACCCCAGCTGGACCTCCCCCGCCTGGCCTCCCCCAACCCCAGTCGGACCTCCCCCTCCTGGCCTCCCCCAACCCCAGGCAGACCTCCCAGCCTGGCCTCCCCCAACCCCAGTTGGACCTCCCCCGCCTGGCCTCCCCCCAACCCCAGTCAGGCCTCCCAACCTGGCCTCCCCCCACCCCAGTCGGACCTCCCCCGCCTGGCCTCCCCCCAACCCCAATCGGACCTCCCCCCACTCCAGTCGGACCTCCCAGCCTGGCCTCCCCCCACCCCAGTCGGGCCTCCCAGCCTGGCCTCCCCCCACCCCAGTCGGACCTCCCCCGCCTGGCCATGCAGGTGTGAAGAAGCACCACAGAGCACAGAGCCTCCTGTGTCTTGTTTCAGCAAGGACCACTAGCACCAAGAGTCCTCTTAAGAAAGGGCTAGTGGGGCCCTCGTCATAGGGTCCTTTTCCTCAGAAAGGGACGGTCCTCGACAGCTGGCCCGGCAGCCACTCGACTGAGGGAAACAGACCCTGGCTTGTCCACTTGAGCTGAGAAGTGGCTCAGCCAGACCCAAAGACAGCTAGCTGGACACACGACAGCACCCTGGGGGTCAGGAGGCGGCCGTGTCCACAGGCCCTGAGATGTGTGATGTCCCCACTGGTGGCCTGGCTAGGGAAAGGTGGGGTTTGCATGCGCCAGGAGGGGCTGCCCTCACCCCAAAGTGGATCCCAGAGGCCAGAGTGAGGCCAGTCTGGCCCAGAGAACATGCTGGCCGCGCCTGCCGACTCTGAACGCCAGCCCCATGGGCCCCACCTGGGCTCACAGGCGTTGCCCAAACGCACTCACCCCTAGTATCTGAATGCCTCTCTGGGTGGGCTGGCCCAGTGGCCAGACAACGGGGCTGGGTAGACAGAGTCGATGGCCTCTCACTCTGTGATGGACTCATGCTTTGACTTACCTCTGAAAAGCTGCTTCAAGAAATTACTTGAGAAAAGGTGAGAGCGGACGGTGTGGCCACTAAGCCTGCCTGAAACCCAGGGGACCCCGCCAGGCCCCCACGCCCCCTGGCCCCCGGGGAACCCACCCTGGACCTGACTGCCCAGAGCAGCCAAGCACGGCCCGCTCCCCTAAGGCCTCGCAGAGCACCTCCAGGTAAGAGGAGACACGCTTCAGGTGTTGATTCGAAGCATGTGGTGTGGGCGCCTTGGCCTTGCCCCAAACCTGGGAGAAGGAGGCACCCCTCGACCCCCATCAGGAAAGGAGAAGCCGTACCTTCGCCATAAGCCCACCCTACCTGGATGATGTCTGAGAGCTTCTGCAGCCCCGCTGTGTTGGTGAACGGCCCCGTACCTGTGGGAGCAGCAGGCGCTGGCCATCCCGCACCTCCGCCAGGGGAGGCCCCGGACCCTCCGCCCTCAGGAGCCACGAGCAAGCTTGGCCTCAACCCAGCATTGGTGTGGGGCGCGCCCTTGCCGGGGGGCAGTTCCCACACTGCTGCCAGAACGTCTCCGGGGGGTCGGCGGACGGAGAACAGGCTCTGTGCTCAAGTAGGGCTGAGGCTGCTGGGCCACCCCAGGGCCCAGGAGCACAGCAAAGTGACCGTCTGAGATGAGAACAAGGCCCCACCCAGCAGAAGTGGGCCCACGGTACAGCCTCTGGGTGGACACGGGATGCGGGGGGCTCAGGGGAGAGGCTGGCGGGACCCGTGGCTCAGTCGCCTAGCAGGTGCCTCACCACTCTTCCCCTCCGGGGCTGACCAGGGAACATGCTTTACAAAACACATGCCCGTTGAACGGCAGCGAGGCTTCAACACCCCAGGCAGAAAGGGGGATCTGGGGGCAACGTTCCTGCCTGGGGGTGCAGCAGGCTACAGCCCTGAGTCAGGGCCAGTGTGGGGGCCAAGGTGGCCGCGGGGCCCAATGGGGACTCACGTCCTGCCAGGTGCTGGATGATCTGGTCCAGGGAGTCGAGGATGCAGCCTTTGGTCTGAAAGGTTATCTGGGCTTCGGCAAACAGCTCAAAGATGTAGCTGCAGAGGACAGAGGCTCAGGCAGGGCCCAGGCCGCCCCCTGAGAGGAGGCCAAACTTCAGAGCCCTGAGTGTGAAGGAAAAGGCAAGGCCCCACAGGGCAGCTCTGGGAGGCAGGTAAGCCCTGCCGACTGGGCCGTGAAGGCCGAAGGGCCTGGAGCAGCTGGGAAGCAAGTGGGAGTCCCACAAGGCTCTGAGCACAGTGTGACAGATGGGCTCAGGAAGAAGGCAGACAGCAGTGCTCCAGCACATTCTAGGACATTCCACACCTCGAGAACCTGAGGCTGGATCCCAGCACAGCTGTCAATTGTGCCCTGAGGAAAGCTACAACTGGCCCCAGGCCACGATCCCTCGCCTGCCTTTAGGAAATAAAGCCAGGTGCCCTGGGCTGCTGAGACCACGGTCCTGCGCACCCCGGCCAGCCATCCGGGCCTACGGGCGGCCGGAAGAGGAGGCTGGCGGGAAGATGCGCACAGAAGCTCCTCACTCTGAAGGGTGGCTGTGCTGTCGCCCAAGGGCTGGGCCAGAGCTGGAGAGGCCGGGGCCAGGGCAGCTGGGCACTGTAAGGAGAGCCGGGCACACCCACTGTCCTTTACCTCCCTGGCTTGGTGACACCACTCTGGTCCCCCGGCAGCTCAACGGCATCGATGGCCCCCTCCAGGCGAAGCAGGATCACTGTGGGCAAGGGGTCGTCAGGTGCAGCCCGCCCGGCCACGCTGCAGCGGGGGAGGGCAGCACTCACCCTTGAGCTTGGCGAGGTCTTCCAACTCCATGCGCAGCCCTGGGAGAGCGGCAAACGCACAATCACTTTCCACCGCCACGCACCGCATCCTGGAGACAGGATTCGGGCCGGATTCCTGCCAGTTTCCCCAAGTCGTGGCGGTCTGGAGGTTCGCACAGACCAGTCCAACAGGCTCTGAACCCTTGCAGCCCGAACGCAGGCCAGAAGCAGCGGTGTGAGCTGGCGGTGTCTCACCTCTAGGGACACGGGAGCACACGCACACTCGGATGCTCGCTGGAGGCCCAGGACAACGACCCAGCTACAAAGTGTCCCAGCGCCCGCATCGTGGCTCTTGCGAGATCAGATCTCCCACGAGAGGAAACCAGGACTGCTTGGAGACTTGGCTGGAGCCAGATGAGGGACAGGAAAAGCGAGGACAGGTGAGGAATATCCCAGTCTCCCTCAAGGCCTGGCGGGGCCACGCTAACGGCCAAAGATGGGACCCTGAGTTCAGGGAGGATGAGGCTTAGAGCAGACCGTGCTGAAACACAAGTACCCACTGATGACGTTAAAACTACTGTCCTGAGGGGCGCGTGGGGGGCTCAGCCGGTTGAGCGTCCGACTTTGGCTCAGGTCACGATCTTGCAGTTCAAGAGTTCAGGCCCCGCGTCCGGCTCTGCTCTGACAGCTCGGAGCCTGAATCCTGCTCTGGATTCTGTGTCTCCTTCTCCCTGCCCCTCCCCTGCTCATTCTCTCTAAGAATAAATAAACATTAAAAAAATTTTTTTTCAACAGAAAACCCCTACTCTCCTGAGGGGGACAAGGGACCAGTAAGCAGTCGAGAATAAACTCCCAAATATGAAAATTGGGAAAATAAAGGAAAACAAAAAAACAAGCATCTATTCTGCTTTTCCTATAAAAACAATATCACCAGGGGCATCTGGGGAGGCTCAGTTGGTTAAGCACCTGACTCTCGATTTCAGCTCAGGTCATGACCTCATGGCTTCATGAGTTCGAGCCCCACATTGGGCTCTGCGCTGACAGTGTGGGGCCTGCTTGGGATTCTCTCTCTCCCCCTCTCCCTGCGCCTCCCCATCTCTCTCTCTCAAAATAAGCTTAAAAAAATTCTTTTTTAAGTTTTTAATTTCAATGATGTCCAATTTATCTTTTTTTGTGCTTGTTAGTTGGCGTCTTTTTTTTCTAAGGTTTTATTTATTCACAAAAATCTCTACACCCCATGTGGGGCTCAAACTCACAACCCCGAGATGAAGCATCACACGCTCTTCCGACTAAGCCCACCGGGCACCCCAGCTGGCATCACTTGAGACCACGGGCCTGTGTGCAGTCCCAGAGAGGGACACCGAGGGGAACGGGCCCCAGGTGTGGGCTGTGCTGAGCGGCCTCCTTCCAGGGAGGACGGGGTGGAAAGGAGAAGAAACCAGTGACTGCAAAGAGGCCCCGCACACAAAGGGGCTCGCCTGGCGGTCCCGGCCGAGGGTCCTAAGTCACACACAGCTGGCGAGACGGGACAAGAAGGGCACTCTCCCAAGCCCAGGAGCCCCAGCACAGCCCTGAGAGAAACATCAGATGCATCCGATTAGGGCACATGTTGCAAAAGGCCTTATCAACCTTCCTCCCGACTGTCAAGGTTTTTCAAACTCAAGGAAAGTCTGAGAAACTCACAGACGAGAGCTGGCTGGGGGGGGGGTGGGGGGGTGGGGGGGTGGTGGCTGGTGTCACGTGGTTTTCCAGGACAGAACAAGGACATCACATGAAAACTAAAGATATCAGCCACTCCACACCCACAGCACAGCCCTTCCCAGAACAAAATCCACATTCCTGAAACAACTGAAAAAGCCTTCAATTTCACTCCCGGAAGGAAAGCAAACGAACAGCACACCGCAGCCCGGTCTATTAGACCGGCAGGATGAAAAGGCCCAACGTCGCATTCTGTGGCCAAGGCTGTGGGGACACAGACCCCTGCCCACTGCCGGTGGGAGTGCAAACGGTCCCCTGCCACCAGTGATGAGGGGCCCAGGGTTCAACAGCCCAACAGCATGCTTCCCTGTCGACAGCAGCCCCGGATCCTGGAGCTGACCCTGAAGTGCGTGTGCCATGTTGCCCTCACGGCGCCGTTTGTGACCGGGGGTGTTGGGAACAGCCTAGATGCCATACAGACGGACATGGGACATCCACAGGGGGACTCAGGCAGCCGAGGAGGAGGGAGCCTCTGCAAGGGGAGGCCTTGGCCGCGCATGCGAGGAACGAAAGCAGTAAGGTGCAAACACGCGTCTCCAAGGAGCACACGGCCCTGCGTGCAGGGGAGAAGAGGGAGGCAGCAACACACGCTTGTATCTGCTGCTTTCGTGGGGGAAACATAGCCCAAAACAGAATAAACCAGAGACTGACAAGACACTTCTCGAGTAGACGATGACTTCTGGACCCACGTTAACATTTCAAATGCTCAAGAAATAGCAAAGGCGTGATAAAATCAACAGAGGGAGAAAAATGCGTAAGAAGTGAAATCTAAAGGAGAACAAAGGAAGCGGAGAGGATGATGAAACGACAGTGGAGCTGCAGGCACAGCCGAGCCCCAGGGCACAGTATGCGGGCTGCACACTTGGGCCGACGACAGAACGGGTACGAGCGAGCGTTCGGCTCTGGCGAGGAAGCCTGCCGCTATCACGGATGCGTGAGCTGTTTAGAAACAACCGTCTGGGTATTCCAGGATAAAACAAGTAAGTGGACTATTGGGAAAAACAGAAGCCAGCTTTTTCCACTATCAAAAAAAGGATGGTGGGGGGGGGCACCTGGGTGGCTCCGTCGGTTAAACGTCTGCCTTCAGCTCAGGTCATGATCTCACGGTTTGTGAATTAGGGCCCCGCATTGGGCTCTGTGCTGACAGCTTGGAGCCTACAGCGGCTCCTCTGTCCCCCCTCTTTCTCAGCCCCTCCCCAACTCGCTCGCTCTCAAAAATAAATGAACATTAAAAAAAAAAATTCTAAAAAAAAAAAAAAGCCCCCATGTTTATAGCAGCACTATCAACAATAGCCAAAGTGTGGAAAGAGCCCGAATGTCCATCGATGGATGAATGGATAAAGAAGACGTGATGTATATATACGATGGAGTGTTAGTCAGCGATCAAAAAGAATGAAATCTTGCCATTTGCAACTACGTGGATGGAACTGGAGGGTATTATGCTAAGAGAAATCAGTCAGTCAGAGAAAGACAAAAATCATATGACTTCACTCACATGAGGACTTTAAAAGAAAAAACAGATGAACATAAGGGAGGGAAACAAAAATAATATAGAAACAGGGAGGGGGACAAAACAGAAGAGACTCACAAATATGGAGAACAAACTGAGGGTTACTGGGGAGGGTGTGGGGGGGGGATGGGCTAAATGGGTCAGGGGCACTAAGGAATCCACTCCTGAAATCATTGTTGCACTAGATGCTAACTTGGATGTAAATTTTAAAAAATAAAAAATATAATTAAAAGTAAATAAATACATAAAAAGGATGGATCGGGGCTCCCGGCTGGCGACTCTAGACCTCAGGGTCCTGAGTTTGAGCCCCACACTGGGTGTAGAAATTACTTAAACAGATAAATAAAAACAAGACAAAATGGATGGGAAGACCGACGTGGACGGGGAGAAAGCGAGGATGAGACGCGCGGCTTCAGACAGACTGGAGCGTGTGCGTGAGCCCGCGACCCCGCACGCACGGGAAGGACGCTGCCCTGCCGTGTAGAGGAGCAAAGTCTTCCACACAGGGAAATTCCAATTCAGAAATGAGCGGCATCCAGGGGAAAGAAGACACGTCATCTTGCGAACATTACGGTAATCGTTACTTCAGAGACGAATCGCGAACGGACGCCACAGGCTACTTAGAAATTACAGATGGAAGAGCAGAGACTTCATAGCAGGAAAATCCGGCAGTCGTCACTTACCGAGCGATCAAAGTTGGCGTCACCAACAACGCACGCACAGACGTGCCGAGCCTCGTCTGCGATACGAGCCCGAGGGCATGGCACTTGTGGGCGGTCCCGAACGGAGTCACGAGGGCACATCTCACACGTCCCAAGTGCAGGGCGTCGAATGTAACTAACCTTTCTCTTCACAGGTATCTAGGCCACAGAAGAGGACATCTGTCCAGACCACAGCTCTCAGGCCACAGAGACACGGCCACGGTGTGGCCCCCAGACCACGACATTTCCTCTGGTTGTGTCTCAGGCTACAGTGAGGACGGCTGGACAAATTCTTGACAAGAGGGCACTATCGATGTTGGTCTCCCGATCAGAGCAAGGCCACACGAGAGTGTCCTTGTTCTTGGGAGACGAACGCTAAGATACAGAGTATCGGGAAGGACGCACAAAAAGAGATCACCCGTCCACAGAACTCAAATAGAAACAGGAGAAAAACAAAAGATGATTTTAAAAACGAAGACTGAATCGGAAGGAAAACCAAAGCGGACGCCTGCCACGGCGACTTCAGAGAAACGGAAGGAGAAAGGGGGCCATTTTTCACAAGTCAGGGAAGACACAGGAAAGACCCTGAGGCAGAGGAGGCTCTGGACGCGTCCCCGGAGAAGAAAACCGGAGCCCGTAACAAGAGCGGAGCACGGCAGGCCAGGACACTTCCGCGGACGCACAGCAGTCTGAAACCACATGTTGAGGGGGCACGTCGCATGGCGGACACTGGGACACTGTGGCGAAGTCACTGCGCTTTGGAGAGTTCTCAGGGGACACAGACTTGAAAATAAAAACTTCAAGATAACGAGGTTTAAGAAAAACATAAGACCATCCATCCGGATAATCCACTTCTAGGCGTCCTCGCAGAGAAACACGTAGCTGTTCACTCAAACACACGCGCATTCGGGCGTCGAACACAGCTCTGATTCAGCAGTTCTGATGAAGGGAAAACGTGAGACAGGTACACACGGGCAGGGCTCCACGGGGGCAGACAAGCTCCTGTGAGGCTCAGGGACCCGGAGCCCGAGACTGGCTCAGGGGGCCTGCAGGGCCGCACCCGTCTTCATGACAACGCCACCCCTCAGCACGACACACGGTTCGCCTTTCCCCTCGGATGGACCGGCCTGGACGGACCCGGGAGACCTAGAAGACGACACATCTGTGTTGCCCGGCGTTGCCGGCACTACCTACAGCAGCAGCGGGAAATGAACACAGCACGTGATGGGCGGTACCGCATCAGAGCAAAAGCAGAAAGTTACGGCCCAACCACCTTTGACAAAGCCAGATTGTTAAACAGATCTTTTTAACCGTAACAAGACGCCACTCTTTCGATTTTTAAAACACAGTCGTTTTTTAAGAAAAACGTTCTCGCGGCACCTGGGTGGCTCAGTCGGTTAAGCGTCCAATTTTGGCTCAGGTCGTGATCTCACGCACAGTTCCTGGGCTCGAGCCCCGCCTCGGGCTCTGTGCTGACAGCTCGGAGCCCGCTTCGGATTCTGTGTCTCCCTCTCTCTCTGCCCCTCCCCTGCTCGTGCTCTCTCTCTCTCTGTCTCTCTCTCTCAAAAGAAAGGAAGGAAGGAAGGGAGGAAGAGGGAGGGGAGCGGAGAGAGATAAAGAAAGAAAAGGAAGGAAGGAAGGGAAACAAAACATTATTTGTGTCAACGTGCCACGGACTGAACCACGTTCTATAAAAAGATCTGTTCAATTCCTAACCCGTGGTCTCTGTGAGTGTGACCGTATCCGGAAACAGGGTGTTTGCAGATATGATCAAGTTAAGATGAGGTCACTGTGCATGACAGTGGGTCCTACTTCCGTGACCGGTGTCCTTACAAGAAGAGGGACATTTGGACACAGACACACGGGAGAGAAACCCACGTGAAGACACAACGGAGGCTGGAGGCTGGACAGACGCCCCAGACGCCTCAGGAGCCTTAGTGTGGAGCCGACGTGTGGGCCTCAGACTTGGGCCCCAGGGCAGGGGCGGGGAGAGGGGGGTCCTGTTGTTCCAGGTCGCCCGGCTTATGGCGTGTTGTTACGGCAGCCCTGGAGCCTCACGTAACGCGTAATGGCTCGTTACTCACAAGAACAAACACATCGTTGTGACCTGTTTAGTCTCTGTTTGTTTAGTTTCCATTTCTAATACAGTAATCATTGATAAACATTCACGGGAAGACGAATCAGTAAGGTTTCTTCTTAACTTTAACTTTTTTAGATTTAAGTTTTCATTTATTTATTTTGGGAGAGAGTGTGCACGTGAGTCAGAGAGGGGCCGAGAGAGAGGGAGAGAGAGAATCCCAAGCAGACTGTGCACTGTCAGCACAGAGACCGATGCGGGGCTCAAACTCATGAACCGTAAGTCAGACACCTCACTGACTGAACCGCCCAGGCGCCCAGAATTCAGTAAAGCGTTAAGAACATAAAGGTCCAAACCAAAACATTTGAGAACTTCTGTGCCAACCACACAAGCGCCGCTTACGAACCCTCCGTCCATCGGCGCGGGGCTGTGGGCAAGCCAGCGGAGGCCTGACCGAGAGGGCAGACGCAGGTGCCCTGGGCAAGAAGGGAGCATGGAGCCCGCAGGGGGGGCCTCTGCTCCCTCTGGAGACTGTTCAGTCTCCGGTCGCAAAGAGGAAGCTCCAGCTGCCCCCGCCGGCACCCCGAGCCTGACGGCACGACACAGCAAAGCCTCTGGAGACGCCACTGTGCAGAGCGCAAACGTCCCAAACCTCTAGCAACCAGACAGGGGAGGTGCCTACGGCAGAGCGGTCCTGCTGTGACCTTGTCAGCCACTGACAGAGGCCGTGGAGCGGATCCACGCAAACTAACCGTGGCCACCAAACACGTGCACGTCCAGCACAATTACCCTTGTGTTCAGGAAAACACCGGGAGGGGACTGTGAGGAGAGTAAGCCACATACGAGTAACGCTAGCGGGTCTTTGATAAATGACGTACTTCACAGTTAACACGTGTAGTTTTCATTTTTATACAGTGGAGTCTCTACCGCTGGGAAACTGTGGAAAGGTCTTCAGAGAATGATGGAACGGTCAGAGGGCACCCACTCCCTGCTCCGTGAAGCCCCAAGACCCTCCTAACATAATTCATCTTGGGGCACCTGGGGGCTCAGTCAGTTAAGCGTCCGACTTTGGCTCAGGTCAGGATCTCACTGCTCACAGGTTCAAGCCCCACATCAGGCTCTGTGCTGACAGCTTGGAGCCTGGAGCCTGCTTCCGATTCATCTCTGTCTCTCTGCCCCTCCCCTGCTCCTGCTCTCCCTCTCTCTTGCTCTCAAATGTAAAACGCTGAAGAAAAAAGAAGTTCACCTTGTCCCCAAACGACTGAAGAAGGCGCTGGGACCGGAGACCACCGGGCAGCTTGTCTCGTCTCTCGTCTCCCACCTGCAAACTCACCTGAGGCGGCAGAGTCCGCACTGAAGTCCAAGTGGAACTCGCCCTGCTGTGCCACCTTGGTCTGCTCCTCCAAGACCTGGTCTATGGCGTCCAGTCCAGAAGCCACGTCATGGGGGGTCAGGTCGAAGGATGCCGACTCCTCACACATCTTTTCCTGAGAGACCAGCATACACGCTACAGCCAAACAGGGCAGGGACTCGGGGGTCCAGGAAGCCAAGGTGCGGATGAGGGTACAGGAAGCAGAGGCCCCCCCCCCCCCCCGCCAAAGTCCCCCCTCCACGGTCTCTAAGGCCAGGTCACAAACTGGTCCAAAGATGGCCATCCAACCACACGAGTGTCTGAAACTTCGTCAGCAGAAAATTTCCCATTAGAATACAGATTTCTGGGGGCACCTGGCTGGCTTAGTCAGAAGAGCATGCGACTCCTGATCTGAGGATTGAGTTCAAGCCCCAAATTTGGTGTAGAGATTACTAAAACAAAATAAACTTTAAAAAAAAAAAATAGAGAGGGGCGCCTGGGTGGCTCAGTCGGTTGAACAACCGACTTCGGCTCAGGTCACGATCTCACGGTTCGTGGGTTCTAACCCCATGTCAGGCTCTGTGCTAACAGCTTGGAGCCTGGAGCCTGCTTCAGATTCTGTGTCTCTCTCTGTCTCTGCCCCTCCCCAACTCATGCTCTCAGAAATAAATAAACATTAAAAAAAGTTTTTTTTAAAAATATAGATTCCTTGGGGTGCCTGGGTGGCGCAGTCGGTTAAGCGTCCGACTTCAGCCAGGTCACGATCTCACGGTCCGTGAGTTCGAGCCCCGCGTCGGGCTCTGGGCTGATGGCTCAGAGCCTGGAGCCTGTTTCCGATTCTATGTCTCCCTCTCTCTCTGCCCCTCCCCGTTCATGCTCTGTCTCTCTCTGTCCCAAAAATAAATAAACGTTGAAAAAAAAAAAATTAAAAAAAAAAAAAATATATAGATTCCTGGTTTTCCTCAAAAATTCTATCTGGCCCACTGGACCTATCGTCCCCCATAACAATGCCCGGAACCAAGCGGAAGCTTGAGAGTGGCCACCACTGTCCCAGGACGCAAGGCTCCAGAGCACCCAAGCAGCCTTCCTCCAGTGCCCTGGCCAAGGCCAGCCATTCCTGGAAACACAGGCCCTGAGCGGGGGTCACAGGAACATGTGAGGCAGGGTGCAGGTGAGAGAGAGGGGCCAGGAGGTGGCCTCTTTGAGCAGAGTCTGGTTATGGCCACCAACGAGGAGCATCAGGCCAGGCGTCCACTGAGAGACAAAGAGAACAAAACAGACGGGAGGGGGGTACTGGGGGGGATTCCAGGTGGAAGTGGGCCACGGGGCCGGACGGTGTGCCTCGCCTGGGGCTCGGAAAGGTCTGCACTGCTCTCCGCAGGAAGGCGGCAAAGGAGAGGTGTGGCCAACGGCCACCCAGCTACTCACCACATTGTGAGCTTCGTCGAAAATCACAACCGTCCCCTTCAGGTCAATGCTGTGCGCCCGGCGGCTCTGCACCAAGAGGGGAAGGACGCGGGGCTGGAGCCAAGAAGCACAAGGCAGGCAGGGGTGGGCCGGCCCTCCCCCTCCTCCCCAAGCATCACCACCGCACCGCCGGAGCCGCGGGCAATCCCCTCCACTCCACCCACCCGCCGCTGAGCTGGACTTCAGGTGGCCCTTCTGGTGACACACACGGCACGAGGGAGCAGGTACGCGACCCCACACCGCGCTCGCCACACACCCGAGGAACGGAGAAGGAGCAAAGCGGGGCTCGGCCTAGCGTTCCCTCGGGGTGGGGCGGGGTGACGTGGCTGGGGTCTAGGACTAGAACTTCTGTGTCTCCACTGCAGCTGACGTTTCCATAAACAAAGTGCCCGTTTTAAGTGTGTGGTTGGGTTTTGACAGACGCAAGCACCGCGGCTACTGCAGCCACACCCGCCTGCTGCCCTGAGGAAGGGTCTAGTCTCAGGAACTGAACGAGCAAAGGCCCCACCGGCCCCTGTGAGGCCAGGGACACCCGCTGACGTCGGCACTCGGCAGCCACGCGAGCAGACGGCTCACCTTGGCGTCCAACAAGTAGTTGTACGGCATGAAGATGATGTCAGCCTGCTGCTTCAGGTTCCGAGACAGATAGTACGGGCACAGCCTGTGGGGAGCAGGGAGGTGGCGCCGTGAGCACCACAGGGGGGGACCAGGTCCCTGGAGGGGCTCCTGCTGCGGGGCAGGCGTGAGGAAGGAGCCCTCGTGCTGCACGGGGCCCAGACAGGAGCCGGAGCCTGGGGACGGTGGGAGGGCCCACAACTCACACCTGAGTCTTTGACCAGGGACTTCGACTGGGTCACCGATTGAAAATTCCACATAAACAGGGGCACCTGGGTGGCTCAGTCGGTTAAGCGTCTGACTTTGGCTCAAGTTACGATCTTGTGGTCCGTGGGTTCAAGCCCCGCATCAGGCTCTGTGCTGACAGCTCAGAGCCTGGAGCCTGCTTTGGATTCTGTGTCTCTCGCCCTCTGTCCCTCCCCTGCTTACGCCCTCTCAAAAATAAGTGAATGTGCGTTAAAAAAAAATTTTAAGCAAAAAAAAAAAATAAATTTCTACATAAACAAAAACCCCAATGCTATTCCTGGGTACAGAGCTGAGGCAGTCAGAAAGAAAACGCTGAGCCCCACGTTAGCACAACTCGGAGCCTTGAAGCCGTAAGAGGCTGATACACACAGCAGAGAGGCAGGCATGTCCTGTGGGAACGGGCCAAGTGGGGAGGGCAGGTGCGCTGCCCACCGGCTGCTGGAAGCCACAGTGCGTCCTCCAGGAGGCCAGAGCTGCCCGTCAGCACGGTGGTGACGGCTTCCCTGCCTGTGTTCCTCAGAGACACTTCCGTTTTTCACACTGAGCAACTGTTAGCTTTATGACCAGTCGAGGCAACGAGGACCACGGCTCATGGCGTCCTGCCAGAACCCGCCCGGAGGACGCGGTGGCTGCTGCCTGGCTGGGGGGGCCTTACTTGTGCTTGTTCCCACTTTTGACCAGGTCTTCAATGTCCAGGATGGAGGTAGTCAGCTCCTGCTCCAGGCTCTTCTCTGGGGAAAGAGGCAGGAGTAAAGACGTGTCCTCAGGCCCACTGAGTCCCCGCAGACCCCAGAGGGACGCCCAGAACAGCATGGCTCCCACATAGTGAGCAGTGGCCACGGCCACCCCAAGACTCTCCCTCGGGGCAAGACGGGGGCACCCCCCCGCCAGGGACTCACCAGAGAGAACTCCTGCCCTGTCAGCCTGAGGGTCACCTGGGAAGGACCCCAGACCTTAAGCCCTGCCCTGTACCTCAGAAGGTGGCTGCTGGCCTGAGACTGATAAATAGGAGAGGGGATCCCTGGGAACTTGGGGGTTACGGGGCTGGAGGGGGTGCACAGTCCCACGGCCCGTCACCACCATCCCAGACACTCTCGAGGCCGTGCCCTGGGAGCATCTGTCTTACTAGTAGGCTTCAGTCTGGCACCAAGTTGCTTTCTCTCCCCGCCCCCACCCCCAAATGTCAACAGTGCAGGGAGCACAGAGCAGAGGCAGGGCAGACAGGAAGGATGGGGCGCCCCGAGGCAGAACCCACCTGACAGACCCAGGGCCCCTCCCTCGGGATAGCAGCCCATGAGCACCACACCCTGCTGGCTGTCCACCCTGCTGGCTGGACAGCCAGGTGGTCCAGGGCAGAAAGGTGCTCCAGAAGGGGCACAGGACCTTCCCAGGGCCCCAGGAACCCTCTGGGGAGCTGCTTTAACCCGGCCACTCGGGAGCCCTCGCCCAGGCTGGCGGGACCAGGGCTCTCCTCTAAAAAACACCCGAGGGCCCCAGGGCAGCCTCCTGTGGAACTGGGCTTCTGGCTCCCGGCCCCACTGTGGCAGGTACCAGGCCCAGTCCACTGCAGAAGCCGGAACACAGTGACCCGACCCCGAAATGCCCCCAGGGACAGCAGGGAGAGAAGCTGCAAGCTGGCACCGCCATAGCAACAGAGCAGCCAACCACAGGCTCTGTGGCAGGCCAGCCCGGAGCCCGGACACCTTCCTGGGGCAGGGGTGTGGGTTGTGAAGGGGTCCCAGCCAGCGCGGACCCCAGCGCGCAGATGCTGCGGGCGGCCAGCAGGGCCCTTCGCCTGCTTCCCCAGATGCAGGCCAGGCAGCACTCCGGCTCTGCACCTCTCTTCCTCCTACACGTGCCTTTCCTCCTCTCAGACCCCTCCTGCAGTCTCTGCTCACTGTCCCCAGAGCTGGGCAGCTTCTGGCGATGCCCCCTCACGTCCCACGGCAGGGCAGAGGAGGCTGAGACACGGACCTCGGACAGGGCGTGCGGCAAGAACCAGAGCAAAACGCGGAGGCTGGGATCAGGGGAAGACCGATGGAGGCTGGAGCCAGCAGGGCAGATGGGACGGCACCCACACTCTGCCGTGCAGGGCGGGGAGATCGGAGGGGGGGTGGTCTGCAGCCCAGAGGACCAGCACACGCCAGCTCCAGCATTGACTCCACTTTGGGCTGAAAGTGCCCCTCAGCTCCCACCACCCACCTCTGGACTCCTGACCCATCCCTGCTCCAGCACCCACCAGACAAGGTAAGGGATACTGCAGGTGGGGGTGGTGCAGGGGGGACGGTGCAGGGGGGGACGGTGCAGGGGGAGACGGTGCGGGGGGGACGGTGCAGGGGGGGACGGTGCAGGTGTGGACGGTGGGGGGGGGACGGTGCAGGTGTGGAAGGCGTAGGGGGGATGGTGCAGGTGTGGACAGTGCAGGTGGGGATGGTGTGGGGGGGATGGTGCAGGGGGCGACGGTGCAGGGGGAGACGGTGCGGGGGGGACGGTACAGGGGGAGACGGTGCAGGTCTGGATGGTGCAGGGGAGCGGTGCAGGGGGGGACAGTGCAGGGCGAGACGGTGCAGGTGGGGACGCTGGGGGGGAGGACGATGCAGGTGTGGACGGTGCAGGTGGGGATGGTGGGGGGGAGGACGGTGCAGGTGTGGACAGTGTGGGGGGGACGGTGCAGGGGGACACAGTGCAGGTGTGGATGGTGCGGGGGGGATGGTGCAGGGGGAGACAGTGCAGGTGGGGACGGTGGGGGGGGGAGGAGGGTGCAGGTGTGGACGGTGCAGGGGGAGACAGTGCATGTGGGACAGTGCAGGTGTGGACAGTGCAGGTGTGGACGGTGCAGGTGGGGACGGTGCGGGGGGGGGACGGTGCAGGGGGGAACGGTGCAGGTGTGGACGGTGTCGGGGGGACGGTGCAGGGGGGAGATGGTGCAGGGGGGATGGTGCAGGTGTGGACGGTGCGGGGGGGATGGTGTGGGCAAAGACAGCGCGGGTGTCGACGGTACGAGTGTAGACAGTGCAGGTGAGAAGAAGTGCAGGTGAGAAGAAGTGCAGGTGAGGGCTGGAGAGTGGAGAGCTGACCCACAAACAGCTGTGGGAAGGTGGTGGGGACAGTTCCATCAGGAGCTGTCAAAGGTTGTGGCACGTGAACGGGGTACCTGCATGCCACCCTCTTTGCCTGGAATATGGGGAGGGAAGTCAGGGCGGCCACAACGGGTAAAACAGAGAGGATGCCATCAGGCCTCACGAGCCTGTCTGCGGTGCCCACGCAAAAGCAGAACTGAAGGCGGAGGGCTGTGAGCAAAAGGTAAATAAGGTAATGGGGAAACGATGCCGTCAGAGCGACCCCAACACCCACAGCCCTAACACAAACAAGTCGGTCAGCAGTCTCCGAACCAGGGCCAGAGCCGACACCGGGCCACGGGGCCAGCGGCTGCGCTCGTCTGAGTCCCCCGTAGGCCAGGCTTGTGCTCGCTGCTGTTCCAAGGCTCTTCGGTGCCACCAGACCAAACAACACAGCAAACGAGAAGGTGGTGCAGAGCGAGCTCTGGGAACGGGGCCCAGGGATGGCAATTACTGGGAGGTGGGGGATCCCCGGCTCCCGCCCCCAGGAGCAAGCGTTGCCCTGGCATGCTGGGTGCTCCAAAGCACCACCACTGTCTTGTGATTGCTCTCGGGCCCATGTCGCCTCTGTGCCAGGATCTGAGTCCCAACCCAGAGGCAAGAAACAGGGACCTCCCCACCCCCCACCCACACACAAGCCACAGAGCTCTAGCTGCAGATAGGAAACTGTAAAGGCCACACCCCAAAGAAGCCCCTCTGCCATTGCTTTTGGTTCCAGAAGTCCTTGACAGGTGTGAGGGGCACCCCCACCATGGAAAAGCAAAGATCTGACAGATTTGGAGTCAAGGGCACCAGCGCCAGCCCTCCACTCTGGGCCCGAGGAGAGGAAGGAGTATGCACCAAGGCCGTGGGCAACTGCACATGCACCCATCGAGCCACACTAGGGCCAGCTGTTGTCATGACCCTGTGCCAGTCACTTCAGCCACCTCTGGGAGAGGCTGCCCACTCCCCGACACAGCACCAAAGGACAGAGCACTCCCAGGACTCAGGGGAGCCACGGTCAAAGGACACATGCCGAAATCAGAAGGAAAAGCCGGTGGAGCTCGGGAGACCACGGAGAAGCTTCCAGAACCCCCTCCCTGAGCTAACTCCCCCAGAATGAGCCGAGGCTACATGTGAAATGCTGTCTACTGGGAGGCTCGCCAGAAGCCCAGCGCCCAGGGCTTTTGCTGGGGGCTGGTCACGTAGGCAGCCCTGGCTGGAGAGCACCCCAATTCCAGACTCTGCTCAGCATAAACCATGTTGTTTGCACCAACAGTTTAGGCCCTGAGAGCCCCTACCAGGGAATGGCGAAGCCCTGAAATCCCAGTTCCCAGACCGCAGCAAGGCCAGCCTTGCCAGGAGGCCCCTCTGGGATGGAGGCCTCTCCTGCCCCGGCGTATGAGCCGTTCTGCACATGACCCAGGGCAGGCCCGCGGCCAGGAGACAGTGCTCGGACCACTGCACCTCGCTGAGCCCCCGCGGCCACTCTGGAGCCCGAAGGGGAGAGCCAGCAGGCCACGAGGCCTAAGAGGCTGCACGTGCTCCAAGCCCACCTGGCTGTACGCTGAGCGAGCAGCAGGAGTGGCTTCCACGAACCCCCTCTCACCTTCCACGTTATTGTAGAAGTGACAGGAACGACTGGCCACCTTTTTCCGGCACAAGTGGATCTGGGAAAAAGAGGGAGCAGGCCCGGCGGGCACATGGTCAAGAAAGGACAGCGCACCGGGCCAGCCAGGGAGCACCCTGCCCGATGTGTGGAGAGCGAGTCCTGTCCCAGCCCTGCCCCCACCAGCTCTTCACCGGGCTGTCCCGCGGGGGCACAGCCGAAGGAAAGAGCCACCCCAGGAGCCCACCTGCATGTGGTTACTCTCCTGCTTCTTCACCTCAGGGTGGATACACAGCTGCTCCCGGGAACCCAGCACACATACCCTGGGCCTGGCAGAAGAGAGAGCCGTGGGGTCCAAGAACCAGAGGGCACCAGCCCCCAGCGCCATCCGGCAGCAAGAGCATGCGCTGCGGGGGGCACAGTGGGAGACAGAACTCACAAGAGGGAGTGGCTGGGGCCAGAACGGACCCCAGGCTTGGGCGGCACTCTCTCTGCTGAATCGCCCAGAGTGAGCAAGGAGACAAGGCAGGGGAAGCGGGGCAGACGGAGGAGACCCCACCTACTCTGTGCTCCCCCACCCAGGAGGCTGGGGCAGGACGCCAGGACCCCCGCAGCTGTGCAGGGCTCCGACAGAGGCAGGGCCGCCCCCTTCACGCGCCTGCCACGGTGACCCGCGCCCGCAGCTGACACCACACTGCTTTCCAGGACCTCAGGCTGCCGCTAACCCAGCCGCTTTCTCATAAGCAGTGGGCAGCAGGGTCAGCCTGGCCCGCACACAGCCCTGGACGCGGAGCAGACAGTACCCTCCGGGCAGAGTCCAGGCAGAATGCCACCATCAACCACCTGGCCAAGGCCAACCCCCCGTAACTCCGAGGCAGGGGTGAGTGCCGCCTGGCCCTACCGGTAGGAGGTGCTCCGAAGCTCGCTGATGACCTGAGTGAGCTGCGAGTGGGTCCTGGAGGCATAAATGATCTTTGGGACGTCCGAGTAGCAGGCTGCCCAGACACAAGGAAGCAGGGCAGGTCACAGTTCCGGCAGACAATGTTCTCGCAGGCTGTTAACCCAAGGGCACGTGGCCAACTCGACCCTGCGCACCTAGCCCCAGGAACGAGCTATGTGGCTAGCCGCGGCGTTCTAGTGTGAACACGTGGCTCTGACCTGAGGCTCACGGCCAGATGCTGGGAAAGAACGGAGCAGCCTCACCAGCCCACTCTGTCCCTGCGTTTCTTCTCTACGGAGCCCCAGAGGGGCCGAGAGGAGCCTCACCTGTGCTGTCTCCATCGGAAGCGGCAGCTCCCCAGGACAAGGTGTGATCGACAAAAAGCCCCCCCTGCGCCCTCTCGGCGATCTTGTGGGCAGAGATGGTGTCACGGAGGTGCTCCCGCCAGGCCAGCGTGGTGCAGAGGAGGCACAGTGTCTTCCCTGTGCCTGTGGGGCTCTCCAGGATGCCATTCACTTTCTGAACGGGGTCAGGAACAAGGTCACGGGGAAGCAGAGAGAGGCAGTGCAGACCACACCGCCCACCTGACACTGGTCTGGGGCAGTTCTGTCCAGGCAGAGCCCACCCAGCAGGTGGCGAAAGGCCTGGGGAACAGTGGACAACTGGACAGTGCTTCCACTCTCAAACCAAAAGCCAAAAGCTACCGGGTTAATTCAGCCCTCATTAACAAACAGCTTGCAGAACATCACCTAAAGTATTTTTCCGCGTAACATAAGTAGTAAAGTGACTAATTAGGTTCCAAGTCTCAAGACAGAAGACTGTTCTGCGACTTTGCATGCAGACATTCGCACTGTCTGAACAGAACCTGACGACCTATGTAGACCTGCATGCACAGGCGGGAGCCCGAGCCGCAAACCCTGAGACACACAAAGGCACATCAGCAAAGCTGTGCCCCTCGCTCCCGGGACTGGGCACCAGGCTCCTCACTGCAGGAGTCCGTGTCCAGAACAGCAGTCAGGAGCCCCTCAGGGGCTGGGAGCTTCAGGAGGGTGTGAGAGAGCCTACCAAGAAAGCCAGCAGGAAGCAGCCCGCACCCCCCCCCCACCAACTTTCTTGCACACCCCTGGGGTTTGAAGACCTTCCAAAATGACAGTTGGGCACTGACTATCCCTCCATGTGGAAATACCTCCCCCGGATCCTCAAGTGGGCCTCAGGGTGCTCCCAAGCCTATGACCTCACGACTATCCTTAGGAGCGAAAAGTGTCTTTTTCCGCCTACTTCCCTATCATCTTTCCTAGAACCCCAGCCCCATTTATGACTGAGTCCTGTATCCAGAGGGAGACCTCATTCCCAGCAGGGCCCAGCAGGAGTGAACAGGAAGGTGGACCCACTCCCAGGGCACAAAGCCCCCCATCTGCAGCTGTACCTTCTGCAGACACTCCAGGACCTTGCTCATGTACTCCTCCTGGCATTTGTACGGCTGGAAGGGGAAGTCCACTGTCACGCCATTCAGGGCTATCTTGGGCATACTGGCCTGTTCTCAGGAAGGCACTGAGGCTGGCTGATAAGCAGGCTGTGAGACAAAACCCCTCTGAACATCTCAGGATCTCCGCCACTGCGGGTAAGTGATGCCAGCCAGCGGCGCTGGGACGTGACCCTGCTCCCAGCAGGAAGCCCTATGGCAGAGACGGCAAGACTGCTTATAGCAGGCCTTTCTGGAGTGCCAAGCCACCTCACCCATCGATGGGGCAGGCCCTCCCCGCCCCCTGCAAGGTCGAAGGCAAGCCTGTGATGTCCTATCATAAGGAGCTCGGGAAGATGAGGAACCTACACGTCAGCCCTGCCTCGTTCTCCCGCCCCGCGCAGCTGGGTCCTGCTCGGGGAGAGTCGGCCAGACCCACAGAAACAACGACAGCCGGAGCCCGGGTGCAGTCCCACAAGCTCCGCCTGCAGTAATTTCACTTAGTGCCAGCGGAGCTGGAGAGGCCAGACCCCCAGCTTGGGCCGGCCTCAACGTCCAGTACCAGTTTCGCCTGGACACTGGGGCTAACGGACAGTTCACGTAAACACCGAATGACGGCCCTCCCTGCAGAGCCCGGCCCGCAGGGGAACCACCGCCCGGGAATCGGCTCCGCGCGGCGCGGGGCGCAGGCCACGAGAACAGGAAAACTACCGGCCCCAGAAGGCCGCGCGGCAGAATGGCCGACGCGCGGGCGCAAAGTGGCGCGGGGCCTGCCGGGAGCTGCAGTTTCGGGAGGCGCCGCTCGGGTAAAAGTATCTGTTCCAGGGTCTGTGCGATTCACGGCCCAACGTGTGTCCGCGGGGAGCCTTGCACGACCCGGGGTCCCCAGGAATTTACCCCAGTTCACCGAAGCACGACACCGCGTCTCCTCCGCCGTCAGCCGGTTCGGACTTGGCGGGCTGAGGCGCACAATCGTCACTGAACGCGCTGCACTTCCGTCCCTAATTCCGGTCCGCTGCGCGTCGCTCCCCGCGGAAACCGTTCCGCTGCGGAGGGGTCCGCGCGCTCGGTTCCAGGCCCCACCCTGCCCCCGCCGTCGACCCTGAGCCTGGGGAACGGCACCTCCATCGCCCGCAGGCAGAAACCTAGGGTTCCAGCCGTCTCCTCCCTCGATGCTTTCCCCACCAGAGCCTGCATTCCATCACTCCTCCCTGGGCTGAGCCACCTGGATTGTCCAGACAATTGCACAAACCTTCGGATTGGTTAGCTGTGATCCCTCCTCCCCTTTTCTCCCCAAGGGCTGCTCGGGCCTGGAGACCCTCAGCGGACTTTGTAGCCAATGTTCCCCCCGACTGGTGAGGGAAGACCCCCCTGACTCCCCAGCACCTAGCACCGGCTGGCAGTCAGCAGTGGGACCAAGGGGTCTGCACAGCTCTGTAGGCTGTAGGTATTTGTAGATGACCCCAGCCTGTCCCAAAAGGCACCAGCTAGCTGCCAATGCTGACATCAGAGTTTCTCATGGGCTCTGTTTAATGCCTAGATGTGTGACATCGTGCTTAGAGAAGCACATGGACCACTGGCATCCACCCCCCCCCACCTGTCCCACCTGTGAGGGAGTGTGCAGTGTTTGTCTTAGACTCTCAGCTAGAGATTGGAGAAGATGAGGAGACCTGGCCACACACTTGCTGAGTACTCACTCCAAACAGATTTCACTACCATCCACGCAGGCATTGACATGTTTGTCTTCCTAATGGCCTCTGAGATAAGTTCTTTTATTATCCACACTTCACAAAGAACATGCTAGGTGGTGAGCAGATCGCCCAAAGCCAGCAGCTAGCAAGTCTCAGAGCCAGGAGTCCTCCTCTTCAGGTCCACACACCCCTGTCTTCTAAAAGCAGAGGTGTTGGTGCTTCCAGAAGTCCAAGGAAGGTAGGGCAGGGCCCAGAGACTCGAGCCCCCTGGGCAGGACTGGAGCTGAGGACTCTGAGACCCTGAGTTGATGCATGAGCTGCCTGGTCACAAACCACACATGGGGACTGCCAGGCCTCCTACAAATTATAACCTACAAATTCCGTGTACTGAACTTAGCCACGAAAGATGAGAGGGAATGGACACCAAGGCTGAAGGATGACCATAGCCAGCCCCGCCCAGCAGGCACAGAGGTCTTGATCAAGTCAACAAATTTGAGTTGAGCCTGCTGTTACGGGCTTTGTGAGATACCCATGTGGGTCAGACACTATGTGGAACACAAGACAGATGTTAACACACTCGCTGTGTGTGTATCTCAAGGTGTGTTTTGTATACATGCTTGCTGGGCCTGCTCCAGGCTGACTCTGACCCTTAGGTTTGTTCCTGTCAGTTCCCTTTCTGAGCCTACCTCACCCCTGTGCAGGCTCCTGAGATTCCCCAGTTTTATTCCTGTACTTAGCTGTGTGTGCCTACCTGACCGCTGTGCGGGCCCTGAGATTTCCCACAGTTTTATTCCTGGACTTAGCTGCTTGTGGAGCAAGCACTTCTCCAGGCCTCGGTGGCTCTGTCCCTAAAATGGGAGTGACACTCCATCTCTCTGACTTCCCAGCCCCAAAGGGAGGAGAGATGGTCACTTCAAGAAAGGACCCACCATCTCTGCCAGGCTCTCCCTTTGGGGTACCAACCAGAACCCTAAGCCCAGAGGAGGAGGGGAGGCATGACCCCCACGCACTCACCAAGGGTGTACCCTCTTCTCCTCCATCATCTGGAGACTGCCATTATTTTTTATCTTACACTTGAGAAATGGAGGCACAGGAAGTCAGAAACTTGCCCCAGTCACCAAGCAAGTGGGTGTCAGAGCTGGGGTTGGAACGCATCTCTGTCTTCCTTCAAAGCCCTTGTTCTAGGCCTCACCATCCCCATTTGCCCTCTTTTCTGCCTCAGAATCAGCTCATCCTCTGGGATGCTCCTTGGAGGCCTTCCGGACCAATCCCCACCCCCACTGTCTACGACAAACTTTCCCCTCAGCACAGCCCTGGGCACACAGAAGGCACCTCCCAGGCTCAGGTGAAGAGCTCTCCAATCCCCGCCCCCCCCCCCCCCCCCCCCCGGCTGTTGGGGTCTGTCCCCTCCTGCCACGCCCACCCTGGGGAACGGGGAATGTCTCCACCATCCCCCCAAGCCTGCACAAAGCCAAAGCCAAGTTGGGCAGCAGTGGGTCCAAGAGGTAAGCAGTGGGAGGATGGGCATCTGGCTGCAATACTCCACCCTTCGTCCCAGGCGGGTCTCTCCCCTCCCATCCTCCCCTGTCTTCCCTCCTCTCTCTCTCTGACGGCTGCCCCTGCCACAGCCAGCCAGGCGCTCAAGCGCACACTCTCTCTCTCTCTCTCCCTCTCTCCCTCTCGAGCGCACTCTCTCTCCGTCCCTCTCTCTCTCTCTCCCTCGCTGCCTCCCTCCCTCTCTGCGCCCGCCTCCCGTCCTCCCTCGCTCTCTCCCCTCCCCAGCACTGCAGCATTTGCCGACTGCAGCTCCAGCCGCCGCCCGCGCCTCCTCGGCCTCCGCAGCCTCCGCCGCCGCCAGCACCATGGCCAGCACCTTGTCCGGTAGGCGCCCGGCACGCGGGCTTCCTGGGGCGGCGGCGGGTCTGAGCTGAGGCCATTGTCTGGCCTCGCCCAAAGCAGGGGCTGTTGGCGGACTCCTGTTTCCACATCTCAGACCCCGCGCTCAGAGCGCGGGGCGCGGCCGGGCCGAACCCCCATGAGCCAGAGTTCAGGCCAACGGGTTGGGGCGACCTGGTGCCCCAAGGGCAAGGATTGTGGCGCTGGTGCGGCGAGCGTGGGCCGTTGGGCAGGGGCCGCGCCCAAGGGAGCACCCAGGGTGAGAACGTCAGGTTCGGAGGCTCATTGCCCCTTCCGTGTCCGCCGTGTCAGGCCAGGCGTGACTGTGGCAGAGTGGCTCCCGGGCCTGACGCGGGCCGGTGCCCCTGGGTGGACGCGCTGGAGAGGTGCGGACAGCGTCCCCCGAGGCGCCCGGCTCCCGCAGATCCTGGTCGGACCTCGCCTTCGCGAGGCTGGGGACTGGGAGGGTAGGACTCTTTGCGGGAGCCCTAGCCCAGGGCTGGCGGGCCCGGGCCCTCCCTGCGCCAAAGGAGCGCCCTGGGGGCTGGAGGGACGCTGCGGAAGGACTGGGGAGCGAGCGGGGAGCCGCGCCCCCGTCGAGCGTCACCGCCCCCTCCCCTCGCTGCTGCGGGCTTGGGGACCGCTCTCTGCGACAAGGTGCCACCCGTTCTGGTCGAAAAAAGCCACCGCCCTTTGCGCAGCAGGGTTTGCATGGGGGAGGGGCTGCTGCAGTTTCCAAGCCCTTCCAGCAAGGAGGGGTCTGCCCCTCCCTCCCCGACCGCCCCGCCTCCCAAGCTGCGGATCCACAGACCCCCCGCTCCCGCCCCCTCTTCCCCCCCCCACCAAGGCTGCGACCCTCCTCCCTCGGGGCCTTCCAGGAGGGGAGCTCTGGCGGAGAGGTGGACACGGGGCAGTTACTGGACGCAGGAGAGCTGCAGGTGACCCTGGATGTGAGGACGTTGGGCTTGCTGTCCCCAGGAATGCTCTGAGCTCCAAAACCAGCTTTCATCTTTGCACTCCATGTGGAAGGAACAGCAGGGCAGCACCCCCTCCCCAACCTCCACCCCGTTCCCCACTCCATCCGGAACCACACTCCCAACCCTCCCTTCCCTCCCCCCCCCATCCCGGAGATGGGCACCCTAGCTAACCTTATTCTCTAGAGAGCGAACACAGCTTTAGCAGAGCTCCACCCACTCACATGTGCCCAGTCCTGCCCAGCCTCTTAGGCCTCCTGGGCTCCAGGCCCCAGGTGACTTCTGCACTTGTCCAGGAGGGGAACATGTGTGTCACTGACCACAACCCTCCTGCACTGGGTCCGTCCATCTGGTCTTCATCCGCCCCCTGCTCTCTCTTGTTGACATCCTTAGAGATATTGGGATCCGCTCTGGGCAGAATGAGACCTTCCCCTCCAGGAACTGAGGGCAGTCTGTCCTTCTCATGGCCAGAGTGTTACCCCAGTCCTACACTGAGGTGGGGCTTCAGGCCCTTGCTCAGGATCTGTGCCTGAGTGGGAGACAAAGAGCAACCACTCGTGGGCGACGCTCTCAGCCTTTTCTCTCACTCACCCCCTTTAGTAAGAACCCCCTTTAATAAAAGCCCTCAGTAGGCCTCATTCCTGCCATCTGTCTGACAGATGAGCAGGTAGATTAGGTGGTGAAGGGAAATAGCCAAAACGGCACCACTGATGGCTCTCAGAGGTGGGCCCGACACTGACCTCCCAGCCCCGATACCAGCAGTGCCTTGTTGGGGCCCTGCTGACCCACGCTTAGCCCCAGGATTTTTCTGGGTGCCCAGGTTACCTTTTCACCATCCGTTTTGTCCAGCACAGCCACTGCCTCATGGATGTGCTGCATGCCAGCTGGAGAACGTCCCCTGGCCAGAGTCACACGGGGCTGGGCCTTTCCTGTTTCACCATTGGTGCTGCCCTAGGTAGAGCACAGCCCACACGTGTACCTGCCTGTGCCCATCTTCATAAAAGTTTGATAGGAGTTTGGCCCAGAAGTGGCTATGTGAGCGCACCAGTGGTTGTGACCGAAGTCAGTTTAAGTGACTCCCAGCTATGGCTTCTCTGTTAAGAGGCCTCTCTGATTGGAGCTGATCTCCCAGGCCTCAGTGGCCTGTCTGCCCCAGCTCGCTGGTGGGCTTCATTTGGCCTTGGTGACTAGAGGCATTGTCTGCTATGATCTCATAGTCACTACAAGATTGACCTTAGCTTTCTCTTCCTCTGTTGACCGAAAAGCTGAGTGCCTGCTGATGGGCTGTATTGTTGAGACTCACCTGGGGACAGGTGGCCCTCCCTTCCCTCCCCTCCATCCCGGAGATGGGCACCCTAGCTAACCTTATTCTCTAGAGAGTGAACACAGCTTTAGCAGACAGGCGGCCATCTCTTGATGTCCTTCCCAGATGCTCAGCTCTTCACACACTTTTGTAGACTCCTGCTCATATCTGTCTCCTTATGCAACTCTGTTGAGCTGGGAGGCCTTGCACGTGCTACCTAAACTCTCAGGGCTGCATGTGGATGGGGATGGCAGTGACAGCACCTCCCCTGGGCTTGTTCTGAGAGACAGCAAGATATTGCAGGAACAGTGCTCGGCCTGCTGCCTGACGAGAGGTGCGTGCCCAGTCTGTGCTGGGCAGTGTGACTGTTGCAGCCACATTCTGCAGAGTTTCCTGCTCAGAGAAAGGTGAATTCCGCTGGCAATTCCTGCCATGCTGGGCTCCCAGCACATTGCATATGACTCTGGCTAGTGAGAGGGGCAGCCTGGATGGCAAGGAGTTTCATCTGTGAAGAAGCGATTAGCAGCCTCCAGGACCCTTCTAGGGGTGAGTAGGCATCTGTGGGCCCCCTGCCCTCCCAGTTCTGACTAGACACCACCTATCACCACCACCATGAGGCTCCAAGCAGAAAAGTACAGTCAGAGGCTGGGACTCATGACCAGGCTCCCATCCTGGCATGCTGTGCGACTCTGGCTGGGCCCCTTGCCTCCTGAGTCTCTTTTTTCCCCTCAGTAGAAATGAGCCTGACAAGCGTATCTACCTGGGCTGGCTGGTCTTGAGGGTCAGTTGGGAGTATGGATGTCATGCGCCCACCTTATGAGTGGAGTGATGTCATTATTGTTACCATGCCACTGTAGGCTGAGGTGGTGCCTTCTAACTCTTGCTCACCTGGGATCTAAGCATCCAAAAGGCCAATGTGCATATTTGCATATTTAACATTTAATACAATGGAGAGGAGGGGGGAGATGAAAGCAATCCAGTTCACAGCAGAGATTTGTTTTTTTTTTTTTTTTTTAATTTTTTTTTCAACGTTTATTTATTTTTGGGACAGAGAGAGACAGAGCATGAACGGGGGAGGGGCAGAGAGAGAGGGAGACACAGAATCGGAAACAGGCTCCAGGCTCTGAGCCATCAGCCCAGAGCCTGACGCGGGGCTCGAACCCACGGACCGCGAGATCGTGACCTGGCTGAAGTCGGACGCTTAACCGACTGCGCCACCCAGGCGCCCCAGAGATTTGTTTTTTAATGACTCCCTGAAGTCAGTGATGGGGAAGAGAAGGGTCCTGGTGAGGGGGAGAAAGGGCATGCCTCCAAGCTGTAGAGGGGTTTCCTGACTTGAGCTCTGTGTATGGAGAGGGGCCTAGATGGGTCGGGCCCTCAACCTCTTCCCTCTGCAATGAGACATGGCCTTTAAGCCCTCCAGCTCTGAGGACACAGGTGTAACCTCCTGTGTTCGGAGCCGCTGGGCCCAGCCCTGCTCTCCGGCCCCATGTGTGGGCTTTTCCTGGCTCACTCTCTGCAAATTTGCCAATTTCCTCACTTGCTGTCCAGTCCCCTCCAACTTGTAGCCAAACCACACAGCAAGCCTCACTCCCAAAGCCCCCTTCTGGGGGGTGCCCCTTCCCACTTGGCTACTCAGGGAAGGAAGCTCCCCCTGGGCCATCAGCCTGGGAGAAACCAGCCCAGGGAATCTCCATGACCATCAGACACTGAGCTGCACCCCTATTTACAGCTGTAGGACAGAGTCCCTCACTTTCCAGTTGGCACTGGTCCCCTGGGCTGAGCTGTGACCTCAGAGAGCTCTGACTCAGTCTTAGCCCTACCATCCCTCTCCCCTCTATCCTAACAATGCGGTGCTCACACCTGCCAAACCTCCCCATCCTGCTCCCTGAACTGCTGCCAGCCTCCCTCCATGCTGAGGTGACATTTGTCTGTGAACTTGTTCTTCCTCTGTAATAAATGTGCAGCTCCTTCTCCCAGGAAAACCTCAGCCTCAAGGCAGAGAGGAGCTTGAGCAGCGGCGAGGCCCCAAGCTCCTGGCCTGTATGGTAGACCCATTTGCAGGTTTCACATGTGGTGTAGAAGGACTCCCCGGGAGGTAGGGGAAGCATTGTCTCTTGCCAGGGAGGCTGGTGGTGGCAGGGTTAGACTGAGCCCTTTCCTTCCTGGCCTCTCCCAGGACCCAAGTATGTCCCCTTGACCAGATACCCTCTTGCTCCCGTCCTGACCTTGCCTCTGAGCACAGGGCTGGTGACTTCCCCAGCCTTTCCAAATGCCCAAATGCCTCCTGGTCCGCTGCTTCTGAAGGGCTGCTTTGACTGCTCTCACACTCTCTAACTCCCCAGCACATGTACTGTGATGTACCCTCTGCCTTCTTTTTAAAATTAACTTTTCACAGCACAAAAATGCACAAATAGATTCTGCTTGTGAAAAAATAAAATTGGCAACTCAGGCCGAAATTCCCTTGGAAGCCTGCCCCCGTCTGGCCCACTTACCAAGATATGTCTTTGCCCTGCTTCCCCTCCAAGCCCCTTAAAGGCTCTCCCTGCTGCCAGCCCAGGATTCATTGTGCTCCCTTTAAGGTCTCTCGGGCTCTCTCCAGAGGAGTCTGGATCATCAGGACATTTAGATCAAATAACATCATTCTCTGCACTGGTTGTGAGAAAACCCTGCTCACTGTGAGCTATTCCCTCAGACAAGGGCCTGATGATTTCTGTCCTGTGTCCTGTTTCTACACCAGCACTTTCCCCAATTTCACATTAACTCAACTTAAAGACATTGTCCCATGTGAAATTTGATCAGGAGTTTTCTTGTCCACCTCAACACTTGTCCAAATTGGTATCTGCCCCTGGGAAGAGCCCTGTAGGTAGCTTTTCCTTCACAGAAGCCATGTTCCCTCTCTGGAGCATCTCTCTGGAGACCTGTCCCGGCTTCTGTAGCCAGGGAGGCGGGGGCATGGGTCTCGGAGCCTCCTGGTCTTTGTGACATGCTGGAGTTGGGGAAAGAACACAGACCACCTGAACTGTACTTGAGGGGCTTTGCACAAGTCACCCTCACCCCTTGGGTCCAGTATCATCTCGGTTGAGCAGGGGGACAGTCTTGGACCTGAAGATGGTTAAACACTAGTGAGACACCTGACCAACGTGTCTACTTTGGGGTCTGGCTTGTCACAAATGGACCACAAATAGCTCATTCATTCCCACTCGGACAGTGGGCTCCTCCATCTTCTGACAGGGCTCATGGCCTCCTTTTCTAGTTGGGCAATGGGGACACTGGCTGTGGGCACTTGCTCTGCAAAGCTAGAGGGCAGGTGTTGGTGCTGAACGAACAGCTCCCTACCCTCTGGCCCTAGAAGAACAGAAAGCCTGGGCCTGTTCAGAGCCAGGTTTTGGGGGATGGGGCGGGGGGGGGGGGGGGGGGAGGCTGCAACGCTGTCAGGGTAAGTGGTGGGGGGGCGCATAAGAGGAATTCTGAGGGCTTCACCCAAGTGGACAGCCCAAGAAAGTGCTGCCTGCAGAAGCACCACATCTGATGTGGTGGTTAGTATCTGTGAGAGGGAAAGGGGAGGAAGTAAAGAGGAGGAAGTACAGGTAGGGTGAGTTGGGAAAATACAGTGACAGAGTCAAGGAGATGTGGAAAGATACAGACAGAGAGTGACAGAGTGTGAGGGAGACAGAAGGATGAACAGAGACAAACAGAAATGCCAAGAGAGAGAAGAGGAGGGAGGGGAGCACAAGGAACCTGGAGCAGGCAGAACAATGCAGGACACAGCGAGGGGTGTCAGGGAAAGACCGTCAACTTCTGGGGGGGGTGGGGAGAGGAGGGAAGAGGAGAGGAGAGACGTAGAGAGGCGAGGGAACAGAAAAGAGAGCGAGATAAACAGACTTACCGAGAGACACAGCATGGGAAGAATGCCGGGAGAGGACGAGGGGGCCACCAGGAGGTGAGGTCGTGGCGCCCTCTCATGCTGGCCTCATGCCCACAGCCTACAAGGAGAAGATGAAGGAGTTGTCAGTGCTGTCGCTCATCTGCTCCTGTTTCTACTCACAGCCGCACCCCAACACCATCTACCAGTATGGGGGTGAGTGTGCCCCGGGCCACTGACAGGTCCTGCTTGACCAGTGCCTGCCTCCTCCTTACCTTGTTCCCTGGCCCCGTGGCCTCTCCAACCCCCCTCCCCCACACGCTCCCCTAGCTGGCTTCTGGAGAGGGAAGCTCTGATGGGGGCGGTGGTCCTGGGGGCTCAGGCCTGGGAGTCCCACGTGAGCAGCCGTGCTCCCTCCCCCAGCCCTTGACTTGGGTGTGTGCTGGGAACAGGCCCCCTCAGCATCCTGAAATCCCCGTCTGGTCTTACAGACATGGAGGTGAAGCAGCTGGACAAGAGGGCCTCTGGCCAGAGCTTCGAGGTCATCCTCAAGTCCCCTTCTGACCTGTCCCCTGAGAGCCCAGTGCTCTCCTCTCCCCCCAAGAGGAAGGACACCTCCCTGGAGGGGCTGCAGAAGCGGCTGGAGGCAGCTGAGGAACGGAGGAAGGTGAGGAGCCCACCCCTGCCTCCAGGTCCTGAGGAAGGTGGCCAGGAGGCCTGGACGGGCACAGACAGAGCCCTCCAGGCACAGGGTACTCCAAGCTGCTGCTTGGCTATTAGCTTGGGGTGGAGAGGGTCCCATGGTTCCCTGGATCGCCTCTGGGGAGATCAGAATGGGACAGGGAGGATAAGGCATCCCCAATGGCAGCCAGCCGGAGACAGATAGGAAGCAGAGGCTGTTGGAGGGGATGTCGTTGGCCACAGCCAGGAGGAGTCCTGGGACATGAGGCTAGACTAGCACCCTTCTCCAGGGCAGAGAAGTGAGAACAAAGGGGCTGCCATGTGTTGGGGGCTGCAAGCCCAGACCTGCTGGGAGCTCAGGGGGCCCCAGCCTCCCTCCCCACCCCTCCCCTTCACACCAGCCCCATGGAGACTGAAACATACACAACAGGGGTACCCTCAGGAGTACAGTGCCGAGGGCTGCCCCTTGGGCAGGGGCAGTGGCTCTGGATCCCTTGTAGCATGTCCCAGTGAAACCTGGGGACCCAGGCCTCCTAGGGTTAGCTAGTAGTGACTGACACGTGGGTGGGCCCAGAAGGAAGGAAGTGTGGGTGATCATCCTTGGGTCTCTGACCCTCACCAAGCAGCCCCTCCCCCAAATAAGGACAGACAGTGTAGAGCCAGGAGTCCCGGGCTCCTTGCCCCAACCAGTCCCTTCTCCCCAGCCCTGGGGGCCCGTGCACAGCTCTCCGCACCTTAGGGAATTCAGAACCTGGTGCGTATCACGCACCTACTTTTTAGAGGAGACAGTGAAGGCTCAGTGACAGCCCTTAAGTTTTGAACTTGCTCTGCTCCTCCAACATTCCCTGAGTGCATCAGGAGCTCTGGAGGCGGCAGCGAGCAGGACAGAGCCTCTCTTACTGCGTGGGCGCACTCAGCCTCGTGGGAGGGGCAGCTCTGGGAGCTTGAGGACTCACAGAAAGGGTCAGCAGCTTCCGGTGTGTCTGGGGCCGAGGGTTCTGCGGGCACGCGGACCTTGCGATGCTAAAGCCCAGGAAGTCCCCGGCAAAGCGGGACCAGGTGGACACCCTCGCCGACGGCAGGACAGTGTAGATCCGGGCTCCTGGAGGACGCGCGTCCAGTGGGCAGCAGGGCAGGGCAATCAGGGCACTGGGCGGGGCGAGACCGCGCGCCGGGGGCGGGGGGGCAGGCTGGGGGCGGGGCGGGGCGGAGCGGGCGGCCACCGCCCACGCGCGCGCCCCCGCCCGTCCGCACAGACGCAGGAGGCGCAGGTGCTAAAGCAGCTGGCCGAGCGGCGCGAGCACGAGCGCGAGGTGCTGCACAAGGCGCTGGAGGAGAACAACAACTTCAGTCGTCTGGCGGAGGAGAAGCTCAACTACAAGATGGAGCTCAGCAAGGAGATCCGCGAGGCGCACCTGGCGGCGCTGCGCGAGCGGCTGCGCGAGAAGGTGCGCGCCGGGGCGGGGCTTGAGCAGGGAACGCGACCGGGACCGGGAGGGGGCGTGCCAAAGCAGGGAGGGGCGGGGCTCCACGCAGGGGGCGGTGCCGGGGCGGGGTGGATCCCGGGCCGCGAGAGGCGGGCTCCGCCTGCATTTGTTGGGCGCCTCCCGCAGTGTCACAGCCAAGGCCAATTGTCCAGTCCCGGTGGGACAGGGCCAATAACCGCGGTAATAAACGGGTGGTCATTGTTTTGGAAGTGCCCGGAAGGACGCGTGTCCCGGGTTTGAGCCAGAAGAGGGGAGGGGCCGGGGAAGCACCCACTAGCCCCTTCCTTCGGTTGGCCCCTGCCCACCGCACCACCAGCGCTCTCGCGCCCCGGCTGCTCCCTGTCCAGCTAGGAGACAGCCCAGAGTGAGGCGAGGCCCTGCCCTGGCCAGAGCCCCCGGGAGTGGCCTCTGCTTCAGACCACAGGGTGGAACCAGGTTGGTGCCAGGGGACACCGTGGAGTCCGCAATCCCAAGGAAGTTACCTGAGTTCCAACTCCCCCTCTGTGGTTTGGGCGCAACCCCAGTCGCACTGAGGGCCAGTCCCCGCACTCGGGCCACACTTTCAGAGGATGACGCGGACCTCCTCCTGCTCTCTGTTGACCCTCAGGCCTGGTCGCTAAGGTGCCCTCGTTGGTCGCTTCTCCCGCACTTGGGAGGGTCCCTGAAAACTGGGTGTGGGGGAGGGGCGGGCCCCCCTCTCGCCCCCGCGGCGCAGGGCCCCGCCCACCTCCACCGGTCCTCACAGGAGCTGCACGCAGCTGAAGTGCGCAGGAACAAGGAGCAGCGAGAGGAGATGTCCGGCTAAGGGGCTGCGGACCAGAGGCGCCTGGACCCTGAGAGGAGACGTCTACACACGCGGGTTCTGGTTTCGTCTTGTCCCACTTTGTCTAGATGCAACTTTGGTTCCTGCCCCCTCCCCACCCTGCACTCCTAGCTCATGCTTCTCTTTCCGCTCTGAGCTGTCCAGTCCTTGTGGCCTGTCACTCTCCACAGGCTCTCCCTCAAGGAGCCACCAGAACATGGCACACAGTCCCTCAGTTCAGGCACCAGGCCGGGCAGTGGCTGGGTCCCCTCTTGGTGGCCCTCTTAGCAGACGTGGTGGCAGCCTCAATAAATCCAGTGGTGGTAGCAGGAACATGTGGGTCCTTATGCTGGGTTGTCCTGTGAGCACCTTGTCACTTGGGGCACATCCTCTGAGCCAGCTCCCCGCCGATAGGCAAAGGCACACCACCTGTGCCGTCTTCGGTGGGAGAGGGCCTGAGCGCGTGGGAGGGGACGGAGGAAGAAAGAAGGACCTCGGGGCAGGGCATTCTGTCACTGCGGCCAGCCGAGGAAGCCGTCTGTGCAGTGGAATGTTTTGGAATTGGTGGGTACGGTTGGCAGCCTTTTACTGTGGTCGCAGAGGGGTCCTCTGAGACCACCTGGTCTTCAGGGGGCAATTTGGGCTGACCTGGGAGGCCACAGCCATTGCCTGTGGCTGAAGTGGGAGTGGGGAGGGATATGGCCTGGCCTGAGTCTCCCAGGGAGTGGGCATTCTCCACCAGGGACCCAGGAGCGAGCCGCCATGGTCTAGAGGGTTGTGGGCACCCCTTGCTGGCCCCTCCTCCCAGTAGTGCCCTCCTAGAGCTTCTGGCCCAGTACCCATGTGGGGAAAGCCCTCCTCCATCATCACTGCTCTTCTCCCCCTGGACTTCACGGACCCTTGGGGAACCCCGTCCTCGGAGCTCTTTTGAGTCTTGGCCCCTTCGCATGCCCTCACTCTGGTAGAAAGACGCTCCCATGATGCTCCTGGCCATGGGCCTTTCAGGCTTGCCTCCGGACAGGTGTGGCTAGGCGTGAGTGAGTGGCAGCCACGAGTGCCCCTCAGGGAACAGACAGCAAAGGGAGTAGGGGGCCCAGCTGCCTGCAGATTCAGATGCTGGGGCACAGGGTTCCCAAACCACCTTCCTCCCTTCTCCATCCTTGACGTTCTTGACCAGCGGCCCCCTCTGGGCAACCTGCAGGTTGGAGATGTGGCCCTAGGCCTCTCCTGCCAAGACCTTCCTGGACTGGGCTCCTTCCCCTCCCTCAGCCGGGGGTGCAATCTCCAGATCCCCCAGCGCTGGCCTGTGAGGCCTTCATCTGCTGGACGTGGGCGGTGTCCAGTCTTTGTGTCACCATGGCATCCTGCCCTTCTCCATAGCAGTCTCATCCCACAGCTGAGCACCGAGGGCAGGGTCCCTGTTGACCATCCTCTTGCTGGCCAGCATGAGGGGACAGACTGCAGGTTCTTGCAGGACCCAGAGCCGGCACCTCAGAAACCAGGTGGGTCCAGCGCCCAGTGCCCCGGTATCCGTCCCACAGAAACCTACAGGGGCACTGCTGGTGGTCTTCCAGGGCCGAGCCAGAGCGCACAGTAGACACAGGTTCCCTGCCATAGACTTAGAGGAAGTAGGGACCCACACCCACTCTCCTAATCCCCACCCACACGGCCTCCGAGGGAGCGGCAAGCTAGGATTGGAACCCACATGTGGCTTCTGTGGGACTCAGAAGGGGAAGCGGAAAGGGAAGGGAAGGCTGGATCTGTGAGCCGGGGCAGCTCTCGCATAGCTGGAAGCCTAGTGTGGCTGTGCCCACGTCATCCACGTAGTGGAAGTGAACTTTATTTTTTTTTTATTTTATTTTAAAAAAAATTTTTTTTTCAACGTTTTTTATTTATTTTTGGGACAGAGAGAGACAGAGCATGAACGGGGGAGGGGCAGAGAGAGAGGGAGACACAGAATCGGAAACAGGCTCCAGGCTCCGAGCCATCAGCCCAGAGCCTGACGCGGGGCTCGAACTCACGGACCGCGAGATCGTGACCTGGCTGAAGTCGGACGCTTAACCGACTGCGCCACCCAGGCGCCCCAAACTTTAAATTAAATCAAATGAATGACTACAGACAGAAAAACTCGCGTGTTTAAGAAGCGGTTGAACTGTGCCCCGTGCATCCTGCATCTGTGGGGTCACATGGGCTTCAGGGCCACTCCTCGTGAGTGCCTGAATGCTTAGTGTAGAACTCCGACTAAAGCCCCTTATCAAGCTTGTTTGAATCACAATTACCGACAGTTCTAACGACCTTGGGGCTTTAAGAAGTGAGTGTGGAAATGACCCACCAGTCCATTTTCCTCTCTGGAGCCCCAGGTGACAGTGGCAGTGTGAGGGAGGGGGCAGGACTTGTGGCTGCAGCGGGACTGTCCTGGCAGCTTGGGCTCGGGGGCCTCCGGCTGCTGCGATGGGGGGCACATGGGGGCCTGAGGTCTGAGGCTTGTCTTTCTCACTGCACCGTCCTGTGGGTCTCACTCAGGTGTGGGTGGGTCCTGGCCTCCCAGGGATGTACCCCACGGCTCTGTGGACCCCACTGCGCAGCTGATCGCCCACAGGCAGAAAACGGGTTCCTTGAGCAGCAAAAGGAGAACGAGAAGAACTTGGACTTCAACTGGTCGTCGGCCTGTTCCATGGGACCCACGTAGCCATTTGGGGTGCCCAGCAGGGACCCCTCTGCTAGGGAGGAGGCACGTTTGGTGGCTGACCACGCAGCGTCTGCTCAGGCCCACACATGGGCCTCAGGTCCAGGCCCTGAGTAGGTGCCTGCTCCCCAGGATCCAGGGAGACCCCGTCACCTCTCCCCCACACTCCTGGCCCTCCCCTGAGGCAGTCCTAGTGACTTCCCCAGGCTGACACAGTGGGAACCATATCCTCACCTTCCCCTGCCCAGGGACAGGTGGGAAAGGCAGACTCTGGACACACAGCTCCACAAGGAATAGAGCCATCAGAAGCCTGGGGACAATGGGAGAGAAAGGGAGCGTGTTGAGGATATTTTCATGAGGCATAAGCTCTGCACGGCTGTATTCTGGTTACATAGACACATGCACGCCACGGAGCCTGGCGTTCCCAGAGGACCAGGCTGGTCACAGACCAGGGCTTCTCAACTCTTAGGGGGGCCCTAATCAGGCAGCGAGGGGCAGATGGCATCTGCAACAGTCACAACATGGAGGAATCCTTCACGGACAGATCACGCTTTCCCTAACAAAGAAAAGGAAAGGCAGGAGCCCTTCTGGGGAGCCAGTCCCGTATTAGTTATCTACTGCTGTGGAACAAGTTACCCCAAGCGGTGGCTTAAAACAACACCCCTCATCTCACAGCGTCCATAAATCAGGGTCTCAGGAGCTGGGCCATCTGGCTCAGGGTCTCTCCTGAGGTCGTGGTTGGGACATCGGCCGAGGCCCTGGTCACCTGCAGGCTGGACCTGGGCTGGAGGATCCCCACGTTGGCCCGCTTACACAGATTCGGCCTCAGGTCCTCTCCCCATGAACTCTCCCAGGGCTGGTCCCCTCGGGGCGAGCCGCCTGAGCTGCGTGAACCGATCCTGGGCGGAGCACACACGTGCCCTTTGTCAGAAGCGCGTCACCGGATCGCCTGGGTGGCTCAGTCGGTTGAGCGTCCCACTTTGGCTCAGGTCGTGATCTCACGGTTCATGAGTTTGAGCCTCGCTTCCGGCTCTGTGCTGACAGCTCAGAGCCTGGAGCCTGCTTCGGATTCTGTGTCTCCCTCTCTCTACCCCTTGTCCGCTCACCCACACTCTCTCTGTCTCTCTCTCAAAAATAAACATTAAAAAAAAAAAAAGAAGCAGCACATCACCAAGAAGAGCCCGCACTGGAGGGGAGTCAGGCTCCACCTGCGGAGAGGAAGTGTGTCAAAGGATCTATGGGCATCTTTTATACCCGCCTCAGGAGTCCTGTCTTGAGCAACCCGTGTGTTGTGGACACAGCTGGTGTTCACTCAGTGTCTGGGGGCTGCAGCGGGCCCCCGCCCCAAAATACGGCGTCTAGCAAAACAGGCCAGATGGCGGCACAGAGAGATGTCTGTCCCGGGCAGGGCCTCCCTGCAGCCTCTCGCAGGCTTCCCCTCGGGTGAGCTCAGCTGTGGCTGCGTGCAGGTGGGGGCGGAAGAAGCGAGCACCGACCACGGCCGTCTCTCTCTTCGCTGAAGAAGTTTCGCTCTTCAACATTGATATTAGTTTTCTAGGTCTGCGGTGACAAGTACCACAAACTGGGGCTGAAAACATCAGAAATGTATTTGCTCACAGTTCTGAGGCCAGAAGCCGAAAATCAAGGGGTCACAAGGCCGTGCTTCCTCTGAAACCTGGGCCAGAGAATCCTCCTGGCCTCTCCTAGCTCTGGCTGTTGGGAAAGGCAGCCTTTCAGTCCCAAGCAGCACCACTTAAGAATGGGCTTCAGGGGCGCCTGGGCAGCTTGGTCGGCTAAGCGTGGGACTTCGGCTCAGGTCATGATCTCACGGTTTGTGAGTTCGAGCCCCGCGTCGGGCTCTGTGCTGACAGCTCAGAGCCTGGAGCCTGCTTTGGATTCTGTGTCTCCCTCTCTGCCCCTCCCCCACTCACCATCTGTCTCTCTTTGTCTCTCAGAAATAATACTTAAAAACTTACAAAAAAAAGAAAGAATGGGCTTTGGGCCTGGAACCTTCTTTCCAACAAATAAGAAGCCCACAGAACTTGTGCGGGACACACTTCCCCACCGCGAGCTCAGTCCTGCTTGTGCCTGCACCGTCAGGCAGGCCCCCCCCCCCCCCCCCCCCCCCCCCCCCGCTCTCAGGGGGTGGGGCCTTCCCCCTGCGGCACAGGAGGGGTGGGGCCGTGGGGACCAGCCACCCAAGTAGACCCCACTGCCTCTTCCTCTTCCTCGAATGAGTAAACTGCTCTCAGCGCCCGGCTGCTTCATGGTTTCCTTGGCAACTCCGATGCCAGGATGCAGGGGCAGAAGTGTTTGGACTTTTACCCGAGTGGCTGGTGCTGTGATGAGCTTTGCTCTCCCCTGGGATGGGGAACCAGAGCTGGTGTTCTGCTGAACACTCAAAATCTTTGGCATCCCTTGGCTTGTACATGTGTCACGCCAGTCTCTGTGGCCACATGGCCGTTTCCCCTTTGTGCGTGTCTCTATGGGACACGAGACGTTGGATTCAGGGTCCAGCCTAATACAATATGGCCTCGTTTTAACTAGCGACGCCTGCAACAACGCTATTTCCAAGTAAGGTCACACTCTGAGTTACTAGGAGTTGAGATGTCAACATGGGGAGGGACACAATTCAGCCGCAACCAGAAGTTGCAGACATATAATTCATAGCTTTATTTTTTTAAGGGTTTATCTGTTTTTAAGTATTTCTACACCCAACGTAGGGCTTAGACTCACAACCCTGAGATTAAGAGTCACGTGCTCCACTGACTGAGCCCGCCAGGTGCCCCAGTATAATTAACTTTAAGACATTCGTGCACTTAGGGGCGCCTGGGGGGCTCAGTCAGTTGAGCGTCTGACTTTGGCTCAGGTCATGATCTCACGGTTCGTGAGTTTGAGCCCCGCGTCGGGCTCTGTGCTGACAGTTCGGAGCCTGGAGCCTGCTTGGGATTCTGTGTCTCCCTCTTTCTCTGCCCCTCCCCTGCTCATGCTCTGTCTCTCTCTGTCTCAAAAATAAAAAACATTAAAAAAAAAGACATTCATGCATTTATTTGTGTATTCAGCATGAGTTCAGCAAGTGCTTACTGTGTGTGTGTGCCTCACTCTAGAGAATGGTGTTGACTTGAAAGCCTAGCTCCTGCCCTGGGAGAACTTCCGTGGTAGTAAGACTATGCACACAGGGTAAGTTATGATTTTTCGGGGCATTTTAAAACGTTTCTGGGGGCGCCTGGGTGGCTCAGTCGGTTAAGCGGCCGACTTCAGCTCAAGTCACGATCTCGCGGTCCGTGAGTTCGAGCCCCGCGTCGGGCTCTGGGCTGACAGCTCAGAGCCTGGAGCCTGTTTCAGATTCTGTGTCTCCCTCTCTCTGACCCTCCCCTGTTCATGCTCTGTGTCTCCCTGTCTCAAAAATAAATAAAACGTTAAAAAAAAAAAATAAAAGAGAGAAAAAAATTAAAAAAAAATAAAAAAACAAAAGAGAAAAAGAAGTTTCTGACCTTCATAATGTCCACTATGAGGAAAACAGGTAGGCACTATTATATCCGTCAATGTTTTTTCTGGTTTATACATGTCACATGTTCACTGCAAAAGTACAGAGAAAAAAACCTCGAGCCACCAAAACTGCTTTCCTGCAGACAGGACGTGCGTCGTTAGCAGTGTTGAAGCTGACACACTTATAGCCTCTGGGAGCTGTGCTTCTGTGTCCTGTGGCTGCACCGCTGTACCGGGCTTTTGGGAAATTCTTTCCAACTTTTTGGTTTCATAAACTTCCTGTTAATGTAGATTGTGCAGATTCACAGTTACCATGTTAGAAATTAAAACTCAGAAATTAAAAAAAGAGCAATTCATCTGAAATGATCCACCCGTTACATATTAACATAACATTTTGAGAAACAGTATTGTGCTGCAACTCTACCCAAGTAAAAAAAAATTAGTGAAAGTAATAATCTCACTTAAGGAAAGAAAGACCCCTATTGGGGTGCGTGGGGGGGCTCAGTCGGTTAAACATCCGACTTTGGCTCAGGTCATGATCTCACAGCTCGTGGGTTCGAGCCTGCATAGGGCTCGGTGCTGACAGCTCGGAGCCTGGAGCCTGCTTCGGATTCTGTGTCTTCCTCTCTCTCTGACCCTCCCACACTCACGCTCTGTCTCTCTCTCTCTCAAAAACGAATAAACATTAAAAAATTTTTTTAATTGCAAAATAAACCCCTTAATTTTAGAAGTTCCCTAAAATATAATGGAAAATGACAAAATAATGTAAAACAAAAGTGAAATAAAAGCATAAAAGATGTAAAATAAAATCAAAGTGGAAAAACAACAGAAAAGACAAGGGCTCTAGGATCTTAACTGGATCCTGAAAAATTACATTTGATTTTAGTGACCTGGTGAAAACATACAGTGATATTGTAGCACAAATATCTAACAATGTTTGCTTAAAAAAAAAAACAGGGGCTCCTGGGTGGCTCAGTTGGCTAAGTGTCCGACTCTTGATTTCAGCTCAGGTCATAATCTCATAATCATGAGATCAAGCCCCGAGTTGAGCTCTGTGCTGACACCATGGAGCCTGCTTGGGATTTTCTCTCTCCCTCTCTCTCTCCACCGTTCCCCATGTACATTTGTGCACTAATAAAAAGCGTAAACAGCTACAACAAACAAATAAGTGACACTTTCTTAGGGGAAAAAAATTAGTGAGAATGAAGCATATGAAAAAAATCTGGCCTCAGATCCATGGTTGAAGGAAAATGTGTTATTAATAGACTGTTCTTTAATAGTAAACCAAAGCGTGATATGGGGCAGTTTCTTGTAGTTGGAGGCAATGTGAACCTTCCATACTCTTCTGTCAGCCCACTGGTCTTGAGTTTGCGTGTGCCTCGTCCCCATGTGTGCTTCTGAAGCTCCCGGTGCATGAGCCACCTTCCCCCAGGGGCCCTTGCAGTGCTGGAGGGAAAGATCAGCTGATTGCCGGCAGAACTGGAGCCTGTCTTTGTCTTGCTTTCCTGTCTGGTCAGGAGCCGAAGGAAGCAGAGCCTGAGTAGGGGGTGGGGCATGGTGAGGCCATAGCATTCTTGGGCCTGGATAACACCCATAGTCTCATGGCCTCCATGGGGTCCAGGCATCGTCAGAAGGTCTGAAGTCAGTGGCTTGCAAGACAGTGTGACTTGCCTTCCTCTGTAATAAATCGGGAGCAAAATCTCCCCTCCCCTTGGGAGCCTGCGGTGGGCTGGGAATCTCACATGGGTGTTCCTGGGGAGAAATCACCACCCCAACCCCCTGTATACGCTGTTCTATTCTGCTCTCCTGTCGGCCAAGCAGAGCCCAGAGCTGCAAGTTCATTCTTTGGGAGACAAAAAGGTGAGCACAGGTCCCACTGCCGAGCCTGAGGGCCTATGGTAGGAACGATGAAGGTCACGCAGCAGCCCGAACGCAGAGACCAGAGACCAGGGATGCTGGGTGCCCCCGGACTCGGGCTGATGGCCACAGCACCAGGCAGCTGGTACAGGCACACTGTCACGTGCACGCTCTCTCCTGGGCCACAGGAGCATGGTATCCGTCCGTCTCCAGCGCCCTTCTGAGCATTCTCTCTTTGACTTTATTGGCATTTATTTCAAGAACGTGAGGGCAAAGAAGCTCAGATAAATGACAGACACACAGATTGCGCGTGTATTCTCATATTTACCAGATAATATAACAACAGCACTTGTACAAACTGAATAGTTTAATCTTTAAAAAAAATTTTTTTTAATGTTTATTTTTGAGAGAGAGTTCGCTCTCGCATGCAGGGGCGGGGGAGGGGCAGAGAGCGAGGGAGACAGAATCCGAAGCAGGCTCCAGGCTCTGAGCTGTCGGCAGAGCCCGACGCGGGGGTTGAACTCACCACACATGAGATCATGACCTCAACCGAAGTCAGAGGCTCAACCGGTTTAGCCACCCAGGTGCCCCTCAGTAGTATCATCTTTAAAAAAAAATTTTTTTTTCCATCACTGGTTTAAGTACACTCTAAATTATTGAAGACAGAATGAAACTGCCACTCTCCCAATTATAACATCACTGAAATGAAGTCTGTTTGAAAACCTCCAATTTGGGAAATGGTCTTCAGTGATCTTCCTACTGAAGACTGATCACGGGTTCATGCTTGGTTCTGAACAAGGCGTTTGTTTCCTGCCTTCCCTGTGCCCTCAGGGGGAGCACGCAGGGATGAGGGGGTGGGGTTCTCTGGCCGGCTGCTCGCAATGAGAGAAATCAATCACACCCACATCAGAAGAGTTCATGCTGTCCACCCTGGTCCCTGAGTGGGCGGCCAAAGACACCCTCTGGGTGCTGCACCCCGACTGCCCGGTGCAGGTAGGGAGCGCAGGCGGACCAAGGAACACGCGGGATACCGCACCGCTGCAGAGACTCCTCTGGCGTCCTCCGGCCAAGGGCAGAAAGCCTGCCAACTGCCCAGCTCTGGACGGAGCAGATGGAGCTAGATAACCACCGCTCTGAGGCCTCCCCCTGCGCCTCTCAATCAAACAGCAAGGGTGGTTGTACCTGGCTCCCAAATCAAGGGTACCCCATAAAAACTGAGTAATGCTTACTATCTTCTTACGCTCTGGAAAATGCATGGGCCTTACCTGTAATTAAAAGTAATTAGAGTGAGCGCGAGCAATTCTCAGAGCTCCCTAACCCTACATCTGCGTGTGTCTCTTGGCTCAGTGAAAGCTGAGGCCCCGAATTTTAATTAACTTAAATGTAAATGAGGGCGTGTCCAGTGGATACAGGACAGTGCGGCTGGGGGGTGGCAGTCAACAGAAGAACACCGTATGGCGCAGCGCGGCCTCAGAAAGAATGTTGAAAGCCCCCTTTAAGGGTTACTATGAGAAAGAAAACCTGGTAATTGCAGGATTCCGACTAGACACGCGGGAGGACACAGACGCAAACTGCTCTTCTGGCGCCCGCCTCCGGACAGGGAGCCTCTCACACGCTTGAGATGACAAGCGGACCTGCATCAGTTCCTGCCACCGTTCGTACACCTTCCCCCTCGCCCCCATCCTCCAAAAGGTCTCCCTACGGAATCTTTCCGCCCGGGAGACCCGGGCCCACAGCTGTGTGGGCGGACCCCCGCAGGTGCGCCGGTGGGCGGGGCCCGGCGAAGGTGCCGCCGCAGCTGCCCCGCGTCCCGCCTCGGCCACCCTCCGCCCTCCACCCGGCGCACGCGCGGCCGGCTCCGCCGGGCCTTATTTCTCGGTGCTGCACGCCTTCCCGCCGAGCGCCAAATAAGTCTCCGGGCCCGCCCCTGCCCTGCGTGCGCGGCCCCGCCGCCTGCGTCAACTAGGAAGCGCGCGCCCGGGCCGCCGCCGCCGCCGCCGCCGCCGCCGCCGCCGAATCCCCAACAAGGAGCGGAGCCCGCGGCCGCCACCGCCGCCGCCCTCCTGACGCCGCCGCCGCCGCCCGTCCGCCGGCGCCCGCGCAGGCCCGGCCGCGGCCCAGGTAAGCGCCCGCGGCCCCCCCGCGGCGAGGCCTCTCGCTCCGCCGCGCGCCGCCGTCCAGTCAGGGGTCCCTGCGGAGCGTCAGGACGTTACGGCGGGGGGAGGGGAGCGGGGGAGGGGCGGCGGCGCGCGGCGGGCGTCACGGGCGTCACGGGCGTCACGGGCCCGCGTCAGGCGGCGTCGGCGGCGGCGTCCGCCTCCATCTTGCCGGAAGGCGACGGGCGGGCTGCTGGGGGGCGATGGGCATGGCCCTCGGGCTGGGCGCGACAAACGCCCCCCCCCCCCACCTCCGGTCCCCGTCCTGTGGGAGCCTTTCCCCCGGCCCGGTGGGAGCCGCGGCCACGCGGGTCCCCTCCCCGCCCGGTGGGCGCCGCGGCCACGCGGGCCCCCTCCGCGGCCAGCGTCGGTTGGGAGCCGTGTGGACTCGGTCCCCGCCCCGCCCCGTGGGCCGTGCCCGTGCGGGCCCATACTGTGTAGGTGGGGGACCAGCGCCAGTAACGACCTGTTAACAAAGTTGATTAAGTTTGCAATTCACTTGGTTGACTTTCACACGGAGTCCAGGTTCTCTCCGCTAAAGCCTCAAATACAAGTGTCGGTTACATCAGTCTTGCTTTGACGTACAGAAAATTAATAGAGCTTAATTGATAAGCATAATTAATAGAGCTTGATGAATTGGGAGAGAAGTATACGCCGGGGAAACCATTACCCCATTCTGTCCTTCGCCTCACGGAGTTCCCTCCCACCCTCTTATTTCGTGATGAGAACGTTTAACGCAAGATGTACCTCGGCGAATTTTCCAGTACGTGGTCCGTGTTGACGGCGGGCACCGCGCTGTGCTGTAATGTCTGCACTGGCTGGTGCGCAGCCTGAACTGCTGCTGGCGTGCGTTACCTCCGCCCGGCCCCTGCTCCCCTGAGTTTTCTGTAGATTCTCAGGGAAGCGGGGTCATGCAGTGTTTGTCCTGTGCCTGGCTTCCCTCACCCAGCGTGTTGGCCTCCAGGTTCATGCGTGTCGTCACTAGATTACATTCCGCCTACGTACACCACGTTTTCTTTACCCACTCGTCTCTCTGCGGCCCTTTGGTTGTTTCCACGACGCGGCCGCTGTGAATGGTGCTGCTGGGACCATGGGAATGCAGATTTCCCTGGGAGGCACTGATTTCATTTCCTTTGGATCTGTACCCAGACGTGGATTGTCCGGTCAGGTGGTGGTTTTTAGGAACCCCTGTACTGTTTTCCTCAGTAGCTGCACCGATTTACCTTCCCACCAACAGTGCCTGACGTCCTACTACAGCGTCTGTTGGTCTTGTTCACGGTGAGATCCATGGATTAAATACAACTGGAACATAACAAGGTGAACTAGGCAGACTGCTTGTCCCGGAATTGTTTCTTCATAGGAAGTATCTTAAAATTTTTGGTAAGAGGAGGCAGGGCGTCTGGGTGGCTCAGTTGGTGAAGCGTCCAACTCTTGATTTCGGCTCAGGCCATGATCTCACGCTTCGTGAGTTTGAGCCCTGAGTTGGGCTCCACACTGACAGCTCAGAGCCTGCTAGGGATTCTCTGTCTCTTCTCTGTCTGCACCCCCCCCTCGAAAAAACAAACATTTAAAAAAAGTTGGGGGAAGACATCCTGGAGGGGGGAGGAATTTGTATACATGCGTACAAGCACGGCAGTTTCTATGAATTTAGAACACTACAAAACTACATTCAAGTCTAGGATTTAAAATCACAACCCATTTCATGCCTGAACTGAGAAAGGGGGCCGCCGACATGCCTTCTCAGAGCTGGAAGACAAATACGTGTGCAGGGGGCCGCACGCTGGCGTGTCTGGCGCAGCCTGGCCGGGTAGGACGCGGACGCTGTGGTTGGCGCCGGGGAGCTGTGGTCTGTGACTCCCTGAGGAGGGCAGGTGAGGCCCAGATGCTCCCAGAAAGGCAGGAAGGACCAGAGGGACCGCCTCCATGGAACAAGGCAGCTGAAAATCTGGATTTTTTTATGTGAACCCGGTGAACTTTGACAAAGTTGGCAACTCATTAAGTTTGGAAACCCTGGGAGAATCCAGCTAATGGCGCCCGAGGGCCACCACGTGTGACCTCAATTGTGTTCTTAGTGGTGTTTTTATCAAAGGAAAACATTTGTGATCTTGCAGAAGACTCGGGAAGCCAGGTCTGAATCTGATGTCCTGATGTCCTCATGAGACACTAACAGTTTTGTGTCGTTTTTATATATTTATGCTCAAGAATGCTATTTAAAAAAACGTTTCCTCGTATCTTACCTCACAATTAATTGGGGTCTGATTGACACTTCAGGAACCCAGGCCCTGGGAGTAGACCCGGGCTTCCGTCCCAAGTCCACCCGGTGCTAGGGGCTCCGAAGGTCACGCTCACCCGCTGGGGAGGTGCGGTTCCTATGCTGGGGGCTCGATGACACCCTGGTGCCTGCTCGGTGTCTACCTCCCCGCGTCAAGGACTTGAGCCACATTCTGTGGAGTGACTTCCGGGCGTGTTGTTTTAGAAACTTGATACAGTTGCCACTGGAGAGGCAAGAATTCAGTTTTGTGCGTTTATGCTGCTTAGTCCTCTGCAAAGTTTCGGAATTTGGGGGAGGACACGGGGTTTGGGGGAGGACGCCGACGTGTAGATCGGATTCCTGCCTTTCTGCAGTTTCGGTTGAAGTGTGACTTTTGTGACCCCGTGGAGCTCTCCCAATGAAAATAGAGGTCCTCGCTTGGTAAGATAGCTAAACCCTGAGAAATCAGCACCAAAGATCGATATTTTAAGTTCAGTTTTAATTAATTGATTGATTAATTAATCAAAGATTTTATTTTTTCAAGTAATCACTGCACCCACCGCGGAGCTCGAACTCAAAACCTTGAGATAGAGAGTCGCACGCGCTCCACCGACTGAGCCACCCAGGCGCCCCTTGAGTACAGTTTTATTTTTTTAATTTTTTTTTTCAACGTTTATTTATTTTTGGGACAGAGAGAGACAGAGCATGAACGGGGGAGGGGCAGAGAGAGAGGGAGACACAGAATCGGAAACAGGCTCCAGGCTCCAAGCCATCAGCCCAGAGCCTGACGCGGGGCTCGAACTCACGGACCGCGAGATCGTGACCTGGCTGAAGTCGGAGGCTCAAGCGACTGTGCCACCCAGGCGCCCCAAGAGTACAGTTTTAAAGTAGACTTTTATTCATGTTTGTGTAAAAGATTTGGTTTCAAAGCTGAAATCTAGAACACAGAAGTTATATTTTAGAAATGGGCAGGAAGTCTGTTGGTGTCAATGAATTCATTGTGGCAGCTTTCCTGGCTAAAAGGCATTGTGAAGACAGCCTTCAGGTCCCGTCCCTGGAGACCCTGCCCCAGGACCCCGTGGCACAGCACATCGTCTCCCTCAGAGCCGTGCGTGTTTGACGAAGGGTGAACTTACACGGACACATCAGAATCAGGACCGCCGTGGTCTAGGGTTTACGTTAGGTTCACCTCGGTGTCGTACGTGCTGTGAGGTTTTGGCAAATGTATAACGTCATGTAGCCACCGAGCCACCGATACAGCGATACAGCGTGTTTTCACTGCCCTCAAGTCCCCCGTGCGTCACCTTTAGCCCTCTCTCCCGCACACCTCTGGCAGCCGCTGATCTTTTCACTGTCTCCCCAGTGTGGCCCTCTCAGACTGGCTTCTTTGGCTTAGTGGTGTGCAGGAAGGTCCTGCGTGTCTTTGTGTGTCTTCATAGCTCATTTACTTTTGCCTCCGAGTAATAATCTGTCGTTCGGAACATAAAGCAAACCATCTGTTTCTCCGTTCACCTTTTGAAGGACTCGGTTTTTCACAGCGTGCTTCGAGCAGCATTTCCCCGCTTCAGGTGGGACGGAGAAGCCCCCTACCCCACCATCCCCTCGTGCGTGCCGCGTGTTACTTGTCGTGTGCGTCGCGAGTCCCGCCAGACGGCGCGGAGTGTTTGCTTTCAAGCTGTCGTGTAAAGAACGTAGTGTAGTGTGTATTTCCCAGATAGTCACCGTTTCCGTTGCTCTTTTCTCGTTCTTGAAGTTACGGGATTTCTCTGTAGAATTTCCCTTCTGTCTGAAGAACGTCCACTACCGGCTCCTTTGGGGCAGGTCTCCTTGTGACCAATTCTCTTACGTTTCCTTCATCTGAAAACGTCTCTGTTTTGCCTTTATTTCTGGAGGATCCTTTCACTCTGGTAGAACCCTGGCGGACAGCTCTCTGCCAGCACGGTGTACGCGCCCCTGCCCGCTGGCCCGTGGCTTTCCGGGAGCGCCCTGTGGCCCCTTGGGTTGCCCTCGACAAGTCGTGCGTCCTTTTTTGCCTGGCTGCTTTTCAAGCGTTCTTACTTTGTCTTTGGTTTTCAGCAGTTTGACTGCCATCCGGGCACGGATTTCTTTGAGCTCGTCCTGTCGGACATTTGCCGGGCTACTTGAACGCGCATGTTTAACCTTTCACTGAACTGGGGAAGCGGTCGGGTATTATTTCTTCACACCATTTTTCCAGCTTCACGCTCTTCTCTTCTTTCCTTCTGGGGCTTCCGTGCTGCAGATGGCCAGCTGTCTTCTACTCTTCCACGTTCCCTGAGCTCTGCTCCTTGTGTTTTTCCGCCTTGTTTCTGTGGGTCAGCTTGGGTAGTTTCTGTTGAGCTCTGTTCATTTCATTGTTCTGCCTCCGTCTTCTCCTGTCTCTATTCTGACAGTGGGTCCATCCAGTGAGTTTTGTATTTCTGTTGTTATTATGTTTTTAATTCTCAGATCTCCATTTGGCTGTAACTCCTGTTCCTATGCTGAGACTTCCTATCTTTCTGTTTGTTTCCAGAATATCTGGCTTCATTCCTGAAGCCTGGTGCACCAGCTGCTTTAAAGGCTCTGACGATTCATTTCAGACTGGGCTTTTTTGGATTATTTTTTCTCTTGAGAATTGGCCAGACTTTCCTGCTTCTTTTTTTTTTTTTTTTTTTTTTTTTTTTACATTTATTTATTTTTGAGAGACAGAGAGAGACAGAACACAAGCGAGCAGGGGGCAGAGAGAGAGGGAGACACAGAATCTGAATCAGGCTCCAGGCTCCGAGCCGTCAGCACAGAGCCCGACGTGAGGCTAGAAGTCACGAACTGCGAGACCATGACCTGAGCTGAAGTCGGATGCTTAACTGACTGAGCCAGTCAGGCGCCCCTCCTGCTTTTTATGTCAGAAAATTTTGGATTGTATTCTGGACGCTCTGAGTCTGGTGTTGTGAGGCTCTGGGTCTTGTTTAACTCAGAGAGAATGTTACATTTCTGTAACAGCAGGAAGGGGACCTGGTCGGGCTCAGGCTGCAGGTGGTGAGCTCCTTCTGTGGGCAGCGTCCTCACATCAGCTCTGTCTTCAGAGCCTCTGCTGTGCTCTTTGGAGCTGACGTGTAAGTCAGTTCTCGAAACCCTGGGTTTGCCACTTCGGGTCAGGCCCCCTCGCAGACAGGCACCCTTTCCACACCTCCCTACTCTGCACAGCCTCCCCGACACTCTGACCCCAGGGTCCCCTTCCTCCGACCAGAGACCTGTGGCTTTCGTGTGTCCTCAGTGCTGTGAAACCTCAGCACAGGGTCTGCCTTGGGCAAGCGTCGGCATGGGGGCAGGAGAGAAGTGGGGTCCCCCAGCCCTCGGACCAGTGTGCCTCTAGGCCCTCAGCGCTTTAGGAGCTGCTGGGCTACTCGCATCACAGTTTTAGCAGGGACTGGGACTGGCCTGAAGGCAGAGCCCGTAGCAGCAAAAGTAATAATAAAAGCAAGGCCCTTCTCCCTTTGCTGTCTTGTGTGGGTTTCCCTTCCATTTCTGCAGACTGGAGATTGGACTTGTCTCCAGATACTTACTGTGCGCGGTTCTGGAATGCAGGCTGCCTCTGGATTGGGGCCGGGGGGACTCCCGTCCACAGGAGTCCACTTGGGTCCTGGTCTCCTGCCCTGTCCCCTGCTGTGTGACCATGGGGTTTTTGGGCCAACGCACGCCGGCTCCCTGCATTCTGCTCAGGGATGGTAGCTGTGCTGTTCAGTCTGCCCTGGAGGAGCCCTCCTGCTGTCATTTCTGTCCGAAAGTAGCGGGCCCGGACCGAAGGGGGGCTCTCGGAGGTGCTGTGAGCTCCGTTGTGCAGACACAGAGACCGCCTGAGACCCCGTGCCCTGCCTTGTGGTTTCCTCTAGGGCTTGGGACCCTGGCGAAGGACCGTGTCGGTCCCGGCGTCTTCTCCTGCTGAGCCATGGCAACCCCGGATGTGAGCGTCCACATGGAGGAGGTGGTGGTGGTGACGACGCCGGACACGGCGGTGGATGGCAGCGGCGTGGAGGAGGTGAAGACTGTGCTGGTGACGACCAACCTGGCTCCTCACGGGTGAGACAGGGCCTCCGTCCCTTGAGGGCCGCTCGGGCCCTGGTGGGTGCCTGGGGCATCACGTGAGGGCGGGGGCGTCCGGAGTTTCCCGGACTGACTTTTTCCAAACCGGGCTCTCGTGTCAGTGTGAGTAGAGAGTTGGAGGAGAAACGGAGCCCTCACATCAGCCAGGAGGCAGAGGCAGCGCTTTACCTTTGCTTCTTCCTCCTGCGTCAGCACGGTCACGTGGTTCTCGTTTCTGGAGACGCGTGGTCATTTGGCTTTCGATAAGGTGGACAGGGGGAGCAACTGGGAACTGTTTTTGCAAAATGAAGTTGAAGAGCCAGTGAGTTTCTTGACATACCACACGAAAACTGTCTTTTCTTCCTCCTCTCTCATGGTAGATGTGCAAAGAGAGTAGCCATTGGCAAGGAAGTTCACGTCTGACTTGAGGGAGCTGCCTCGTGGGGCAGAATGGCTCCTGCCTGTGTGCCTTCTGTCACCCCTGCTCCCTCTGGAAGGGCTGACATACAGGAGCAGGTCACCCGGGGGTCGGGGGGGGGGACTGGTGGCCCCCTCGCGCTTCCTGCCAGAGGGACCCGGGCTGGGGCAGGCCTGCTGTCGGTGTCCGCTCTGCTGTGTGTGACCCGTTCAGACTGACGTCGGCGCCACGCTGCCCAGGGGTGAGCTGTGGCCTTTTCCCTGCCCGACAGAACTTTTGAGAGGAAGGTTCTGGACCCAGGACCTGACCTGAGCGCCGACTCCCGTCGCTGGCAGAGAGGATGCTTGTGTTTCCGTTCCTTTGCACAGCCACCTTACGGACCGGGCCTGAAGACTCTTCCTGCCTCACTCGCATAGCGTTGGGGCTGAAACCAGACCCGGCCTTTGTCACCCACCCTCCTGCAGATGGGATGGAGGGAGGGCCGGCTCTTGGTGGGTTGCTGGGTTCCACGTCCAGATACTCAGGGCTTCACCGACAGAGTGTATAACTGTGTCTGGAAACGCAGGGCCTTCTGTTGGATTTCCTGCCTACGTTCTCGCGTTTACTCTGGTCAGTGTTTATGTGGTCTGTGTCCCAGCTGCGGGCGGGCGGTGAGGGCAGGTTTCCAGACAGCGACACCACCGCCTCTCGCCTCTCGTCCACGTGCCCTGCAGTGACCTGCCCTCCCCAGCAGGAGGCGGCGCCCGAGCCCCCTCCCTTGGATTCAGGCCTGTGTCAGGAGCGGACACTCACTTGGGGAAGGCTGAGCTGCCTCCCCCGGGGCAGGCGCCCTGGATGCTGTAAGGAGCCCTCACCCACAGCCATTCTCGCCGAGGTGCTCTGGTCCAGGTCAAGCCTGGCTTTGTGTCCCGCCCCCCCCCCCCCCAATCCAGGTGCCCAGATGACCAAATGGTTGGTCATTTACGGAGGAAAGGAGGGGCCGCATGTGGCTTCTCCCTGGGGGAGGAAACCCCACGCCCCAGCGGAGGCAGGTTTATCTCAAGGGACCTAAAGATATTTCTCTTCTTTTTCTGTGGCAAATTTTACCCTCTACCCTACTGCGTGGAAGCCGAGATTCACCCTTGCTGTGTGTTTAGGAAAGGGTGGGGTGAAGGGCCAGTTAACTGCTTTGTGGGCGCTGGGTTCTTTTCCGGCCAGGTGTTTGAGGGAGAGCTTGGGAGTGCCCCTCGCTTAGGGAAGCCCGCTGGGCCTGCCACCCACCCGCCGCTCTGCCCTGGCAGTGGGCACGTGGGCCACGCTGGGAAGAAGCGAGTAGCGTTTTGTAGATAGCCAGCCATTCCCACGAACATGTGCTCTAAGTGAGGTGGACGTTTTTCAAATGAAATTTGAAGGACAGACGCCAATGACTTTGCCAACTAAAGATTCCTGCCCGCGGGGTGTGTGCGGTGGGCGGGCACAGAGCAGGGCACAGTTGGTCGTGGTGGGGGCCGGACGCCTGGGTTTCCCCAGGGTGGCCCCTGTGGGTGGCCTCCTGTATGTGCACGTGGCCTGCGGTGGGCCACCGCTCTGCACGTGGCACACCGAGCTCTCCGGGGCTGGCGCTTCCCTGCCTCCCTCTCCTTCCTCGTTCTCTCTGGGGGACGGTCCCGGTTCTCCTGTGTGGAGGGGCCTGCTCCCTGTTTGGATGTTGTCCTTCCTGCTTCCAAACTCTGGCTTGGAAAGACACTTGCCCTGAATTGGCGCGTCCTGGTAGGAGCGCCGGTGTCCCGTCCGTGTGATGCTTCACGTACGAGCCGCTCCTCGTAGGCCCCAGACCACGGACTCTGAGTCTGCTCTCGTCAGCTCTCGTCCTGACCCGGCGGGAGGTGGAGTGAGGTCTCGGAGACGCAGAGTGGCTTTGACTGGGCGCCGTGGGCCGAAAGGGGAGTGGGGGCCCCGGCGTCGGCGTGCTGCTCTCGGGGGGCCTGGCCGGGAGCAGGTGCATGTGCAGAGAGGCGGGGAGAGGAGAGCGCAGGGGTGGCCGTCCGACCCTGTGGGAGGAAGGAGGGCTGGGGGCATTTGAGTCAGGAGCGTTGACTGAGACCGTGGGGGGGGGGGTGAGAGCGGCCACGTGGGTTCCCGGCCAGGGGAGGGCGCGGGCGTCCGGGAGCCGCTCCCGACGGGGCCCGTGTGTGCGAGTCCACCTCTCCCCGTGGAGGAGGGTGTGCACCGCCCTGGAGGGGAGCCCCGTGCAGGTCCCCGGCTGGCTTCCCAGGCCCTGCTGTGCAGGCGGGCCCGGCTCGAATATGCTGCACGCATACCCCTCGGGTCGGGGTCTCTGCTCCAGCTCGTGGCCTGTTTTCCTCGGACGCCGTCGTGGCCATCTGAGGGTTCCTTAGATAACAGCAGGAAACAAGCTGTCTGTCCTTGCGTCCTTTCCCCTGGTTCTCTCTGTAAAAAAAAAAAAATTGTTCGTGGTGTTTCCCCCCTCCTCCCCACAGAAAGTTTTTATCTGTATTTTTTAAAGGGAAACTTACCTTCCCTTTTATTCCTGGGGTTTTGTAGTTGAGAAAATCCTTCACCGCTTTCAAACCGTTTAATTCCTTTTCTTCTGAGTTTAACGCTCCTGTGGTTTGCACTTACTCGTGTGTTTGATCTGCACGCAAGTTGTGTGGTGGAACGTGAGGGCAGCTGTGGGCCATCCTTTTTTCTTTCTTTCTCCCGCGTTTCTTGACAGTTTCTGTAACTGCATGAAGTCATTAGAATAGAAATAAACAGCTTTATTAAAGAAAGAGGAGATTTAAAATTCCCACTTAGGTGTTATTGCCTCCACAGATGTGCCCTGCCGGTGGCCCCGGGGACACTCGGGGAAATGCCCGCTTGGGGCAGCAGCGCAGTGACCATCACCGCAGGGTCCCTGACCGGCACAGCCACTGCTGAGACCCTGCGGCGCCTCAGGGAAGGGGCGGCGTGCCGGCAGACGGTGCGCCAGGCACGCTGTCTTTGGGGCCAGCTGACGTGTCCCTCCCTCCTAGGGGCGACCTGGCGGAAGACAGTATGGAGACGGAAAATGCAGCGGCGGCTGCCGCGGCCGCATTCACAGCATCCTCGCAGCTCAAGGAGGCCGTGTTAGGTAGGGAGCCTGCCTTCCCGCCTCTGTGCCCGCAGACGGGTCAGGAGAGGGTTTGCCCGACGACGGTCCTCTGGTCGTGAGGGGCCCTCCTTCCCGAGAGTCCTCCCAGCCGTGGGGGGCGGAGTCCCCTGGCGTTGTGACCGGCAGCAAATAGCCAAAGGCCTCAGAAGTCTTCAGAACGGAATCAGTTTCTCTAGAACGATTCCCAGTAAAGCTTGATTTCATTTCCTTAAGTGGCTCTTCAGTTGAACCACACTCGAACGTGATTATCTTCACGTTACTATCACAAAATCGCTTTTTGTGACTTTGCCTGAAACCCTAACCCCGGAGGGACTGATGAGTGACGTCGCTGCCCACCTGCGCCTGTCGCAGTCCCCCCCGGACCTTAACGTCTGGTGTTTGTGTGGCGGCTGTGGTGCTTTTGCAGGAGGTACTTTGGAGAGGTTGTAACTGATTTTGTCTTTCCCCTTTCCCTGTCGATGCACCTTGTGAGAAGTGAAGGTGGCTGAAGAGGAGGAGGGCCTGGAGGCTGAAATCGTGTACCCCATTACCTGCGGGGACAGCAGGGCCAACCTGATCTGGAGGAAGTTTGTGTGTCCGGGCATCAATGTGAAGTGTGTTCAGGTGAGGCTCCGACGTAGCCAGGACGCAGACACGTGTGCCAGGCTGCAGGGGAGGGAGGCCCTCGCGGCACAGCAGCCTTGAAGCAAACAGGAAGACCCCGCTGGGGTTGGAGGGGCGGGGGCGTGACCCGTGCCGTGTGTGGCGCAGAAGGCGGCGGTCCCGTATGCTCAGGAGAACAGAGGAGCAGGCGTAAGCCCTCAAGGACAGATAGGATTGTTGCTGCGGTCATAGGGGAAACCACCAGGAGGTACTGACTCCTTGTTTCTGGAGCGCAGCCGTGGGGAGAGGCTGGGGAAGTGGCCGTGCTCACGCTGGGGGCACCACAGTCGCCGAGGGGGGAGCTGTCTTATTGGCAGGTTGAATGAGGTGTGTGCTAAAGCGTCTTCCAGATGCTTCCTTAAGCTGGCACAAATGGATGGAATACTCCAGCCGAGGCACTGAGTAAAGGTGGGGCTGTAGAGGGAGGCAGAGCGTCACTCCAGCTTCGGCCTGCAGAGCCTTGGCCTCACACTGACCGCTTCCGCCCTGTAGGGCCTGGTGCTCCCCTCAGCTCTGTGGGTGGGGGGGCAGGGATTGTCCCCTGGGATGCTGTTACTTTTCAGGGGTTCTCTCCTTGGTGTTGGGGCAAACCACTAATAACATGCGCCCGGCCCCCCTCTATCCCTGGGACAGGGACCTCCTGCCCCCCATCTTAGCACTGAGGGAACGAGGGACCCTCTTGAGGAGCATTCACATTGTGACCGTACGGTCTGAAAATTGTAAGCGGCTGGCAGTTCCCCCAGGAATCATACAGAAGCAAATGAAAACTCCCTTTTGGAATTTGGAAAAACTTGTCTTTATTGGAGGTTTTGAGTAATGTCAGCGAAGTCTCCAGGGAGGAACAGCTCGCTGAAACAAGGGAAACTGAGTTTGCAGGGAGACAAGCACCCAAGCAAGCATGCCCAGAGACCATGGACAGGCTGGGACCCACAGACGCTTTAGGTGTCGGAATTTTGAGACATGGAACATTAAATGAGGTTTAATTTATCTCAAGAAATGGAAGAGAGGCTCGGACATGAGAAAAGCATTAACGTACTTAGGAAAACAAACTAGGAATGAAACAAAATAGAACCTTTAGTGGGTAGCTTTTGCAGCAGATTAGACACACTTGAAGAGATAATTCGTGAACTGGAAGGTAGGAGTAAGGAAGTTATCCAGAATACAATCCAGATAAATAAAGAGGGAATAGAGTCTCAAGAAAAGTTGATACATCGGTTGAATTCTGGAAGGCGAGAAGAAGGGTCTGAGAGCTTTCACAATAGAAGAAAGATCGCAGTCCACAGTCCAAGAGATTTAACAGATCCCACACTAAATGAATACAAAAAACCAACCAAATTTCAAACAGCTGTGGATGCCAACTCAAAGGCCCGGCTCCATCTGGGACAATTTAACAGCGAGATAATTAATGATAGTCTGAATTGTAACTCAAGATAAGAGTCTGTAAGTCTGTATTTAGTGCAGTATATTTTATGGTGTTTATGTCAAATAAATAGAAGCGAAGCTCTCGTGTTGGGATGTCTGCTAACAGACGTGGAAATGGATGGAGCCTCAGCCCCAAGACTGTCTGCCCAGACTGGCTGCTGAGAGCCGGTTAGGGTGTTTGCCAGTCTCAGGATAGCCCCCATCAATTGGGTGCTCACTGTAGAGGAAAAATAGCGACTCTGCACGGGAAGCCTGGCAGGTGGCTCATTCACCAAGTGAGGGGACCTCCGTCACAGGGCTCCTGATCGAATGGGCAGTAATTCTCTGGTATTCCCACCAGAAATCCATAACTTGGATCTACTCATGAATAGACATGAGGGACAGACAGTCCACAAAAAATTCACGTATGTACTTCAGAAATGTCGAGGGCAGGAAGATGAAGGCAGGCTGTTCAGGGAGCAGGTGTGGTGTGACGTCTGGGCAGGGTGGTGCCTTGGGATAAATTGCTACAAAGGCTGTTACTGGGGCAGTTCGTGAACTCTGCGTGTTGCCTGTTGGTTGGATTACACGTGTGTGTTTGTGTGTATACGGTTTTTAATGTTTATTTTTAAAGAGAGAGAGTGTGCACGCATGAATAGGGGAGGGGCAGGGAGAGAGGGAGAGAGAGAGAATCCCAAGCAGTCTCCGAGCTGTCAGCACAGAGTCCAACTCGGGGCTTGAACCCACAAACTGTAAGATCGTGACCTGAGCCAAAACGAGAGCCGGACGCTTAACTGACCAAGCCGCCCAGTTAGATACTAAATATTAATGGCAATTTCCTGATCTGGGGAGTGGTGCTTCCCTAGCAGAACCTTTTTTCTTAGGAAATAGGTGCAGAACTCAGAACAAGCACCTGAGCCGACAGTTCCCCCCGCCGACAGTGTGGAGGAGTGGACGAGAAGCAGGGGCAGAAAGGTCAGGTGGGGGGGGGGGGGTTGGGGAACCTGGGAGGGGCAGACGCACATTCTTTGTGCTAGTTTTCCGTTTACTCTGTAAGTTCAAAATTATAGCAAAATAAGTTAGAAACCAAAACCTGTTTAGCGCAGATAGCATCGTAATGGAACTGCAGACTGAGACACAGAGAAGACCCCGGAAGAGCCGAGAGCAGACGGTTACTCAGGAGCAAGAGTCCGCTGGCGGCTGAGCTCCTGGAAGTCCCCAGAGTGGCCGGAGGGTGGTGGCACTGCGTCCTGTGTGAGGGAGAAGAGCTGCGCACGGCGGAATCATCTTTAAAAACTGGAGGGGACGAAACGTCTGTTTGCGCCGAGATTGCGTTTGCCACGAGCGAGGCTTCACTGAAGGGTGTCCTGGGAAGTGTGCTTCAGGCAGAAGGAAAGCGACTCCACGTAGGGGTCCTTAGGTGCGAGAGGGTGTCACGAGTGAAGGAAGTGGAGACGTGTGGGTGATCCGAGCACAAGCGTGTCTCCTGCTCTGACGACACGTTGCAGGAAGACTGAAAACAGAGAAAACATGGCTGCCTGGCGGTGGGGCCAGTGGGCTCCTGACTCTGACAGCGCAGGTGGGCACAGCACCCACCCCAAGAGTGGCGTGCGATCTGCCAACTGGCGGACAAAACTCGGGAAGCCTGCAAGTTCCGGTCAGCCCAGACGGTGGCAGGAGAGGAGCAAAGGCAGCGTGTGGAGGCGAGAGTGGAGGAAAGGCGAGACCCGGGAGAGGTGGACCGGTGGGGTGAGGCCAGGGTGGGCCAGAGACCGTGGCCCAGATGGCATCGTGTGGGGTGGTGGAGGGGGCAGTGGGGAGAGGGCAGAGCTGATGTCAGGCCTGGGGGGAGGGGAGAGAGGGCATCACGCCTGATGGGGGTGCAGAGCTGATGTCACGCCTGGGGAAGGGGGAGAGGGCATCACGCCTGGTGGGACAGAGGTGGTGTCTTGTCCAGGGGGTGGGAGGCGTCGGGCAGAGGCTCGGCCCAGCCCAGCGTGGGCTTCCTGCCGGCTTGGGCAGCGGCCGAGAGGTATTCTGACTCTGCTGCCTGGGCTCGCAGCCCATCTCCCCGACCGGCTGGGTGAGGGGCCGAGTGGCTTCCTGGACTCGGTGGAAGGAAGTGTGCAGATGCTCCGGAAGTTCAGAGAACCCCTCCCATCGGCAGGGGGCCCCAGGCGGCTTGCACTGGCCGTGACCCCAGTCTGCCCTGAGTCTGCCGGAGATGCTCAGTGCTCTGTGCTCCCAGCAGGATGCGCAGGCTGCTCCCGGCCAGGCCTGAGCCCAGACAGCAGCGGAGGCCCAGCGGCACCTCCGTTTCCACCTCTGCCGACAACCCGGTGACCCCCCCCCCCCCCGCCTGCTTGTTTCCTGAGTACATGCAATATTATTCTGATTTTTTTGGTTCCAAGAATTGCTTGCTTAACAAGATTGAATAAGATATTTTAGCTTCTCAGGCCACCTGAGCTCCAACCCTGGGTGACACTGGCCCCAGAACCCTGACATTGAAGTGGATGTGTGTGCACCAGTGTGAGGGACATGTGCTCCAGGAGGAGGGTGGGCCGGGGTGGGATGAGGGCAACAGTTCACACCTCCGCCTGCACCCCGTCTTGTATCATTTTCGTGTCACGTGTGTATACATTATTACTGGAATAAATCACGCACAAGTGGGTTTGCTGAGTCCCATCTGGAAGGGACTGCCTTTCTGAGCTCTCCTTTGAGGGCCCAGGCCCCCAGCTTCTTCCCCAGGCTTGGGGGCAGCCGGAGGCCAGCTCCCCGCCCCAGCCCCTGAATTGTTCTTTCCCTGCCGGATCGAGATTGCGGCTGGTTGAAACCTAAGTGTCAGATGGAGAGCAAGCCAGCGGCTTCGGGAGCCACACCACAGCCCTGTCCTCCTGTGCCTGTTCCGGCTGGGCTGTGGCAAAGGGTCGGGCCGGAGAGGTGGGCCACCCCAGGTGGTCCTGACCCTGCTCTGCTGCACTTCCCTCCACAGTATGACGAGCACGTGATCAGCCCAAAGGAGTTTGTGCACCTGGCTGGCAAGTCCACACTGAAGGACTGGAAGAGGGCCATCCGGATGAACGGCATCATGCTCAGGTGAGGGCCTGCATGGGGCCAGAGCGCAAACCTGCCAGCTGTCTTTCCGTTGCTCTTTTGCTGGTTTTTGAGCTTTTTTTTTTTTTTTTTTTAAGTCTATTCATTTTGAGAGAGAGAGAAAGAGAGAGAGAGAGGAAGAGAGAAACAGACTCTGTGCTGTTAGCTCAGAGCCCGATACAGGGCTTGAACTCACAAACCCTGAGATCATGACCTGAGCTGAAATCAGGAGTCGGATGCTTAACCGACTGAGCTACCTGGGTGCCCTGGTTTTTGAGCTTTTTAAGCTGAGGCACATTGTAAACAGGATGAGACCCAGTGGTGCCCAGGGACAGCACCGGCCCAATCCCTGCCTGCACGTGGCTTCCAGGCCTGCGGGTTTGTTGTGTCAGTTTGCTGTCCCCGCACCACCTCTCTGTGCGCTGCCATGACAGAGGAAGTGCTCCTGTGTCTCTGGGCACGCTTGATCAGGGGCCTGTGTCTCTGACCCGTGGTTCGTGTCCGTCTGGCCGATCGTCCCTTGCTGGCCTGGCCGGCCTGCTTCCAGGGATCCCGTCTAGACCACACCTGAGTTCGGGGGCCACGTGTCGGTCTTCGTGTAGCTCCTTGACCTTTCCTGTCATTGGATGAGGTTGTGCTGGGTTGGCACCCGTGCCTGCCTGTCGATGGCGGTGTGCTCTTGGTCAGGTCTCCTGTGCTCCTAGACCTCCTTTTCCCTTTAGGGTTAATCAGGAATCTGGAGGAGGGTTTGGGCTGGCTCTCCGCTCCTTCAGTGACATCGAGTCCCAGAAAGGAGAGGATTGGAGTTTGTGCCTCAGTCCCCCAAGGGGCCTTTTGCTCGTTTGTGTGGGCCAGTTCTCAGGCAGCTGTGAGACCAGTGCCCGCTCTGCCGGCCACCCTGGGTGTGTGTGACCCGTCCCCAATGGACTTCTGTCCCCTGCCTGTCACCGTGAAACAGGAATGGTGGTGCCCCTTCTCAGAACCCTGAGGACAGAGTCTAGGCTGTAAGTTTGTCCCCCAAGAATGTAGATCCCCAGTATTCGTGTTTCCTATTTCCTGCTTGGGTGGTAACAAACTCACCCCGCCTGATGGGGCCAAGGCCACCTCTGCTGGCTGTTCCCACCCCCACCTGTGCTCGCCACACAGCCCCTCCTGTCTGGGGGCCGCTGCTGTCTGGGACAGTGTCTGGGATAGCTGGACTGGGTCACTCTGCTGCTGAAGGGGCTGCTCGCCTTCACATGTTTACTCTCGGGAGAAGCTGTGTCAGCTGTGTTTGCTGCATGGGACTGCCTGTAGCCTCTGCTGAGTCCTGGACCGCCGCCCTGTTCAGTCTGCCCGGGAACCACCGTCCGGGCGGCCAGAGACCCAGTGGGTCTGCCGCTTTGCACCCTTGCACTTGGCCCCGGGTCCCTTCCTTCAGCGCTCATGACTCTCCTCTACACCCTGTCCATTGAGCGAGCCCCTGACTTTCTGCAAAGCATCTCGGTGGCCCAGCTGTGAGAAGGCCACGGGCTGTTTCCTTGGAAGAGGCCCCGGGGGGAGGTGCGCCCTGGGTCATCTGCAAGCCTTGAGGTCAGGCACGCTGTCAAAGGCCCAGCAGTGCAGAGGTCCCGTGGAGGCACCTCACCCTCTCACAGGTTGAGGCGGGTGAGTCGAGACATCCCCAAACTTAAACCCAGGCCCTTCAGAGAGGCCGTAGTAAGGGCCTCCCTGGGACGGCTGTCCCTGGCAGGTGGGGGACATGCTGTGCTCTCCTGAGAAAACCGAGGCCGGGGAGGGAGCTGCCTTGAGTGCGCAGCGAGAAGCCAGAGGTGCTCACGCCGCCCTGCCCTGTTGTGCGTGCACAGGGCCGGGCCGCTCCTGAGCATCTCTTCTGCCTCACGGTCACCTTGTGGGTGCACTGTCAGCACTTTTGGGAGCCGTGGGTGCTGCCCCAGGGCCAGTGGGCAGCGGAACATCCCTGGAGGGCCCAGCCCCACCCTGCTTGAGTGGGCATCTCCGGGTTGCCTGCCTGCGGGGCCCTCCTCTCTCTTCCTGGGCACCAGGCAGCAGGGTGGCGGTCCCCACAGACCTTCCACTTCTGCGGCAGGCAGTCCCCACGCTGGCTAACAGAATTTTGGCTGGAGGGCGTCGGAGAGGCCTGTCTGGAGCCTCAGTGGCGCCTACCGCCCACCTGGTGGGGGCGTGTCCTCAGTTGGCCAGTTTACCTGCCCCTCCTGGGACCTGCCCCCAGGCCGAGCTTTCGCTTCCTTGCCTCCAGGACCTGAGGACACTTGAGCCGGGTCAAGGGACATCAGTGAGGTCCCCTTCGGGTCCAGCCGCACACTTGGAGCCCTGGCCGCGTCCTCAGTCTCTGGTCTCCTTTGCCACAGGAAGATCATGGACTCCGGGGAGCTGGACTTCTATCAGCACGACAAGGTCTGCTCCAACACCTGCCGCAGCACCAAGATCGACCTCTCGGGCGCCCGCGTGTCACTGAGCAGCCCCACCTCCGCCGAGTACATTCCACTCACACCTGCCACGGCCGATGGTATGCACTGGCACAGAGGCTTTGTTCTGTTCTTTCTCTTTTTTATGTTTGACTTTGGAGAAAGAACGAGCAGGGGAGGGGCAGAGACAGAGGGAGAGAGAACCCCAGGCAGGCTCTGTGCTGTCCATGCAGCCTGATGCGGGGCTCTAGCTCATGGACTGCGAGATCGTGACCTCAGCCGAAACCAAGAGTCAGACGCTCAACCTACTGGGCCAGCCAGGTGCCCCTCAGAGGCTTTGTTCTTGCCGGCGATTAGATCCAGTCCCACCCCGGCCGTCCCACGGAGGTGGGCCTCTGCACACCCACCGCCGGGCAGGGCAGCCTGGCCTTCCCCTCCCCAGCTCGGCTAGTCCCTCCGGGCCCATGCTGTCAGCACCGCCCCCTTCCTCCCTGAGAGAGGCTAGCTGAGTTGCCCTTTTCGTTGACAAGGAAGATTCAAGTACTTTTTCTTGTTCAGTCATCTTCATTATAAAATACCATAACTCACGGGTGGAAAAGCCTGTGAAGTACAGTAGCACAGGTGTCCAGTGCCCGTCACCAGCCCCGACCGGTTCAGGGGTGCCCCCACGTGGCCGGCCCAGCCTCCCGCCTCACCCCCCGGGGCTGCACAGCCCATAGCCTCTGGCACTCCACTCACGTGCGTGTTTCCTGCAACTTGGGTCTTGACTGATGTGTTCGTGACCTTCCACATTGACGCCTGCAGCTGTGCCCTGTGGATGGACTAAGTATTCGCTGGAGGCCTTCTAGCTGTTGGGAAGAAATTGTTTTTAATGCTGAAGTTAGAGTGAATTAGGTCCCTAGTCCCCTGTGCTGTGGCCTGGTGATAATTGCCTGGGGTTGCCCTTCCAGTGAGGTCACCTGCCTTGTCCCTACCTTGTCTCTCTACGGGGTCGGGCTGTGTGTGCTGCCATGTGGCCAGGGGCCGTCCTCGTCGCTAGACAAGACGGTGGCCCGTTGAGGGATGTTGGGAGGACGGTGGAAGAGGCCCGGGGCAATGGTGAGGCTGTTGTTGACTCCCGATGGGCTGGCCAGACTGCAGAGTCCTTCCTGGCAGCTCCAGGAACACGTCGGTGCTGGTGGTCAGAGGCTCCAGTGGCTCCAGTGGCTCCAGTTTGCAATGACGTGGGGCCTCGGGTCTTCAGCTTGTTTCTGGGCACAGCCCCAGGCTGGGCCCGGTCTGGCTTCTCGGATAGCACAGTGCAGCGTGGGGATGGCCTGAGTCCCAGCCCAGCCCTCTCCCCACTGCTGGTGGGCCAGTAGCTCTCACGAGAATAGGGCTGCTACGAGGTGGTGGGGTTGTGGGTCCAGACGGTCTGCTCTGCCTCATGAAAGTCAGCCAGGGTGAGTGATCTCGTCTCCAGGAAAGGACCAGGCTCTGAGCGCTCCAGGCAGCACCACAGTGTCCCAGGTAGGCAACGTCGGGTTTAGTTAAGATTTAGCTCTTTGAACCCTGTCATCACTTGATGGTTGGGACAGGCCCGTCTGTTGCTCTTTGTGACTCACCCACGTGGTGGTTTGTTCAGCCCGAGCCAGCGGTGTGATTAGTCAAAGATTGTGTATCATCCAGACTGTGGAAAAGATCCATTTATGCCCCAAATTATTCTAAGCATGTGATATTCCCTAGCGGGACATCTTTGTTGGTCGTAGAGGAGGCCTGCATGAGGCTGGGGAGCTGACGCAGCCTCGGCCTTAGGCCACAGGTCTGTGTGAAGCCAGGCCTCTGTCACAGGCAGCCCCACGCGGCCAAGCGCCAGCTGTGTGCGCAGCTGTGCGGGCCCCAGAACCGAACCAGAGGGTGCGCCAGTGTGGGCGGCGCGGGTCCCTCTCAAAGTCCCACGTCTCCTGACCCGGGGAGGTGCAGGGCCGTGTTGAGGCCTTGGGGGTGCTGGTAAGGGCGTAAATGCCGCCAGAAGAGCAGAATGTGGGCAGTCGCGGAAGCTGGCGATGGGGTCAGGGAGGCTTACTTAGCTCTTTCTTGGTCGTGTGCGTTTGGAGACATCTGCGATTAAGAAGTTTGACAGAGGCAGGTACACATGTTTGCGGATTCTGTGAAAATTGGTGCGAGGGGGAGATTCAGAGCTGGCGTTTCGATGGCGGGTTGGGAGGCCTCTCGTTGTCAGGCAAGGCTCACTGTGGCTCCGTCTGGGTTGCAGTGAACGGGTCTCCCGCTACCATCACCATAGAGACCTGTGAGGACCCCGGTGACTGGACCACGGCCATCGCAGGTACGGGTCCCGCCGGGCAGGCGGGCTCCTGGTGGGTGGCAGTGTGGGGGTGGCGGCGCATGCAGGGCAGCCCTGGAAGGGGTGCAGGCTGGCCGGAGGGCCTCCCGGAGGAGGTGCCGGTGTGGAGCGCAGAGCACTGCCTGCAGGGCCTCGGCCCCTGATCCACAGCTCTCTGCCCCTGCCTGTGGTTAGAGGCCTGCAGGGGCTGCTCTGTGCATTCTCCTGAGCCCATCCGCCCCCCACAGATGACACATTTTCCTTCTGGCGAGGGCTCAAGGATGCTGGTCTGCTGGACGAGGTCATCCATGAGTTCCACCAGGAGCTGATGGAGACCATGAAGGGCCTGCAGCAGCGGGTCCAGGACCCTCCCCTGCAGCTCCGAGGTGAGGGGCTTGTGTCTGCCTGGCATCTTCCACTCTGTGCGGGGGGTGGGGGGAGGGCAGTGCTTGGTGGCCTCAGGGTGCCAGATATGCGGCCTGCCCCCGCTTCGCCGTGGTTGGGCGTCTGGTGGCTGAAGAGGGCCGTGTGTGGGATGCCGTGTGTCCCTGGGACTCCTCTGTCAGGCCGGGCCCCATTCTCAGCGTGTGCTCGCCCTGCCCTTTAAGATGCCGTCCTCCTCAACAACATCGTGCAGAACTTCGGCATGCTGGACCTGGTGAAGAAGGTGCTGGCCAGCCACAAGTGCCAGATGGACCGCTCCCGGGAGCAGTACGCCCGGGACCTGGCAGGTGCGTCCGGCCGCCCGGCCATCCCTAGCCCCAGATAGGGACTGTGGGAGAGCCCGAGAGCCTGAGGCAGAGCCGGGGAGTCGGGAAAGACCAGCAGAGCCTCGCGCTGTCACGCAGGGAAGCCGTGACACGGGGCCGGAGCGTGTGGAATTCAACACACGGCTGTTTACGGGGAGGACTAGGCAGGGGGGCGGTGATTAAGAGTCACCTCTGACGTTTGTGCCTGTCTTTCCGGGTCTCCCTCGGCGTCTACACTTGGGGAGCTCATGCGTGGGTGTTGACCTCCTTTTTATCCTACCATGTCACGAGACCTTTCGCGCAGAGATGACAGAGTTTGGAGGGTTAGGGTGGGGAAGGTCCGTCCCCTCGTCCGGCAGCTCAGAGGGGCAGTCAGCGCAGGCCCCACAGAGAATGTCACTGTGGGAGGCGGGGTGGGGCGGGGCAGGGACAGAGCATCACTGTGGTGTCAGCACAGGCCCCTGGTCAGGCTGTGTGTGGTCTGACACTCTGTTCCCTCCCTGTCCCTGCTCTGCGTGCCGTGTCCCTGCAGTGATGCTCCCATCCCCCCGTTAGGCTTGCCGCACCCCCCCCCCCCCCCCGCCGCCATCCCCACGGTGACGCTCTGTCCCTGTCCTCCCGCAGCCCTGGAACAGCAGTGTGATGAGCACCGACGTCGAGCCAAGGAACTCAAGCACAAATCTCAGCACCTCAGCAACGTGCTTATGACACTCACGCCCGTCTCCCTGCCGCCCCCTGCGAAGCGGCCACGGCTCGCGAGGGCCACGTCCGGGCCGGCCGCCATCGCCTCGCAGGTGCTCACCCAGTCTGCCCAGATCGCCCTCAGCCCCGGCGTGCCAGTCTCCCAGCTGACCGGCGTGCCGCTCGGCAAAGTAGTGTCCGCCCTGCCCTCTCCTGCGCTGGGCAAGGGGCCCACGCAGGCTGCTCCCGCCGGCTCGCCAGCCTCGCCGCTGCTCGGGGGCTACACGGTGCTGGCCTCGTCGGGTGCCACCTTCCCCAGCACGGTGGAGATCCACCCGGACGCGTCCAGCCTCACGGTCCTGAGCACGGCCGCCATGCAGGACGGCAGCACTGTGGTCAAGGTGGTGAGCCCCCTACAGCTGCTCACCCTGCCCGGCCTGGGCCCCACCCTGCAGAACGTGGCTCAGGTGTCGCCCGGGGGCAGCACCATCGTGACAGTGCCCACAGGGGCCGTCGAGAGCGCCGTGGCCGCCTCGGGCCCCGAGGAGCACACTGCCACCATCGAGGTGGCCGCCATGGCGGAAGGCCGTGAGCACAAGTAGACGTGGGTGGAGGACGAGGCCCGCCGTGGGCACAGGGCCGGCCGCCTCTCCTCAGGCCGCGGCCGGGCGGGAGCACAGTGCCGGCGCCCTGCGGGCCACGTTGGGCTGAACCAAAGAGAGGAAACACCAAAACAGACGGCGAGCAAAAGGGATCGAACACAACAGACCTGTGCGGTCAGCCCTCCACTCGGAGCCTCCTCCCCCTTCTTTCTTGGGAAATACATTTTTCCATCTGTTGCTTGTTGATACTGTTTACACGTCAGGCCTGATGAGGAGCCGGACAGAGAGGATGAGGAGGCAGAGCCGGGGAGTGGGGTGCGGACTCTGTGGGTGCGAGGGGCCCCTGGGTGGGCCAGAGCCGGCTGGGGGAGGGGGTGTCGCTAACACATGTCTTGGGAACCGTCCCCAAGTGTGGAAACCCATGGATCCTATGGATTTGGTTTCTTCCCACAGTTTTCTGTAGGTTTAGTGTGGCCTGGCACCCTGTTCCCCTGTCTCCAGGACAGCGTGGGTGCTGCTGCGGGTCTGCGCGTGGCCCCGGTCTCGGGGTGGGGGGGCTGGGACTGGAGTGTGGACCCAGGGCCCTGACAGCTTGAGTTTGCCATCTGCCTTGGGGCGAGAACGGGGCAGTACCCCCACCTCCCTCTGCCCGGCAGGTGCTCAGCACCAGGGGCCGTTGCACACGCACTGTGGGTGTTTTTAAGTGAATTGTTTAGTAGGCTTCTTGCAAGAGTCAAATTTATAGCATTTTCAAACTAAACAATGCTGAGTGCCTAGGCTTCCCGAGTTCGCTCTGGGTTCCAGAGTGTTTTGTACAGGACCATAGGGATGGCCCGCGGGCGACTGTGCTGGTGGTTCCTGCTGTGAGCTGTCAGCACCAGCAGGCCCCCCCCCCCAGGGGAGTGTGACGGTGGCTGTGCCCCTGGGGCTTTGGTCCCCGGGGGGGCGGGTGGTGGTAGGGTGCAAACAGAATAAGTCAGGTGCGGAGGAAGACTTTTGGGGGCTTAGTATCGACTCCTGTGCTCAGTCCGCTGGTGGGACCACTGTGACAGCTTGGCCCCTGGGCTCCCTGGGACTCCCCTGGCCCCCTGCTGGCTGACACTGGTGCCTGAGGGCACTTGGGAGGCCCAGACTGCCCATGGGCACGGCCACGGCCGCCATGGGCTGTCACCAGGTCTGTTTGAGACCCAGGAGGAGGACCAGGCAGGGGTCCCCTGGAGGCCTGGCGCCCTCTCCATCAGCACCCCACGGCAGGCCCGAGCCTTCAAGTGGCAGGTTCCCGTGCCCCCCCCCGCCCCCCAGCCCTCCAGATCTTTTGCCTGCTGAAGACTCTTTCTTCTCTAGGGGAAGGCAGGGGGGAACTCCAGAGACAAGCCACTGCCCCACTTTGTGCTTTGAAGGGAACTGGGTTGTTTGTCCGTCCTTCCATCTGTCAGGTGCCCCAGAACTACCTGAGCGGGTCTTGGCCCCCGAGTCAAGCCACTGGGGTGGTCTTTTTCCGTTTTCTTTCTGTTGCGAACTAGTTTGTTGTTGTCATGGGTCAGCTGGTGTCTACACTCCTCTCCACTGAGTCCTGACGCCTTCGGCAGTGTGACCCCGCGGGCGTGGGCACAGCCCAGCTAGTCCTGCCCGTCTGCACCAGCTCAGACCATACAGGAAACTATGTGGCTGATAAGACCACGGTTTGCTCTTGGAGCCTTTGTCAAAGTCGGGCGCACCCGCCCCCTTTGAAGCTGCCACCCCTGCTCTCAGACCACAGGGCACTGGAGGGAAGTTCACACCAGAGCTTCAGAAATGACCGCAGCCCCTCCCCCTGCCTGGCACCTGTGCCACCCTGGGAGGGTGCGAGCACCCCTTCCAGTCCCCTGGGGCCAGAACCGCAGGCTGCTTCTGGGGGGCAGGGTCGGTGCCTGGGGCAGGGAAGCATCCGGGTTCTACTTTGTACGTTGTTTTGCAAGTATCTGCTTGGTACTTTGATTTAAAGTAAAAACATTTTTCGTAATTTGTGTCCGACTCTTACGATGCGGGTCAAGTTGGCGCAGGTGTGTGCCCACTGCAGACGGCGCACACGGCCTGCCGCCTGCTTTTAAGAGGGTGGTCTGGGGGCCTTCCCCGTCGCCCCACCCTCCCCGTGCAGTTTACTGGAGGCCAAGGGGCGTGATGATGTCCTTGAGCGGCGGGTGGGCCGCGGACAGTGGCGCACATCCACACGCCCAAAGGCGGTCAGGTTCACCTCATGGCGTTGCTGCGGCAGCCCCCCTGCCCGAGCCTCAGGGTCCCGCAAGGGAGGGGTTCCTGAGGTGAGAGTGCAGGGCCACCACGCTGAAGTGGACCCGCCTGACCCCTGCTTTCACGTGGGGGAAGGTGGAGCCAGGAGAGGGTGGCAGGGCCGGGGTGTGGACCGAGCTCCCTGGCCCTGGTCGGGCGCTCCGGCCGGGCAGCTGGGGAGGTTTGCTGGGAGAGGGAGGGCCCGTGCGGGCTCCCCACGAGCGAGGCGTTCTCCGCAGTTGTCTGTGGGGTCTGCTGTCCTTGGTTTCTTGCCCTCCACCGCCCTTCCTAGGGGTCCCTTGACCACCAGGCCTCCCGCTACAGATGCTTTGAAGGCTCCCCACTCCTCTCGGGAGGAGCCCGTCCCGTCATGCCCAGAGCTCCTCCTCGCCCTCGTTGGTGGAGAGGCGTGGGGCGCGGGGGTCTCTGCAGTGGCCCGCTTGCAGGGAGACCTCAGGAGCACTGCAAGCCCAGAAGGGCAGTCCTCAGTTGTGGAGTTGCCAGTGTGGGAGCCCGCCCCGGGGACATCCGCTAATTGGGCGTGGCGGAGCCTGGAGGCTCCTGCTTGTGGATCTGTGTCCCGTGGCCTGTGACCCGCCCGGACAAGAAGTGTCAGAGTGAAAGTTGTCATGGGGATACTAGTGAGAGGCACGGCCGTCTCCACGGGCAGAGAGGACGAGAGGGGGTCCAGGCGGTGTCTGTGCTCAGGTGGCCTGGAGAGACCATTGCTGGAAAGTGGGCGGTAGGAAAGCATCTCAGGGGTGGGGTCTCGGGAGGCTCGCCTGAGCAGATCTGAGGTGTGCCTGCAGACACCCCATGAGAAGGGGCCCAAGTGAGCCGGACGGGTGGCGGGTACACCCGTCAGCTCCTGATTTGCTGCACAGAGACGTACCCCACCCCTCAGAAGGGTGGGTGTCCGGTGGGGACCCTCTGCCCCCAGCGCCCGGGGCAGGGGGAGCGAGGGCCCCGACTTGCAGAGCACAGTTTCTGCCTCCAGAGTTCCCGCATGTACTGAGGGGTCGCACGGAACGAGCCCCACTTGGCTTCTCTGGCTCAGTGTGGGTGTGGGAGGCCCACCATGCACGTGCACTGGCTCCCCACGCCCCGGGAGGAGGGAGGGCTGCCAGGGAGCAGGACCTGGAGCTGGGCCCTGGTGGGGGGGGGGGGGGGAAGGGGTCGAGGCCAGAGAGGGTGGGACTTGGGCGACAGGGGTCTGTGGAGCTGAGGGCGGCTCCCACTGCAGGCTCAAGGCGGGCCCTTCTGACCCAGCTTGAACCCTCCCGGGGTCGCGGGGCACCCTCCGTTCTGTGATCCCTGCAAGCATATTGAAGAGGGTCAGAGGGCACGAGTGCAGCCTCTTGGCACAGCCAGTGGGGGGGGCGGAGGGCCCCCTCCTCCCTTCCTGGGGGCTGGCTGAGGGTCCACTGGGAATGTAGTGCCGCCCTCCGACCCGGACCGGAGAGGGCGCCGCTGGCACGCGCGTGCCTCCACGTGTATTTGCTAAGCGTCTTCTGGGCCTCGAGCCCCGAGTTACACATCAGGGGTAGCCGGCAGAAGAACTCGGGGACCGGGAAGAGTGATGGGCAGGCAGTAGGCGCTCTCCAAATGAGTGTCGGATATCCAGGTGCCAAGCGTCCTTCAGGGAGCAGGGCCGCTGGGCTGGGCCTCCCATCCTGTGTCCAGGGCCTGCCCTGTGGCTCGAGAACCCCGGCCTCCGCTCTCCTGCGGCCATCCTCTCCCAAATGTCCCCCAGGCCTCCCCCCCCCCCCCCCCGGGGCTTGCTGTCAGGCGGGGCACCGCACTCCTCCAGGGGCTGGAAATGAGCCTGCCGGGCCCTGGGCTCTCCCTCCAGAGAGCCCCTCCTCTTCCCTGCTGGCGGGGCACCCTGCCCGGGCAGGCACAGTGTTGTCACAGGTTGCTAAGGCCACCCTCTGACCGGCCTCCTGCTCTACCTGTCTAAGCCACAGCCCTGAGTGAGACCTAAATCGGACGAGCCTCGCTCCCCAAGGCCCTCTACCTCTATCTTGCCTCTCCACGGGGACCACAGGCCTGAACCTTTGACTCTCTGGATCTCTGCTCTGGAACCACATCCATTCTTGAAAATGGCCATGTGTGCTTGAGGACAAAATGTGTATTTTCTCTTGGCCAAATGTGTTTATCTATTGGGTCAAGTTCGTTCATTGCGTTGTGGAGCATTGCTGTCTTTTTATTTATTTTTCTGTCCGCTTGATTTGTCCCCTTCTTAGAGAGGTGAGTTACAATCCCACTTTCAAACAGTGAACTTGTTTGACACACTTAAAATATTTATTATTAGTATTTATTTTCAGAGTGGTTTTAGGTTCACAGCAAAATTGAGTGAAAGTGCAGAGATTTCGTACATGCCCCCTGCCCCCACCCAGCCAATGAACCTGCACTGACGGGTCCTTGCCTGAGTCCATGGTTCACGGTGGGGTCGCTCTCCGTGTTGTGGCTTCGGTGCACTTGGACGGACGTATAAAGGCACTCTCCATCGCAGTGTCTCGCTGGGCGTTTCCACTGCCCTGAAACCCTCTGAGCTCCACCGGCAGTTCAGGCCCCCTGGCCCCCCACCAGGGACCACAGGCCTTGCAGCCTGCGTGGTAAAAGCAGCACTTTGGAAACTCTGGTTGCAGATCTGAGTCAAAAAGCTTGAGAAACACTCTTTGTGGATGATTCCCTCTTTCGTTAAGCAGCGTGCCTTCCTATTTCTAGGTTGGCGGTGTTTTTAATCTTTGCCCTAAATTCTAGATTGTCCGAAATCAATATTGCTATGTCAGCATTTGTTTTTTGGTTGGTAGATGCCTGGAGTATCTTTTTCCCTTTTTATTTTATTATTTTTTATGTTTTTATTTTATTTTTGAGAACAGGGGGAGGAGCAGTGTGAGAGGGAGACCCAGAATCCGAAGCAGGCTCCAGGCTCTGAGCTGTCAGCATGGAGCCCGACATGGGGCTCGAACTCGTGAACCACCAGATTGTGACCTGAGCTGAGGTCGGATGCTCAACTGACTGAGCCCCCCGGGGCCCCTCCTTTTTTACTTTTGACCATACTGCGTTTTTGTGTTTTGGTGCATCTCTGATAAGTACCAAATGGCTGTGTTCCTTTCCTTCTTTCAAACGCCAATCTCAGATTCTCAATCCTTTGATAGAACGTAGTCCTTTATGTTTATTGTAATTACTGATGCGTTTGCATCCTGTCTCTTACCAGGTTGTCTTAGAGGCTGGAGTGTTTGTGAGGAGCTGTTGTGGGCTTTCTTCTGGGTTGGCTCTGCCTTTTCCTTCCTCGCTCTTTTCCGACTGTGTGGACAACTCGGCTCTCTTCTGTGTGGTGGCTTTAGGACGTATCCACACATTCTGTGACACTCCTCCTACAAAAGTTGGAGTCGGACTTCCCTCCCCGTGCCGCAGGCTGGCCCTAGTGGCTCACTTCTGACGAGCGGGACGTGGCAGAACACATGCTGCATGAGGCTGGGCCGGGAAAAGGCGACAGTACCTCCACCTGGTGTGTCCTCTCAGAACACGCCTGCCCTGGAGCAGGCGGCCACGTGGAGACAGACAGAGCCCTCAGGAATGCCGGTTGCAGCCCAGGTCCCAGACACAGAGTGGGGAGCATCGCTCTGAGGCTCCTTCTGGTTGAGGCTCTGGACACCATGGACCCGGGGTCTCTTCTAATCACTGGCCTGCAAACCTCCTGAGCATGATGGATGGCCGTTTGATTTCAGCGAGTTCCGGAGTGTTTGTTACGCAGCCACGTTAACCGGGACATGCTGTGCCGTCATCAGCTTCTCTCCATCGGGGCCACACCTGGGTCCCATTCTCTGTTTGGGGCCAAGACCTAGGGAAGGGGTCATCCCATGGTTTCCTTTCCGTTGGAATGGCTCTTCTGCAAGAGACCAGGATTCCGTAAGACAGTTTTGCCGTGGCCTCGGCCAGGACCCACGGATTTCCAGATCAGATTCGAGCAACTTTTCTCTTCTTAGGGTACCTGCACCAGGAGGGTATGATGAATTTGTGTGCCGCTGCCCTGGTGTTGTAATAATTTCTCTGTTCTTGAATGTCATCTACATGGAAGCATATATTAAATACTCTTTTGAGGAGCACCTGGGTGGCTCAGTCGGTTAAGCGTCTGACTTTGGCTCAGGTCATGATCTCACGGTTCATGAGTTTGAGCCCCGCGTCGGGCTCTGTGCTGACAGCTTGGAGCCTGGAGCCTGCTTCCGGTTCTGTGTCTCCCTCTCTCCCTGCCCCTCCACTGCTCATGCTCTGTCTCTCTCTCAAAAATAAATAAAACCTTAAAAAAAAAAAAAAGGTAAATACATGCATACATACATACATACATACATACATATTCTTTTGGGCCTGACGGCTTTCGCTCAGCAGAACTTAGTTGGGTTTCGTTTGTGCTCTTGTGAGCTTGCTTGCCATGCTGTGGTTTCCTGAGTAGCATCCCATTATACAAACATACCAGAATTTGTGGAGGCGCCTGGGGGCTCAGTCGCATAAGCGCCCGACTTTGGCTCAGGTCATGATCTCACGGTTCGTGGGATCGAGCCCCACGCCGGGCTCTGTGCTGACAGTGTGGATGCCTGCTTGGGATTCTCTGTCCCTCTCTCTCTGCCCCTCCCATGTTTCTCTCTCAAAATAAATAAATAAACTTAAAAAAAACACACACACACCAGAATTTGCTTATCTGGTAGTCTCACCAACAACACCCGCGTTGTTTACGGTTTTGGGCAGCAATGAATAAAGCCCCCAGGAACCCACGGGCACAATTCGAGGACAGACTGACACCACCCCATGCAACCAGCAGGGGGAGCTCCCCCCAAGAATGAGAATGGAGACGCTGTTCTCCTCTTGGGTAGTAGACCGGGGAGAATTGCTGGCTCACAGGTAGATGTTTGTTTACCTTTATCAGAACCCAGCGAACTGTCTTCCAAGGCGGCTGCTCCATTTTACCCGCCGGTGATGTCTGAGTGCTGTGTGACGGTGCCATGTGCTTCCAGTCTTTTCAAACTCAGCCATTCTCCTGTGTTCCGCGTGGCATCTCACTTGGTTTGCATTTCCCTGGTGACCAGAGATGTAGGGTACATTTTTAACGTGCTTGCGGTCATTTGTCTATCTTCCTATGTGACGTGTGCGTTCAAAGATTCTGTTCGTGTGTGTGTGAGGGAGGGAGAGAGAGAGAGAATGTGAGCCAGCAGGGGAGGGGTAGAGAGAGGGAGAGAGAGAATCCCAAGCAGGCTCCAGGGTGTCAGTGCAGAGCCTGACATGGGGCTCCAATCCCACAACCGTGGGATCATGACCTGAGCCGAGGCCAAGAGTTGGATGCTCGACCATCTGAGCCACCGAGGGGCCCCTAGTTTGTTCATTTTTCTAAAACCGTGCTTTAAAAATAATTGAGTTTTAAGGATAAAAAATAGTCTACGCACATCTTTTCATCTGATACGTGCATTTTGAATATCTTCTTTCAGTCAATGGCTTGCCTTTTTATTTTTCTCATTGGTATCTTTTGAAGAACAGAAATTTTTGATATTTATGAAATCCAGTTTATCAACCTTCTCTTTTATGTGAGTGCTTCTCATGTCCTTTGAAAGAAATATTTGCCTACCCCAAGGCTGTGATGATTTGTTCTGTTTTCTTACAGAAGCCTCACACGTTAGCCTTGACATTTAGATGGCCCATGCTCTTAGTTTGTGTGATGTGAGGTAGGGCTGGGGTCCATTCCTTCCTCACCTGTCTGCTCTGTTGTCCCAGCACCAGTGGCTGGAAAGCCACCCTTTCCCTGCTTCGGTGCCCTTTTGAGAAGACCGGGTGCGGGTCAGTCCTGGAGGCCTGCCGGCTGCACCCATGTGGCTCTCCGGACACTTACAGCCACGTGGCCAGCAACCCGCCTGTTCTGGATTGCAGGGGAAATTCCCCTGTCGCCCCCGCCTGCCCGGTGCCTGCCATGCAGTGTGCGTTCATCGTCATGAACTTTCTCTTTACTCGACCAACCCCTGTGACCACCCCAGGTCCTGCAGGCAATGGGGTAGCTGGGGACTGGACCTCGCCTGGGAGGCGACAGGGCAGGCTGGCTGCATGCTGAGGAATGACGCCCAGAGGTCGGGAGTGTGGACTCGAGTCTCTGGCCACGTCTGTGTTTCCTCAGAGGAGACCTGGGGCTCTGGCCTCCGAGGACCTTGCTCCCATCCTGCAGCCTGCTCGGCTGTGGCCGGTGCACGGAGCCGCAGCTTCCCTCTCTTCCCCCAGTGGGTTGGGGGTCAAGGCGGGTACAGCCCACCCGACAGAGCACACCAGGCTTCCAGCCCCTGGGGTGGGGGGAGAGGTCAGGCGCTGGTGGGAGGCTTGGGGTCTGCGCTGGGTCTGCAGTGCCTCCAGGGCACCAGTTCCCATCAGGGGCAGCTCCTCCCTTTGTTGGGAGTGCAGACACATCCTCCACCTGCTCCCAGCGTGTCACCTTAGAGGATAGGGTGGCCCCACCCCCAGCGAGGCCTCCGCTTTCCTGGGGGCACAAAAGGGAGATTTGGGGATTGTCCTCAGTCTTTCTGGTGAGATGGTCCTAAATATTCACAGTGACCATCTCATCAGCTCCACAATGCTCGCTCTCCTGGGGCTCAAGGCCTGGCCTGGGGGGCTCCAGGAAGGGTTCTGAGTGTGGGGTGGGGGTGCACAGACAGTGGTGCAGAGCCGTTGTAGGTCGGGGTGGGGAGTGCAGCTGGGACAACCAGCCCTTGGGTCTGGTGGGATGCAGCCCCCAGAGGCCTTCATCCCAAGGCTCCCCAGGGAAGGACGGTGCAAGGAGGCCCTCCAGGCTGTCCCCTCCCCACCCCCGGGGTAAACTGGGACCCTCCAGTTCGGAGACTCAATCGCCTTCTTGCTCCCAGGCCAGGGTGTGACCTTCTGGGTGGGACCCCTGGGTGAGTCCCTGGGAGGGTCCTTGGGGGACTGTACCTGGGTATTAAATTTCTCTCTGGGTGGCTCTTAAACGGAGACTGCTAGGGGTAGCTGAGGACCAGGCAGGTGAACTGAGGCCTGGCTCCGAGGCCTGCGAGCCCCTCACTCCCAAGTGACGCCGGCAGGGTTATCTGGGGGCTTTCCCAGCAGCTCTGGTGATGGAGGAGGGCCACAGGAGGCGAGGGCCAGGCTACGTCCACCAGGAAACATGCTGGATGAGGGACGGCTGCTTAACGGGGGGAGGTGTTGGGTGGAGGCTTTGTTTACCTTTTAATTTGATATAATTTCAAACAAACTTACACTCAAGTTGCAAACATAGTGCAAAGGACTTGTATACACTCTTCATCTAGATTCACCAGTTTCTGATGTCCTGTCCCATTTGGTGTACTACATAAATACACGGTGATTTCTGAGCCGTCTGCAGGCGAGTTGCAGACATCGTGCCCTTTACCCCCGCCCCTTAGCACCTGTTTCCTAAGAACACGTACTTTGTCAATCATTAAACCAGGAAACTTACACATCGCTGGTTCTCAGCCCACATTCACATTTTGTTAACCGTCTCATAATTCCATAGGTGCGGATATGGGTTCTTCGAACGGCCAGCTCTTCGTGGTCTCTCACGGCCTGGATGCTTCTGAGGAGGCATTTTGTCTGCGATGTTTCCTTGTGATTGGCGTGAGGTTTTGCGTTTGGGGCTGGAACCACAGGAAGGGGCGGTGTCCCTTCCTGCATGGCGCCCGGCGCCTGCTGTGCCTGGTCCCAAGGCCAGGAGAGGGCTCTCCACTGTAACTATAAGGCATCCCAGGGGAGACATTTGGAGACGATATGAATATCTGTTTAGGTTGTCACTGTCAAGGTTGCAAACATCATCCGTTTCCGAACTCGTCCCGCTGCATTTACCGGTTGGCGGAGCGGAGCAGAGTGTCGGAAGGTATGCTATGATGGTAGCAGGGACCTGGGAGCCAGGAGGCTGCTGTAGGCGTCGACGCTTTCTGGGGCGGCCTGGGTTTGGAGCTGCAGCATTTGCTGATGGCTGGAGGTGGAGTGGGAGGAGGGGTCCAGGGCGCCCGGGCACCTGGGAGGATGGGGTGCTCATTTCTTAAACCCGGGAGGCTTTTGGAGGAGCAGGGGAAAGTGTGGGCCCAGTGCAGTGTGACAGGCCTGCCTGACATGCAGGGGAAGAGGCTGGGGCTTGCTGTGTGGGTCTGGGTTTTGGAGATGAAATTGGCACCATCGACATCTGGATGGTCTGCAGGGCTGGAAGGGGAGAGGCTGTCATCCCGGCATGTGAGTGACCAGAGAGGATGGTTACTTCGCAAGAGCCCACGATTCAGTACCCAATGTGGTGCCTTTCACACTCTGCCTTTGTATTTGCTTAAGGAATATGCGCACTGAATCCAAACTCCAATGTCCAAAAAAGTAAAGGAAAAACGTAAGTCTCCCTCCTCTCCTGGCCATGCAGTTTACTTCTGATTTCTGTAACTGACTTTTGAACTTTGTATAGTTTTTAATTCTTTTCTTAAAAACTCAAGGTGCGTTGTGGTACACCTCACTTTTCTTCTCTAACACAGTATCTTGGAAAAAACTGCATTTCACGACATTTGAGATGCCTCCTCTTTTATGGCCTCAGAGTAGTTGGTGGCACAAGGGACGGGATGCTGGTGATGACGCGCACCGGGGCGCCCTCGGCCACTGTGATTAGACAGGAGGCTGCCACAGACGCCATGTGTAGACTTGGTTCTGCATACGTGCGTCCGTCAGCCTTTGGACGGATGTGTCCCGGCGCTTCTGGCCCGGTGCTGCCCGATTGCCACTGTGGTTCCAGTTCTGACACCCCCTCCCCGCCAGGGCAATGTCTGGGGACCTTGCTGATGGAGAGGTGGAAAATATTATATAGTTGGAACTTGCATTTCCTCAAAAGGAGGTTTCGTTACATTTAGAGCTTTTAGCTGTGATATGAAGTATAATTCTTTGTCAGTTTGTGTTTGGATTTTGACTCTTGTTTTCCCTTTGTTTTTTTTGTTTTTTTTGTTTTTTTTTTTTTTTTGTGGTTGAATGTGTTAATGGTGCGCTGGTAGATGGTTAACTACTGGTTCTCTGAGAAGGAAAAAAAAGCATTTGCTGATTTCCATGGCCGATTTCAAACCATCAACTAGAAGTCAGTGAACCACGTGGGAGGAGATGGGAGCACCGGCTACTTGGGTGGGTTTTCCTGAGAAAGGCCTTCCCACCACAAGACTGCTAACAAATAAACACATTCTTCCTCGGCTTCTTCTAGTGACTTTATGGCTGTTTTTTTTTTTGTTTGTTTGTTTTTGTTTTTGTTTTTCCTGTTTAAATCTTTGGTCCATTTGCCGTTTTATTTTTGGTGTAAGGTCTTGGGTAGAGAATCCCCCTGCCCTATTTTTGTTTCAAGATGCTAAGCAGTTGTCCTAACAGAATGGTTAGAAATCCAGCAGTTCTAACAGAACCTGGGTGGAGGGGAACCTCCTTTCCTGGGGACCCGACACACCGCCTTCCATCGTGTATGGAACCCTGTGCGCAAGTCAGCCGTCTTCTCGACTCTGTTCTGCTGCCTTGAGCCGCTTGTCCGCTCGCACTCCCGGAATACACTCCTAGTGGCTTTACAGCATGTTTTCATATCTGGTAGGGCTAGTATCCTCTCACTCGTTTTAAATTAATGTCTTCTCCACCCATTTATCTGATTACAGACACTGAGGTTGTTTCCACGTCTTGGCCATTGTGAATAGTGCTGCAGGGAGCACGCAAGTGCACATGGCTCTCGGAGACCCTGATTTCACTTCCTCCAGATTTATACCCACAAATCACCGGATCAGACGGTAGTTCTATTTTTAATTTTTTGAGGAACCTCCATACTGTTTTCCATCGTGGCTGCACCGGTTTACATTCCCACCAACAGTGCACAGGGTTCCCTTCTCTCCACATGCTCACTGACCGACACCTGTTATCTCTTGTCTTTTTGGTGTTCGCCATCCCAACAGGTGTGAGGTGTCTCCTGGTGCTTTTGATCTGTGTTTTCCCTGATGGTGAGTGATGCTGAGCATCTTTTCATGTGTCTGGTGCTCATTCGTATGTCATCTTTGCAAAAATGTCTATTCAGGTCCTCTGCCCATTTTTAAATTTGATTATTTCTTTATTTTTGCTATTGAGTTGTATGTGCTGCTTACAAATTTTGGATATTAGCCACTCATCGGATGTATGGTTTGTGGATATTTTTTGCATTCTGTACGCTGCCTTTTCAATGTGCTGATAGCGCCTTCGCGGAACAGAAGCTCTTTAGTCTGATGTGACCCCACTTGTTTGTTTAGTGCTCCCTGCCCGTACTTTCAGGGTCATATCCAAGAAATTTGTCAGGACAAATAGCAAGGCTCTTTCTCCCTGTTTTCTTTTTCTAGTAATTTTGTGGTTTTAGGTCTTACATTTAAGTCTTTGATCCACTTTGAGTTAATTTTTGCGAGTGGTGTAAGATAGGGCACCAGTGTCATTCTTTTGCACGTGGACGTCTGGTTTTCCCAGCACCATCCGTTGAAGAGACTGCGCCTATCCCCATTGTGTGTTCTTGGAACGCTTATAAAAAGTTAGTTGACCGTATCTGTGTGGGTTTACGTGTGGGCTCTCTGTTCTGTTTCTCTGGCCCGTGTGCCTTATTTCGGCCAGTACCATACTGTTTTGGTTACTATAGCTTTGTATGTAGAGCTTGAAACCAAGAAGTGTGATGCCTCCAGCTTTACTCTTTTTTCCCAGGGTTACTTTGGCTATTTGGGGTCTTCTGTGGTCCCAAATGAATTGTAGGATAGTTTTTTTCTATTTCTATGAAAAATGCCATTGAGATTTTGATTGGGATTACATTGGATCTGTAGATCGGTTTGGGTAGTATGGACATTTTCAGGACATCATTTCTTCGAATCCATGAGCATGGAATATCTTTCCATTTCTTGCGTGTGTCTTCTTCAATTTCTTTATCTATGTCTTACTGTTTTCAGCGTACAGGCCTTTCACCTCCTTTGTGAAATGTATTCCTAAATATTTCGTTATATTTGATGCTATTGTAAATGAGATTGCTTTATTTCTTGTTCAGATAGTTTGTTGTTAGCGTACAGACATACAACTGCTTTCTGTATGTTGATTTTGTATCCTGCAACTTCACTGCATTAATTTATTAGTGCTAGCAGGTTTTTTCAGTGGAGTCTTTAGGATTTTTTATATATAATATCATGTCATCTGCAAACATATGATTTTACTTCTTCCTTTCTGATATGGATGCCTTTTATCTCTCTTTCTTCTCTAATTGCTGCGCCTAGGACTTCCAGTGCTATGTTGGCTAGAAACGGTGACAGAAGGCATCCCTGTCTTGGTCCTGATCTTAGAAAAAAGGCTTTTAACTTTTCACCATTGAGTAGGATGTTAGCTGTGGGCTTGTCACATATGGTGTTCATTATGCCAGGAACATTCCTCCCATTCCCGGTTTGTTGAGCATTTTTATCATGAAAGGAGGCAGTGTTGGGTCACATGCAGAGAAGCATCTACTGAGACGACCATACGACTTTTATCCTTCCTTCCGTGAACGTGATGTATCACTTTTGTTGATTTGCTGATGTTGAACCATCTTGCCTCCCAGGGATAAATCCCGCTTGGTCATGGAGGATGATCCTTTTAATGTGCTGTTGAGTTTGGTTGGCTAATATTTTGGCGAGACTGTCTGCATCTATGTTCATCGGGACAGTTGGTCTTTAATTTTCTTTCATTGTGGTATCCATCCGGCTTTGGTACCGGGGTGGGTGTGGGTTCGTAACATGAGTTTGGGACTGTTTCCCTTCTTCAGTTTTTATGACTCCTTCTTTGGCATAATCCTCCCTCCTCTTCTTGCTTGTTTGTGTTATGCTTTCCTTAATGAGTTAAAACGAGCACGTCTACCCCTGATTCTTCCTCGTACGTTTACTGAGATGGTATTAAATCCATACATAAGTTTAGGAAGGATTAATGTCTTTATGCAATGTTAAGTCCCTCATCCAAGAATGTGGTATTCTGGTCCAGTTTCTACGGTGTCTGTTGGGAACGTTTCAGTTTTCCTGCGTGTTTCTTGTTAAGCTCATCCCTGGGCCTTTTGTTGCCATTGCTTATGGAATATCTCCTCTATTTTGTCCTCTGACTTGACGCTTGTGTATCTCAAGTCTTCTGGTGTGATTGCTAACGGTGCAGCCGGCCGACTTCCTGACTGGCCGCTCCCAACACAGCTCTATGGAGCTGACCTTGGCTCCATAGAGGTGGGTTTCACTGAGGAACAATATTGCTGTATCAGGTCTCCATTGCTGTGTGAGGGATCACCCCCAGACTTTGTGACCTAAAACAACATTAAACGTCGGTTAGCTCGTGGCTGGAAGTGGCTTAGCTGGTGGCTCACGCATGGGGGCTCTCACGAGGCTGCACTCACCTGGAGGGTCTCCTCGCGGGGTGACTCACACACGTTCCCAACTACCGGTCCGGGTTGGGCGGGTGGCCTCCGTCCTTCTTGGCATGGGACTCTCCACAGGCCGCTGCTTGAGTGCCCCCACACCGTGGAGGTTGGCTTCCCCCACGGTCGGCCGGAGAGCGGGGAGGAAGCACCGTGTACTGTGACGCGGCCTCAGTCGTCACACTGCTGCCATGGTTTAGCTCTCTTCATTGTTCAAGGAGACTCTACAGGGATATGAATCTAGGAAGCAAGGGTCCTTGGGGTCACGTCAGGTAATGGTGGGGGGATCGGGTGCTTTGTTAGCTGCTAGCTGCTGAACCTCAGCCAGTGACCACGGTGCCTGTTTCCTCAAGGGAGACCTGTTTCCCTCAAGGGAAAGTTGGGGGGTCAAATGCGATTAAGCTGCAAAATTCTCCTGACGCTTCCTGCGTCTAGAAGGGGGAAGCTCTCCCTCGGTCCTGGTGCTGGCATGGGCCAAACATGTCCTGAGTATTTTAAGGGGCTGGAGAGAACTCCAGAGTCATCACCAGGTAAGAAGGCAGGTCCCCTCTAACCTAGACTGGATGGAGCCTTTTAGGAAAGGGTCACTGCCCCAGCCCTCAGCCCTCTCCCTGCAGGTGCGCTGTGGCTCAGGTCTCTGCTGCCGGGGTCAGTCAGCGGCCACCCACCCGGGGTTCTTGGGACCACCTTCCCCCTTTGCTCTGATTTCTCGTTTTCTGGTTTACTCCACCCGCCCTCCCGCTCCCCGCCCCAGGGGACGGACGGCTTGCCAACCTCGGAGGATCCCATCCTCCCCGAGGCCCAGGCGCCGCGCGGGTGGGCGGGTCTGTGCGCTCCCGACACTGGGACGCGAGGCGGGGGTCGCAGCCGCTCCGGGGCCCCACGGGGGGCGGGGAGACGAGCTGTCACTTGAGGGCGGTGCCGGGGGCGGGGTGGGGGGCGGTGAGGTAATTTCCGCGATGGGGCGTCAGCGCTTTGAGTCACCCTGGGGGCAGAATCGAAAGTGATCGCTTGGCGGGGCGGGGACGGTGCACCGGGCTGCGGGGAAGACAGGATCGCGGAGGGTGAGCGGGGGCCGGGAAGGTGAGCGGGGGGCTGGGGGCCGGGCCTGGGGTTTCCCCCGCCAGGTGGCGGCTGCCCAGTGCCCTCCAGGCTCCGGCTTTTGTGGGATCCCCGTGCGAGAGGGAGAGGAGGGGAGGCCGCACCCCGCCCGAGGGGGTGCTGGGGTGGTGAGGTGGTGGGGGGACCCAGAAGCTACCTCTGAGCCCCCAGCTCTGAGAAGCCGCGACACTGGCCGCCTGGGGAGGGGCCGTGATCTCCGGACCCCTTTAGGTCCTCCTATTTCTGAATATCCACCTGGTTCTGGGTTCTCACCCTGGTCCCTCTGGAGGTGGACTCAAGACTCACTTTGGAGTGGGGTGGGTTCTCCCGCTCAAGGCTGGGGCTGCAATCATTTCCCTTTAAAACGTCTTTGTGTTGTCCTCAAAGTTTCCTGTGAAAGTTCTAGATCCTGGGCATCCCTGTTTCCTCTGGAGGGAAATGTGCCGTCCTGTCCTGTCCTGTCTGGCAGCGCCGGCCTCTGAAAGGTTCTGCCTGCCTCCGCCCCTGCCCCCACGGGGAGGAGCCCGGTCTCCCCTTGTAGGCAGGTGCAGGGTGCACCATCTCACAGAACAGGGAGGTGCTGTGTTCAGATGAGTCAGTGCTCCAGGAGCGAGCGTTTCAATACAAGGGCCCTCGCGGGAGGCTGCCGGGGAGCCCCAAGCCCCCAGGGGCCTCCAGAGCCTCTGCCAGCCTGCAGGGCTCCTGTCGCCGGGGCAACCTCCCTCCCACTCGCCGGCCAGCTGGCTCCTTTTGAGCAGGGCCCAGAGACCTTTCAGAAGGGGAGGGGTCTTGGTTGGGCCAAGGTCAATGGGGCCCAGCTCCTTGGACCTACCAGCCCTCTCCTCCCATCTGGGGGATGGGGTTCTCCCTGCTTCTGTTTCCTCTGCCCCTGCCTGACGGAGAGGCACAGTGTGTCTGAGCCCCGACCTGGGCCCACGTGGACCTCCTGGCCTCGGGACCCGACCTTGCTCCCTGCTGCTCCCATTCCAGACTCGTCCTCATGAGCGAACAGCCCCAGACCGCCGGCTGAACCCGTGAGCCTCGGACGCCACTCCACAGAGCCAGGCCAGAGATGGCGTCCCCGGGGTCTGGCCCACCACCCAGCAGCTCGGCGGCCGCCAAGGAGCTGTCCCTGGCCAGGCTGTGCGCCCAACTGGACCTGTGTCTGGGCTGCTCCCAGTGCACTCAGCGGCTCAACGAGAGCACCTACCTCCTGCGCAGGGTAGAGCACAGCTGTCGCCACGAGATCCTGCTGGCCCGCTTCAAGCGAGCCACCAAGAAGCACGTCTGGCGCAAGGTGGACCGCCGGCCCAGCTTCCCGCGGCCTGCCCGCTACGAAGTGTGCCGCTACTACAGCCCGGGGCTGGGCTGCCGGCGCCACCGCCACCAGTGCACGTTCGCCCGGAGCCCGGAGGAGGCGCTGGTCTGGACCTTCGAGCGCGAGCACGACGTCCGGCGTCTGTGGCTCAAGTGCGAGGTGCAGGGCAGCGGGGCCCAGGGCGACCCGCGCAGCCCGGCCGACGCCATCCGTGCCGAGTACGGCGGCCGCTTCCAGCTGCTCTGTGCCCACTGCTTCCAAGGCTGCCCGCCACGCCTCTGCCCCGTGGACCCCCAGGGGCGGTGCCCCCAGCACGGAGCCTGCCCTTCGCTCCTGACCCACGTGAGCACCGAGGGCCGCCGCAGGCAGCAGGTGGTGGAGGTGCGGCCGCAGCCCCAGTACGGCCAGCCCCTGGCCTACTGCAGGTTTGTGGGGCGCGGGCGGCCCTGCCGGCACGGGGCGGCCCGCTGCCAGTACGCACACAGCGCCGTGGAGATGGCCGTGTGGGAGGCAGAGCAGCTGGACGGGCTCCAGAGGCGGGACCTGCTCTCGACCCCCGGCCCCGGCAGGGAGGAGCACACGGCTCCCCACCGCCAGCCCCCCGGAGCCAAGCTGTACTGCCGCGCCTGCCTGGTCACCTGCGGCTCCCAGGAGGCCTTTGAGAACCACTGCTCATCCCTGGAGCACGCGTGGATGGTGGCCTTGGACCCAGCCGTGCCCTGGAAACACCGCAGCCCGCCTGCCGGGCTCTCCGAGTTTGAGCTCTGCCCGAAGTAAGGACCGTGCGGTAGGGGATGAACCTTCGACCGAAACCAGGGGGTTCCTGTCCCCTCTGTGTTCCCTACCGGCCGACCCCCACCCCGGCCTCTGAGGCGTGGCTAAGGCGGGCCCATTCAGGCCTCTTCTCGTGGGCACGGGATGGAGGAGGTCCCCGTTCCTCCCCTAGCCCTGCCCCCAGGTGCCCCTCCCCCACCTCCAGGCCAGGATCTGGCGGCCAGGGCTCACCCCGCCTCTGCTTGCTGACCTCCCCTTTCCCAGATCCGGCCTCTGTGAGTACGGGGACATCTGCACCAAGGCGCATTCAGACCAGGAGCTGCAGGAGTGGATCCAGCGGGCACGGAACGTGGAGCTGCGGGAGCAGGCCGCGTGGCAGGAGGGGCTGGTGCCTTACCAGGCGCGGCTGCTAGCCGAGTACCAGCACAGCAGCAGTGAGGTCCTCGTGGTAAGTGGGGCCTCGTGAGCGGGTGGGGCTCGTTGGGGCCAGAACGACCTGCCCACAGCCGGGCTTCTCCGTGCAGCTGGCCGGGACCGTGGACGGCGTGTTCATCACCTGCAGCCAGCCCTTGGTGCATCAGGCCCACGAGAAGAAAACGCAGCACAGCTGGATGTTCGACGTCCGCTCTGAGGTGAGGGGTCGGGGGTTTGGGGTCTGAGCTGCCGCCTCGGAGATCTCGCCCGTGTCTGTGATCTGGAGCACGAGCCTCAGCCGCTTGGGCCGAGCCCCGTGAGGGTTTTTTGGTGGGGTGTCCGGCACAGAGAGCGAGGACCAGGCCGGTTACCACCTGCGCCCTGAGCATCCTGTGCTGCACCATTACCTTGCTCGGCATCCGTGGGGGGCCGCCTGGGCCAGCTCGGTGACCCACTTGCAGAGGGGAACCCCGAGGTTCGGACGGGCCGAGCACCCCTCTGGGAGCATAGCAGGGTGGACTCTGGTCTCTGACCGCTGGGTGGGGTCCAGGGGCCACCTTGCCATCGAGTCCCTCCCCCAGGAGCCCCTGCTGCACGTGGCGCTGCTCAAGCAGGAGCTGGGAGCAGACTTCTCGCTGGTGGCGCCCTGCCTCCCGCCGGGCCGGCTCTACGCACGGGGCGAGCGCTTCCGCGTGCCGGCGGCCTCGCCGGCCAGGTTCCAGGTGGAGGTACGCGTGCAGAGCACCTCCTTCGGCTCCTTCGAGCAGTGGGTAGTCTTCGACTTTGGCCGCAGGCCGGCGCTGCTGCGGAAGCTGGTGCTGCAGCTGGGCCAGGCGCAGGGCCCGGGGCTCCGGGGGGAGCCGGCACGCGGCCGCCCCGAGGAGCTGCAGCGCTGGCACGGAGGCAGCCGCCACGTGGTGCCTGGCGTGGAGCGGACTGCCGAGCAGGTGGCCCTGCTGGCCAAGTACAAGGTGCCTGACCTGGCCCTCGACTTCAGCCCCGGCGGCCTGGCCCCAGGTCCCATCTCCTGCACCAACTACCGGCAGAGGATGCACCAGTTTCTCTACGAGGAGGAAGCCGTTCGGCAAGAGCTGGTGGCCAAGTGAGTGTGGGCCGGTGGGCGGGCGGGCGGTGGCGCCGGGGCGTCGACCGCAGAGCCGTGGCCCCGGCCGGCTGACCCCTGTCCTGCCCGCCAGGCTGAACTTCCGGGGCCCGGTGCCCCTGAGGACAGTACTGGAGACGCCGGCCCTGGGCATGGTCTTCCCGCCGCCTGGGGCCCTCTACGCCGAGGTGCCCACGCCCTCCCCTCTGACGCCAGACACAGACCGGGGCTTTCTGCTGAGCCGGGCGGTCCGCACCGCCCTGGTGGCCCCCGTGCCCGCCCCTGACGACACGGTGTTCGAAGCGCGGCTGGAGGCCCAGGCCGGCTCGGAGAGGGCGCTGTGGCTGCTGCTGCCGGCCCGCTGCTGCGCGGCCCTGGGTCTGCAGCCCGACACCAGCCCCGTCCTGGAGGTGCAGTTCCAGGTCGACCCGCTGACCTTCCGCTTCTGGCACCAGGCGGTGGACGCGCTGCCTGAGGAGCGCCTGGTGGTGCCCCACCTGCCGGCCTGCGAGCTGCCGCGCCCCCTGCCCGCCCTGCCCGTGCTGCGCGGCAACCAGAAGCAGAAGTTGGCGGTGGCGTTCATTGCGGGCAGCAGCCCCAGGGGCGAGCGGCCCGTCGCCCCGCTGCTGCTCTACGGCCCTTTCGGCACCGGCAAGACCTACACGCTGGCCGTGGCCTCCCTGGAGGTCATCCGGCAGCCGCACACCAAGGTGCTCATCTGCACGCACACCAACAGGTGAGCCCGGAGCCACCCCTGGGGCCTGCCCGCCACCTGCTTCCTGGGCTGGGGGGCGAGGGCACCGCTGTGGGGGTGTCGCTGCAGGAGAAGGGGAGCCCGGGTTCTCAGGTTCCCTGGAGGTCTGGGCAGCTGGTTCCAGAGGAGACCTGCCGGGATTGCCTGGCGGAGCTTCCTCCCCTGGCTGCTCCGCGCATGCTGGGGGGAGGGGGGCGGGGGGGAGCCCGGCGCAGCCCTTGGGCTGCGTCAGGGTCACTCTGATCCCTGGGACTCTCCCTGATAGCTGACTGGTCCTGGGCCGAAAGGGACAGGGGACGTTTGCGCTTCAGGCCCAGCACAGGGTGCCCCGGGGGTCAGGGTCTGCTGTATGGGGGAGGGGCGGGCGCCTCCACAAAGGCCCCGAGCCAGAGAGAGCAGCGGGTAGGGGGTCCGGCATGGCCCATCTGGCACTTCCCCGGGGAGAGGGGGGCTCTGCTGTGGTCTTTCAGAGAAACACAGACTCTTGTCTCAGCTGTGATGGTCTCCCGCGGTCAGTATGGTTTTCTTAGCTCCCAACACTTCCTGCTGCTTGGGCAGAGCCCTCCCCCCCCACCACTCCTCCCCGGGGTGGGCCTGGGGGTCCCTGGGTCTCTGAGATGCCCCAGGGCTGTGATGCGTCCCCAGGACGCGCTGGCCTCAGGGCCCCTTCCAGCCACGCCCAACCTTACTGCTCACCCACTGACAGCCAACTGGGAGCTGAGCTCAGGGCCAGCCGCAGCCTCTGGCCACCCTGGGCTGCCTCGGGCAGTTGGCCCGGCTGTTCCCTTCCTGCCTCTCTGCACGGCCAGCTCTTTCACCACCCCCCCCCCCCCCAGGAAGCCCTCCCTGACCACCTAGACCCTCTGTGCCGTTGCCGTCTCCCCTCGTCCGGCTCTGACCTTCCCTGTCTCTCTGTCTGTCTGTCCCCTCCACTGACGTTTACGCTCCGTGGGGGCAGGACACAGGTCTGTCTGCCTCTCTTGAATTCCTGGCATCCGGGCTGGGCTGGGCTCACTGTAGGTGTCTTAGCGGACGGCGGCTGAGGCCCCGTGGGCCCTTCTCCCCTCAGTGCGGCCGACATCTACATCGAGGAGCATTTCCATGGCCACGTCAGCAGCGGCCACCCTGAGGCCACCCCGCTGCGGGTGATGTACACGGACCGCCCGCCCAGCCAGACGGACGCGGCCACGCTGCGGTACTGCTGCCTGACGGAGGACGGCCGGGCCTTCCGCCTCCCAACGCGGGCGGAGCTGGAGAGGCACCGCATCGTCATCACCACCACCTCCCAGGCCCGCGAGCTCAGGGTGCCTGCCGGCTTCTTCTCGCACATCCTCATCGACGAGGCCGCCCAGATGCTGGAGTGCGAGGCCCTCACCCCGCTGCGCTACGCCACGGCCCGCACCCGCGTGGTGCTGGCCGGCGACCATATGCAGGTCGCGCCCAAGCTCTTCAGCGTGGCCCCGGGCCAGGCGGCCGGGCACACGCTGCTGTGCCGCCTCTTCCAGCACTACCAGCAGGAGGCGCACGAGGTGGCCCGGCGCAGCCGCGTCATCTTCCACCAGAACTACCGCAGCACCGAGGCCATCCTCAGCTTCGTCTCGCGTCACTTCTACGTGGCCAAGGGCAGCCCCATCCACGCCAGTGGCAAGGTTCCTCGCCACCCCCGGCACTACCCGCTCGCGTTCTGCCACGTGGCGGGCAACCCTGAGCGTGACGTGTCAAGGACGTCCTGGCTCAACACAGCCGAGATTGCCCAGGTCATCGCCAAGGTGCAGGAGATCTATGCCTCCTGGCCCCACTGCTGGGGCCGCCGGGAGCAGAGGCACATCTGTGTGGTGTCCCACGGCGCCCAGGTAAGCCCCGGCCACCGGGACAGCCCCCCTTCCCCACTCCCGTCAGAGCAGCTCAGAGGAGGGGGGGGTCCCTGTGTGGTCTGGGGGACCCGTGCGCCCCCGCCCCGGTGGGCCTTCTCAGCCTCTGCGAGGGTGGCTGTGGACTTAATCTTCCAGACACCATGTGATTGGTGCCAGGGCCGGGCGGCTCGAGGGCACCAGGGTGCGGGGGCCAGTGTCCCACCCTTGCCGGGGACCCTCACTGCACACAGAGCGCTCACCCGGGCCTGCTGCTCCGGCCGTGTGTCTCCAGGTGAGCGCGCTAAGGCAGGAGCTGAGGAAGAGGGACTTGGGCCAGGTGTCCGTGGGCAGCTTCGAGGTCCTGCCAGGTGGGTGCTGGGTGCTGGGGGCGGGGAGGGCAGGGCGGGGGGCCCCCTCGAGCCCGGCCCGGCCTGACGGCACCCCCCCCTCAGGGCGCGAGTTCCGGGTGGTGGTGCTGAGCACCGTGCACAGCCCGCACAGCCTGCGGAGCCCCGAGGCCCCTGCCCTGGGCTTCTTCACGGACGCCCGCGTGCTCAACACCGTCATGACCCGCGCCCAGTCCCAGCTGGTGGCTGTGGGTGACGCCGTGGCCCTCTGCTCCTTCGGGGCCTGCAGCAAGTTGTGGAAGAGCTTCATCTGTGAGTGTGTGAAGCATCGCAGCGTCTGCCCCGAGGGCCTGTCGCTGGGGCACATCGAGCAGGCCGTGGTCCACAGGCGGCACTGGGCCCTCGGAGCAGAGCCAATGCTGGCAGCTGTGGCGCAGGGCACTGTCCCCCAGGAGGGGGCAGCCGAGGGCCCAGCTACAGCGCGCACAGCCGTGGAAAAGGTGGAGCCGGGGGCGGTGGCCCAAGGTGGTACCTTCCTGCCCGGGACCACGGCGGCGGGAGACACGGCCACACAGGCGGCAGAGGCTGGGGATACAGCGTCGGGGTCTGTGGCCGGGGGGCGCCCAGCAGCGGGGGACACGGAGGTGGAGGACACGACATCAGCAGAGAGCTCAGCGAGGGGCGACGTGGCCCCTGGGGATGCGGGAGCAGGGCTGATGGCCACGGAAGGCAGGGACCCCGAGGACCCTGAGGACTCCGAGTCCGACTTCTGGCCTGACAGCGAGCTCAACGCCGATGACTCCATCCTGCAGGAGCTCCTGGACGAAGGGCGGAACGTGATGGTGACCGTCCGGGAAGATGGGCTTCTGGACACTGTGGCCGGGTCCGAGTCCCCGCACCAGGCCTGGGGGTACACGAACCTTCCGCGGGCCAAGCTGCGGAAGCTTCTCCGCTCGCAGCCCGAGCTGTACCGCCACTGTGCCTTCGTGCAGGAGACCTTTGAGCGGGCGACGGCCGTCCCGCTGGACGGTGTGGACCCCGGCCCCATCCAGGTCAGGGGCCGCTTGCGCTGTGGGATGGCCTTCAGCGGGGACGAGGTGCTGGTGGAGGTCCTGGGCGGAGACAGAGGCACCTCGGGGAGGCTGCAGGGCCGCGTGGTGGGCGTGCTGAAGAGGAAGCACCGGGAGCTGGTGTTCGTGTGCCGCATGGACGAGTGGGACCCCCGCATCATGACCCCCATCGACGGCTCCGTGACGAAGATCTTCGTGGCCGAGCTGAAAGACCCCCTGCGGGTGCCCATCCACCGCGTCCTGCAGGGCCGCGTGCAGCGCGTGGGGCACGAGCGGCTCACTGCCGAGGCGCGGGGCAGCCGGCTCTTCCGCGTGCGCATCGTCCTGTGGCGGCAGCGTTTCTATTACCCGCTGGGCATCGTCCTGGAGGTGCTGCCCGAGGCCAGCACCTGGGAGCGGGGCCTCCGCGTCCTGGACCTGGAGCACGGCCTGGGGGAGCCCTCGCCAGAGCCGGCCTCCACCTGCAGGGCCTCGAAGAAGCACCGGGCACCCGGCCGCCGGGAGGACTGCCGCGGCTTCCTGACCTTCACCGTGGACCCCCAGGGCGCCCGCTACCTGGATGACGCCCTCAGCGTCCGAGATCTGGGCCCCAGGTACGAGGTGGCCGTGCACATCGCTGACGTGGCCAGCTCTGTCCCCAGGGACGGGGCTCTGGACGTGGAGGCCCGCAGGCGGGGCACCGCGTTCTATGCCCCCGACCGGGAGCCAGTGCCCATGCTGCCCGACAGCCTCTGCCAGGATGTGCTCAGCCTCCTGCCGGGCCAGGACCGCTTGGCCATCTCCCTCTTCCTCACCGTTGAGAAGGGCAGCGACCAGCTCAAAAGCCTGCGCTTCGCGCCCTCCGTGATCCGCTCTGACCGCCAGCTGTCGTACGAGGAGGCCGAGCGCGCCATCAAGAGGCACCCGGGTGCGGGCCGGGAGCTGCCCGCCCAGCTGGACTCCGTGGACGCCTGCGTCGCGGCCGCGTGCCACTTGTCCCGGGTGCTGCGCCGGCACCGCCTGCAGACGGACTCCCACTACGAGCAGCCGACCGAGGACTGCGCGCTGGGCTTCCGTGCGGCCCACGTCATGGTCAAAGAGTACATGATCCAGTTCAACAGCCTGGTGGCCGAGCTCCTGGTGAGCAGCGAGCGCACGCGGACGGTCACGCCGCTGCGCTGGCAGCCCGCGCCCAGTGACCGCCAGCTCGCGGCGCTGCGCGAGAAGCACGGGCAGCTGGTGCCCCTGTCGCTGCACCTCCGCCACCACCTGGGGGGCTGCGGCCCCCCCCCGCCGCGGCTCTACCTCCTGGCCTCCCTGTGGAGGCACATCCAGCTCGCAGCCCGCGCCCACGACGGTGACCGCCTGACGGACCTCGTCACCACGGACGACATGCACCCGCCTCTGGCGCCCGTGGGCCTCGACCTCCGCAAGGCGCTGGGCCGCTCCGTGTTCGGCCGCTCCGGCGAGGGCGGACGGCCGGTGGCCGGCCACTACGCGCTGCAGGTGGACTGCTACACGTGGGCCACCTCCCCCATCCGCAGGTACCTGGACGTGGTGCTGCAGCGGCTGATCCTGCTGGCGCTGGGCCACGGCGGCTCCGCCTACTCCGCCCGGGACATCGGCGGGCTGTGCCACGAGTTCGGCTACCAGCACGGGCGCGCCCAGAGCTACCAGCGCCGGGCCCGGAGCCTGCACCTGGCGGTACAGCTCAAGACCCAGTCGCGCAGCAAGCTGGGCTTCGTGGTGGACCTGGAGGCGGGCGCCCGCTGCTTCAAGCTGCTCTTCCCAGCCAACCGCGAGACCCTGCCCGACCCCTGCCCTATCTCCTACCGCGCCCTGCAGCTGGCCGAGCACCCCTGCTGCCTGGCGAGGCGGCCGGGCCTGCGGCTTTCGTGGCGGCGCCGCGTCTACTCGGTGCAGGAGGGCAGGCCGTGCTCCCCGCCGCCCGGCACCCTGCTGGACCCGCACACCCGGCCTGTGGACGCCGACCTGTGGCAACGGCTGCTGCGGCTGGTGGAGGAGCAGCGGTGGCCCCAGGCGGCCGCCCTGGTGCAGGAGCGAGGTGCGGCGGAGCCCCAGCGGCGGGAGCTGGGGCGGGTGCGGCGGAGCCACTGTGGCCACTTTGTGGAGGTGGCCCGGGAGCTGGGCGCGGGGGACACGCTGCAGGTGCAGCTCAGCGCCACCCTGCAGCGCGGGTTCCTGGCACCGACCCTGCAGCTGTGGACCGTGGCCCCCGGCCTCACCCTCTGCCTGGAGCATGTGGAGAGGCCAGGCGACTGCTTCTCCGGCCAGATGCCCCAGGCGGGGCGGGACCGGTGTTCGGACGTGGACGAGCACTGCCGCGTGTGGGGGCCCTTCTGCTCCCTGGAGGCGGCCACCAGCGCGGTCTCGGAGAATGACTCAGTCACGCTGCAGCACGTGCGCATATCCTGGGAGCGCACGGCGCAGGGGCGGCTGCGGGGCGCCTTCTGCCTGGAAACCTCCTTCCTCAGCGAGCACTGTGCCGACCTCAGCTTCAGGCACTGCTACCTGTGCGTCCGGCTCGAGGGGCTGCCGGCTGGGGCCGGTGCTGGACCCGGCCAGCCTCCCCCGGCCGCCCCGTCCTCCAGGCCCAGCAGCCTCGGGCCCTTCCTGAGCATCGACCCCGACACGTACACGTGGGTGGCCCACGGGCTGACGGAAGACTGGGACCTGAGAGAGAGCCAGGCGGACCGGCAGGAGATCCCCAAGCAGGTGCACTTCTCCGTCCAGCACATGGCCATGGAGAAGGTTCCCGAAGAGGTGCTGAGGCCTGGCACCCCATTCACCGTCGAGGTGCTGCCCAAGCAGCTTCCTGACATGTGAGTGGCCTCCACAGGGAGAGGCCGGTGGGTGGGGTGGGTGGAGAACACTCTGGGTTCCCTCGGCTGGTAGGGCGTAGCTGGTGGGGCTGCGGCCCCTCCCCAGGGGGGGCCCGTGGAGGTTCTGGTGTCCACCCTCATTGCCACCTGCCCCCAGCCGCAAGGAAGAAGCCGTGTGTGGGCTGAAGGACGCGTCCCCGCTGGTCATCAGCATTGCCCTGGGCCAGCCCATCCCTCCGCACTGCCAGCAGACCCTCTGCCGGGGTAGGTCCCTCCGGCTTCCCCCATGTCCCTTCGTCGTGCCTGAGCCCTGCCCTGGGCCCCTGCTCAGGGAGGCCTGGCCCTTCTTTAGGGACCTACGGCAGGCTCCTGGAGAAACAGACGTTCGACCTCCCCGGAGGCCGCCACACGCTGAACCCCAGCCAGAATGGAGCCATCAGGGAGGCTCTGAAGAAGCAGTTCACTGTGATCCAGGGCCCTCCAGGTGGGGCTCACGCTGGTGGAGGTGCTGCTTCCGGCTGCCCGGGGCGGGCCCGGGGGACCCTGTTCATGGTGCCCTCTGCCCGCAGGCGCAGGGAAGACGGTGGTGGGCTTCCACATTGTGTTCTGGTTTCACAAGTCAAACGAGGAGCAGGTGGGGGCCTGTGCCCCCCCCAGTGAGGAGAAGCAGCCGGGGGGGCCCTGCATCTTGTACTGCGGCCCCTCCAACAAGTCGGTGGACGTCCTGGCAGGTGCGCTGGGCTGGTGGTGTGGGGGCTCTGCCTGGGGGTGCTGGCCCCGGGGGACGGTCCCTCATGCCCCGCTGCCCCCAGGACTGCTCCTGAGCAGGAGAACGGAGCTGAAGCCCCTTCGAGTGTACAGTGAGCAGGCGGAGGCTGCGGACTTCCCGATGCCGGGTGTGGGCGGCAGGGGTCTGCCCAAGAAGAGCCCTCGGGAGGGCAGTCCCAACCAGACGCTCAGGTGCGGTCTCTCCACCGTCTGCCTGTGGGTGGAGGCGAAAGGCCCCACCGTCCTGTCTCGGACAGGGGTTAACGCGGGGCTTCACAGATGTCCCCCCCGCACCCCAGGAGCATCACCCTGCACCACAGGATCCGGCAGGCTTCCAACCCCTATGCACCAGACATCAGGGCGCTTGACGCCCGGCTGCAGAAAGGGGAGATCTTTTCCAAGGAGGATCTCAGCTGGTAAGCAGTTAGGGGCGTGGGGTTTGTCCTCTGCCGTGGAGGTGGCAGAGGGAGGGGGGAGGGGGAAACGGTGTCCCCGGATGACCACACGGTGACCGCACGCAGGTACAGGAATGTCCTGGGGAAGGCACGGAAGTTCGAGCTGGACCGGCACACAGTCATCCTGTGCACGTGCTCATGTGCGGCCCTGGCCAGCCTCAAGAAGCTCAACGTCCGGCAGATCCTTATCGATGAGGCCGGCATGGCCACAGAGCCCGAGACCCTCATCCCGCTGGTGAAGTTCTCGAAGGCTGAGAAGGTGAGTGAGGTGGGCGGGGAGCCGGAAGCCCCAGGCAGGCGTCCCTGGCGTGGTCTTTCGCCTAAGAGGGCAACACCGCAGGCAGGGCCGAGTGGCAGCGGCCACGGAGCTGGGTACCTCTGGGTCTGGGGGGTGTCAGGACCACACCTGCCTGTCCCTCCAGGTGGTTCTTCTCGGGGACCACAAGCAGCTGCGGCCTGTGGTCAAGAACGAGCAGCTGCAAAATCTGGGGCTGGACCGATCTCTCTTCGAGAGGTACCACACGGAGGCCTACATGTTGGACACACAGTACCGCATGGTAAGCCCGTCCCAGCCTCTGCCCCTCCCGCCCAAGATGTGACCCGAGGCCAGGGGTGCCACAGGTGCTGCTGCCCACACCCCTACCTCCTGTGTCCACCCTGGCCTTGTCCTGGGGCCACAGCAGGCCCCCCCGAGACCCCGGCCCTCGGCCCCAGGACAGGTGGACAGGAGACCTGCTCTGGCTTATGCCCTGCCTTGCAGCACGAGGGCATCTGTACCTTCCCGTCCATGGAGTTCTACAATGGGAAGCTGAAGACCTGGCAGGGCCTGAGGCGGCCACCCAGCGTCCTCGGCCACAGTGACAAGGAGAGCTGCCCTGTCATTTTTGGCCACGTGCAAGGCCATGAACAGAGCCTACTGGTGTCCACAGATGAAGGGAATGAAAACTCCAAGGCCAACCTGGAGGAGGTAACAGAGGTGGTGAGTGTCGGTGAGGCCTTTCCTGCTGCCCCTTGGTCACGGAGGGCTTCCTGGAGGAGGAGGCAGAGGAACCGAGGGAACAGGTGAGGCTCCGGTGCCCAGGGTTAGCTTCGACAACACCCTCTTGGTCCCTCAGGTCCGCATTGCCAAACAGATGACCCTGGGCAGGACAGTGGACCCCAAGGACATCGCAGTTCTCACTCCCTACAACGCTCAGGCTGCGGAGATCAGCAAGAGTCTCCTGCGGGAGGGTGTCGCTGGAGTGACTGTGTGCTCCATCTCCAAGAGCCAGGGTGAGGGTGGCTCTGGGGCAGGGGGCACGTGGGCCAGCGGGTCACGAGGGAGGATGCAAGCAGCATGGTCAGCGGCAGCTGACAGGGGCCTCAGCATGCCTGCCCAACTGCGCAGGAAGCGAGTGGCGCTACGTGCTGGTGAGCACGGTCCGCACGTGCCAGGAAAGTGACCTGGACCAGCGGCCGACTAAGAGCTGGCTTAAGAAGTTCCTGGGCTTTGTTGTGGACCCCAACCAAGTGAACGTGGCCATCACCCGGGCCCAAGAGGGGCTCTGCCTCATCGGTGGGACAGCTTGGCTGGCGGAGGGCTGGGGCGGGGCTCCCCCCTGGGGGTGCGGCTGCTTGGCTCGGGGTGGGGAGGGCGGGGGCGGGGCTCCTCCCTGGGGGCGTGGCTGCTTGGCTGAGGTGAGAGGGCTGGGGGGGGGGCTCCTCCCTGCGGGAGTGGCTGCTTGGCTGGGGATGGGGAGGGCTGGGGCGGGGCTCCTCCTGGGGGCGTGGCTTCTTGGGTGGGGTGGGGGGGCGGGGCGGGGGCGGGGCTCCTCCCTGGGTTGGGGGCGGGGTGGCTGCTTGGCTGGGGGAGGGGAGGACTGGGGCGGGACCGGGGTCTACCATGGACTCTTCTCCCCTCTCCCCACCCCTGCAGGAGACCACCGCCTCCTGCGTTGTTGCCCTCTCTGGCGTAGATTCCTGGACTTCTGCGAGGCCCAGCAGAGCCTTGTGCCCGCCAACCGGGTGCGAGTTCGGAAGAGGCCAGCCGTGTCTCCCTGAAGAGCCCTCTCCACCTGCCCACCGCTCTCAAGCTGCCAGGACTTGGAGGAAAAGACCGTGCCCTCTTCTGAGGGCTCCCTCGTCAGGCACCACTCAGGAGCATCCCGTGTGCCTTCGGTGGGCACTGTGGCCACCCCGCCTATCGGACTGGGTTTCTGAGGCCAACTTCGGAGCAATAATCTCCTTCTGGAGTCTTGGCCTCTCCCCAGGGCAGAGAGCAGGCCAGGCCCCACCATACCGATGTGCTGTGCGCCTGCACTGGGGAGGAAGAATCCCTCTCTCCCTACTGAGCCTTTCGTCTGGAAATCTGGTGACAGGGGACATCTCAGGGGTCAGGGGCTCGGGGAGGTCCTCTGGACCTTCTGGTGTTACTAGGAAGGCTTGGGGTCAGAAGGAAATCCTGCTGGGGCTACTTTTTGGTCTTTGAGCACCATCCCTGAGACACTGGGCGCTGGCTGTGGAGCTCAGCGTTTCCTTTTTTCCCTTTCTCACTTCCTTCTTTCCTTCCTTCCTTCCTTCCCTCTCTTTCTTTCCTTTCTTTCTTCTTTCTTTCTCTTTCTTTTTTTCTTTTTCTTTCCTTTCTTTCCTTCCTTCCTTTCTTCTTTCTTTCTCTTTTTTTCTTTCTTTCCTTTCTTCTTTCTTTCTTTCTTTTCTTCCTTCCTTTCTTTCTTTCCTTTCTTTTTTCCTTTCTTTATTCTTTCTTCTTTTTCTTTTTTTTCTTTCTTTCTCTTCCTCCCTTCCTTCCTTCCTTCCTTCCTTCCTTCCTTCCATCCTTCCTTTCCTTCTTTCTCTCTCTCTTTCTTTAAAGTAAGCTCCATGCCTAATGTGGGGCTTGAACTCGTGACCCTGAGAGTAAGAGTTGCCTGTTCTACCGAGTCAGCCAGGTGCCCCTATTTTCTATTTTTAAATAAACCAAAAACCAGTGTCTTTATTACTGGAACAAGGTCCTTCGCCCAAACGTAGGGCCAAGAGGCCTCCCTGGAAGAGAGGGCCTTTCCTCTGTCATCACTGCCCCACCTGACTGGGGCCCACAGCCCTGTGTCCTCTCAGGAGGAAGGGCAGAGCAGAACCAGATGCCCGCACAGCCCCGCCTATACCGGGCGGCACCCCTGTGGTGTGTGGGTGGGGGCTGGGACTGAGCGCCCCCTGGATGGGCAGCCATGTGCCTTCACCCTGAGCTTTCCTCCCCTTTACAACCTCAAGCCTGCTCCTGGTTCAGGGCCTTCAGGACAACCTGTGCTGCGAGTCTGTCTTTGCAAGGTTGAGGACCTTCACCTGCCTCTCAGGGTGTATTTATATCCTGCTTTTTCTGGAAACCTCTTGCCTCAATATCAGCCCTCACCTCGGGCCACCCCAGACCCCAGCACACCCCCCCCCCCCCCCCCCCGCCACCACTTCCACGGTCCCCACGGCCTGAGGGTTTGCTGCAAACAAGCCGCTTACTCTAGGAGGGGTGTGCCCTCTCTGTGGCCTTACTGAACCCTCTGCTGGCGGGGGAGGGGCGGGGGGAGGATGTGTCTATGCGTTCCGCGCTTTCTACAAATCCAATGTCTACATTCCAATTTTTATATCTTTTCTTTGGCTCTGTGTTATATGATTGAATAATAATTTTATTACAAAGACCACTCTGAAAGTTCTCCCTTCTGGGTGTTTGAGGTTTTATTGGGGGGCAAGGAGGGGTGGCCCCTCCTCTTAGGTCACAGGGTGGCTACCCAGTCTGTCAAGAGTCAGGAGCCCATTACAGCCAGATACCGGACAAGCGAGCTCGGAGAGGCTGGCGTCGCCACGTCACAGCTCTCGGCCTGCCGGGAGGGTGGGGGGTGGGGCGGGGGGCGGCTGACTTGGTGAGGGTGGGCTACAGCCCCAAGCTGTGTCCAGGCAATTTGGGCAGGGCCTGCCTACTGAACTCTGACCCCAAGCAGGGCTGGCTTCACAGTCCAAGTCCAGAGTCCCCGCGGCTGCCAGTCCTGCTGGAGTCCTGCAGGGTCCAGGCTCTGACCCTGGACCAACGCCCACCCCCTCCAGGCCAACTTGGGCTACTCAGGACTCGGCATGCTTGTGGCCGAGCCCCCAGAGCCACAGCACCGGCTGTGCGGAGGAAGGCACGCCAGGGCCCTGGCCTCCCTAGATGCCAGCATGGGTCTCGGCAGGGATTGGAAGTCACAGAGAATCAAAAAGAAAAGGAGTCTCTAAGGCCCGTGTGTTCACTGTGGGACTGCAGAGGGGCCACGCGGCCTTACCTGGAAAAGCAGCCATCCAGGCTCGGAGAAGTTTTCCTGGCTGGTGAAAAGCAGTTGAAAGGAGGACGGACGGGGCCCCGAGGCGGGAAGTCAGAACCTCTCAGCCTGGAGTCAGGGAGGGCTTCACAGAGGAGGGGGCGTTGACGACCCGAGGGCACGGGCAGCGGCGCCCAGAGGCAGCGTTCGCGAGCCCGGTGGCTGGTGGAGGGTCAGCCTCGTCCCAGGGAGAGTCGCGGTTTCGAGTTAGGGGCGATCTTGTTCGAGGCAGCGAACCCAGCGAGCCGGAGCTGAGAAAAAGCGCCTGGCCCTGTGTGCGGCCGTTCAAAGACTCGGGAACCCCAGGCCGGCGCGGTGCGGTCGTCTCAGAGCGGGCACCTGAGTGGGGCCGGCCTCTGTGTAGCTGCCTTCCTTGGTGAGGGCTGGAGGCACCCCCGACCCCAGCCTGCCTCATTCTCGGTGGGACGGTGTGACCCCGCACAAATCCTGATCTCTGATCCCTGCCCCGTCCGCTCTACCCTGTGCCCTGCCTCACCACACGCCATTTGCTAGGAGCACCCTGGCTCTGCCCGGAACACCCTCCAGCCCCCCACCCCCGGAAGCCTTGGGATGACCAGACCCTGAGGAACGTCCAGGAGTGTCCGCCCCATAGCCACATGATGTCACAGAGCGTGTGACAGTCTGACTTGAGCCCCTGGATGATGTGGGCCAGCACACCCATGCCGCAGCAGCACACAGTGGGTCAGCAACTGCGGACGCCTGGGAGGACCCACCCCACCTCTCAGAGAGCACGGCCTATGGCTGGGGGGCAGGTCCTGGGGCCTTTCCGACCCAGTGGGGGGCCTGCTCTGTCCAAACCTGCCTCTGTCCAAACCACTTCTCTGCCAGTGGAGGAGAGAGTCCTTCCTCCTGGTCACCCCGCCCTATGTTTTCAGAGGGCCCACTGTCCCAGTGACCACCACGGTACGCGGGCGGGCAGCTCATGAGATGTCAGCGTCCCGACAGTCCCCCTCGGCCGTGACTCGTGGCGCTGGCCACCCTGGCCCCAGACCCGGCCAAGCTGCGGCAGGAGCCAGACGCATTCGCCCGCCCCAAGCAGTGACCGGGAGGGAGCGAGCTGCTGGCCACACTGGTGGTCAGATGACCACACCGGAGGGCGAGGACAGACCATCGAGGCAACAATCTCACGGTTCGTGATTTCCAGCCCCACACTGGGCTCCGTGCTGACAGTGTGGAGCCTACTTGGGATTCTCCTTCCCTCTCTCTCTGCCTCCCCGCTCTCAAAATAAATAAAACTTAACATATATTTTACAATAAAATAAAATAAAATAAAATAAAATGTCCTCTTGGCCTTGGTGCTAACTCCAGTGAAGCATGGCTGCCCCCGTCGAGATTACTCCAGGGGTCAGCTCTCCTGGAAGGTCCAGCCCCGGGCCCGACCCGGGAAAGGGGGCTGGAGCCCGGGGGGCCTGGGGCTGGAGGGGAGGCTGGCCGGAGTCCGAAGAAGCACTCACACGGCTGCCGCTGCCTCTAAAACGTAAGCAGGTTTGCTTCTTTAATGGTGTGTGTGTGTGTGTGTGTGTGTGTGTGTGTGTGTTTATACTCCTCTTCACTAGTGGATAAATATTAGAAAATCATCTTTCGGAAAGCGTGGTCAGGGGCGGGCCTGGCTTGCCCGGCCGACCGGGGGTGGGCCCTTTGGGGGGCCGCGGCCTGGTCTGCAGCGTGAGGCTGTCCCGCCAGGGCTCGTACACCAGCGTGTAGCTGTCGGCTCTCTTGACGGTGAAGTTGTAGGAGCGGTTGGGCATCAGGTTGTGGATGTCGAAGGTGCAGGCGGCCACGGGGATGATGCCACACTGCGTGCACTCCTGCTGTGTCCGCGGGTCCAGCAGCTTGAAGCGGAGCTCAAACTGCTCCGGCGCCACCGGCTGGATGGTGGCAAACCACCGCAGGCTGACCCAGTCCTGGTGGGCCACCGACTCCTTTCGGTCGAACATGACGGGCATCTTGGTGCTTAGCATGAGCCGGATGTGCGGGATCTTGGTGGCACCGACGTCGGACACCAGGCGGTGCTTCATGTGCAGGCGCCCAGGTACCGTCATGGCCAGGAAGCTGTCCATGACGGCCGCCAGGTCCGCCAGCCTGCGCTCCACCAGCCCCCAGCCCGCCAGGAAGGGCTGCGGGTCGGGTGACCCCAGCAGAGCGCCCAGCTCGGCGCGGCCGCGGTCCAGCTGCTCCAGCAGGTCCGTGAGCAGGAGGAGCTGGATCTTGGTCTGGGCCGCGCCCACCTTCTTCATGCGCTGGAACTTCCAGGGGTCGATGAGCTGGAACATGGCGGTGGGCAGCACCAGCGGGTTCTGGTCGCCCAGGGCCAGGTGCTTGGGGAGGATCTCGATGTAGTAGGAACATTTCTTGAGCAGCTCCGTGCGGGCGTGGTGGCGCCGGAGCAGGTGGGGGCTCAGGTCGGAGGTCAGGAAGCCGCGCAGGGCGGTGCGGCGCTCCATGTAGGTCCTCCAGGCCTCCGGTTCCAGCAGCTGCGGATCGTCAGCCTCCTCCGCCTCCTCCTGGTCCAGGAAGGACGGGGGACTGTCCAGCTTCATCTTGTTCAGGCCCAGGCCCGTCACCTGCAAGCTCATTGTCTGGGAGCAGGGGCGGAGGGCGGGGTGTGAGCTGAACGTCAGTTGGCCTCCGCCACCCGCCCAGGGGCTCCCTCAGGGCAGGATTTGTGTGTGGGGGTGACTTCGGGCCCACTGCCCTCCCTACGGGTCCCTCTGTCCTCCCCTGGGCCGGGGGGCGGGGGGAGCTTGCGGGCAGAGCATGGCCCTCTGCAAAGAGCCTGATGGAGGGCCAGGCCGGCAGGCTGCAGACGTGCATAAAGTTGGACACCGAGGGGCCAGCACTCCACTGACGGTCAATCGTGATGGCACAGGGAGGAGCTGATACAATGAGCTCTGGGGCAGAAACCCCAGCCCACTGACCAGCTGCGTGGCCTGGCCAAGGTCTCAGTTCCTCGTCTGAGTGGGGTGAAGGTGCTCCCTCGGGACAGTCGAGAGGATTCAGTGTGATCCTGTGTGTGCTGCACCAGACTCCCCCTTGGGGACACCACTGCCCTGTAGACCTTCCATGCCTGGCTGCAGGTGCAGAGCAAAGTGCCAGGGCTCACCCAGAGACAAGGCCAGTTGGTGGCTGGAGCCAGCGAGGGTGGCAGGGTGGCCCCAGCCTCAGCTCGGAGGGATAATCGCGCCGGCTCCTAGTTACCGGGTCCACGCTCTCTACCTTTAACGAGCTCACTGCACACAAAACCCCTCAGAGTGGTAAGGTCCCCTGACCTCATCTCACAGATGGGGCGCCTGAGGCTGACATGCTTCGGAGTTTGCTCTCAGTTCAGGGTTTGACCCCAGCCGTCAACTCCAGAGCCTGATTCTCCTTCTGTGCTACTCCTGCCTGGGTTCCCAGCTCTGGGGGGCCGTGGAGGGGCCGGTGCAGCTGTCCTTCCAGGACCGGGACGCAAGGATTGGCCCTGCAAGCTGGGGCTCTTTGGAGAAGGTGCCAGCAATCTGGCTGGCGTCCCAGGTCCCGGCCACCCCCAGGGCAGTGAGATAGCCGCTGGGTCAGCACCACGTGGGAGACCTCAGGTTGTCCCAAGGGTTGGATGAACTATGAAGACAGCTCACAGGTTGAGTGACCTGCCCAAGGCCACACCCGCTAAGTGACAGTGAGGTCGGGACCCAAGTCTGCCTCCCTCCCCAGAGGCCACCTTCCGGGGGCGCAGAAACGAGAGCAGGCCCTGGGCACCACCATAAAGGTACTGGGATGCAGTGAAGCGTGCCTCTAGCAATCCCAGCCCGAGTCCTGTTGGCCCCTGGGTCTCACCACCGGTTCAGGGATGCCTCCCAGGCTGTCAGTCGGAAAAGCGCCGCGGGGCTGCTTGTGAGTTCTGGGGAAGGGGCCGCTCTGCGCCCGGGGCCGGGCTCCCAGACCTACACCCTCCCGGGCCTTCCAGAAGCCCCAGACACCTCCCCCGTCGCCTCCCCCAGCAACCTGCCCTCCTCCCCGGCCCGCGCCCAGCCTCTTGGCGCGCCCACTTGCCCTGCCTCCCGGAGCGGAGAGAACCACGCGGCTGACTGTGCGCCCAGCGCGCACCTCCGAGGCCCGCGGGTTGCCATGGGGACCGCGGGCCTTTGTGACGCCCCGCCCGTCTCCAGGGTGGAGCGGGAGCCCAGGGCCCAGGGGTGCGGGGAGACGTCGCCAGGGGGGCGGGGCGCTCTCTGGTCTCAACACCCAGACGGGAGCCACTGGTGTCAGCCTCCGGTCCCGCCCCCCACCCTGGTCTCAGGTGCCAGGAACTATCTGGGGGCTTCGTTCCCTCCCGAGGAACCTGGGGCAACGCGCCCTGCGCCCTGACTTGGGAACCACCTCGAGTGGCTATTCCAAAAGCCAAGCCTAAAGTAGGGTTCCCGGAGAGGAGTAACTGAGGCTGGCCGTCCCGTCCCTCTGCGAGTGCCCCTGTCCCAGAGTCCTGTGGACACAGTGCTCACGTGGGGCTGCCAGAGCCGGGGGGAGGGGGGGGAGTGCTAGTGGGGAAGAGGGCTCCTGCTCGTGTCCCAGCCTGAGACCTGCTCCAGGAAGCCCTGGGAGGACCTGGGGGGAGCAGCAGTGACCTCGGAGTGAACACCTGTCACCGCAGGGAACAGTGCAGGGATCAGAGCAGCCTTTCCTGCGACAGCAGGCTTCCTCTCCCACCTCTGACAGTGCGGGGGTGCTGGCGCTGCTCATCTACCTGGGTCTGGACGAACGGGGTCTCCACAGTTCCAGGGAGCCTGTCAGAGGGGTTCTCAGCCCCCTCCGTGACCCCATCTGTAGCCCCCAGCTGGACTCAGGACCTCTGGGCTCTCTCAGCAAGCCTGGGGCCTCCCTCAGGCAGTAGTCAGTCTCAGATACCCAAGACACTAGTTGTGCCCCTTTGGGAGAGGCGGGAGGGAGGGAGGGAGGGAGGGAGGCGGGGGAGGGAGGGATGCTCCCCGGGTCTCTGTCCTCGGGGGACGACAGAGGTGGGTCCCTCCACTGCACCCCTCCCCTATGGCTGGCCCCACTCTTGCGAGGAGGCTCCCCTGGCTGGGCGTCCATCAGTTTACCCTCAGGCCCAGGCCTGGGTATGGCGCCCCCCAGGAGGTCAGACCTGGAGGGGGGCCGGTGGGTGCGTTTCTGCCCTCCTCTCTCTGTTCTGGGCTTTCAGTAAATGCTAGCTGTTGGTGTTGTTATTCAGGGGTCTGAGGATTATTTGGAAAGGGGGGTGCTGTCTGAAGGTTGAGGGGGAGGCTGGCACCGGAAGGGGGGCGGGGGAGGGAGATGCCCGGCCCCCGCAGAGGGGACAGAGACGCCCCTGTCCCCACCCTGTTCTGGGCATGTCTGGGACTTCTGCCGTCTCCTTGGTCCCACCCCCTTTTTTCTGTTTCACTTTAAAAAATTAGCCTCTTCTTTTTCTTTTCAAATTTCGATTTAAGTTCTAGTGAAAAATTAAACTCAGTTTTGAGAGAGTTGCAGATTCCCATGCAGTATAACACAGTCCACATACTCTTGTCCCGTTCAGAACATCTTGTCACAAAGGGCCACCCAGGACAGTGACGGTGACCCGGCAAGAGCAGGACTGGTCCATCCCGCAGGGACCCTCACGTGGCCTTCTGCCACCACCCCAAGCCCTCCTTTCCCCAGCAACCGCTAACGTCATCTCCATTTCTGCAGCCGTGTCCTTTCCAGAATGCTGTGTAAGAGAGCTGGATGCTTCTGGGGACTGGCTCCTTCGCTGGGCATATTTCCCTTCATCGCTGAGCGACCGTGCCTGGCATGGATGGACCAGTCTGCCCAGCGCTGTGTGCCGCCACTTGGTCCTAGGAGCCGCGAGGGTGGGGAGCCCGGTGGTAGTGAGATCACGGGGGGAGGGTTCACCTCCACCGCAGGCCCCCATTATGTGTCCTCCGGAAGATGAACCGAACCCACGGTGTGGTACTCTGGGCTGCCAGCCTCGGCCCGGATACCCAGGGGGCCCCCTCCTCATCCCGGCAGATCTGGTCTGAACCCTCACTCGGCCCCTGCAAGCCCAATGCTCTTAGAGATGGGGACGCGGAGGCAGAGAGGTCTAGCACCTTACCCGAGGCCATACGGCTAGTGAGCCTGACAGCAGGGCTAGAACGCCATCATCTGACCCTGTCCAGGGTTGGGGGTCCTCTCCCCCCTTCACACACCTCTACACCCCCCGCCCCATCCAGCACTGTCTCTGTGGTCAGGGCCGATGGAGGGCGTGAGTGGCAGAGTCAGGGCAGGGACCGTCCTGGGGGCCTGGATGCTGCTGTGTCAGGTGGGTGAGGTGAGAAAGGGAATGGCGGGTCCCAGAACCCGGAGGCCGGAGGGCGGGCAGGGAGCCCTGAGAGCCGCCAACGACAACACGGACACAGGTGGCTCTCGCTGCCGGCTGCCTGATGCCGGGTGTGTGTGGTGCCGGGGCGGCGGGCCGTCTGGGGGTTTGTGGGCTGAGGGGACGGGAGAGGGCCCGGGCAGGGGTTGCCAGGCGCGGGGTGCTCCCTGCAGAGCCCGCTGCGCGGGGCAGACGAGGAGGAGGACCCGTCCTGGTCACCGGGAGGTGGGGCAGGCATTCTTTGTGAGCCGGGTCCCCACCGCCCAGCACAGGTTCCTGCTAGAAAATGTCCCTGTTCTGACCTTAACGAGGTGGACTGAAGCTTGCTTCCTCACCTGTAGGATGTCCTGGAGGTCTTTATAGCGGGGAGAGGGTGGGCAGCCCACTGGGCTCTTTCCTTTGGGCACCAGGCCTGGGGCCAGGCCCGAGGATGAGGAGGAACCTTCCCTGCCTGCTCTGGCCACCAAATGAACGTGCTGATCCGAGAGCCTGGGGCTCTGGGGCTCGGAGGGACTGGGAGTGTCCAGAAGGAATCTGTGTCCAGTGCTCGGAGCGCTTGACCCCAAGCACGGTCAGCACAAGCAGGGCCCTTCCAGGACCCGAAGAGGCCTCCCTGCGCCAGGTGGGTCAAAGACAGGAAGCGTGGCTTCCCAGGAGGAGAGCAGCGCAGGCATAAAGGACTTGCGGGGACCGTCTGCGAAAGGCAGACTCGCCCAGGGATGGGAGGAGCAGGTCGTGGGTGTGGCGGCAGGGTCGCCAAGCGGCTGGTGGAGTGGAAGCCCCAGGCCCCTTCAGTGGGTGGGCTCCAGAGAGGAGCGTCTGCCGCGGGTCTGGCCCGGGTAGGTGGCTGTTCCGCCTCTCAGTGACCAGCGGTCACACCCGTCTGTTGGCTCTGCTCAACCACATGAACATCCAGCCGTGGATCCAGGGCAGGATTGGGAAGGGGGCTTGCGGCTGTCACAAGAGGGGTGTGGGCTCCGAGCGCTAAAGTGGATGAGCTGGGGGGAGGCCAGCGTGGGGTTGGGGGGTGGGGGGGAGCATGCGGCGGCCTGGGCCCGGACCCACCTGCCCCCACCCTTCCCCCACCCTGCCCCAGGCCGCTCAGGGTTTGGTCTCCCCACCCTGCCCAGAGACAGAGGCAGGGCTCGCCCGGCCTCTCCGCCAGTTCACATCCCTGAGGTGGGGGTCAGACATCAGAGCTTCCCCCTCCCGGTGGTGGCTGTTGGGGGGTCTCCCGACCCCTAGGGGCCCAGAAGATACATCGCCCCACCGTCTGTGCGGCACCCACTCTGGTGCTCACCGAGCCCTGGCGGTCACCAACTCCCACCTTACGAGGGAAAAACCAGAGGGCAGGGAGCCTGCCCGCCTTGCGCGAGGTCCCAGGCTGTCCCCGGCCGGACTCAGACTTGGCTGCAGACGTTCCTGGCCAAGCATGTGAGCCTGTCCTGCGCAGGGTTTTGTGTTGAGAGGTTTGGCCAACACGTAAAGAACCAGACAGTTTTCTAGCAAATCCGGGTCACGGCCAGGCGCTGCGCGGCGGTGCCTCCTTCTCTGAGGGCAAGGCTCGGGTCAAGGGCGGGCGTGTGGTTCACTTGAGCGTGACCTCTTGCGTGCGCCCCCACCTCCGTAGTCCCACCTGCGCCCACGGCCCCGCCCCGAGGCACCGTCCCCTAGGCCCCGCCCCGTGGCCCGCCCCCAGAGGCCCCGCCCAGAGGCCCCGCCCCCCCGGCAGGTCCTGGGGCCGCGTCCGCCCGGGCCAGGGAGAGCGGCTGTGAGCCCCTGGACACGAGCAGCTGGGGAGCAGCCGTGGCGTGGCCACCCTGCGCCCCTCCCTGGTCTCGACCCCAGCCCGGGAGGCGGGCGCCTTGTTGGAGGGCTCTGCAGTGACCTGTGGCCCACGCTCCGCGCCACCCGCTGACCCCTGCGGCCGCGGCCCCTCCGCTGAGGGCCCCGGTTTCGGCCCGGGACGCCCCGGAGCATGGAGCCCTTCCTCAGAAAGCGCCTGGCCTTCCTGGCCTTCTTCTGGGACAAGATCTGGCCGGTGGGCGCGCCGGACGACGGCGTCCTGGGGCTCCCCGACCCGGAGGCCGGCGCGGAGCCAGAGCCCCCCGCCGCAGAGCCCCGCAGCTCCCCGGCGCCCGCGCAGCTCTTCAGGGCGCTGTACGACTTCACCGCGCGGTGCGCCGACGAGCTGAGTGTCAGCCGCGGGGACAGGCTCTATGGCCTCAAGGAGGAGGGCGGCTACATCTTTGCCCGCAGGCTCTCCGGTCCGCCCAGGGCCGGGCTGGTGCCCATCACCCACCTGGCCAAGGCCACCCCGGAGACGCTCTTGGACCAACCGTGAGTATCAGCCTGCTCTGCAGTGTCAGGAGTGAGGACACAAGTGAGTCCTAGGATCACATGTCCCGACCCACCCTTCCTCCCTCCTGTCCCTCACACCCTCCCTCCCAGCCCTGGACCCACAAGGCCTTGCCATGCGGCGGTGAGCGAGCACACGGGGCGGCGCACACACACCGGTGACTGTCTCCTGGTCCCGCCAAAAGGGAGGACGGTAGTGGCTCCTGCAGGCGCGGTCGGGTCCGGTGCTGAATAAGCCGCACGGCGCGTACACACGCCACTGGCCGGGCCCCCAGCACGGTGGTCGCTCTGGGGCCCGGTCCCGCCAGCCGGGCCCTCCTGCTCTCACACAGGGATTCAGCCTGGGGAGCCGAGCACTCTGGGGGTCTCCACAACATTAAGCCGAGTGGCCATTGCTTGGAGGGCAGGGGCCAGGGTCCTGAGTATAGTTCCAGGTGAGACACGACACGGCCCGTCCTCCCTGCGCTCCTGATCAGGATGTGAGTGACCAGAGGGGCCATCCAGATGCTGTGAGGGGGTGAGGGGGTGAGGGGGTGCCATGCTGAGTCGGAGGGCTGCGTTCACCTGCCCCTCACCGGTCCACATTCACCCAGAACTCTCCTTGCTGCCCCGGGCCAGGTGCGGGGCAGACATGACCCTGGCCTTTGGAACTGCTCCCAAAGAAGCTTGTTTTGAGAGGGGGACACGGGTGGAGGGGGGGGGCTCACCCATCCCGCCCCCCGCCCCCCCCAGCATGCCCGAGGCCCCCAGGGCCGGGGCATTCCACAGGCAGGGATTGGCCGGCACGGACACCTGGCGGGTCGCACACCCGTCTGCAGTCGTGGAGGGAGGAAGACAGACAGTGGAGGCTCCGCTGCAGGGCTTGGAGAGGGAGATGACCTCTCAGCCCAGGCTTAGGGTCTGGATGACAGGGTAGCCGTGGGTCCACCCGTCCCCGTCTTCGTAGACATCGTGCACGGGCCTCGACCATTCGATCCAAACTCTGGTTGTGGCCCCACCTGTCTTTCCCCTTAATGCGGTGGGTCAGCCTGGATGTCATGGCTGTCGCAGTGCCTGACGTCCAGACAGATGTGGCACTGGCTAGGAGGACCTCCGGGGGCGGCAGAGACGCCACCCCCCAGCCCCGGCATGCACGGAGGTGATGTGCTGGGTGAGAACAGGCCAGAAGCTGGTCGGTGACCAGGCTCAGCAAAGCCAGGCCCAGCTGCCCAGACCCCTGCCCTGTCAGACCTGCCCAGGCTGACACTGGTTTCTTATCCTGTGCCCGGCTAGGCTAGGACTGAGCCCTAGACATGTCCTCTGCAGACCAGCACTGGGTCTCAACTTCACTCAAGCCATCTCCAGTCCCCCGGGGGTTTTGCATGTGGCCTGGAAAGCCTGAGTCCTAGGAAGGCGCCTCCTGAGGGGACTCCCACCCAGTGACCAGCTTGCTGGGAGCGATGGGAGGGACCAAGCAGCCGTTCTGATGGGGAGGGGGCCCACAGTCACTCCAGGTGTGGAGGGCAGATCCCATGAGCCACTCTTAGAGGTGGCTGGCAGGGCTGGGAACGTCAGAGGGGGCGGTGCCGGGAGGAATGAGTAATGAGTGTCTGCCCGGGCCTGGGATGAAAGGGCCGACCACACTCACGGTGTCATTAGCCCCAGACACCTGGCTGTCTGTCCTCGGGGCCAGACTGACTGGGCAGGGGAGGAGCCGCATTCTCAGGGTTGAGGGTTGACCTGAGAACGAGGCTCCTCCAGTCTTGGCTCAGCCACTGCCCCACCCCGGGGAGAGACTCCCGAGAAGGTGCCCGAAGCTCGGCGTGTGCAGGGTCTTGGCCTGCCATCGGCCTTTGCTGTGGGGCTGGGGACCCTTCTGCCCCTCCTCTCCCCCCCCACCCCCCGCCCTGCTGTCCTGGGAGGGGCCTCTGTAGCCCTTCTGATGCCCTCCTGGCTGGTGGGCCGCAGAAGGCGGGGTCTGGCTGCGTAGTTCCTAGCTTCCCCGCCCCCCCCCCATAGCTCCCCAGGTGCCCAGAGGCCTCTGTGCCAGTGCCAGCCTCCCTCTGTCTCCCTCCTGCCAGGCACTGGCCTCACCCCAGCCTCCGGCAGCATCCGCCTGCCTGGGATGGCACAGGTTTGACCACCCAGTCCCCTCTTTTCAGGGCACCCCACTTTGTGTCGACTCACTTCGAGTCATGCCTGGGGTCCCCTGGGATAACTGCCAGTCCCGCGCGCCCAGGTGGGGGTCACAGCCCACCCCCCAGCCCCCAGAACGCTGGGTTTCCCCCCGTCAGAGGGGATGAGAGCCATGCTCACAGGGCTAGTCGCCTGGTGGCTGTGCCTCCCCCTTACAGGAGGCAGGCCTTCTGCCACGGGGTCCTCAGAATCTCCGGGAAGCAGGAGCCTCCAGGGTGGGAACCTGACTCAGGCGTAGGGCTCCCCAACCTGGGCCTTGGGAGGCGGACACAGGCAACGGGGTGGGGCCTGGTGCCTTCCATTTTCCTTCCAAGGATGCGGAGCAGGGAGCTGCACCTGGTGTGGCCCAGGTGGGTTACGGCCCAAACGGGTGTCAGACGGGGGAGCCCCGGGCAAGCCCTCACCCCCTGCCCCGCTCCACACTCGGGTGCGTGGGCTCCTGGTATCTGGGCACCTGGTGCTTGAAGCATCTCAGCGTGTGGAGGGCCGGGGGGCTGGGGCCCCTCAGAGGCAGAGGTGTTTCGAGCCCCTCCTGCCTCTGCAGGTCCGCCCAGCCTGGCTCAGCGGCCTCCTCCAGGGCCTTGCTGGCCAAGCTACCGTCAGCCACGCTGTCCTCCCCTCGGGCGGGTGGGCTCTGCCTGGCCCGGCTGCTCGTGGTCCTCCACACACCCCTGCAGCCCGGCTGGGACCGCTCCCCGGGGGCCCTGGTTCCCGGTGCCCCCCTCCCCCGGGCAGGTTGGGCCGGGGCCGGGGCCGGTGGTCATTCTACGAGCAGGGCTAGTGGAGAACCTGCGGCCGAGGAGTGTGGACAGTGTCTCCCGACTCAGGTCCCTGCTGGTGGCCGGCCCAAGTGGTCCCCCTGTCCCCTCCCTGACGGCTCCAGAGGCTGGGCACCAGGGGCTGGGACAGATGCAGACCTTGGGCCGGGACCGTGCACTGGGCCCTGGGTGCACCTTGTGCCTGGGAAGACGGCGGGAACCGGGCATCGGGGCCTCTGACCGGTGTGGGGGCAGGGGTCGCTCAGGTCTGGGCCTGCTGGTGACCACCCACCTGCCCTTCGCAGCTGGTACTTCAGCGGCATCAGCCGTGCCCAGGCCCAGCAGATGCTCCTGTCTCCGGCCAACGGGCCCGGGGCCTTCCTCATCCGACCCAGCGAGAGCAGCCGCGGCCACTACTCACTGTCAGGTAACGTGGCGGCCGCTTGCGCCTGTCCCCGGGCTGAGCCTGCGCCAGAACGCCCCTGACCTTGGGGCAGGTGCTCCCCAGGCCTCGCTGGCCACACGTCGAGCTCGAAGGCACCTGCAGCTGGTCACCTGTCAGCTCACCAACCTGCTGGTTACCTTCCCTCCTGTGCCTCTGAGCTGCCCGGCCTGCACAGCCGCCCGGCCATCACTCACCCTCCCTCCCTTCTTCCGCTCGTTCTCGGACTCTCCACGTGCCCTGGGCTCTGTGCCCTGTGGCCAGGAGCCCCCAGTGCCCCTCTTACTGCGCCTCTGGCTTGCGGCTGTCCACGCTCCCTCCTTTTCCGTGAGGCCCCTGAGGCGGGATCCGAGCCCGGCCCGTGGAGGGTTGTGGTGGCCATCTGGTTGGGCTGGCGGGAGGGTCTGGGGCAGGCAGCAGCCGGAGGAGGCCTTCATCTCTGTGCGCTCACAGTCCGGGCCCAGGCCAGCGTTCGCCACTACCGCATCTGCACCGCGGCTAACGGCCTCTACCTTCAGAAGGGCCGGCTCTTCCCCAGCCTGGAGGAGCTGCTCGCCTACTACAAGGCCAACTGGAAGCTGATCCACAACCCGCTGCTGCAGCCCTGTGTGCCCCAGGTGGGTGGGCCAGTCCCGCCCCCGCCCCCTGCCCAGCACACGTGGGGAGGAGCAGAGAGGGGTGCGAGCCAGGCAGCAGGCCCAGGCCAGTCTCCGAGCGCGAGCGGCTGCAGGGGTCTGACACGGCCCGGAGCACTGGGGGCCCTGCCTGGGGTCGGGTTTGCTCTCACAGGTACTGCGTCTCTATCTCCAAGGACTTCTGGTGCCCCCCCCCCCCCGCCATACCCAGTTCTGTGGGGGGCAGATGAGGGCCGGGACGAGTGTGGGGAGGCATCTGGGGAAGGTGCCCACAGCAGCTGTGCGCCCCAGGAGGAAGCTGTAGGAGGAGACGCCGGGACCGGCTGCACACCCGTGCCAGAGCTGGAGCCCCCGGGCCACCACGCACCAGCCGTCCTGCCAGGGGCCAGGCAGCCATCCAGTTGCTCTGGTTTCTAATGACAGTCTGGCCAGGCACAGTAATGAGTGCGCGTGGGTGGGTGCCCACCTCCGGCAAAGGGGCCACTTAGAGCCCGGAACCACCGGGGCTAGACTCCTGGAGCTCATCACCTGGCTCCCCAGGCCTCCGCCAGGCCGGCGTAGGGCGAGCGCCGCGGCACAGGTGCTGGAGGCCGGCGCTCCAGGGGGAACTGTCCCCTCTGTCCAGGGCGCAGCAGGCGGAGGCCCCGAGTGCCCCCCACCCCCTCAGCAGCCTCTCCTGCAGGACGGGTGGGAGCGGCCTCGCTCCGAGTTTGCCTTGCGGAGGAAGCTGGGTGAAGGCTACTTCGGGGAGGTGTGGGAAGGTCTGTGGCTCGACTCCACACCGGTGGCAGTCAAGGTCATCAAGTCAGGTGGGTGAGGCCTGCCCGCCCCTGTCCGCCCCGCCCTCTGGCCCCTCTCGCCCCGGGGCAGCGGCAGGGTGGCACGGGCGGGGCCTGGAGCGGTGCCTCTCCTGCAGCCTACGTGAAGCTGGCAGACCTCACCAAGGAGATCCAGACTCTCAAGAGCCTGAGGCACGAGCGTCTCATCCGGCTGCATGCCGTGTGCTCGGCCGGCGAGCCCGTGTACATCGTCACCGAGCTCATGCGCAAGGGCAATCTGCAGGCCTTCCTGGGCAGTGAGTTCTGCCCCCGACCAGGGGCCGCGGGTGGCCCAGGTCTCCCTGCGCAGCCACGACCGTCGGCCCCCTTCTCGGCTTGGGCCTTTCGCGGCGTGCCAGGCTCGACCGTCAGGGCTCTGGCCCACAGCGGGTTCGGGCCCCGGGCCCGTGCTGTGCCTTGTGGGGGCACTCAGAGCGTCGAGGTTCCAGGCTGAGCGGGTGCACAAGGGGTGGGGCCCGCCCGTGTCACCAGCCCTGCGCGCCTTCCCTGCCTTGGCCCCCCTCTGTGTCTGGTCTCTCCCGGGGGCCCGGGTGGGTTGCCTCACTGAGCGGTCCCTGCACAGCACAGTGACCCTGCAGCCTTGGTGGGTAGCCCTGCCCTCACCCCCTCTTCAGGGTGAGGAGGCTGAGGCACAGGCGGAAGTGACCGGTGAAGACGCCCGCCCCCCTGATGGCCCATCCCGCCCCGTCCCACAGGCCCCGAGGGACGGGCCCTGGGCCTGTCCCTCCTGCTGGGTTTTGCCTGCCACGTGGCCGAGGGCATGAGCTACCTGGAGGAGAGGCGCATCGTGCACCGCGACCTGGCCGCCAGGAACGTGCTTGTGGGTGATGACCTGGGGTGCAAGGTGGCCGACTTTGGCCTGGCCCGGCTGCTCAAGGTCAGTTCAGCTTGAGACCTCCGACCCCACCGTGGCTGGGAGGCGAGGGCGCCGCTCCGCCCCGCCCACCACCGGTGTCCCCTCACCCAGGAGGACATCTACTCCCCAAGCAGCGGCTCCAAGATCCCCGTCAAATGGACGGCGCCCGAGGCAGCCAACTACCGTGTCTACTCTCAGAAGTCGGACGTCTGGTCCTTCGGAGTCCTGCTCTATGAGGTCTTTACCTACGGCCAGTGTCCCTATGAAGGTGGGCCGCAGGGGGGGCCTGATGCCGGCCGGGCAGGGTCTGGCCAAGAGCTGGGGGGAGGCGCCCACGCTGAGCCCTCAGCGGAAGAGAGCCCCCCCCCAGCCCTCTCGTTGCCCCTCGCCAGGACTGAGCAACCACGAGACCCTGCAGCAGGTCACCTGGGGGTACCGGCTGCCGCGCCCGGCGTCCTGCCCGGCCGAGGTCTACGCGCTCATGCTGGAGTGCTGGCGGAGCAGCCCCGAGGAGAGGCCCGCCTTCGCCGCGCTGCAGGAGACGCTGGACGCAGCCCGCAGGCGCCTCCACCCTGCCCTCACGTGACCTGGGGCGCTGGACGCAGGGGCTGGGGCCACTCCTCCCCGCCTGCGTGTCCCCGCAGGGCAGCACTGGCCGCCAACACACACGGGTGCCGGCAGCCTGGAGCCAACTCTGACCGAGGGCTGAGGGCCCTGACACACACACTGACCCACACTGTGCGTGTGGATGGCTGACACACGCAGACACCCGCTGACACAGGAGGGTATGATGGCCTTTGCCCTGAGTGACCCGGTGTCCCTGCCGAGGGAAGAACTCGGCATAGAAGTCCAGGTGGGGGGATGCGCTGGGCCTGCCGCCCTGGACGCCCTCCACCCCCTCCCAGGTCGAGAGCCAGAGGCCGGACTTCCCAGTGTTCTGCAGGGCCCCCCTGTGGCCGGTGTCGGGCTGGCGGGCAGACCCCAGGCGCTGGGCACACACGGCCCAGGAACAGACCCGGGCACACGGGAAGGCAGCGGGCACGCGATGAATGCACACCGAGCTGACTCAGACACACGCACAGACACGCGTCACCCACAGGCCGCAGCCCCAGCCCCGGAACAGACCCGGAGCTGTCATGGCCCACCAGCTGGTTCATCGTGGCAGACAGACAGCTGGCCCCACGCGGCCCCGGCCCCCGGCCCAGGATCCTAGCACCCAGACCGGGGACCCAGAGGAAGCATGACTTCTGGGCCACTGGCAGGACTCTGTGCCGGCCGCGGGAGCTGTGTGATAGCCCCTTCCATTTCCCTGGGGCCGGAATTGAAGGGGCGGAGGGAGGGACTGGGTCAGGCCTTGGGAAGGTCCGGCTGCTGGCTCTTTCTGGGGACGGGGCAAAGGTCAGGGAGGCAGAGTCTGGGCCTCAGCGGCTCAGGGTCCCGGGTGCTGGCCTGCCCGTGCAGGGTCAGGCAGGGGTGGGGTTGGATGCCACGGTGTTCAGGCAACTGGTCTCTGGGGAAAAGGAAACGGGTGGTTTCCAGCATGTGACTGCTCCCCCAGCGGCTGATTTCAAGCCACTGTTGATGTCACTGAATGAGGAGCTGGGTGCTGGGAGGGGAGGGGGGACGAACAGCATTGCTTCTCAATCATCCTGCCCAGCTCTGGTCACTAAGAGACGGACAGATGGAGGGCCGGGGGCCCGGGCAGGGGAGATCTATGCTCAGGGTCTTTACCCTCCACTCCCGTGCCCCCCATGATGACAGCTGCGCCCCGAAGGCCTGTGGGACGGAAGGACAGAGGCGGCTGAGTCTGCTTACCGTCCCCTGGAGAGAACCGCCCATGTGCACAGTTCGAGGCAGGGATGCGCCTGCTGAGGCCAATTAGCCCCGCCCTGCTTGACGTGAAGTGTTGGGGTTCGGAGCCGACGGCTAAGAAAGAACTCTTGAGATGTTTTTGGTGCAAAAGGTGGTTTTATTAAAGTGTGAGGACAGGACCTGTGGGCAGCAAGAGCCGCACTGGGGTTGTGGGGGGTGATGGGTTATATAAAATGTTCTATCCTATGGAGGGGAACGTGACGTTGGGGTTTCAGGAAATTGAATCCGTAGGTTCCTGGGAGTTTGGCTGTTGATAAAATGGCTTTTTTCCTTGTAAATCATTAAGTCGGTTGTAGACTGACAGACTCGTGTCCTGTGTGACCGTGATCTCTACCAGTTATCTGTTTGTTTGCCCCTTTTCCTTTGTTCTGGGGGCCAGGAGAGCGTGAAGAGAGTCACACACATCCCATGGGGGAGGGGCCCGAGGCGGGGGAGGGGGTAGCTTGTGCTCAGCCCTCAGCTGGCCTTTGTTTCCCACATCACCACTGATGACAGGCCCTGCCCTTGGGCTGGCAGGAGGCTGTGCAGGGCTGGATGGTAGGGGGCTTCCCAGAGGGGAGGGTGCTGAGGTCACCAAGGGGAGGGCCGCACAGAGGGAGGAGGGAGGACACGGCAGGGCCCGGGTGTGAGTCAGGGCTGAGCGGGGAGAGGACGGGGGCTCCTTACATTGGGTGCCGGGCGTGGGCCAGCCCTCACGGGGGGGGGTGGGGGCAGGAGGAATGGGTGGGCTTGGTGGCAGCCCCAGGTTCCTCCCCCCTCCCCCCCCCCCCCCCCCCCCCCCGGTCCTGCCCGCGACAGACGGAGGAGCAGGTGAGTGTGGCGTGGGGCCGGGCTGTGGCCTCTGAGGGAAGGAAGGGAGGGAACAGCTGGGCTTGGACCAGACACAGGTGTGCGTGGGGGTCACCGGTGCGTGTCTGGCGTGTGTCATCAGCCACGAGCTGGACGGGTTTTGTGCTCAGGGGCTTCCAGGTGTGGCCCGGGCAGAACCAGGACGTCCGTGCCCAGGAGCCGACTGGAGCAAATGGCCCCACAATGAGGGAGGCCTCGTGGCTGGTGGTGGGGGGGGCCTGCCTTGGAGCCCTGGGTGTGGGAGATGCCTCGCAGGCCCCGCCCAGCTGGGCCCCCTCCCCACCCTGCTCTGCCAGTAGGACTGTGACCTTACTGAGTGACCACACTCCTGTTCTTGACCCTTCCCTTTCCAAAAGAGGGAAGTGCCAAGAAATCAGGCTTAGTATCTGGTTTTCCCTGGTCATTGTCCTCCCGGACCTCCCATCGAGGGGGCAGGCTGGGGCAGGCCGACCACGGATGGACGGCGCACCTGGAGCCCTCCCCGCGCCCTGGCTGCCGGCTCCCCTTGGGGGCTGGGCCCCGCCCGCCCCCACCCCGAGGCCTCGGTGCCGCTCCCTCCTTCTGGCGCCTGCCCACCCTGTCCTGTGTCTTGGAGGCCAGCGCAGCTCCCCTGGGTGGTCGGACGTCTGGGGAAGGGAGTGTGTGGTGGGCCCCCAGGGGTCAGCCTTTAGGGAGGGGACGGGAGGCCACACCCACCGGGGCTCTAGGGGTGACTCTGGAGAGCTCAGCCCCGGCGGCCCCGGGGGTCGGGCAGCGCTGATGTGCCCACGGGTCTCCAGCCCCCCTCCCGCTCACTCCCACCTAGGTTCCACTCACGCCAGAGCCCCGGTTGCTAAACTGGACCCCAGGGAGGCCCTGTCTGACCCGCTACTCGTCCCCCCCCCCGGGAGGGCGGGGGCTCAGGTCCGGCCACGCGACCCTGTGGTGGGCACGCTTTCCAGGGCAGGTGGGCGGGAGCAGTACCCAGACTGACTTGGCCTCAGTGGGCAGGAGGACAGGTGGAGCCCAGGGCAGAGGCCCATCCGGGCTGCGGGTGCGGCCGGCCTGGCTTAGCCGCCCCGGCACCAGGAAGTGGGCTGGCTTCTCGGCCGGGTGGAGGTGGCCTGTCAGGGCGGGCCCCACCCGCCGTTCCTAGCCACAGGTGGTGCCGCCACCAGCCCGGTGACAGGTGTTGAGGCCAGGAAGCCAGTCCTGCCGCTGCACCCGCCATGGTGTCCCGGGACCAGCCTCACCCGGGCCCCCGGTACGTGGGCCTGTGGGACTTCGAGGCCCGGACGGACAAAGAGCTGAGCTTCCGGGCCGGGGACCTGCTCCACGTGGCCAGGAAGGGGGAGGAGTGGTGCTGGGCTGTGCGGCTGGACGAGGCGGGCAGGGCCCTGGCTGAGGGCTACGTGCCCCACAGCTACCTGGCCGAGAAGGAGACGGTGGAGTCTGAACCGTGAGTGTCCCCATGGCCCTCGTGGGTCACCCCGAGGCCCCCCCCCCCCCCACTCTGGGCCCTGTGGCCCCTCGGGAGCTCAGGGTAGGGCAGCCCTCAGGACAGAGCTCTGCACTGCTGCGGCTGGGCTCTGGGGAGGCCGGTGAGGATAGGGGACATGGGACTCCATCTCCCTATGGTCCCTAGTCGGGGCCAGACCCCACCACGCGGGTCCCGGGAGAGCTGACGAGGCTTTCTCTGTGCGACATCTGGGGATACAGAGCCACAGAGGCAGGCGGCCCCTTCCCTGGGCTCCCCCACGGTCACTTGGAGGTGCCAGGACCCAAACAGGACAGAAGGGTCCACGGTGGGCTTCCGGGCCAGCTGACAGGGATGTGGTCTGCGTAGGTGTCCGAGGCAGGGACTGGGCCTTTTGGGGAGCAAAGCTTCGCTCACCTTCCAAACAACCCAAACCAGATGCATGACCTAGTTAGAGGGAGCAGGAAGGTAATTGCGACATGCCGGGTCTGGGCGTGGGCCGCGGGCTTTCCCGTCACCGGCAGGGAGGCTCCTGGAGGTGGTGGTTGGTCCCAAGGGGCTGCCCAGGAAACTTGGGCCACAAGGGCAGCCTGGAGTGGGCGTCCGCACAGCCCCCCGAGCTCTGGGCCAGGACGGTCCAGCGTGAGAGGCCCCAGGAGCTGCTGCGAGCCGGTGCTGTCGCACGGTGAACGGGCGTGGGGGTTTCCTCCTGCTGAAGAGGGATGAGCAACAGGGTCGTAAACCGCACAGCTTCAGAAGGCAGGGTCCGGCCACGGGGATCGTGCAGAGGTGGGCGTGATTGGTGCTAAGGCCCCGAGGTCCTGAGAACCTAGTGCATTTGTAAAGCAGGAAGGAAGCAGGGTGGTTGCAGGGGTGAGCCAACGAGAGAGACTCCAGAGGTGCTACCTCGGCCAGGCTCAGGGTGGGGCGTGGCCCTCACGAGGCTCCCCGCGGGGGCTTCCTGTTCCAGGGACCCCTGCAGGAAAAGGGGGAGCTGAGGGCCGAGCAGCCGGCAGCAGAAGTCACCTAGGTAATTCTGCAGACCCCACCCTGCAGCCCAGAGTCCGGGGCTCGCCCGCGCCTGGGCACCGGTGTGTATGAGCAGGTGTGAGTGTGGGTATGCGTGTGTGAGGGCACACGTGCAGAGCCTTGCCGCTCAGACGCCGACCCCGGGCCCCACAGTCCCACAGCAGGGCGTCTGTGGCCAGGGTCACGGAACAACGTGGTCCCCCTCACGGGACAAGATGGCACGTCTCTGGGACAGGAGTGGCTCTGAGCCCACAGACAGGGGACTCCCCGGGCAGGCCTTCCCTTGGTGTCCGGACGGGCCATTTGGGGGCTGGGATTCAGCGTGGGCAGGGTGGGAGGAAGCGGGGGCAGAGAGGGCAGGGGACGAAGGTCAGTGGGGGCTCAGGACCGCCCCCCACCCCCTGCAACCTGCCCTGCAGGTGGTTTTTTGGCCGCATCTCCCGCTCCGAAGCGCTGAACAGGCTGCAGGCAGAGGGCAACACAGCCGGGGCCTTCCTGGTCAGGGTCAGCGAAAAGCCGGGCGCCGACTACGTTCTCTCAGGTACAGCCTCCCTGGCCCTTCTCCCCCTGTGTCCCCCGTGCAGTTGACCCTGGGGCCGCTTGCCCCCAAACCCAGCCCCGCTGGCCTATGCCTCTCTGTCTGCCACAGCCAGGACCTCCCTCTGGCGGGCGGGCCCTCGGCCGGCCAGGGCGGCTCGTCCCAGCGGTCCTGGGTCTGGGTTTTCTCCCATCGCCGCTGGGCGTGCCGGGGGCGGGACGCGGGGCCCGGGGCCCGCGAGCGCTTCTCGAGAGGGGACCGTGATGGTGGGCGCGTGTCAACGCGCGTCCCTGCCTCAGCCCACCCTCCCCCCTCCCCAGTGCGTGATGGCCAGGTCGTGCGACACTACAGGATCTGGGGGCGTGCTGGCCGGCTGCACCTCAGCGAGGCCGTGTCCTTCCCCAGCCTGTCCGAGCTCGTGGACCACCACAAAGCCCAGAGCCTGTCCCACGGCCTGCGGCTCACTGTGCCCTGCTGGAAGGTAGGGTCGGCCGCACCTGCTGCCCCCACTCGTCGCCCGCCTCCCTCTCTCCTGACGTGGGTGGAGGGGGCACGGGGACACCTGGCCCCAGGGACTCTGGCCGTCTCCGGCCGTGTTCCCACAGAGCGGGGTGTGGGGGCAGGGCCGTGCCTTCCTTTGCCGGGTCACCCTTGCCCCTGGGCCAGGGAGAGGCCTGTGCTCCTGCCAGTCCCGAGTCTCTCTGGGGCAGTGGGAGCCTGGGGACAAGAGCTCTGTGGGACTGGCACTCAGGTGGATGTCACTGGCCTAGAGTGGGCAGGTGAGGGTGTCTGCAGCACATGGCTGGGGTCACCAGGGCAGTTCCTGGGAAAGCCTGGCTGCGTGCTGGGCCCTGGGGCGTTGCCCTGAATCCGAGGATAGATCAGGGGCTCCCATCCTGGGGTCAGAGTGGGTGGGCTGGGTGATGGGCACGGCACCCTGCCTGTCCCTCCAGCATGAGCCCAAGCCCCTGCCTCACTGTGACGACTGGGAGATGCCACGGGAGGAGTTCACACTCTGCAGGAAGTTGGGGTCCGGCTGCTTCGGGGAGGTCTTTGAAGGGCTCTGGAAAGACCAGGTCCGAGTGGCTATTAAGGTGATTGCTCGAGGTGAGTGGGCCCCAGGCCAGGCGCCCCGGCAGGGACTTCGGGCCTTGCTCCCTGGGGACGGGCGGGGTGGCCAAGCGTCCCCGGCATCCCCCGCACCACCTGCGGCTGTATGTGCATCGCATGCGTTGTCTCCAACAGTGTCCACGTGGCATCTTCCTTTCAACGTGCATGTTTTTACCGAAAATGCGTTTATTTTATGAAAAAAAAAATTTTTATGTATATTAATTTTTGAGAGAGAGAGCGAGAGCGTGCATGAGCAGGGGAGGGGCAGAGAGAGAGACACAGAATCGGAAGCAGGCTCCAGGCTCCGAGCTGTCAGCACAGAGCCCGACACGGGGCTCGAACTCGTGAACTGGGAGATCCTGACCTGAGCCGAAGTCAGTCGCTTAACCGACCGAGCCACCCAGGCATCCTTAAAGGCATTTGTTTTAAAAGGGAATTTTAAATTCTTTTCTTTTTAAGTTTAGTTTTATTTATTTTGATAGAGATATAGACAGCAATCACGAGTGGGGAAGGGCAGAGAGAGAGAGAGAGAGAGAGAGAGAGAATCCCAAGCAGGCTCCATGCTGTCGGCACTGAGCCCGATGCGGGGCTCGAACTCATGAACCCTAAGATCATGGCCTGAGCCAAAATCAAGAGTTGGACACTTAACCGACTGAGCCCCCCGGGCACCCAGGCAATTTTAAATTCATAACGTACATGGAAAGCTATTAAAATAAATAGATCACTAGACATCTGAAAGGGTTCGTCTAAAGTCTCCCGTGAACCCACTAGAGGTTTGGACCCCCCGCTTCAGGAATTGGGGCAGGGGCACGTGGGGACACAGCCGGAGGGTGAGCCACTCCACATCAGGCTGGGGACAGGGCATCAATGCGGAGCCCGGTGTGTGGCCAGCAGGTGGTGGGTTCGGCACAGCCTTCACGTGGACGCTGTGGGGCGGTGCTGGGGCGCCCCGGGGAGGGCGCCCATGTGTCCCGAGCCGCTGCCGCAAGCGGGCGGGCGGGAGGAGGCCGGGACTGGGCCGCACCCACGGAGGCCGCCTGCCCCCGCAGATGACCTCCCGCACCAGCACACCTTCCAGGCGGAGATTCAGGCCATGAAGAAGCTTCGGCACAAACACATTCTGCCGCTGTATGCCGTGGTGTCCGTGGGGGACCCCGTGTACATCATCACAGAGCTCATGCCAAGGGGAGCCCTGCTGGAGCTGCTGCGGGGTGAGCTGGCCGCGGGGCCGCACTCGGGGCTCCTTTCCTGGGGATAAAAGTGACATGTGCTTGAGGGCGTGGGAAACTTGCACAAAGAAAGAGGAAATCCACGTGGGCTCAGTCGGTTGAGCGTCCGACTTCGGCTCCGGTCACGATCTTGCGGTTCGTGGGTTCGAGCCCCGCGTCGGGCTTTGTGCGGACAGCTCGGATTCTGCGTCTCCCTCTCTCTCTCTGCCCCTGCCCTGCTCAACTCTCTCTCTCAGGAATAAACATTTAAAAATTTTTAATAAAAAAAGAAAGAGAAAACCCAAATTGCGCCCGTACCAGGGACAGGACAGCCTGGGGGCTCCTTGACAGCCTTGCCTGCTTAAGAAATGATTTCAAATATCCTGTGGTAAATGCACCATCCGTTCATCTATGGAGGTCAAGTGAGATAAGACTAGACAGGCCAGCCCTCCATCCCCATTAACTGAGACCATTGTGTTCAAATGCCAGGCGTGGCCGGCCCACCTCTTAGCCTGGGGGACACGCCGGCCTGGTTCTTACGGCTTTTCTTTCTAGAAGGTGCTGACCTTCTTCTGGTGTCCGAATGTGCACGTACACTTGCACACGCATGTACACAGACACCCTCATGTGCTACACACACACACACACAGACACGCACACACTTCAACATGCGCGGACTCACAGACCTCGTCATCTGTACCTCATCGAACACCCAAAGTGAACGCGGCCACTGCCTATTAGCTGGGGCGCCGTTGCTAAGAGCCCTTCTCCAGAAGACAGCCCCACCGACGGCACGCTACCGCACCCACGAGCTGTGCCTGTTTGGCGAGTCCCCTCTCGTTGAAGCTTTCCGAGGTTTTTAGTCGTGTGAATAATGTTGTGATGAGCTTCTCTGCACTGACACTTCCGTGTGGATTCCCAGGAAGGGAACCGGGGAGTGGGGCAAAGGGCACACGCGTGGACCGCATCTGGCCTTCCAGAAGGGCCATGACAGGTGCACTGTTCAAGTCAGGCAGCCACCCTCTGTCCCAGCGGCACACAGGGCCGGTGGAGGGGAGGACGTGGCCCCCTGCCCCTCTGACCGTGGCCTCCCCTGGCCTCTGCAGGCTCTGACGAGAAAACCCTGCCCGTCTCGGAGCTGGTGGACCTCGCATCACAGGTGGCCGAGGGCATGTGCTACCTGGAATCGCAGAATTACATCCACCGGGACCTGGCGGCCAGGAACATCCTTGTGGGGGAAAACAACATCTGCAAAGTCGGGGACTTTGGGCTAGCCAGGCTCATCAAGGTAGGGCCCGGGGAGCACGCAGGACTCCCTCTGCGCATGGAGCTGGGGCTCAAGGGAGGCCGGCTGAGCAGCCAGGGGGCGGGACGCCGGAGTAGCGGCAGCTCCCAGGCGAGGCCCAGGGCGCAGCCCTGATGGGGTGGGCGGGCCTCTCCGGGGACCGAGAGCTGGAGGGGCAGGGGGACCCCCGGAGGAGAGAGAAGCCACACGGGGGCCGGTGGGGCGCTCCTGGGCGGGTGGGGCACCTGCTCACTCTTTCGTGGTGTCTTGCGTTCAGCGCTCAGCGAGGGGAGAGGGTGGGAGTGGCTTGTGAGCTTAGGGCAAACGTCCCCCCCACAGAAGACACTTTTATCGTGGAGGGTTCTGAAGACAAACGTGGACAAAACGGTGTAACGAGCCCCCTCCCCAGCCCCATCCGGTGTCCCCTCCTTCCACGGTTAGACCCAGGTCGACACGTGCACACTGAGACTCCAGACAAACAGACACAGACACGTTTCTGACAATTAATGGGACTCCTTAAGGCCATCACATGCCCCCTCAGAGCTACGTTTCCAAATTCCTGAGAGCCGAGAATTCATTTGTTTGCTCCCACTGCCTGACCCCTTCAGTCTGTGCTCCCCTGCGGCTCCTTCGGTGCTGGGCCTGGCTCTCTGGCTCCCTCTTCCCAGAAACCCCCCTTGTGGCAGGGCCTTCCACTCAGGGCGGGGTCTGTCAGTGGGCGAGTGGGTTCTGCCTCAGTTCCCCTGGCATGGTGGGGCACTGACGGCCAGAGTCCAGGGCCCTCCACTCAGGGGCTGATACCCTGATGCTGTAGTCCTTGACTGTAGGCTGGGTACTTCTAGAAAGGCATTTCCCTCATTCGCTTGGTGGCCAGCCCATCTGGGCTGTCTCTATGAGCCCATGGTTTGAACACACCGGCAGGCTCCAGCGTGGCAGGCACTGTCCCTGCTCGAGCTCACGCTGGCCGACCTCTGGGACACGGATACCACCTGGGAGGGCCACGTGTATCCCAGTGCTTCCTGCGCACCCCCCGCCCCCAGCCCCTGAATCTGGTGGCCCGGGGCCTGCCTGTCTCCCAGTGCCAGCACCACCTCCCTCTAGTGGCAACCGTCCATCATCAGTGCCCAGTCTGCTCTGGCCCACCGCGAACCCAGCTCCCCATGTGCGTCCCCACGTGCGTCCGTGCTGCGGGGCCAGAGCCTGCAGGCTGCCCCGTGGCCTGCCCCAGCACGTCTCCGCTCGCAGGAGGACATCTACCTTTCCCACGGCCGCAACATCCCCTACAAGTGGACCGCCCCGGAGGCCCTGTCAAGAGGGCTTTACTCCATCAAGTCGGACGTGTGGTCCTTCGGGATTCTCCTCCACGAGATTTTCAGCAGGGGTCAGATGCCCTATGCAGGTACTGGCCCCCAACGACGTCCCCAGCTGTGGGCAGGGTGGGAGGGTGCCGCCACCTGGACTCGGGGCGTGCGCCACACAGAGCGCCAGGCTGCCTCCCTGGGGCGGCCTCCAGACGGCGTCAGGAGGGTGCAGGGGATGCAGAGGGCAGGAGAGCGGCCCAGGGTCCCCCGGGAGGGTGGAAGACGGTGGTGAGGGGACAGCCCCTGCAGCCCCTGCTACCGGCCCGCCACAGGCATGTCCAACCACGAGGCCTTCCTGAGGGTGGACTCGGGCTACCGGATGCCCTGTCCCCCGGAGAGCCCACCCGCTGCGTACAAGCTGATGCTGTCATGCTGGAACAGGGACCCGGAGCAGAGACCCTGCTTCAGAGCCCTGCGGGAGAAGCTCTCCAGTGTCAGCAGGTACGAGAACCCGCTCTGAAAGGGACACCCCTCTGGTGCTGCCTCTGAGGCCACGAGGCCCTGTGAAGGGGGGCCCGGGTGCCGCCCTGGACCTCAGATCAAGGGTACGGGCAGACGAAGGTGTGGACAAGTTCGCAGGACCGGGCTGAACGCTTGGGGGACGGAGATCCTCCAGCCAGGGGCCCACCCTGCCCCGGGGCTGGGGGAAGCAGTCCCCTTGAAGTCGGGGGGGGGGGGGGGGCTGAGGCTGCCCATTCCTCCTGTCTGCTCCTTCAAAGACACCAGCTCCTGGAAAGTGCCGGGACTCTCCACAGCCAGCTCTAACCCTCCAGGAGCCTGGCCACTCTTCTTTCCAAAGGGAGTGGACCTGTCCCTGGTCCTGACTCAAAGCCCATCAGCTGTCAGGACCAGGGCGCAGCTCCCCCAGGTGGGGCATGAGGAGGGGCCTGGATTTGGGGCGGGCTCACCCTGGGTCACCTGGCCTGTGTGCAGCTCCTGATATGGGGCGACATGGCCTTCTCAGTACTCTGTGAAAACGGGCTATTTGCTGGTGGGGCACTGCGGTCTGCTACCCAGGGCCGTGGCCATCAGCAGCCGCCACCAGGAGTCCTGAGGGCCTCATCTGGACGCTGTAGCAGGAGACTGGGCACCTGCCCCCACCCTGGGTCCGTGTGAGGTGGGAATGAAGGCCTCCCGTACAGGCCTCAGCATGGACTACCGGCTTTGGGAGCACAGGGGGCCTGGGTAAGACTGCACCGACCCTGCAGCCTGCCTTGACACGATGAGGGCAGACAGGACAGAGGCCCTTGAGGGCCATCAGCTACACGGGATGCCCTGGATTGGACTGAACCGTTTCTAGCACAGAGTGGGGGCAGAGTGGCCAAAGAGGAGGCTGGGCTCCCTCAGTGGCCCGTGGGGCCCCTAACTTCATACCAAGCCCCCATCCACGCCCTCCCTAAGCTGCCCCCTCCTGCCCAACAGACCCGGGCCAACCTCTGCTGGCCACTGAAGGTGTGTGGACACACAGTCCACCAATCACGCCCGCCCATGGAGGCTGGCGGAGGACGACACAGCCACACCCTCCCAAGGCTGGAGTTCGTCCGGAGCCAGGTCACCAGTGGTGGGAAGGTCCCTTGGGAACGCCCCTGTACCACTTACGACTCAGTCTTAATTTTGGGTCCCCGCCCCCAGAGTTGGGGGACCCTACCCAGAGCGCGTCCTGCAACAGGCTGGAAGGGACGACACCCTCACATGAAGGCTCCGGGAGATAGTCCGGCCCCGTGAGCCGCACACCAGTTGGGACAGCTCTGGTACCGGCCCCTCACTGCCCTCCAGGGTGTCAAGGGCAGGGGCCCTTGCCAAGGTCCTTCCAGGGGCACCAGGTGCCTCCAGCTGACGGCCCCTAAACCCACAAGCAGAGGCCCAGGACTCCAGTGGCTGCCCCGGAGCTTCTTGTCCAACCTCTGAACTGCCTGCTCTTCCAGACCCCCCACCCCTTCTCAGGTGCCAAGGCTCCACACTCGCTGTGGTGGCTTGCCGCTGCGAACCTGGGCCAGACCCAAGAGGTGGCTCCCCAGTGAGGGAACCCAGGAAGGCCCAGGGAACAGGGCCAACTCTCCACCTCTGCCAGGAAGTGAGGTTGAGAAACATCAGCTTCTCCCACGGGCCCCGGGGGCACATGGTCACACACACCATCAGGGCTGCTGGCTGCTCGGTTTATTTTCCACTTGGTGCAAGGCACACGGTCACAGGGTGTCGGGAAGGCTTGCGTGTGGCTTGGATAGTAAAGAGTGGGGTTCTCTCGACTTCCTTTTTGGTGTTTTGTTATTCTGATATAAAAGAACCCAAGTGCTTCTGCCGCAGCCCGCCTAGTCTATGGGGGGGGGGGAGGGGAGGGGGGAGGGGAAGAGGGGAGGGGAGGAGAGAGGGGAAGGGGGGGAGGGCAGGGGACGGGCTCTGATGAGCCTAGCGCCTCCTGCAGCCTGGCATGGGCCGCTCAGGACTGGGGCCTGGTGTTGGCTTTGCCAGGCTGGCCACCAGGCTGCTTCCTCATGGCTTCCAGAGCCAGGTCGCAGGCGATGGAGCCGCTGGACGCCTGGGGAGATTCCGAGCTGGGGGAGAGCTTGGGGTCAGGGGGGGTTCCACCTGCCCCCACCTCCCATGCTGGCCCCCAGGAATGTGGACTCACCGCTCTGGGGACTCCAACACTGTAGCCATGAACGGGAGAGTGGACTTCCCGAAAAAGAAGCTTGCCCACCAGTGACCTGGGTCAGCCTTGGGGAGACCTGAGACAGGCAAAGTAGGGTAGTGGTGCCCCTGCCTACTCCTGGTGGGATCCCTCCACATAGTGCCGCCCACCGAAGGGGAGTGGCCCTGCGCTCACCGGGGTGGTGAGGGATGGCTTCCCCAGGATACTCCGCACTTCCGCAGGAGCTGTTACTGGAAGTGGAACCCAGGCGGCCTGGAGAAGAGAGGCCTGGTCAGCTCTGCAGGGCACCGAGTCCCCTGCCCTGTCCACCAGGCCAAGCGCTGGCTTTGCTGGCAGCACAGCGGCAGAGCCAGCGCTTCTAGCGGCCCACCCCCCGCCCCGACGGGACCTGTAGGGCAGAGGACGAGGGGGCTGACTTACGCCGGTAATAGTCGTGGGTGGCCACGAGCGAGCCGCTGGAGGGGATGGCTGCCATGCTGTCGCTTCTATGGCCGGTGGAAGCCTGCGCACACAGGGGTCGGGGAGCCCCCCTGGTCACCCGCCGGCCCTCGGGAGGGGCGTTCCCCACTCGGGTACCCGCCCCCACCCAGACTCCGGAGTCCGCCACGCTGAGTTTATTTCCCGAGCGGAGGCGGAGCCCGAGCCCGGAACTCCCGGCCGCCTTCATCGCGCAGGGCGCGGGCGGCTCCAACCGGCCCGAACCGGCCGCGCGGGCGCAACAAAGGCGCTTTGTGCGCGGGGCCGCGGGCCCGGGGCTCCGGGCACCTGCCCAGCCCGCCCGGCCCGTCCGGCCCTAGCCCAGCCCGCGCCCCCGGCCGTCCGGCCTTCCGTCCTCCAGTCTGTCTGTCCCGCCAGCCGTGGCGCACGGGGGCGCCCCTTCGGATCGCTCGACCCCACTCACGCGCCGCCCGGGTCCTCACCTAGGCGGCGACCCCTCGCGGGCCTCGGCGCGCGATCACGGGTGGCGGGGACGGGGACGCTAGGCCACGGAGCCCATTTGCAGACGAGACCGCCTAAGGCCGCTCCACGACCGAAGCGCGCGCGGATTGCGCACGCGCGGCCGCGGCCGCTTATATAGCGGCTCCGCGCTCGCGTCACGGGGGCGAAGCCAGGCGAGGCCCCGCCCCGAGACTGGCCCCGCCCCGCTCGTCCAAGACACATCCCCACTCCCGACCCCCGCCTCTGCGAGGCCCCGCCCCGAGCTCGGCCCCGGGCCGCTCCAGTCCCATTGGGCCCCGCCCCTGGGTCCGTCCGAACCCCGCCCTTAGTGGCCTGGCTCCCGCAGGCTGGCCAGGGTGCAAGTGCCGACCTGCGGCATCGGTCCGGTCTGGGGCCACCTGGGAAGCCCGTCTCGGCCTGGCCTGGGATTGGGATGGTTAAATGACCTCCCTACCCCGTCCCGGAGCAGTGCCTGTCCGGCCACCTCCCCTGTCCTGAAGAGACCCTCTCTCCTGTCCCAGAGCAAGGCTTGTCCACCCTTCCTGAAACCCCGGGACCCCAGGTGGTCCAACCTGTCTCGACCTCTCCAGCCCTTCAGAGGCGGTGGGGGCGCTGGACGTGGCCACGCAGGCCCAGCCCCTGCGGTGCCTTTCTCCTTCAGCCTTCTCCACTGGGGACAGAGCCAGTCCCACTGTCACCCAGGACAGACTGGGGACTCTGCTCTGCGTGCCCAGCCCTCCAACCAGATGTGGGTCCCCAGCAGCTCCCTTCTCTGCCTCCGTGGGCTCGGGGTGGTGCCTGGAGCCCTCCAGCTGGGCTGTGGCAGACGAGGCCCTTCCGGGGTGTCCCTCTCCCAGTTCTGGTGGCTCTGGGACCCACACCCCAGGCCTCCAGCTTCAGCCAGCATCCCCCTGCTTGTGAGCACAGCTTGCAGGGGAGGGTGGGGGTGGGAGGGCAGCGGGTCAGGGAGGGGGCCTCATTTGAATGAGTGGAGGTAAAGAACTGCCATCTGGGGATGTCTCCCCCAGCGGGAAACAGAGGCCCCCTGTTTGGGGCAACCACAGAATGTTCCCTGAAGTGTCTGGGGCCTTGCCACACCCCGGTTGGTCAACCAGGACGACAACTTCCTTTTCTGTTGTGGAAATCAGCCCTCCCCCCAGCCCCTCAGCTCCTTGTCAAAGGCCCCGAGCCCCAACCTCCCTCTGCAGGGAGAGGCAAACTTGGCTTTTTGCATTCTAGGCCCTGGCTGGGTGTCTCTTCCCTGATGGTTGAGAGGGTCTTGAGAAGTCCCGCGGGCATCAGGGAGAAGCCAGGGAGATCTCATAATGCCTTCTGCCAGACCCTCCCCATCTTCAGACCCCGGCAAGGACCCCTCCAGGATTCCTGGACCTCAGTCCAACTTCTCACCCAGCAGACAGGAAGTCAAGGCCTCAGGAGGGGAGGGACCCGGCAGCCCCTGGATGTGACCCTTTATCTGGCTGGGTGGGGGGTCGAGGCTTCAGACATTCTGACCAGGACCTGGCTTGGGCAGCGGTGTGGCCCAGGGCACTGTAAGAGGAGCTCAGTCTGGGTAATGCCCACTCCTTCTCCACCTTCACCCTCTCTTCCCCGTGGGCGAGTCTCCTGCTGGCAGTTCCGGGGGGGCTCTCATGCAGGGGGTCAACCAGGCCACACGCATGGAGGAGACAGCCTGGCCCCCGCCAGCTTGCTCTCATTTCACCGCAACCCCAAGCCGCCTTCACAGCCGACGACCTTCCCCTCTCGTCGACTCCCACTGTCTCCAGTTTCCTGTCCCTGCGTCAGGCTGATTCTGGATCATAAACTAGGTGTGACTTGGTGCGAATCACATTTAATTGTTAAAGGACATTTGTCATCCTCTACCTCACCCTCACACTCACCACACCTCGAGCCCCTCCGTCAGGTTAGTGGGTCAGTGGCTGTCTGGGGTCCGTGCTGGGGTGCCGCCATGGGCTTCAGTGCCAGCCCCTGATGCTGGCCTGGAATGGGCCAGGCCCATGTGCACCCCCCCAACTCACGGGGTGCCTGTGCCTTTGCCTGACTCTTCCTCCCCTGAGAAGCACCAGACCCCTCCCAAGCTAGGGGCAGCTCCTAGGAGGCTTGGAGCATGACTGGATTTGGTGTTTTGTTGTCCACAAAGGTGGCTGGGGTGGCTGGGTGCCAGCTCTGTGCTGGGTGCTGTGGGGGAAACCGAGGCCAATAGCACCTGCACTCACTGCACAGTAAAGACACAGAGAGCGAGGCAGGGATGCTGGGGAGGGGTTTCTCATGCCCCCAAGAACACAGAGATGGGTCTGACTCAGACCTTGCACCGTTCTGGTACTCAGTACGTGGGTTTGTTGAATATCTACTATGAGCAAATGGCTGAGCCGGACAGGAGTGGAAAGGCCAGTCCAGAGTGCAGGGGGACCCAATGCGGTGAGGCAAGACAGCAGAGGGGGTGTCAGGTTTAAGCTGAGATCTGAGGAAGGTGGAGATGGGGGGAGGGACTGACAGGGACACCCTGAGACCCAGCTCTCAGTGCTGCCCGGCAAGAGCAGGGAGGCTGGTAGACCCTGGGATGGGGAGGGGCCAGGCCGGCCCACTGGGGCCACTGAGGGTCACTCGTAAGGCAGATTGGTCAATGTACTGACCAGGAGGGAGCAACGTTCTAGTAAGACCCACAGACCTGTGGTCTGTGGCTGAGTGTGTGACTGTCTTGTGGTATGTCTCACACACGCGTCCAACAGGACTGTGGTTTCAGGGCTTGAGGACCTTGGACAGCGCTTATGGCCAGAAAATGGGGTCGGGGCTTGGAGGTCAGGCCACAGTCTCTGAAGCAGTGGGGTGTCTGTTCTGAATCCTGGGCATGGTGGTCACTCAAAAGGGGCACAGCTGGGGTTGGGGGGTGGCAAAGGCTGATGCTACTCGGGGGGGCCTGGGTGGGTCAAAGAGAGTGTCCTGGCGGTGGGGAGACACCAGTGTCAGCAGGAGGAGGACAGGCTGGGATCCCTGGGGCAGACCCATCCTGTGGGGGGGGGGGTGTGTCTGAGCGGAGACAGCTGGGATTGGGGGCCACCTGGAAGGATGGGGCCAGCTTGGGGCTCCCAGGGACAGAAGGGCTGCCCAGCCTCTGCTGGGAGGGGCTTGGTGCTGGAGGCCGGTGTTGACGTTGCTTTCCTGGCTGAGGCTCGTCTGCCTGTTCTTCCAGAGAGTACTGGAAGCCTACTGTGTGCCTGGCAGTGCAAGGCCTGTGTGTGCAGAGCTGGATGAGTGGGAGCCCCTGCTCTCCCAGGGCTCAGTCCCAGGCTCAGTCCCTAGAGCTTGAGAACGTGCTGTCACAGCCCCCAGGGCAGGGAGGTACACAGGCCCTGGACCCAAAACCCCTCGCACACTGGGCTCAAGGTGCGTGGAGGTTGAAGCTATGTCCTGCCTCCTGGTGGGGAGCAGCGGGCGAGGCGTCCTTCTGCCTCCCCCCAAGTGGGCACACCAGGCACGGCCCTGCAGGCTGGGCAGTCCTTCCCTGAGGCCTCAAAGCTCCTCCTTCAGCTGTGCTCACAACAGTGAGGGCCCTGACGCAGCTGCTCCCCAGGGACCCAGGCCTGTGCCTCTTGGGGGCTTCTCGGGTCTTCTTAGGCCCGGGCATCTGGGGCAGAGGGTTCTGGGAGAAGTGTAGAGGGGCCAGGCAGTTGGGGTCCTGACCCCCCTCCTGCAGAACCTCCAACCCCAGGCACGGCTGCCTCCATCGCATGGACAGAAGCTTCAGACTCTCACAGGAGAGACCCGGAGTGGTCAGGCCGGCCTCTGTGGCTTGGAGCTGTGACTCCTTGACATTTTGTCCCTCTTTCACATGTGAGCACCGGTTCTATGACTTTTCTATGACTTGGTGCTTTTCACTTCAATTTGACTCGATTTGCTTCCGTTCACACTGACCCTCTAGCTCCAGCCAGCCAGGCCCTTCCTCAGGCCACATGACGCCCCACCGTGGCTGGGTGCAGACATGTGCTGGGTGTGGATGCCAGGCAGAGCCTGTGAGCCCCCCTCTAGGGCTGAGGGCAAAGCCAGCCATGCCCAAGAGTCACTTACCTCAGGGTCGGGGACCCTGTCTGGGGGCCCAGGCAGGCGGGGCACTTGGCCACCACCTGGCTGTGGTCACCTCCCCTCTGGGGCCCCCCCTTGTAGAAGTGTCATAGGCCAGGCTCTCGGGAACAGAAGTGAGATGGAGACCGAGAGGCAGGGCGCATGTTGGGTGGGGGGCCGCGGGGCCAGTGGGGGTCCTTGGCGTGAGAAGGGACAGTCAGGGGTAACCTGCATTGGCCCCCACCCCACTCAGACCAGCCTGGGGAGGAATCCTGAGGGGAGGCGGCTCTGTGGACTGTGACGGAAGCCAGCCCTGCGGGAGCTGTCAGCAGGGACTGTGTGCTGACCACCGCAGCCGTGCAGCGAGGCCTTCCCTGGAGGAGTGCGTCTTCCGTCTCCCCAGGCCACCCTCCAGCTGTCCGCTGGGCCAGCTGACACATCCCCAGCCTCACCGGCATCTTCAAGAACAGAAAATCTGAAAGGAGGCGGGTTTTTTTTTTTCTTTAAAGTGTAAACAGAAAAGCTACATTTACTGAGCCAGGAGGGTGGAGGCTCTGCCAGTCGCCCCACTTACTAAGTGTCAGGGACCCAGAAGGGGGCTTGTGGGACAACCTGGTTACAGCGGGGACCCATCGCCACTGGTGCATCCCCAGCCCGTGTGCAGACTGCGTGGCATGGCCTGAGGTGGGCGATGCTCCTGTCTGGTGTCCACCGAGGCACCGAGAGGAGGAGTCAGGGCCGCTGTCCTGCCGGCCGGCCCCCAGGTGTGGCTCCAACATGGGGGGGAGCGTCCCCAGCTCTGGGGCCATGAGGCCTGGGGTCGAATCTGCCTCCACCTGCTGCTGGCAGCAGGACCCCCACCCAGCCAGCCGCTCAGTATCTGGGCCGGGCGGTCGGAGCTTGGACAGGTCAGCCCTTCCCTTCCGCTGGCTCTGCGGGGAGTGTGGCCATGTGCCTGGAGGGTGATCGCGTGCTCAGGGTGCACAGGGCTGGGTTCTGTGTCGGGAAACACCCGAGCCTCCAGCCACTGGGGAAACGGTGACAGAATAATCACTCAGTGGGGCAGAGACGTGCGTGCTGCCTCGGGCTGGTCGCACGAGGTGGGCGGACATCTCTGCTGAACACCAAGTGGCCGTCCCTCTCGCGGCCACAGGCTCCCGCAGGGTGGCAGGGAAAGGCTCAGACCCCGGGGGTTGCTGGGACTGGGGCTCGAGTCCCAGCTGTGTCACAGCCGTGTGACATCTGGAGCCTCCACTCCCTTCTGGGGAGATGAGAGGTCAGGGTAACGACCGTGCGGTCCTAACAGGTGTTCCGTGGTGACGGGCTGGGAGAGGCAAGGCTCACAGCACCCCCTCATAGCCGGGCACTGTGGCTGTGCGAGCGTGTGGATTGTCACCCTGGCCGCAGGTGTTTGCCCTGAGGTGAGACCTGTGCTGAAGCCAGAGGCCAGGGCTGGGGCCCTCAGGGCTCAGCCTGCTCCTGGGGAATGAGGGTCCCCCCGGGAGCACAGCAGCCCAGCCCCAGCCCCTGGTGCCCCAGGCAGCAGCTTCTGCAGGCTTCTCCAGCACACGCACTGGCACCTCTGTAGGTGGAGTCACCATTTGCAGAAGAAAATAAAACAGCTGACTGATGTTTGGTGAACGATGTGGGGGCACTTTGTGTGGCCGGACGGTGTCCTCGGGGGCCACAAGCCCCACCGCTGTTCCTGTTTTCCTACTTGTAAGATGTAAACGCTTAGACCAGCACTGAGCACGTAGTGGTGAAAGTTAGACACGATCTTTATTAACAGTGCTTTTCACTGCTGGGAATAGCCTCATTTGTTTACTTGTTGGTGAAACAAAATCTACAGGAAGAGAGTTTGTGTCCGTCGTGCGCCCAATGGCTAAGAAAGAATCGGCCATGTAGTAGACATTCAACAAATACAGTTGATGAAAGGATGAATTGAGTAATGAAAGACATTACAGATTTCGGGCGTGAAGGAGTGAGGAGGTCAACAAATGTTCTCCCCAGGATGCGACTATACACCTGGAAAAAACTGTCAGAAACAACCGTTTTAGTGCTCAAGGCACACAACAAGCTGAAAAGAGTTCATTCATCAAGAATTCTGAGTTTCAGGACAAAACCCAAAATTACTTGGCATAAAAGCCCCAGGAAAATCTCAACTGGTGTGGGAAACAATAAACAGGCCTGGGAGGCCCAGATGCTGGATGATCGGACTCAGGCTCGAAAGCACCTGTTACCAGCAACTGGGAGCATTCATACCGTGTGCTGGGGACCCAGCATCCGTCCGTGACGACAGCTCGGAAACGAGGATCAGAAAGGTTTTCAATCTAATACAGAGCACTGGCGAAGAACTCATGCCAAGTACGTTCAGCATTGTGCACGTGGGAGAAGGTCTGCACCCCCCGTCCAGGACTGGGATGAGGCAAGGACGTCCACTCTCGCTACAACTCCTCCACACCTCCTGGGAGTCTTGGCAGGTACGATAAGGCAAGGAAAAGAAACACAAAGCCTATGGGTTGAGACTGAGAAATACAACTATCCCTGCTCACCGACAACATGATGCTCTGTGGTCACGGAAAGTACGCCAAGCGGATAGAGCAAACGTGACCGGCACGAGGCGGGGTCAGCCATATTGTGACACGCTAGCAATTTACAACTGGAAGCAGACGTTTTTTTATTTTTATTTTTTTAAAGTTTATTAACCCATTTTGAGAGAGAGAGAGAGCGAGAGAGCGTGTGTGTGAGTGGCGGAGGGGCAGAGAGAGGGAGAGAGAATCCCAAGCAGGCTCCACGCTCTCAGGGCAGAGCCTGATGCGGGGCTCAATCCCATGACCCTAGGATCATGACCTGGGCCAAAATCAGGAGCCTGACACTCAAACGACTGAGCCATCCAGGCGCCCCCAAAACATACCATTTTTCATAGTTACCCTCTGTCTGTGAAGCACTTAAGTATAAACCTAGCAAGACGTGTGTGCCCAAAGCGAAATGCCAAAGGAAGATGTCAAGCCAGACCTGAGTAAACGGAGACTCAACACAGCGAAGACCAGCTTCCTCCAAACTGATACACAGACTTAGGGCAATGCAAGTCAAGTCCCTGCGAGATCAGTGAAAACAGACAAGCAGGTCCTAGAGTTGGTGTGAAAAGACAAATAAGCTACACTAACCGAAACATGTTTGAAGCCTAAGAACAAGGAACGATCGCGGTACCCAGATCCTTTCTTGGAGGGTAAGTTCTAAGTTCCCAGAACATGGACGTCACCGTTTTAGAGCGCGCATTTTCGCACATTCGCAATGTTGTGCAGCCATCACCTCTGTCTAGTTCCAAAGCATTTTCATCTCCCCAAAAGGAAACCTTGTGCCCACCAAGCAGTCCCTCCCCCAGCCCCGGGAACCACCAATCTGTGTCTGTCTCCGCGGAATCAGTGTCGGGCTTCTTTCCCTCAGCCTAGTGCTGTCCAGGTTCATCCACACTGCAGCACGGATCAGTACTTTCCTTTTCTCAAAACAACGTCTATTGTGGTAAAATACGCGTAACAACATTTACCACCTCAGCCGTTTTCAGTGTGCGGTTCAGTGGCGTTAAATGTACTCCCAATGTTGTGCGGCCTCAGAGCCACCTGCATCCGCGGTGGATTCATCCGCTGAAGCTGCGACTCTGTCCCCACTGACCCCCGTCCCGTGTCCTGTCTCCCGGCGGCCACCTCTCGGCCCTTTGTCCCCGGGACTTTGGTGTCGGCATCTGACAGCCTGTCTGGCTGTGACGGGGGCTCCCTCCCGTCTTTATTTCCTCTGGTTTAACTTGTTCTCCTCCTCCTAGTTCCCTAAGTCTGGACGTTAGAACATTGTTGACACGAGACCTTTCTTGTGTTTTCACGTGTGTTGATCGCCATAAATGTCCTGCTTCCGGTATTTTAGCCGAGTCTCTTGTGTTCTGATACCTTATGTTTTCCTTTTCTCTCCTCTCCGAGTATCTTCGGAGTTTCCTAGTGGTTTCTTCTTCCGGAGTGTGTTGTTTAGTTTCTACAAACCTGTAGATTTTCTTTTTTTTTTTTTTTTTTTTTTAAATTTTTTTTTTTCAACGTTTATTTATTTTTGGGACAGAGAGAGACAGAGCATGAACGGGGGAGGGGCAGAGAGAGAGGGAGACACAGAATCGGAAACAGGCTCCAGGCTCCGAGCCATCAGCCCAGAGCCCGACGCGGGGCTCGAACTCACGCGAGATCACGCGAGATATCGCGAGATCGTGACCTGGCTGAAGTCGGACGCTTAACCGACTGCGCCACCCAGGCGCCCCAGCAAACCTGTAGATTTTCTACTTCATCCTATTGTGGTTCAAGGAGCTATTTTGTGGATCTATCTTTTAAAATCCAGCAAGATGCATCCTGGGGCCTGTCGTCGGCTCTCCGCTGGAGACCGCCCCGTGTCCTGCTGATGCGTGCTGTGTGTGTGTGTCTTAGACCTGCTTGGTTCGTCGTGGTAAGTCCTGTTTCCTTACCTTCCATCTGATTGTTTGCTCGTTATGGACAGTGGGGTACCGATGTCTCCAACAATTGTTGTAGGAATGCCTGTTTCTCCCTTCAGTTATGTCAGTTTGGGTTCATGTATTTTTTTTTTTTTTTAAGTACAAGATCTTTTTTTTTTTTTTTAACGTTTATTTATTTTTGAGACAGAAAGAGACAGAGCATGAATGGGGGAGGGTCAGAGAGGGGGAGACACAGAATCTGAAGCAGGCTCCAGGCTCTGAGCTGTCAGCACAGAGCCCAACGCGGGGCTCGAACTCACGGACCGCGAGATCATGACCTGAGCCGAAGCTCGTCTGCTCAACCGACTGAGCCATCCAGGCGCCCCTGGGTTCATGTATTTTGATGATCTGTTATATAGGTTCACAGTGCCTAATAATGTTCAGTATCTTTTCGTGTGCCCATCGACCATCTGCAGATCTCCTTTGGATAAATGTATATTCATATACCTTGCCCATTTTTTTTAAAGTTTATTTATTTATTTTTGAGAGAGAGAGAGAGAGAGAGAGAGAGAGAGAGAGAGAATGTGAGCAGGGGAGGGGCAGAGAGAGAGGGAGACACAGAATCTGAAGCAGGCTCCAGGCTCTGAGCTGTCAGCACGGAGCCCGATGCGGGGCTCGGACTCAACAACCATGAGATTGTGACCTGAGCTGAAGAGGGACACTTGACCGACTGAGCCACCCAGGTGCCCCTCCCCCTGCCACCCATTTTTAAATTGAGTTGTAAGAGTTCCTTATATATTCCAGACACTGGACCCTTACCCAACATGATCTGTAAATATTTTCTCCCATTCTGTAGGTTGCATTTTCACCGTCTTCATAGTGTCCTTTTTTGCACAGAAGCTAAACATTTTCAAGTCCGGTTTACTTATTGTTTCTTTTGTTGCCCATGTATTTGGTGCCACATCTTAGAAACCACTGCCAAATCCAAGGTCATGAAGATTTACACCTGTGTTTTCTTCTAACAGTTTTATAGTTTTATCAGGCTTTTGATCCATTTTGAATTAATTTTTGTATATGGCACGAGGTAGGGGTCCAAATTCATTCTTTCGTGTGTGTTGATCCAGTTATCACAGCGCTACTTGTTGAAGAGACCATGCTTTCCACACGCTGCCCGAGTCTGGCAGTTGCTATAAGACTGTAGTAATCAGGTCAGCATGGCCTTGGCAAAGACACGGACATAAATCTCTGTGACAGAAGAGCGTCCGGAAACAGCCCTCCCACACACATGCCCAACGGTGTTTTGAGAAGATGTGAAAGCAGTTCGACAGAGAAAGTATAATTTTTTCAATAGGCGGTGCTGGGAGAACGGTACATCCTTATGCAAGAAAAGTAACACTTGACCTCAATCCCACACCTTCTATAAAAATTAACTCAAAAATGGGTAATGTCTCCAGGTAGGACACATAGAACTTCACGGCTTTGGAGGAAAGTATGGGAGAAAATCTTTGTGATCTGGGGCTAGCCAATGTCAAAAGCATGAAAAGCGTGATCCGTGTAAGAAAAATATTGATGAATGGACTTTACCAAAATGGAAAATTTTGTGCTGTGGATACAAGTACAAAAAGAGAAGCCACCGGTGGGGAGGAAGTATTTGCAAATCAAATATCTAACAAAGATTTAAAAACATTTTTTTAACATTTATTTATTGCTGAGCGACAGAGCATGAGCTCTGGGGAGGGGCAGAGAGGGGGAGACACTGAATCCGAAGCAGACTCTGGGCTCTGGGCTGACAGCTCAGATCCTGTAACGGGGCTCGAACCCACACACCGTGAGATCACGACCTGAGCCGAAGTCGGACACTTAACCGACTGAGCCCCCCAGGCGCCCCCAGTTTGGCAGTTTCTTAACAGGTTAAACATACACCTGTCACACGACCCAGCAGCCCCTACTCCTGGCATTTGCCCGAGAGAAACCCAGATGTGTTCACACAAAAACTTGCGTGCAAATGTCGACGGCAGCTTTATTCATGACTGCCCGAACTGGAGACAGCTCAAATGTGATTCAGGGGAGAAGTGGGTAGATAACCTGTGTTCTCGCTGTATATGGAATTTTATCCATCGATAAAAAGGAACAAAGGGTTGTGACACAGCGACCTGGATGAATCTCTAAGGTGTCATGCTAAGGGAAAGAAACCCGCCCCAAAAGGGACATGGTGTAAGCTTCCGTTCACATGACGCTCCCAAGACGACGCCACAGTAATGGAGAACAGCTCAGCGGCCGCCGGGGCAAGAGGACCATCTAAGCATAAAGCGAGAGCGTGGAGGAGAGTTTTGGGGATGGGACAGTCTGTGTCCTGATCAACATGGCTACAGTCATCTGTGCGTGTGCTAACATTCATCCAACTGTGTATTCCCCCGAGAGTCCCTTTTCTGTGTGACAACTTAAAAAGATAAAAACAAAAAATAATTCAAAAAGCACAGCCACCATGGTAGAAATGGATGCAGGTAAGAATCATCAATGAGTGTTGGGTTGAAAGAGGATTTCGATGAGGAACAGGATATCTACAGAATCCAAGGTGCATCCTCATTAATTAGCTCATACTTACGAGGGGAAAATAAAACTTCGCTACAGGAAAAGCTAGCGGCCACCACCGTCACTGGGTCGTCGGGGGTGACATCCCTGTCAGGGAACTAACCGACGTGAGGCACCTCCCCTTCGGATGCGTTGAGGGGAATACGTGTTGCTCGGCGGGGATTCCCACCAGGAAAATAAAACTTGAACTCATTCGTGCAGAAACATCAGAAGCTCCAGAAGACGGAACTCTTCAAAGCAACTGGCCTCAACTCTTAAAAAACGTCAGTGTCATAAAAGACACAAATGGCAGAGGAACTATTTCCAATTAGAGGAGATCAGGACATGTGACTTGGGAAACCAGCGTTCGGTCCCAGACCGGGAAAAGCTGCCGGGGCGGCTGGCGCCATCGGAACAGGGCTTGTAGACCGAAGTGTTGTGTCAGTTGGAAGGACGCAGTCGAGTGCTGAGGGCAATGATTTACGCAGCCCCTTCGCAAGTGGCTTGGAAAAAAGAATATGCGTAGATACACACACGGAGAGTTGCATAGACGCACACAGAGAGGATTGCATGGACACACACACAGAATTGCATGGACACACACAGAGAACGAGAACGCAGATGGGCAGGCATTGACAATAGGGTGCCGGCGAAGGGCGCCCGACGCTGGGGGCACCTACTCTTGCAACATTTCTCTAAGTTTGCAATGATCTCAGAATAAAAAAAATGTACATGTGTGGAATCTACTGCTTCCGGCCACGGTGAAGTGGCAGGTGGCAGGCCAGCCCTGTGTCCACGAGGAAGCGTGGAGCTAGACCCCATTGCGGCAGCCGCCCCAGGCGGTGGGGGGCCCAGGGAGTAGGGCTGCGGGTGGAGGGAGGTGGGTTCAGCGGACCCACACTCGCAGGGTCATCCAAGTGGGTCAGGCTGAGGCTGGGGCGCAGGCCGGCTGAAGCGCGGGGAGTGGCTCGGGTCTGTGCCTTCTGGCTGGGGGAGCCTGGGGGGCTCACGGAGAGCAGACACCACGGTCTGTGTCCTCGTGTACTAGTTATCTATTGCTGCATAACAAATGATCACAGGTTAGTGGCTTTACAAAACATGCGTTTATTGTGCACACCCAGCTCCCTGGGTCAGGGGTCCAGGCACGGCTTACTGGGTCCTCTGCTCAGGGCTTCAGAAGGGTGCCACCAAGCCATCAGTTTCCTTATGAAGCTCACGGTCCTCTTCTAAGGTCACATGTCTGCTTTCTTTGGCTGGACAGCTGGAGGCCACTCACAGCTCTTAGGGGTTCCTTGACCTGTGGCCCCTTACAGGCCTTCTCGCATCTTGGTAGTTCTCTTCTTCAAGGCCAAGAGGAGAATCCCTCGTTCCGGTCTGTCTGCCGAGACAGGGTCTTACATAACGTAGGCCAAGTAAGGGAGTTATAGCTCACCCCCTCTGTCATGTTCTGTTGGCTGGATGCAAGCCACAGGCTCTTTCTGCCCTCAGGGGGAAGAAGTTACTCCAGGGCATGAATCCTGGGGAGGGGGGGTGAGTTGAGATCAGAGCCAGAATATCAGCAGACATCCCATGCTGGACACCACTGGTATCTGGACCTGGCTGGGGTGGAGAGACCTTCTGACTTATTTCTTTAAGAGATAAGACTACAGGGGCACCGGGCTGGCTCAGTCAGAGGAGCACACAACTCTTGATCTCATGGTCATGAGTTTGGGCCCTATGTTGGGGGTAGAGATTACTTAAATAAATAAAATAAAAAAAAAAAAAAGAGAGAGAGAGAGATGGGGTGCCTGGGTGGCTCAGTCAACTTTGGCTCAGGTCATGATCTCACGGTTTGTGGGTTTGAGCCCCGTGTCGGGCTCTGTGGTGAGAGCTCAGAGCCCGGAGCCTGCTTTGGATTCCGTGTCTCCCTCTCTCTCTGCCCCTCCCCCACTCACACTCTGTCTTTCTCTCTCCAAAATAAATAAACATTGAGAGAGAGAGAGAGAGAGAGAGAGAGAGAGAGAGAGAGAGAAGAGTACCACCTACAGTAATGTCTACTCTAGGACCATCTAAGAAAAGTTAAAGCTGAGCCTCATGAAAGGCTGGGGGACCAAGACTGAAAGTTGAATCTTATCCATCTGAGGGAAGTTATGTTGGGTGTTCCACAAATCAACACCAAAAAGCATGAAAACAAGCCCCTACAGGCCCAGCGATTGAATGGCCACTAAAATAAGAACCCACAGTCTCCAGAGGAAGATAACAGAATCCAGAGTCTTCACAGAATGTTCAGCATTCAGCCAAAAATTACTAGATGTGCAAAGAAATAGGAGAATTTCCTCATACCAGCAAGGAAAAAAGCCAGCGATCAATTAATTTTCTCTCAGCGGTGAATTTATCCTTCAGTGCCTGCCCTATGGAATGATCTGCTCACCGTAAAGCAGAAATGCTTCAGGTAAGTCTGTCCGTCATCACAGAGCAGGTCTTGAGGCGGGAGTTTCGAGCCAAGAGGTGGTGAACAGATGACGGCGCACACCTGTGGCTCCGAACCCCATCCCCGTGGCGTCCTCGCACAAGTTCACACACAGCGGCACACGGCAACCTTATCGTGGAGCGACACTGAACGCGGAACCCCGTACGGCAGTGAGAAGAAACAACTACCGTGTAGACCGTGTATGTGAAGTCTGAGAGTAGACAACATGATGCACGGTCTAAGAAGTCAGGACAGTGGTCACCTCTGAGGGCACGAGGGAGTGTTGTGTTTCTTGATCTGCGTGGCCAGGTACCTTTGTCATTTGTGCACTTTTCTCTAAGCATTTCCAAGGACAGTCCCCGCACCCCCCCCCCACCTTTTCTCTAGCCAAGGACCAGCTTCCTCAGTCTTGCCAGTAGGGAGGGGGTCTCCCCTGGGGCAGGGCAGGCTCTGGACCTCTACCATTGATGGAGGCCGCCAACAACCTCCTGCACCAGTCACCCTAAGACACCCACGAGGCCTCCTGCTCTGGAGGCAGATTATTCCCAATTGCCCTGCCGAGGGTTTGCTCTACCTACGAGGTGAAAACATGGGCCCAGAGTTGCTAAGGAGCCTCAGGATCTCCAGGGTTGTCTGCCTGGAGACACTCCTCCTTGAACTGAGCACTGAGGCCTCTCCCTGCAGCACCTGAGGAGTGGGCAGTGGGTCTGTAGACCCTCCCCAGGGGCTCCCTCCGTCTCTTGGCCCCACCATAGGGGCTGCCCCTTCTTGGCCAGAGAGGCTGACCCATCCCCTGGGCTCTCCAGTGGCCCCCCAGCCTGCCATGGACCACATGGGGGGGCTGGGCCCCCCCTCCTCCTGGTGCTAGGCTGGAGCCCTGGACTCTGGGGGGCTCAGAGGGCAAAGCTCGCCAGACCCCTTCCCCGGTGGTGGCGCTGGGCTTGGGCAGGGCAGGGGTGGAGCTCTGGTGGCGGCAGGAAGCTGCCCTCCCAAGCACTGGTGACACTAACCCGGGCTCTGGGTGGAGCTCTGCTCCTTCGCCATGGCAACAGCGCCCCGCTGTGTTGCTGGGGGATCAGCGGCCCCAAGTGCTGGTGGCTGGTAGGGCAGGCCCGGCTGACCTTCCCTTCCCTGAGGGGCTGCGTCCCCCTCCTCGGGGCCTCCCACCCTCCAGGCACGCTAGGTTTAAGGTGGGCCGTTTGGGGGCCTAGATTGTCTAGTAAGTCACGCCCTGCACCCCGTTCCACTCGGCCCAGGGACCGAGCCCAGGGCTGGACGTTCGGTGGGGCCCCTGCCTAGCCTTGGGGTCTAGTTGGGGCGCAAGCGGCCGGCCCACCACCCCCCCTCCAGCCCCGCCCCGGCCCTGCCACCAGGCCGCGGCCCCCAGGCCCCGCCCGCCGCCCCCTCTGGCCCCTACTTCTCTGATTTGGGGCCACGATCTCGCTTTTCCGAGGGGAGTTCAGCAGCCGACAGTTCCTCCTCCATGGACACCACCTAATGTGCGGACTCATGGGCAGCTCAGTTCCCTGGTTGTCCAGCCTGGGGAGCTGGGGGAGGGAGGACCTTAACCCCAAGGCCGTCCAGGGTCCTGCTGCCCAGGTAGGCTGGGAGATGAGATGTGACTGACCCCGCACATGAGGGTGAACACTGGAAGTCCTAGGGACAGACAGGAGCCTGTGGCCCAAGGCCAGGAGTTGAGGTCATTCTGAGACACCCCAAGGCTGGAGGGTGTGCTCAGCCCTGACCCCCATCCTGCCTCCAAGTCACTGCCCGGGCAGCAGCTCCCAGGGTGACCACTGGCCTTGGCCCCGCAGGAAGGCACATGCCCAGCTGGTCAGTTATGCATTCGCAGGTTATTATTAACCCAGCAGTGACATCACCAGCAGCCAATAGGAGGAGGGTTTATTTCCAGGCTGACAGCTTGATAACGGTTAATTTTAGCTGGGTCTTCTTTCCACGGGCTCATGAAAACTCAGCCCGTCAAAGTGGGGGCTGCCTGTGTCTCCCCAAACAGCTCCCCGCTGGGGGTAGCTGGGGGCCACCGGAGGGGACAGAAGGTGTGCCGTGAGGCGGTGGCCCCTTCTTTGCTCCCCCTCCCCCGCCCTAACCACCCCCTTGGCTGCTCTGGGCGCCGTTGTGACTAGAGGCTCGGATTGGGGGGGGGGGTTGGGGGGAGTTGGAGGGGGAGGCGTGGCAAGCCTGACCTGGGAGGAGGGGAGGAGCGCGGGCGGGAACCGGTTGGCCTCTGTCCAGGAGTGACACTGCCGGACTCAGGCCTTCCAAGCTGCCGGCAGGTTCCGCTCTCCTTGCTGTGTGACCTTGGGCACTGTGGCTTGTCTGTCTGTGCCCAGCTGACTCTTGGTCAGTGGGTGCCCCGCCGCCTGGTAGGCCCACCCAGCACTTGATGAACTCACAAGGCCTGGAGACGGGTTATTTAGTATTTGGTGCTTGGTTCTGTTCAGTGACCTGTAGTTATTAAATGCCGTGCGATGGTGAGGAGGTGTTAGTTAGTTTGGGGACTCTGCAGTCGTACGGGCTTGTTCAGCACTGTCGGTGTCTTATTATGCAGTCTCACCGTCCAAGAGAGCTTGAGTGTCGCCACCTCACCCAGCCTCCCAGGGCCCTGCAGGCTGCCCCGCTGCAGGTGCACGGGGCGCATCCTGGGGACACAGAGGCACCTTGGAGAAAACACCCGAGACCCCTCGGGGTCAGGGTGTAGGGCCTTCAGGGAGGATGCTGCATCCCACCGGCAGTGGCTGCTCCCCTGAGCAGCACCTCCCGGCACCGGCCTGCCCCTGGCAGGGGTGTCACAACGTGATTCGGTCCCCACCAGGCTGACGGCCGTGGGTAAGCCCAGAGTAGGTGCGCAGTCCAGACCTGTTGACGGGGAGCGGTCTGCAGGCAGCCCGGGGTCCTGGGCGCTGGTGGTCCCTCTGGGGAAATGGGGGTGGGCGTCTCCATGGACCTGGGCCTCCCTCAGCCTTGGTTTGGCCCATCCCAGCTTCAGCCAATCCCGATGTCTCCCAGACCCCTGCTAACCTTCAGGCGGGAGGGACGCATTAAATATAGAGGGCAGCTGGGCGGGGGGTGGGGTGGGTCTCCGTTTCTTGCCAGGAGTTTATTTTTAATTCCTGGCTCCTGCGTGATAGTATCAGCAGCACTTGGAGGTGCCCGGAGTCATCTGTGAGCCCCTCCCTGCCTGAAAGGGCCAGGAGTCCGTCCGTCTGTGGGTGCAGACCTTGGTCCTGTGGGGCAGGTCCCCCGTCCTCACAGCCCAATGGGACAGCCTGTCCCTCCCTCAGAGACCTCTCCCTGAGCACGGGAGACCTGCTTGCCCCCCCCCCCCCCCACTGTGCTGGGCCCCTTTCCCCCCTGACCTCTGAGGGTCCCATCTCTGAGGGCTCTCTCAGCCACTGCCCCCGTGCAAGGAGCTGGGCACTAGGCCTCTGCTCTTACCCACTCAACACACATTTCTAAAGACCCTGCAGTCACTAAGAAGAATAAGACAGGAGCGGTGGCCGGACGATGGCAGATGAGGCCACGGGGAGAGGTGCCAACGGCGGAGAGGCCTGTAGACTTGGTTTTCACACAACACAGCGCTTCCCCGTCCCTCCCCTGAAAACCCATTTTGGCCATTGCCCTGGTCTGCCCAGGACCCTCAGAGGTCCCCCATCGGTGGCCTGGGACTCTGCTTCCCTGGGGGCTCCTGCCCGTCGTGCACACCAGGGCAGCCCAGGAGGCACCAGTGGGCTCTGGGAACAGACCTGGGTGCTCCCTGCATGGAGAGAGGCCCAGGGTGAAAACAGTCCTTTCCAGAAGCCTCGGAGGGACGGTGGTGGAGGTGGATCGCCTCAGGCCTCAGGTCACTCTGGCGAACTGAGGGGACCCTGGACACACCATTTTCAGTCTGTCCCATGGGGCCGGACTGGGGGCACGCCAGGGTGAGGCCACGTGGCAGGCACCCAGGCACAGGGGCCTGGAAGCAAGCAGATTCCAGGGTCTCGGGGAAAGGACCCATTCCGCAGAGGCCACACTGAGGAGGCAGAACAGAGGCTTGTTAGTGCGTCGGGCACCAACCACGTGGAGGGCCAGGCCAGGGCTCAGTCCCTGACCTCAGTGCCCTGACCTCAGTCCCCTGACCTCAGTCCCTGCCCCCTCCTGGCCTAGGCCTTACCTGCTGCTACCCTGGCCCCACCTGTGTTTTCCGGTACCTGGGGCTGACCCCTGGCCTGAGACCTCCCTCGGCATCTGCAGTGCCCTCTCGCTCTCTCCAGGAGCGCCTGAGCCTGGCCACTCCGGCTCTGCTTCATCTGCCCTCCATCTCTGGCTGTTTCTCTCCCGTCGCCTCCCTCCTCTCCGTCTCCCTCCCCCTGCCCCCCTCTCTTCTCTCCGCGCCTCCCTGCCTGCACTCCCTCCGGGTGCGTCCGCGCCTTTGTCGCTCGCTCCCTCGCCGCCGCATCTTTCTGTCGCGTCCCTGCCGCGCCCGCGCGCGTCTGCCGTCCCCGCATCCCTCGCGTCCCCGCCCCGGCCCCGCCCGCCCCCCTCCCCCGCCGGTACCGCATTGCCGTACTGCAGGGGCGCGGTGCATTGCGCCCGCTCCGTCAATAGGTGGACCCCCTCCCGGAGAGATAAAACCGCCGCGCCGGCGCCGCTAGTCCCTCTGGCTGAGATCTCGGCTCTGGGTAAGGACGCTCGGCCTCCGGGTCTCCGGCTCCATCCCCAGCTTTCCGCAGAGGGCCCTCTCTCGGGGGACCGGACCTGGAGGCAGAGAGGGGCCAGGGAGGCGCCTGGCCAGGCTGCGCTGCTCGCCCCGGGCTTCGGCCAGCCATCCCACGCGCCCGGACCGGCACCAGGGTTCGGTCCCCGCGGGCTACAGGGGCTGGGGTGGGGGCACCGCGGTGGCGCTTGTTTATGCGGTGGTGGCGGCGGGGGGAGCGGTCTTCTGGGCGGTGGCGATCGCCCTGCTGCCGTGACCTTGGAACCGGCTGGGGCCCTGCAGGGTTGGGGCAGGGTCGTCCTTGCTGGGGGCTGCTGGAGATGCCCGCGGAGGGGGAGGCAGTGAGAGCCCAGAGGCACTCGCCACCCTGCCCCCACCGGGTGGGCCTAGGGGTGTCCGCTTGGTGTCTGCACCCTAGGGTGCACTGTTTCCCTCCCCCAGGCACCTGTCCCCTCCCGGGCTGCCCAGATTTCTTCACTGACCTCCAGGATGGGGCAGGGGCTGTGACCTGGGTTCTGACCAGAGGGAGAGGGGGAGGGGGAGGGGGTGCCCCCCTGCCCCCACCAGGCTGCAGGCATCGCTGTCTGGCTCTTGCTGAGCTTGGCTGCGGGGCCAGATTCTTCTCTCCTCTTTCAGAGCCGGCACCCCACTCCCTTGCCCTACTGTCTGCCCCCTGCCCGGGTCCGGGGAGGGCCCAAGCTATTCTAGGCCCCCTGTCTGGGCACCACCGCCTTGTCGGAGCTCTGGCCCAGCCTGTCTCCCCTGGTGCCAGCCTGCCTGGCAGGGATGAGGGGAAGATGGCTCCCTCTCTGCTGGAGGAGAGGAGTGGGGAGCACTGACCGTCTCTCCACCAGGCGACAGCTATGCTGGTGGGGGTGGGGCACAGCAGTGGGCCTGGGACTCCCGGGAGGGGAGAAGCATCAGGGACAGAGCCCCGGAGAGCGGAGAGCGGGGCAGGGTGACTCATCACCGGGCTCCTGGCTGGTCATGGGGCTCGCCCAGCTTGGCGCTCCTCCCCCGCCTTCAGGGGGGGTTAGCCTCCTTCATGGGGGTGCCCTGTGGGCACAGCACCCCGATATTTACTGCAGATTGGACTGCTGGGGCTTGCCACTTGACCCGAAAGGGCGAGGCCCAGGCTGGGGGGTGGCCTTCCCTCCCTACTAAATGTGGGAATGCGGCCCCTGCCTCGGGGCCAGGTGTGTGGGCAGGGGTGGGGGTGTGCTGGCAACCTGTGCAGGGCAGTGTCTCTGCTGGCCTCCGCCTGAGGCTCTCTGTGGCCTGTCCCCCACCCCACCCCACAGAATCACTGCCCGACAGCCCCCTCATCCTGAGCCACAGCGCTCCAGCTCGGTCCGGCCCCTCCCCCCACCCCGGGCAGAATGGGCAAGGAGAAGACCCACATCAACATCGTGGTCATAGGCCACGTGGACTCCGGCAAGTCCACCACGACGGGCCACCTCATCTACAAGTGCGGAGGCATCGACAAGAGGACCATCGAGAAGTTTGAGAAGGAGGCGGCGGAGGTGAGCCTGGGGGCCCCTGTCTTTTTCGCCACACTGAGGGGACAGCTTCCCGCCTTGGAGGCCGGGCTGGCGCGTCCCTGACTCCAGGCACAGCTGATCTCCTCCAGGGCACGAGGGCAGCGTGAGGCCTAAAGGAAGCCGCGTGGGGGACAAATATCTGAGAGAGTCCAGGTGGAGTGGCACGGGGGGGGGGGGGTTGCCTCCCTCTGAGGATGTGCTTGGTGTTGGCGGGGGAGGGGTGGCCCGCTGGCTCTGCCCCTGGGGCAGGGGAGGTGGCCTGGACGCAGCATTTCTGCTGCCCCCCCCACCCCCGCCACAGCAGGCTCCGGAACTCTCTGCCACGCTGGACTTGAGAACCTGGAATGGGTGGGGTTCCCGTGTCCCCACGGCCGAGTGCTGGGGCTGCAGGCACTGCTGCCCTCACTTGTCCTGGGGCTGGGCCACGACTCAGGGTGGCTATTAATAGCTCACTGATGGGCACCCGGCCCCGGCCCGTCAGCTCCACTTTCTCATGCTGGGCTGGGGAGGGCTGCTTGTCCAGGGTGGCACTCTTTGGGGGGGGGGGTTTCTGGTTGCCTGGTGAGGATGAGAGGGGCCCCGGTGACTGAGCTTTCTCTCAAGTGGCAGAGACCCCCGAGTGGGAAGTGGTCACGGAGCGGGGGTCTGCTCTTTGCGACCCCTGCCCCCACCCCTGGGCTCTGGGAGAAGCCCCCGTGTAGGGGGCTGTAAGGGTCCTCTCCTGGATGACAGAGGGGTGGGGGCCAGGGCCCAGGAGGAGTCAGTTGCTGGCCTGGGGTGACCTCGCTCGGAGTGTGTGTGTGTGTGTGTGGGGGGGTGCTGGGCCGCCTCCCTCCGCGCCTGGGCCCAAACGCTGCGTCACTCCCTCCTTCCCTGCGGGTTTGGCGCTGGGGGGAGGCCGTGGGTGTTTGCAGGATGTCTGATTCAGGTCTAGCTGGGTCCCATCTGGGTCCTGGCAGGGCGGCCCTCCTGGCCGGGCAGCCTCACATCAGCCCAGCTGGGCGGCAGTAACCACAGCTCTGGGCCCAGCACGGGAGGCCTCGCTGGGCTGGGCACAGGTGTTTGCAGGTGGGGCGAGGAAGGGGAGGAGGGGCCTCAGAGCTACTAGGAAGCCTTGGCTGTCTGTAGAAAGAGCTGGAAAGCCCGGCCCTGCCATGCAACCTCATCCAATTTCCTTTTTATTTTTTGTCTTAAAAAAAATCACAGAGGGGTTTTGGGCTTGACACGTCGACAGCGGTGTTGCAGGCCTGTGGCTGACGCAGCGATCTGCGCCTGCGGGTGCGGGGGTCGCCAGCTTCAGATAAAGGGGAGCCCCCAGCCAGGGGAGGGGTTTAAATCGCCTGGGGGCTTCTCCGCAGGCCTGACTCCCAGGCCCTTGCGCCACCTACTGGTGGACGTTCAAATGGCAAGCATCGAGGTGGCAAAGGCCAGACCTGGGGGGCCACAGGATGGCAGGGCCGAGGTCGAGGTGTCCCTCAGAGGTTCTTGCATCTGACTCCCTCGCTCCGGAGATGGGATCGGGGTCCTGGGGTTCCAGTGGGGAGCGAGGGAGGCTGTCACCCAGGTCTCTCCGCTGTGACATGCTGCCGTGGTCCAGGGGCTGAGTCCCAAGCCCCTCCCTGAACCGTCCCCCCCCCGCCCCCCAGATGGGGAAGGGCTCCTTCAAGTACGCCTGGGTGCTGGACAAACTGAAGGCGGAGCGGGAGCGCGGCATCACCATCGACATCTCCCTCTGGAAGTTCGAGACCACCAAGTACTACATCACCATCATCGATGCCCCCGGCCACCGCGACTTCATCAAGAACATGATCACTGGCACGTCCCAGGTGGGCAGGGCTGCAGGGGGCCGAGGGGGCACCCGTTCAGTACACACCTGGGGGCCCGGGAGCCTTGAGGGGTAGCTGGGTTTCCTCTGCTCCCTTGCCAGGGCACAAGGAGAGAGAGGGAGAGGGGAGGGAGAGCGAGATGACCTCATCACACCGGGACAGAGTCCCCCACAGAGCTGACCAAGGGCCCCATCATCTCAGCTAGGCAGAGGTGCCCACAAGGACCACTGGCCACTGTCAGGGCCGCCTTTGCAGACAGACAGACCCAGACACCGTCAGGCCATTCGCACGGGTGGACGAGCCCCTGCTGCCGCCCCTAAGGCCCAGAGCCCGAGGGCCCGTCCCGGGGCACCTGCCTGGCGGGGCCCGGTGCGAGGCGGGGCCCGGGGCTCACTGCACCTGACCTGCCGGGCAGGCGGACTGCGCGGTGCTCATAGTGGCTGCAGGAGTGGGCGAGTTCGAGGCGGGCATCTCCAAGAACGGGCAGACCCGTGAGCACGCGCTGCTGGCCTACACGCTGGGCGTGAAGCAGCTCATCGTGGGGGTCAACAAGATGGACTCCACGGAGCCCGCCTACAGCGAGAAGCGCTACGACGAAATTGTCAAGGAGGTCAGCGCCTACATCAAGAAGATCGGCTACAATCCCGCCACTGTGCCCTTCGTGCCCATCTCCGGCTGGCACGGCGACAACATGCTGGAGCCCTCCCCCAACGTGAGTTGCCCGGGGCTGGGCGGGGGGGGGGGGGGGGGGGGAACGGGGCCGCTCGGAACCCTGCCCGGGAGCCCAGGGCACTGGGTCAGAAGGCCTGTCCGCAGGCTCCCCTCAGCCCCACTGTGTTCCCTTAACCTGCATGACCCTGGGCACCCGGCCCCGTGGGTGTCTGCCTGGCGGGCCGCCGCCTCCTCGGGGCCTAGGCGCCGTGCCCATGAGGCCAGCAGAGGCCCCTTCTCTGGCCAGGGGTACCGGCTCTGGGCAGGCAGTGTGGGAGCAGCGGCCGCCACGGCCTAGGCCCAAGCGCTCTGTCGCAGGAGGCTCTGCCCTTATGGGGTTAGTTGTCGTCTCCCCAGGGTGTGGAGCGGGCTGGGCTCTGGGAAGGGCCGAGTCCCGGCTCTCCGCTGGCCAGCTGGGAAGTTTCTGGCTCCCGCAGCCACAGCCGGCATCTCAGGGACTCTGACTCAGCGGGAGGTGACGAGGTGGGGCCCGAAGTGGTTTTCGGAACGTGAGAACAAGGGCCTGGACGCAGCGAAGGCAGAGGACGGCGCTGGCCTAGAAGGGTGGCCATCTGCTCCAGCCAGTGCTGCAGCCACCCACACTGAGCTGGGCGGGCGTGGAGGGGGCCCTGGGCCGAACGAAGCTGGGGACCCTGCCCCCGTCCCGCTGGGCTGCATGCTCGCACGTGGTGGGTCCCGCACAGGACGTCACGGAGCAACCAGTGAGCCGCCACTCCCCACCCTCCTGGCAGGGCCGACGGAACACCCTAGCCCTGAACTTCCCGCTCCTGACCTGCTGCTCAGGGAGCTGTCTGTTGATCTGTGCTGCCGGGAGGACACAGCCCCTGGGAGCGGACTGGGCAGCACTTCCGGCCCCCTCCCCTTCTCCCTGCCTGTGGCCAGTGGGTCGGGGGGGCTCCAGGCAGGAGAAGCCCTGGGCAATGCCGGGTCAGTCGTGCCTGGAGACAGGCGGCATAGCGGTTGGGGGCCGAGGCTGGACCCTCTGCCTCTAGCCTGGCCACTGGCCGGACTCTGGCCCCTCCCGCTCTGGTGCTGGCCCTGCCCAGGGATCTGAGGGCTGCCAGAAAGAGGGGCTGGGCTGGGCTGGGCTCCATGCTGGACGCTTATTCAGGGGTGCCAGAACCCGCCTCCGTCTGAGTGCGGTGTGAGCAGTCTGGGCTGGGGAAGGGGCCCCCCTGTTTTTTCGCCAGACCTCCCTTCCCAAGGCTTCTGTGATGTTGGGAGTGTGGACCGGAGCTGGGGAGGGTGCAGGGCTGCGCAGCGTCTCGATGGCATGAACAGGCTTAGGGTGAACCGTTGGCCATTAGGTAGCGGTGAGTCCCGTGCTCCCCTGCTCCCCAGGCCCTCTCAGGTCACATGCCTCCACCGGGATTTCTGGAAAGTCCTGGGGAGGCCCTGAGGCTGTGGGGCAGGGCGGGGCAGGTGGAGGCGGTCTCTGCCTCCAACGGACACCTTCTTCCTGTCCAGATGCCGTGGTTCAAGGGCTGGAAAGTGGAGCGTAAGGAGGGGAACGCCAGCGGCGTGTCCCTGCTGGAGGCCCTGGACACCATCCTGCCCCCTACACGCCCCACAGATAAGCCCCTGCGCCTGCCACTGCAGGACGTGTACAAGATCGGCGGTGAGTGACGGTTCAGTGCTGGACGCTCCACCTCAGGCAGCTGGCCCAGCCCACCCTGGCCGGGTCTACCCCTCACACCCAGCTCCTGAGACCAGGGCCCCTGACAAGGAGGGTTCGAGGCCAAGTTATCTGCCTGTCCCTCAGTGCTGCACACTTCCTGGGGGCCATCCATCCACCTGTCCATCTCCCGTCCATGCTCCATCCATCCATCCACCCCATCCATCCATCCATCCATCCGTCCATCCACACATCCATCCACATGTCCATCCACCACCCATCAATCCACACATCCATCCATCCATCCATCCGTCCGTCCGTCCATCCACCATCCATCCATCATTCATTCATCCATCCATCCATTCATCTCTATCCAGACGACTGTTTACCCCACACATTCATCCATCCATCCATCCATCTACCCACCCATCTGCCTATCTGTCCATCCAGACATCCACCCACCCCTCCCATCCATCTCTCCATTTATCTCCCCATCCATCCATCCATCCATCCACCCACACACCTACCCACCCTTACCCGTTCATCCATCTGTCCAGGGTCTTTCTCTCTTCAGGTAAGCACTGAGCCCTGTGCCAGGAGTTGGTGGCATAAGGGTAACTCAGATGTCCCCTTCCCCCATGGCCGTCCCAGTCCTGTGGGAGACATGACCTACCCCAGGCATGAGAAATGCTATTCGTGAGATGACAGAGAAACCACAAGCAGACATGAGGCCCACAAGGGGCACCGTGGAGACCCCCAGCCAGGGGGCTCGTGCAGAACGGGGGTGTCACACTCACCTAGCACAGAAAACCGCCACCAGCCTCAATGTCTGTCATACCACAGCCAGGGATATGGGAGTAGGGTCTCCCTGCATGCACGCTGGGGGACCCCGCATAGCCACTGAGCAGGCACACAGGCGTCAGCGGACCCATGAGAAGCGCTGGTGCCACAGTGTCCCTCTGGGGGTGGCTCCCTGAGACAGGAGGCAGTCCTGGGTGGATGACATTGACCCGTGCTGCTGCTGCTGCCTCGCCAGGAGGGGCCTCAGAGAAGGGAGGGGTCCCCACAGTACCGCCCCCGGTCGAGATGGGCCTCCCTCTGCCCACGCTCCCCCCCGCCCCCCACTTTGCTCCCGCCCAGCACCACTAGGGGTTCTCTCTTGTTCAGTCCTTTCTGTTCCCGACAGAACAGGCCAGGGGAGCCTCCACTTCTATCTGAACCTCAGTGTCTGCCTTGTCTGGGGTCTCCCCCGTCTCTGCACTCTGCCCATGTGGCCACACCTGTCCCCCACCCCTCACAGCCCTCTTTCCCTCCACCCAGGCATTGGCACCGTACCCGTGGGCCGAGTGGAGACGGGCATCCTTCGGCCGGGCATGGTGGTGACCTTTGCACCCGTCAACATCACCACGGAGGTGAAGTCGGTGGAAATGCACCATGAGGCCCTGAGCGAGGCCCTGCCTGGCGACAACGTCGGCTTCAATGTGAAGAACGTGTCGGTCAAGGACATCCGCCGAGGCAACGTGTGTGGGGACAGCAAGTCCGACCCACCCCAGGAGGCTGCCCAGTTCACCTCCCAGGTGCGTGGCTGCAGGGGCCGGTGTGGCCCGTTCCCTCAAGAGTGGTGGGGCTGTCATCGTACGGTGCTGGGCGCCTGGGAAAACGTAGACCCCCGCTTTACAAACGAGGCCACCCAGGCCTGGAGAGGCTGGATCAGGGCTGAGGGCACTCACGGGAAGAGCGGACACCGGAGGGGCCCGGCCTCTGAACCTCACTGAGGTCCCGCTTGAGTCCTGAACATGTTTTTAGTAGTTTATTGCCGGAGGCATCTCTACATTTTTCTTTTATTCTCTTCTCGACATTTTCACGGCACCCTCTTGGTCACCTCTCCGTGTGACAACAGGTGTAAAAATTGGCTTCCTTGACATATAACCGAAGTGTAATAACTGAGGTCCGCTTTTCTCATCCCCCTGCCTCAGCTCTGGCCAGTGCAGACAGGAGTCCTGCCCAGTGGCCCTTCATGCAGTGCACTTGCTGGCTGTTTCTCTCCTGTGGTTTGCCAAAGGCTTGATGAGGACCCTGGGGTCCATGTCAGGGGTGTGGGTCCCTGACCTTTCCTCACGGCCAGCACCTGGGCCCCTGGGCCTGAAGCTTCGCTCCGATGCCGTCTCACCCCCTCTGGGCACGCCTGACGGCCTTGTGCCCTTGTGCACCTCTTCCTCCAGGTTATCATCCTGAACCACCCAGGGCAGATCAGTGCCGGCTACTCACCGGTCATCGACTGCCACACGGCACACATCGCCTGCAAGTTTGCCGAGCTGAAGGAGAAGATTGACCGGCGCTCAGGCAAGAAGCTGGAGGACAACCCCAAAGCCCTGAAGTCCGGTGACGCAGCCATCGTGGAGATGGTCCCTGGGAAGCCCATGTGTGTGGAGAGCTTCTCACAGTACCCACCTCTCGGTGAGCTGGGCAGGTGGTGGAGGGAGGTGCGGCCTGGGTGGGGCTGGTCCGGGCTGCCAGAGGACCACTTCCGGGTGGGGGGTTTGGCGGGGGGGTCCTTCGGTTTGCTCCGCTTAGAGTTTAGCAGGAGACCTGCGGCCTCCGTCCCACGAAGCAGCCCTGCCGGCCAGCTCTGGGATGGTGTCCTCCTCTGTAGATGAAGGCCCCGGGCCCCATAGCCAGTCTAGTGGCAGCATTAGGGCTGACTGCCGGAGCTGGACAGCGGCTGGCTGGCCGCACACACGTGCCTGGGATAACCCACCGGCCTCCATGCGAGAGCTGCCTCGTGCAGGCTGCCGGCCAGCTTCGTCGTAGCTGTGCCTCGCCAGGCGCGCTCCAAGAGCGTCGGCGCGTCCTTGGACCCCCACACGCCCGGGGCGGGTCCTGCAGTCGTTCCTGCCACCCGAGAACCTGATAGCGCTAGCGTCCCACACTCCTCGGGCAGCGGCCGCACCGCGCCACCTGCAGCCCCGCTGGGCAGGTAGCAGCAGGCGCGAGTGCGCCTGCGCCCGGCCAGGCCGGCCCTCGCCCACCCCTCACGCCCTCTCCCCGCAGGCCGCTTCGCCGTGCGCGACATGCGGCAGACGGTGGCCGTGGGCGTCATCAAGAACGTGGAAAAGAAGAGCGGCGGCGCCGGCAAGGTCACCAAGTCCGCGCAGAAGGCTCAGAAGGCGGGCAAGTGAAGCACGGGCGCCCGCGGCGCGACCCTCCCCGGCGGCGCCGCGTACCGGCCCCGCCCCCGGCCCCGCCCCCGGCCCCGCCCCCGGCCCGGCGCCCCGCCCCCCCGCCAGGCGCATGTCTGCACCTCCGCTTGTAAGAGGCTTTCGGTCAGCGACTGGATGCTCGCCATCAAGGTCCAGTGGAAGTTCTTTAAGAGGAAAAGCGCCCCCGCCGCCCCCGCTTCCGCGCCCAGACTTCGCCGCGCTCAGTGCCCGTTTTACCAATAAACTGAGCGACCCCAGAGCCGTGTGCGCCTGCTTCTGGGTGGGGTGGGGTGGGCGGGGGCCGCCCTGCGCTCTCCCCTAGCCCCTTCCTTCCGGCCCAGATGGCCTCCCGCGTTTACCCAGGGTGGGTGGTGGGGCGGGGGTCCCCACACACGCTGTGGCCCAGTACTGGAGGCCCGATCCGAAGTGCAGCTGGTCTGGCTGGGGCGAGTTTTGGAATGCCCTCCTGGGGGCATCCAGCACAATCAGTCACTTCGGATCCACAGAAGGGGGCTGTTTTGAGGGTCTCTCTGAGAGCTGAGGGCTCCTCCCCCACCAGTGATTGTCAGGCACACTGGCCCCCGCGTCTCACTCCCCTCCCCAGCCAGTCGCCTGTGGCTGGAGGGGCACCACCACCTACATCCCGCTCCCGGCTCCTCAGCTGAGCCCTCCCCTCACCCAGGAGCTCCAGCCGAGCAAAACCCTAGAGAAAGCCCTGACTTTGGTCATCGAGGTTGGGGGGGGGGGATGGCAGGCCCACCCCTGCCCTGCCATCCCTGCTCCAGGAAAGCAGTCCCAGCCTGTGCCCGGTGTTGGTGTTGCAGAAGGAGCTCGGGGTGGGGGTGGGGGTGGGCAGCTGGGTCACCCAGGCTCACAGTGCAGACGCCGTTGCCTGTGGTGGGGAATGGGCTGGGGGCTTCCCCTCCAGGGTGGGCAGCAGGCCAACCACGTGAGTCTCCTAGGGTCACTGCAACAAATCACCTCAAACCGGTGGCTTAAAATGACAGAGGTGTCCTCTCTTACCGGCCAAAGTCACCACCAGTGGGACAAAATTCAGGCCTTGGCAGGGCTGTGTTCACCCCAGAGGCTCTGAGGGAGGGTCTGTTCCTCACCTCTCGCAGCTTCCGGCGGCTCCAAAAGTGGCTTGGCTTGTGGCTGCGTCCCTCCAATGTCTGCCCCATGGTCACGTGGCATCCCTTCTGTGTGTCAGATCTCTCTCCGTCTCCTCTTATAAGGGTGCATGTAGTTGGCTTACATGATAGTCCGGGCTAGTCTCCTCATCTTGAGGTCCAGGATTTAGTCACTTCCGCAGGACCCTTTCTGGCCACACAGGCCCCATCAAGGTTCCCGGGATTGGGAAACCTGCGGGGGCACAGGCAGGCCACCACACTGGGTGAGGCTGCCAGCCAGGAGAGATGGGCCGCGGAGGGGCCGCTGTGTGTCCCCACCTGTCCCAAAGTGACCATGGGTCTCAGGAAGGCGCATGAACAGCGTGTGATGAGAAGGAAGGGCCGAGTAGCCAGGCAGAGTGCGGTTCCCAGTCTGTGTCCCGGGCAGTGGCACTGGTGGGGCAGAACCACGTGGGAAGGGTCTGGGTTGATCCGTGGAGGCCGCCAACGGAGATGGCCTGAGCAGGAAAACACAGACACAGGAAACCCAGTCAAATTTGGATTTCAGATAAACAGTGGATAATTCTTTAATATGTCGTATACAGTATTCACACCAGAAAAGTACTTGTTCTTTATCTGAGATTCAAACTGGACTGTCTGTTTTGTCTGCGACCTTGGGAGACCAGGTGCCTCCTGATGCAGGCTACCGCCACCAGTGGGGGACCCGCTGACCCTGCAATGTGTCTGCTCCAGGAGGCTGTCAAGTCGAAGAAAGCTGTGAGCCGGGGACAGGGTACGAGTGAAAGAAAGCCCCACTGGGGTGAAAGCACTTCATGGTCTGTAGTGGTCCCTGCCCTCCTGTCCCAAGCTGTTGCCACCTGGCTCCCTCTGGGAGTCCTGGTCACCTAGACACTTCAGGTGGGACGAGGTCAGGTCCTGCCCATCAGAGGTCTGTGCTCACAGCCCCTCTGCTGGCCCCGGGTGAGGTGAGGGAGGCAGGCCCAGGAAGGTCCAAGCGCCCGGATCTGGAGCCTGGCAGGGCTCTGGGCCTTGAAGCACCCCTGCCTGGTACCAGGCTCAGCGTATGGCCCACGGGACGGGCAGGGGATCGTGGCTGGAGGAGGCAGAAACCTGGGGCCTCAGCCCGGCGGGGTGCGGTGGCTCTGGGCCTCCACAGGGGCAGCACGCCTCCCCGGGAATTTCCCCAGGGTCCAGCAAGGGGGCTCCCCTGCCTCCAGCACCCTGCCAGCAGGACGGCGGGAAGTGCCCAGGCTGTTCCTGGAGCCGCCCACACTCGGAAGGTGGGTTTCTGGGGTCCGGTGGGCACTGGCCACACCTCGGGCTTGAGACACTGCAGGGAGATGAGCCCCCGTCACAGGGGAGGGCTGGGGTGGGGGGACTCGCACAGCCTCTCGTGTGACACTCTGGCCCTCGGTTCTCACCACGTCACATAGTGACAAACGTGTGGCGTCATCACACGTCACGGCCTCCGGAAAACTCCACATATAAGAGAGAACAGTAGTGACAGAGAAAAGGTCTTGATAGGACTATGGAAGCAGTTTCGACCTCTAGGGCCTTCTAGAAGGTTCTTGGGACCTGAGGGGCCTGGACCGAGCTTTGACAGCTCCTGGTCTCAGTAGCATTGCAGGTAGCAAGGCGCCAGGGACAGAGCAGGTGTCTGAATGAGCGGCACTAAGTGCTCGCGGGTGCGGCCGGTGGGCTCCCCTCCCGTCTCTGCCGCTGTCCAGCTCCGGAGTGGCCGCTGGAGCCATGGCGGTGGCCTGCAGGAGTCAGGTGGGGGTGCAGGCTTGGGGTGTGGAGGGAGCTGGGGGGCCTTCCTTTGCCCCAGTGGTGGGGGGGCCCTTTCCTACCGCAAGCAGGGGCTGCTGAGCAGGGCAAGGGGCAGGGTCCACCAGGCTTGGGGGTAGGGTGTCGGCTTGAGGAGCCCCGTGGGCAGCTGGGCACCACAGCCCTACGGTGCCGCCCGGAGTGGGGGGGCCACAACCTGAGGCCTGGGGGCCCAAGCCGGGGACACGGAGTGGCACTCACAAAGGGCTCGTGTGACTGGGCTGCCGAGGAAGATGTGGAGGCCCAGGGAGGTGCCCTGCCTGCCGGCCACAGGGCTGGCTCCGGCCGGGGCTCAGGGAGGCTACACCTGAAGTCGGGGCCTTGGGGCCAGATGCTACCACCCTTGCTCGGCTGTGAATAATTTAAAGCAGGACCCCCGGGACCCCATTGGCAGCTTCGCTCTTCACTTTGGGTGCCTCTGAAAAATTCATGAGTCTGTGGGGTCCTGCTGAGCTGGCCAGATCTGATCTGTCTCCTGCCCTTGTCTGCCCGGGGCTCCTGGCGCCCTCCCCTCAAAGCAGAAAGCGTGTTCTCACCGTCCCCCAGGGTCCAGGGTAGCCCTGGCAGTGACAGTTTTGGGTCTGAGCAGCAGTTTCAGACCCCAACAATGGGATTTTGGGGTTTCTCACAAGAGAGCCACCGTCTTGTGGGTGGCCGTGGGTGAGTCCCCTCCTGGGTGCCCTAGTGTGGCTCAGAGTGGGACCACGGGAGTGCCCCTGGTGCGCTCCCAGTGTGGGCTCTGCGTTCCTGTGCGTGACCCGGATGTGGAACTCTGCGCATCCGTGTGTGGCTCCGTGGGGTGTGGGGAGAACTCGGTGGGCGTCGCGGAGCCCTCGGGAGCTGGTGCGGTGTGTGTGTGCACGTGTGTGTGCAAGTGCCTGAGGGTGTAGGTGATGTGCGTGCACACACGAGCACGTGTCCCGGCCCTTCCTGTGCCGCTGGCAGGCTGCAGAGTCAGAGCTGAGCTCCTGGGAGGCATCTGTGGGAGGCCGGGTCCAGGCCTTGCTGGCAGTCCTCTCTGTCCCATAGCCCTGCGGGGAGAAGCTAGCGGGGTCGGGCGCACCGTCAGGGGTACGATGTCTCGGTTGCTCCCAATGCCGCTGGGGTGAGTCCGTGGGAGCGGAGCACGGTGTCAGTAGGAGATTCAGGGTGCCGGCTCCTTTCCTGGTCTCACTTGCTGCTCCTGGTGTCTCACGGTGGGGGTCAGCGGGGGAGGAGGTGAAAGAGGGTGGAGGGGGCCTCGAGTCAAGACCAGCCCAGACACGGGCTCGTGGGCCGGGAGTCGGGCCGTGGTGGCGGCCAGCAAGGAGGCCCAATCAGCCTCATCACAGCAGGGTCTGGGCCCGGACTGGGTCTGAGTGGGGGCCAAAGCAAGGGTTGGGGGAGGTGACGGCATCTGGGTTCTCCTTATCCTGTGTCCACCTTGGGCAGAGTGGGTGGGCCCGGAGGGGTCAGTGAGGGTGAGTGCCAGTCAGTCTCTGGGCTGTGGCCCTGAAGATACTCGGAGGGGTCGATGCTGGCAGCTCTGGTTGGAAGGGGAGCTTTGTTCCCCCAGGCTCCCAGGAGGGGGCTTGGGGGCTGTGGGCTGGCACACAGTGCCCGATGGCCCTGGTGGGGTGCCTGGCCCGGAGAGCCCACCCTGGGATCTGGCGACAGCCAGCCGCCACTCGAAACTGCGCCTGTCAGGCGGGCCGGGGCCCCTGGGTTCCAGGGCTCAGCTGCCTGCATGGTGTAGGGCAGCGCTGAACCAAACGGGGAGCCGGGGGCGCGTGGAGGGAGGGGAGGTGGAGCAGAGGGGTCCCGTGGTGGGGGGTTGTAAAATGTCTCCGTTCACCTCCTGGCCTTTGAGCAAACCTCTTGCTCCCCAGAGCGGGTGGGGCCCGCACGGCAGCTGTCGCATCCTTAGGGCTGCCGTCTGGGTAAAATGGCTCTCCCGTGTCCCCCAGCTTTCCCGGATGGCTGCGGCCGTCTCTGCTGGGGTGGGGGTGCTCCCGGGACGTTGGGTGCCTTGGGTGCCCTGTCTCCTCCCTGTCTTCACTCTGTGTGTCTCCCGACACCCACGGTCTTCGTCTTGGTGGAGGAAGGCGGTACACGCTGTAGATTCAATGCACTCAGAGCCCGCCCTGGGATGGATTCATTTGTGTTTCCTTTGATGCTGATAGAAGTCTCCCTCGTGCCAGGCTCGGTCTAAATGCTTTACAACCCTTAACTCATCTCACTGTCGTAACAACCCTGTGATGTGTGTACTGTTATTAGGCCCCATTTACAGGCTGAGGAACCGTGGTACAGAGAGGTTCAGCAACTTGCCCAAAGTCACACATGTAAATTAAGCCTCCGAACTGTGAAACCGCAAAGACTCCATCGTTCTGTGATGGGGTGAGAGTAGTGTTTTGTCATCAGGCTAGAAGAGAGCATCGTGGAAGGTGCGGGGCTACTGTGCTACGCTCTGACCACGAGCTGATGATGAGCCCGACCAGTGTGGACCCCCACACAGATGCTCGCCTGCCCAAAGCCCTTGGCGGGGCGCCCTCCTTTCCAACCCCTCCCAGATTCCTGCCTCCTTTCCCATGAAAATGCTCATCGCTTGGCTTGGGTATTGTTAGGAGCCTTAGGGAGAAAAAAAATCCACGTATTTGCACTATTTTATGCTAAGGTGTGGATGGTTAACTTACCAGAAATATTTGCATTTTAAGAGAAGACCTTGTTAACCTAAATCATGGTGTCTTAACCTCTGCCCTATTGACATCCGGGGATAGATAATTCTCTGTTGTGGCGGTGGGAGGGCTTTTCTGTGCCTTGTAGGAGGGGCCAGTAACACCTGCCCCGGGCATGTTAGACAAAGATGTCTCCGGGGAACGAGACCACCCCTAGGGGAGAGCGACTGGCCTGATGGATCTCATCTCTGTGGGTAGGACGTCAGAAAGGGATGGGGTCAGCACACCGGAGCTGGGAGGAAGGATGGAGAACTTTCTTCAACTGCAGCCTGTGTGTGGAGGTCTGTAAGAAGTGAGGGGAGAGGGAGCCTCCAAGTGGGGAACCGGGGCTGCTGGGGCACCTCCTGCCCCGCCCCCCTCCCCCCCCCCCCCCCCCCCCCCGACCCCGGACACCACTCAGCCGACGCTGCTCAGGGCACTGTGCTGCTCTGCTCCATTCAGTGCCCCCGCAGCCCCACCAGGTGGGAGCCATTTCTCTCCGCCTGACCAGTGAGGGAGCCAGGGCCCTGCCGGCTCGCTTACCTGGTCTGCCCAAGGTCTCAGAGCTCAGATGAGCTCACCGGGCCATCTCAGTGCTGTACTCTGCAGCAACAACACCCTGCCTCCGGTGATGCTACGGGGCGCAGCCTGGTGTCGGGGCGCAGCCTGGTGCTGCTGGCAGAGTGGGTCGTCAGGGGCCACCCCAGCAGAGCCCTTGGTGCTGGCCAAGGACTCCAGCTCTGTCTGGGCCGACGTGTCGCCGGTCTGCTGGCTGGAGAGTCCAGCCTTTCTGTCCCTTCCTCCTAGCTTGGCTCGGTGGTGACCTTGTGCTGGGTGAAGGGGTGGGTGAAGGCCTCTGACAGCCCATGGGTTCTGCCCCAGGTTAGGTGGCTCTGTCCAAAGCCTACTGGACATCTGGCCAAGCAGGCAGGGCACTCAAACGAGCCCAGGCCAGCAGTGGGCGGGCAGCCAGGGCCCAGATGCTGACAGCCTGTGTGTGGGGGAGCTGACCACTCTGCTGGCAGGGAGCCAGTCTCCATGGCATTGAGCTCCCGCTGCCCATGTCCTCCATGGTCTACCCCAGCAGCCCCTGAGCCACGCAAGCCCCAGGCTGCAGTCATCAAGGGCACATCCTGGCTCGAGGCTCCAAGCGATGTCTAGCCCTAGAACAAAGTGACTGTCATTCACAGAATGTTGATGAACAGCTTCTGTGGGCTGTGAGTGTGTGCAGGGGGTTGTGAGTGTATGCACTGGGCTGTGGGTGTGTGCAGGGGGCTGTGAGTATGTGTACTGCCTGTCCAGTGGGGAGATGAACAGGAGGCAGCAAATACGTGACACGGCTTCCTACCACGCTGGGGAACCAGAACTGAGAAGGAGGGCGGGGGTCCACTTCAGGGAAGACCCGTAAGCAGGGCCTCCCAGAGAAGATGCCCAGAGACCTCCCTGTGCCGGCGGCTGCGGCAGAGGTCAGGCCAGGGGTTACCCCTCCCAACCGCCACCCTGTGTGTTCCGTGTTCCCTCCTGGAGAGGGGGGCAAGGGGGTGGGAGGGCGTGGGGCCGCGAGCAGGGGGTTCCCTTGAAGGCCCAAAACCTTGTCCAGATCCACCTCTACTCCCCAGCCCGTTTCCACTGTCACAGGCGACCACAGGCTCCTGGTGCAAGGAAGGGCCTGTGGCTGATAAATACAAATCAGCCCTCATATGATTAGCTGTTCTGCTGGGGGCTGGGGAAGCTTGTTGGGGGCTCTGATCTTTGAAAAAAAAACCCATACGTTAAATTTTCATTGACTTTAGTGTGAGATGTTTCAAAAAAATCAATGCTTTCGTATCGAATCTTTTCCTTATTGTCCTGCTCCCCCATGAACTGGATAAATTCAGCCCTTCCTCCTCCTAATGATGGAAAATTCCCCGGAGGGGAGGGCTGGGACTTTCTGTCGGGTAGGCACTTCCTGTTGTCCAAATTACAGAATTAAGACAACAGCTCTGACCCAGGTTAGGAGATTGAGAGCCTGTCTCTTCTCATTTCCCCAAATTAAGTCTTGTTTCTTGGCCTGGTGGAGTGTCCTCTCTGGGCCTCCGCCAGGATCATCTGTTTTCCTGAAGGCACCGCGATTGGGGAAGGAGCTTGGTCCTCCTCTACTGGGAGGAGGTGGGTGGGTACAGGGAAGTCTGATTTTCAATGTCTGTCCCCAGTGCCCCCATGGTCACTGGCCCACGGAACTCAAGTGTCTCCAGACACCTGGGCATAAATATCTTCTCTGTCAACAGAGCATCAGGCTGGGGCTGTGCTAGAAGGGCCCCCACAGGCAGGGTGACAGAGCAGCCCCTACTCTACCATGGAAGGGCCAGTGCAGCCTCACCGCTGACCTCCCTCGGCCAGGACAAGCAGCCAGTGGAAGCCTGTTCCTTCTAGACTCACTTCCCCTGCACTCTGATGTTTTCTGGACCCGCCGTCACCTGTTGTCTGTGAGACTAGGGTCGTGACTTCCCAGGACTGCATTCCAGGAAATGCCAAGCCCACTCCCTGTCCTGAGCACTGTGGGAAGAGTCACCATGTAGCTTCTCCACGGAGGGTATCATCCAGATGTGCTTTGATTTGGTCTGCACCAGCGGCAGCTGTGATATCTACCGTCCACACGTTGTGGACCCTGTGCCAGGCTCTGGGGGACACGGAAGGACACACACAAAGGCAGGGGTGCCAGGCTGGGAAGTGGGGTCACAGCCCCGTGTGGTGAGTCCCTGATCGGAAGGGAACATGCAGGAGAGCTTTGGGGGCAGGTGGGGACTTGTGAGAACTCGGAGCTGTCCTTCCGTAAGACGGCAACGGTGGCCAACGTTCGTTTCTCAGCTCAGGAGTCCGATCTCGGCTGCTTGGTGTAGCCAGCGATGTGGGGACAGGAGGAGGAACCGAGAGGAGAGCCAGGAGCAGGGTGCTAGGCCCTAGGTTCTGGAGGGAGTGACCGGAGCTGCAGGTGCTGAAAAGACAGCGCACAGCCCAGCCTGCCCGCCCGCGTCCCGGTGAAAGGTCCCTCCGGACCCGAGCTGGTGCTGTGTGCATCTGGATTTTTCCACTTCTCTTTCCTGGATCCCACAGTGCAGTTTTGGCAAAGATGGCTTGAGCCTGAAAGTCTTTCCCATCTATTTTTAAATAAATGAAATTCCTGTCTCTTGTATGGAATTTACCCCAACTGAGCATTTTCAACGAACTGCTTCCCTGGGCTGCAGGGGTGGAGGGCACTGTTGCAGGTTGCCGACAATGCAACCCTTGTACGTGGCACAACACTGAAAGCATACATGTTCAATGAGCCAGCTCACTGAAAGGACGTCCTAGACAGAGGAAGCAAAGATCTTCACGCCTTGAGGTGGGCTTCACGCGCCACAGCCCCTGAGGGTCGAGGCAAAGCTGCGTGTGCAAGACAACAGCGGGCTTGCGCGTCCCCAGCAGCCTCCCCTCCAGCCTGGCTGTCGGTGCTCCTGCTGGAGGGGCCTCCCCCAGGGGACTGTGAAGGCAACCTGGGGCATGTGGGTCCCCTTGGGGTCCCTGCGGAATCCTGGTCCCCTCCCACCTTCGGGGCAACCTACACTCTGGGATGAGAACAAATGTCACGTTGACGCCTGACTCTGGTCTCGGCGAGCACACAACTCTCCCTGTGGGCCTCCCTGATCTCTCCCGCCTTAGCCTTCCGGAACTTACCACGAAGACAATGGAGACCAAGTTGGTGATGTAGGCTGGGAACCGATGTCTCCAGGTCAGCTTCACCGAGTCCACCTACAACAGGGAACGACGTCGGGTCACCTGGTGCGAACCGTCACAGAGGAGAGAAGTCTGTGCGCATGCGGTGGGGTATGAGTGAACAACTTGGACAAACAGAAATACTAGGAACACCTTTTTAAAAAAATGCTTGCAGGTGACGAGTAAAGCGGACACCTAGCGTCCAAAGAGGGGTCTGGGGTCTCACCGCTATCAAACGATGTCATGCAACAGTAGAAATAGCGTTTAAAAATGTGGTTCGCCTGTGTCCAGGGCGTAACAGCACCAAACACCTTTCTAAAGTAGACGCTTAGACCCACGTCTTGTCCTGGATGCCAGACGGCACAGACTTTGCTCCCACTCAATGCTCATGCGTCTGCAAAAACGATACCTGAGAGTCACTCCTTCATCCTCTGCAAAACGACCCTAACCACGGATCCACTTCACTCTCACATTGAACCCTGACAAGGGGCTCCCCGAGGAAAGGCCATGCCCAGCATACATGGCACCCCACAAACCAGGGCTTCCTCTTAACAGGATGAGGGGGAACGAGGGCTGCTCAGAGTCTGAGCAGCAGGGCCAGTCTCGGCAGCTTCTTTCCTTTTGCGATCTAGGCCATTGTCTTCCCCTTGAAGTGACCAGGTGGGTCCCCCTTCCTGCGCTTGACCTCAGTGATGGTACACATACTCAAGAAAACTGCAGCCATTTGGGGACACGCTGGCTGATCGCAGCTAATGACCGAGGGGCAGGGAGGTAGGGGTCAAGAGTGTGGTCCCTGGGACACACCTGTGTGCACAGGTGTATGTGGGGCCTAAGTGGCACTCCGTCCCCAACATTCTAGATGACTTACAAATGAGCACTGTGCCTGCATTGACCATTCTGTTTTCCGCTGAATATAGAAAGCTATAGAAAGAAAGGGGCAAACGACACAGCGGACCCAGTGCGGTAGAGCGTGCTGGCTTGTGAGCCTAGTAACTGGAGAGGACGGTTCAGCACAGGGCCTCTCTCAGTGGACCCCTCGGTGCCGGGCAAATGTTGGGAGAGGCTGGTTGCAGTCGGGAGAGGCACCTGCGGCCAACACCATCCACGGGGGACAGAGGGAGGCTCCAGGGGGGACACGGTGAGGACTGTCAGCATGGAGTGCACCGGGGCCTCTAAGTGGCTGAGGCATGGGTCCTTTGGCTTCCCAGAAGCAGGTTCTAGAAAGACCCCTCCCCCCCAGGACACCCTGGCTCCCTGGCTGTAGGAGGCAACCTCTGCCAACTGCCCTCAGGAGGACTCCGTGCCATCTGTGTCCAGAACCTTCCCTCCTGGACTGTGGCATCGGTTTCCCCATTGGCCTCCGGCCTGTGTCTTGCCCTGGGGCCCACCGGCCACCCCCCTGCCGCGGGCCCTTTCTGGGGTCTGCCTTAGAAAGCCCAGGCCCCCCAGGGGCAAGTGTCTCAGGTCTCACCTCTCTGACTACCTTTGCCCCTCTTCCTGCTGCAGGGGCCTCTGCAAACCCTCCTCGCCTTTCCCCTGCTGCCTCCCTTCAGGACTCCTTCTCCAAAGCCCAGTTCAGGTAACCTCTTGGGAAGTGTCTCCAGATGCCTCCCTGTACACTCAGGGGACCTGCGTCTAAGGGGTCTTCATGCCTGGCCCACCTAGAGGCCAAGAGCATAAGTTCCTAGTGGGCTGGGCCTTCACGGAGGGTCGGGCAAGAGCCGGTGCCTGTCTCTCCGTCCTGGGCGTCCCTCCGTCCTGCTCCCAGGCGTCCAGTCCAGGGGCCCAGCTGGTAAGAATCCGACTGGGGCCAGGCGCTCCGATCCACGGAGAGCTGGGGGCCGCTCAGGCGGCGCGCTTGTCTGGCCAGGGAACGACCAGGGGGCCGGATTCCCTCGTCAGGGCACACCGGGCCGCGGGAGCGGGGCCAGGCGACCCGGGGCGGCTAGACGCCTGGAGCAGCCGGGTCCCCTCCCCCCTCCCCTCCCGCGGCCGGCGCGGCGTCGCGGGGGTTAACGGGGGCGGGGCGAGGCGGCGGGCGGAGCCAGGCGGCCGCAGCGTCCCCGGCGCGCGGCCCGGGCCGGCAGGAGCGCGGAGCCGCCGCCGCCGCCGCCTCGGCCATGCGGCTCCCGGGCCGGGGGCCTGGGCTTGGGCCCGCGCCGCCCCCCGCGCGCCTCGCCCGCTGAGCCCGCGCCCGCCGGGGCGCCGCCCGGCACCATGGTGCAGAAGTCGCGCAACGGCGGCGTGTACCCCGGCCCGAGCGGGGAGAAGAAGCTCAAGGTGGGCTTCGTGGGGTTGGACCCCGGCGCGCCCGACTCCACCCGGGACGGCGCGCTGCTCATCGCCGGCTCCGAGGCCCCCAAGCGCGGCAGCATCCTGAGCAAGCCGCGCGCGGGAGGCGCGGGCGCCGGGAAGCCCCCCAAGCGCAACGCCTTCTACCGCAAGCTGCAGAATTTCCTCTACAACGTGCTGGAGCGGCCGCGCGGCTGGGCGTTCGTCTACCACGCCTACGTGTGAGTGCGCGCCGGCGGGGGGCGCGAGGGGCGGTGGGGGTGGGGGTCTACGGGTGAGTGCGCGCCGACGGGGGGCGAGAGGGGCGGTGGGGGGGCCCACGGGTGAGTGCGCACCCGCGGAGCGTGGTGGGGGGCGGTGGGGGGTCTGCAGGTGAGCGCGCGCCAGCGGGGGGCTCGGGCGTTGGGGGGGCCTACGGGTGAGTGCGCGCCGGCGGGGGTCTCGGGGGACGCGGACGCGGGGTCGCTGGGCAGCGTGGGGGGGTCTATGTGTGAGTGAGCGCCGGCGGGGTCGCGGGGCGCACGGCGGTGGGGGGGGGCTCTATGAGTGCACGCCGGCGGGGGGGCGCGGGGCGGTGGGGGGGCCTCTGTGTGTCCGAGCGCCCGTGTCGGTCACGCCGGTGCCGTGCTCTGAGCCGGGGGACCGCGTTCCCTGGCTAAAGCGAAGGGCGGAGACGGTAGTGCGATTTGGAAGGAGTTCTGGGGCCCGGGCGTTCAGGCGGGTGTGGGGGAGCCATCCCCCTACCGCCAGCGGCCTGGTTGGGTTTCATCAGCCCCTCCCCCGCAGGATGGGGAGATGTGCGGCGCCCCAGCCTCCCTTCCTCGGCCCGAGGCCCCTCCCCACGGCCGCTGCGCTGAACAAAGGGCCAGCCCGGAGGGAGGGTGGCGCTGCGGGTCCTGCCACTGGATCTGGACTCCTGGAGGCCCCCTCTGGCCTAGACTCCCCCAAGGAAGGGGCAAGGGGCTGGGGGAAGGGGCTGGCCCGCTGTTCCTCAACCCCCAAGCCGCTCACTCTCCAGCTAGGGTGAGCCTCAGGGCTGCTGAAATGGGGAGGAGGGGTGTCCAAATATTACCTCCCTCTCCCAGCTCTAGGCTGAGGGTTGTGGTCTGTCTTGCCCCGCGGTTCCTGCCCTTCTCCTTGGCCCGGCCTGGACCCCCCACCCCCCGCACACAGCAGCCCTGACCCCTGTCAGCTGGAGGGGCAGGTATGTGTCTAACGCAGTGCACATTCTGGGCTCTGGAGCCCCTCCTTGGTAGAGTGGTCACCCAGGAGGAGCGGTGCTGCTGGCCCAGGAACGGGCTCTTGGTTTCCCAGGCCCTGTTCAGGGAACTCCTGGCTCCTGGGGCAGGTCCGGTGGTCTCGGACCGGCCTTGTGCGCACATGAGTGTTCACGTGTGTGGTGTTGCGGGAGCTGCTGTGTGTGGACTGGGCCGTTGGCATGCACAGTCTCTGAGCAGGCAGGCGCTCTCTGCCATCCCAGTTAGACTGGGACCGGGACTCGGCCATTTTGTGTGAAAGAGGCATTTTGGGATGGGATTGAGGGACGGATTCTGGGAAAGCACCTCCATGTGCCCCCTCGGGACGGGAGGCGTGTGTGCCCCATGAATGTGCCCATGTGCCTGTGAGTGTGTGCCCTGGACAGATCTTCCGTGGGATGGGGGAGAACACCCCGGGAGGGAAATGCTGGAGGGGAGGGTGTCTCGGGGAGGGACCACGGCCCTGGCAGGTGCCTCGGGCACGTCTCCAGGCCCAGCGCTGAACCACCTGGGAGTCCAGACGGGCGGGGCTGTTCTGGCAACATGAGTGTCCCCCCCCACCGGCCCCAGTGAGGGGACTGGCTCTTCCCATGTAGGCGTACTCAGGTATGCTGTTCATCTTGGGAAGAGCCCTGTGTCTCCTCACCAGTGGCCCTCCTATCACCACCTCCCTCCCCGTCTGGTGGGACCAGCTCTGGTCGTCCGGGTCGCGGCCCAAGGTGGCCTCCAGTGTGTGGCCTGGCCAGAGCCCGCCCCCAGCCCCTGGGTGCCTCTGCCAGACCCGTGGTGCGGCTGCCGGAGCAAGCGCTGTGCTTTGGCCCTGCACGTCCCTGGCTGGCAGGACGTCCTGGGGGTCCCGTCTGTGTGGCCCCGTCTCCAGCCCTGAGTGGCTCCTCCCTGCCGGGGCCTGAAGCAGCCAGCCCCTCCTGCCCCCTAAAAGCTGCAGCATCCAGAACGGGGAGCAGAGCAAAGCAGAGCGTGAGGGAAGCCTGAGTCTGGTTGCGGCTCTCGTGTCTGTGGGGTCTGTGCTGGGGTCCACCTCAGGTGTCTGTGAGCCTGGATGTCCAGACCTGCGGCGTGTGGGGGCATGGGGGACAGTGGTCCTCGCTGCCCAGGCGGCCTGCTCAGCCCCTTCCTGCTTCTCTACCGAGGGCACAGAGCTCTCTCCGCACCCCTCCCCCCCAACCCCCCCCCAACCTCCCCCCCCCCCCCCCCCCCCGCCTCGCTCACTGGCAGGAGGGGAGCAGAGGTCTCGGCAGCTGCTGGGTTCGACACTTGAGTGCAGTCACAGAATGTGCAGGCCTCAGTCTTCCCACAGTGAAATGGGCACCATACTCCCTGTTCCCAGGGCCCCGGAGACCTGAGCTGCCCTCTCAGGGTGGCCCAGTGGCTCTCCCTGGATGGTGACGTGTCTTCTGCCTGCTTTTGTAGCTCCTACTCAGCCCCCAGGCCCCCAGGTGTGGAGTTCTCCCCCGTCCCTGTGCCTGTGCTTGGGGTCCAGCCCCACCCTGGTGCTGGTCTCCTGCTCGAGGCCCAAGTTACTCGACGGTGCGGCAACCCTCGCATCCCCTTGCCCGGCGCAAGGACTGGCCCGTATCTGAGTGTCATTTGGTTTGTTGATTCATTAATTAAATGAAGTCCAAGCCCCTCTTCCCTGCCTGGCACTGAGTGGGCCTGGGGAAGCCAGTGGAGGGCAGGCACAAGGCCTATACAGTCTGTCCCGGCCAGAAAGGAGTCCTCGGGCCTGGGGCAGCCCTGAGCCCCCTGGGACCACATTTCTTCTCCTTTTGCCACCACAGCCTGGCTTCTGGAAGTTGGAGGTGTGCCAGCCCCTCTGGGTGTCCCAGGGGATCCTGGGGGCAGTGGTTCTCAGAGGTGGGGAGGGAGGGTGGCCGCCCTGTGGCCTCCCGGCTTGGTGGGCCTCAGGCAGGTTCCTCCTCTTCCGTCTGTGGAAGGGGCTTTCTCCGAAGACACGCCTCTGGGACCAGAGCTATGGCCATCACTCCTTCCTGGTGTGAGCTTTTTGAGACCTGCTTCTGGAGACAGGAGCCTTCCCTGCATCAGGGGGAATCCGACACCGGCTGAGGTGTGGGCCCTCCTGGGCAGAAACAGCTTGCACCCCTCCCCCCCAGCCCTGACGCCCCTGGAGGGTCCCTTCCTCTGCTCGTAGCGAGATAGACAGCCAGCCCCGGCTGACCTGCCCCATGTGACGGCCCACCCAGATTCGGGTGAGCAGCCCAGGCTGCACGTGGGTCCAGGGTGAGGTTGCCGGGGACCTGACCGTGTTGTCAGGACTGGGTGGGGCCCTGTGTTGAGGACCTGGGCGTGTGGGGTGGGAAAGGGGTCAGACTCAGCTGCAGGAGGCCCACAGATTTTCCTCACCCCCCTCCTCTCCTCCCCACTGCCTGCCCCTCCTCATTCCTCAGGCTGGAGCCTCAGGGTTCGGACGTTCTGTGCACCCTGACAGCGGGGGCGTTTTTGTGTGAGAGGGTTTTCGAGATAGAAGGTCTGGAGTTTCCATGACTTTCTCAAAGCGGATGTGAGCCACAGAAAAGGCTTAGGCCACCTTTCAGGGGTGTGTCCCCCGCGCTCAATGGGAGTCCTTCAGGGGGATCTCCTTAGGGTGGCCTCTCTGGCTGCAGCTGGGGGTGGGGTTTATTTTGTGTCTACAGTGTGTGGGTCTCGGATGTGTCCCTGGGAGCCTGGGAGGTGCCCATTCTCACTGGTGGGGAGACTGAGGCCAGGCCAGGTTGAGAGGGTTCCGGAGCTGCCCCACTCAGGCTGAAAGGGGTCTCTGCCTTGGAGATGAGAGTTTGGGGGTACAGATTGCTTAACCTTTCCAACATCTGAAAGCCACTTTAAGTTGCCAGGATGAAATTGCATTTAAAATAGGCCGGGTGGAAAATGCCGGTGACGGCCACGGGGCTGAGCCCGTGAAGTCTGGGCTCACTTGACTGGCTCACTTTTTGTGAGCTGTTTTCTCTTGGGCTCGACTGCCAAGCCCTCAGTGTCCTCAGATGGCATCTGCTGTGGGGCCGGTGCTGGGGGCTGTGGGGCCCCGTGTGACCTCTTGCCCCCCCCCCCCCCAGCAGCAGGCTGGGGTCCGGGGCTTCATGGCCTTGCTCCAGTCCCCTGCGTGGCCTTGGCTAACCCAAGTGGGGTCACACTGTTGGCCCGCACAGGCCGCCTGCTGTCCCCTCCCGCTCATCTGCCACCGGTGGGCCACCTGGGTGGGAGGTGGAGCCTTGGCCCTCAGCCTTGACCCTGAGTGTTGGCCACTCTGTTCCTTGGTCTGACTGCATTTGGGGGTTGAGTGTGGCCCCGGGGCGGTGGCAGGGTCCCTCCTCTGCTGACGGAGCATTCTGTGTTTCCAGAAGAAGACTGTATTCTCAACTGCTTTCCAGCCGCAGACCTCTCTATAGGCCTGGGGAGAAAGTGTCCACTGGAACTTGGAGAATCTTATGGAAATTTCCACAAAGGTGGGAATGCCAGGAGAGTTGTGGTTTCCAGGGAAACCAGGGCTTAGCAGACCATCCTCGCTGGCCTGGAGACCTCGGGCGTTTTGCAGAACTTCCCACCCTCCGTTGAAAGTGAGATCACTCTGTACCAGTATAACATTTTTTGATCACTGTCCACTGTCACACGGGGTCAGTCTCCACACACATTCTTGGGTCTGCAAGGCGATAGGGTAGGTGGGAGGCTCAGTGCTGGACAGCTTCACAGATTCAAGCAGAAAAAAAATCTCGGTTTTATTAGAAATCCGTACAAGTCAAATATTCCAAGTCCGAAGTCTCAGAAGGAGGGAGGCTCGGCTTGGCTAGTGACGTGGGCACCACTGTGCGTTGGGGACCCTGAGACCCCAGATGCTCACCATGTGGTGGGAGGGCCACCCTGCTTCTAACAAAGCTTAAACCCCAGAAGGTCAGGTTACTGAGCCAGATTACTTCCAGGAGGCACAGGCTGAGTCCGGATGGAGTTCCTTTTTTTTCTTTTTTTAAAGTTTATTTTTATTTATTTTGAGAAAAAGAGAGGGAGAGAGGGAGAGAGGGGGAGGAACAAGTCGGGGAGGGGCAGAGAGACAGGGAGAGAGAGAATCCCAAGCAGGCTCTGTGCTGACAGCACAGAACTTGACATGGGGCTTGAACCCATGAATTTCGAGATCATGACCTGAGCTGAAATCAAGAGTCGGATGCTTAACTGACTGAGTCCCGCAGGTGCCCCTGGATGGAGTGCTTCCAGGTTGGGTTTTACCAGTTTATTTTAGTTAACACGTTAATCCGCAGATCTTTGTTAATACGTGCACTCCTGCCTGACCGAGGCAGGCCCTGTGGGTCTCTGCATGAGCGTTACTCGGCAGACGTTCTGGGTCCTTGTTAGTGGAGCCACAGGGCTACCTTTGGGAGCTGGCTTTCTACCTGTCCCGTAGAAGGTATAAGGTCCAGAGGACTGAGCTCTTGGGACATTTCACGGGAGGCACTGACAACGGGGTCTTGGCTGAGGGGAGGGGAGACCCCTCAGAGGCTTGAACCTTTGTGCGGGACAGGGAAGCCCATGGAGTGGGTGTTCTGTGCCCCCTGAGCGTCTGCCCGAGGCTGGACAGGGCGAGTGGGGCCAGAGGCAGGTCTGGGCGTCAGGACCTGTCCTGTTAGAAGGCTCATGATGGCGGATGGGCCCTGGGCTGCAGGCTGTTCCCTTTCGGGGGCAGAGCTTATAAGGGATATCAGTGACTGGTGTGTGCCCAATGTCTTGTTACCGTGATGGTGCTGGGATACCTCTCAGGTGGCTCTTTTTAAGTATTCTCAAGTACAAATGTTGGGTCTTCCTGGATGGACGTTGCGGGGGCGCGTTGGTAGCGGATGTCACCACGTTCGCCCTCGCTGAGGTCATGCTGTCTCAATTCCTCCTATTGGGTGTGTCACTTAACCGCTCACTATTCATGGCGTGACGTTGTAGCCAGTGGAGATGGTCCAGAGGGCACATTCCTGTGAAAGATGGCGAGTGGTGGGGACCCCTAGCTCTAGGCTCACCTGACTGGGGTCCTGCCTCCACTGATGTCCCGGGACCGAGTCTTCTTGTCTGTAACGGGGGCTAAGAGCTCCGTGTTCATCTGCAAATCATTCGGTGTGGTGTTTGATGTGTGTGGTGCTCACGAAGCTCGTGGCCGTTGTTGCCAGGTCTCCGTGGTTGTGGCTTAGCAAAATGAAAAGCGTCGTCCTGCATAGAGACTGGTCAGACAGGTGGACAACGGTTAGCAAGCATGTCCTGGACAGCGCCCTCAGCCATCTGCCCCTCGGCCCAGCCACGGCCAGTCCTCAGCCATCAGCCAGTAGCCGGGCCTGGATCAGGAGGTTTGTGGCTGCTGTTAACGAGCCCGCACGTAAACATGAGGCCTCTGACACTTCAGACGCTTGCTTGTGTGTTGGAGGGGGACCTGCTGTTTTCCTGAAGGAAGTTGCTTGCTCTACAGCCGCCTGGGTCCAGGGACACGTCTTCTGTTCACAGCCGAATGGCACACATCCCCAGCATCCTGAGCCTCCAGACATGGAGGCAGAACGGTTTGGGCTTGAAGAACACCGTTACGGGTGGGTTGGACGGGCGGACTCTTGGGACCCGAAAGAACTTCGCCGGGGACATCTGGTTTCCACCTGGGCGTCCTGACCAGCCCCCCCCCCCCCCCACCATCCTCGGCTAAGTCATGTAGTGACTTAGGTGTGTGTGGGCCTCAAGGCTGAGCCCACCTTCGACCGCGCTGTCCCCAGAGCGTGGGAGACGCTGCGGGCACGGCTGCTTTCTTCTGCAAGGCTGGAGCTCAGTGGTGCTTTCCAGCAGCAATGTGCTGACAGCTCCAGCAGCCTCTTAAAACGGCTCCTCACTTGTGATGATGCGCCGGGCCGTCGCTGCGGGAGGAAGTGTGTCTTCCTGTTGTGGCTGTGTGGCACCCGTCCACCCTGCCCAGCAAAGCTGGAACAGCTTAGCTGGGTCCTAGGTACGAAGAAGAGGGCCGTGCAGACCTAAGATTGTCCCCAGAGAACAACGTCGTCTGTGCTGGGGGGAGGGTTTTGAAGAAAGCAGTGCTTCTGGAAATGAGTCCCGTTTGTCCTTGTCCCCGGGGCCCCTTTCAGCAGCTGGGCCCCACCCTTCGCGGTGGTGATGCGTTGCACTGATCCGTTCGTTCTCAGCTCGCTTTCCCGGCTGCTTGGTAGCACAGTGGTGAACCCCCGGAGTGAGTTTGCTTTCCTTCTGTAGTTCTTGGGGAGGTGCATGCGTGTCAGAGAGGGTCAGCAGTGGCAGAGATGGCTCTCCCTGTAGCCTGTTCCTCATGTGAATTTAAAAAGCCGGGGCCACAGAGTCGGAGGGGAGGGGGTCCACGGGGTGTTCAGTAGATGGACTCATCTGGAGCTGGGGGCAGGGAGGGCTGGAGTTTTTATTGTTTGAAGCTGGTCTAGGTCATGCTGAAGGCCCTGAGGACTGCAGGGTCCCTGGACTGGGGGCCCTCCGGCTGAGCTGCCCAGGGGCAGCTGTCCGCTCCACATTTCCAGGGGAGTAGGTGCTCCTAGAATGATTTGCTCTCAGTAAGTTTGTGCAGCTTTCTCTGCAAGGGTCTTGCTGAGCATGGCAGGATGGGTCCTCGTGGGGCGCCCAAGGGGACTAGGCTGGGGGCTCATTGTGGGGAAGGAAGGGCCTGGTATAGTCACACTGATGGGCACTGGCTGTGGGTCTGAGTGCTCATTAAGGAGCCTCTTGTCCCTAAAGCAATCCACCACCAACCCTGCCATACACCTGTAGCCTCACCCTTTCCCGGTGCAGAGAGGGGACTGTGGCCCTTGGGGATGCTGGCCCCAGTGAGGTGTTGAACCTAACCCTTCCTCTTGCCCCCCGGACTCTGGTTCCTGCGGGGTTCAGTCACAGGGGCAGTCAGGTCTCAGAAAGGGGGTCCTCTGACCCTTCCCCGAGTCTCCAGGATGATGAGCAGGGGTGGGAACAAGATTGTTTTTAGGTGCTCCACACACCTGCTGTCCGTCAGCCCCCAGATGCTGAGGTCAGGACCCCAGGTGAGTGGTCATGGACTCAAGGCCACTTGATGGTAAGTGGGGCAGCCGGGATTCAGGCCTGGCAGGTGCTGGGTCAAAGAGGTCATGGCCTTCTGCAACAGCCCCCCCACAAATGGGAGAGGTGACCTGACTTGGGGGGGGTTCTGGCTTCCCCCCCAGCCACCAGCTGCCCAGAATCTTGGTCCCACTGCTTAGCACCTGGGGTTAGTTGAAGGGAAGGGATGCTGGGGGGACAGGGCCTTGGCTTTCCTGGCGGCTCCTTGCAGAGACCATGAAGGTTGGGGCCACGGCTGCTCCTCTTGGGGGAAATGGGGGATGGGTGTGTTCCGGGTCAGCCCTGAGCCTGACTTTCATCTCCAGGACGTGCTGCAGAGCTGAGTGTCATTAGTCTCTACTGGTTATCTAGCCTGAATACAATTAGGTCTCTAATTTTTTTGGATTACTTGGAATAATGTTGTAAATGTACAGAAAGTCCTAATGGGAGTCATTGGGAACAGTGTACCCGGATGTCCCTTAATCATCTGTGATGGTGGCAGGTCGGCTGCTCACAGTGGATGGATGGGTAGTGCCGAGTGAGCCCGGCCGCAGAGGGCATCCCCCTGGATTGTTCCTGGTGGCCTGCAGGGTGCGGCCATCCCCTGCCCAGCTGCACTCCTTCCCCCTAGGTCTTGTCTGCTTTGCTCTTTCCGTCCACGGAATTAGAGAGCTTAGAACTTCTGAGTTTGCTTTTCCATTTAGGCTTGGAAAAAAATGTTTGAAGTGTTTGGAGGAAAAGGCCAGTTTCTCCTGGGACCCCAGGTTTGTGGGGAGGTGGTGACAAGCTGCGGGAGGCGCAGAGAGAAGCCAGTTCACTGGGAGAGGATGTGGAAGTGCCAATTCTGGCCCAGCAGCCGACGGCTTGCTGCAGGAGCCTGCTGGGCCCATGGGAGTTTGTTCACCCACAGACAGAGCCTCAGTGAGCCTCCCTCAGGAGGGCAGGGCCTGACCCAGTGTGCTGTTCATCACGTGCACAAGGGCAGAGCAGGGGAGCATTTTGGAGCTTAGGTCCCAGATGGGATTAAGAAGAAGGCAGGTGGGTTTCCCTTGGCCTACCCCAGGCCTGTGGGCAGGAGAGGGTGCTGGCCATGGTGCTGGGCAGGAGAGGGTGCTGGCCATGGTGCTGAACAGGAGCCCACGGCCCTGGCCCTTCATGGGCACCAGCCAAGGCCCATGGGGCGTGAGGGGCCCCTTGGCCCCTTGGCTGGTGCTGGGGAAGGGGCTGGGGAGGCTGCACAAGCACCAGCCCTTTTCACCTGGACCACTTGCTTGCATCTCTAGATTTAGCTTGTGCTCCCAGCGATCCTTTCTTCCCAGTTAGCATTCTTGCCTGCGTGTCTGAGGCATGTGTGGTTTAACTAGCCAAAAGCTGAATGAATGTGGCATGGACAGAAAGCAGGTGTTTCAACCCTGCCTGAGTGAGGGGCGCCAGCAGCTTCTTAAACCATTGGGTATGGTCTGTCGTCTTTGCTGATGACAGAAATAATACACACCCCTTGTGGGGAGCTGGGAAGATACAGTCAAACACGGGAAGAACGTTTGTGTCACCTGGTTTATTTTCAGGCATCTGTGCCCATCCTATGCGTTTATTTATTTATTTTTTTTTTTATTTTTTTTATTTTTTTTATTTAAAAAAAAAATTTTTTTTTTCAAACGTTTTTTATTTATTTTTGGGACAGAGAGAGACAGAGCATGAACGGGGGAGGGGCAGAGAGAGAGGGAGACACAGAATCGGAAACAGGCTCCAGGCTCTGAGCCATCAGCCCAGAGCCCGACGCGGGGCTCGAACTCACGGACCGCGAGATCGTGACCTGGCTGAAGTCGGACGCTTAACCGACTGCGCCACCCAGGCGCCCCCATCCTATGCGTTTTTTAAACGAGATAGGATTCAGACTTCTCTAATCCTTTTCCACGCTAATGACGTATTGTGAAGTTTCCCTGTGGAATTACATGTGCCTGTTTGGTGAGCACTGGGCTTTGTCTCTGTCATAAGAGCTTCTGGTGCTCCCTGGGTGACAAGGTGGCCCTGTCCCTGACTCCCCTCACCTTGTGCCCTCAGTGGCTTATAGCTTGGGAGGAGACAGTGGCTGTGGGTGCTGGCCTGGAGAATGGACCCCACGCACACGCCTGGGGGAGGACTGGGACCAAGGAGGGGGCATGTTAAAAAGGGGTTCTGCCTGTGGGTGAGCCTCCTGTCACTTGGAGGCATGTGAGTGGAGTCCAAGAAAACACTCACTAGGGATGATTTTAGGGGACCAGTATGCCAGAGCTGTGCGCCGTGGGAGCACAGGGGATGGGCCAGCCCAAGAGCCAGTTGGAGGCTCTTCAGGAAGAGTCTGGGGGAGACTGACCCTGGGGGAGGCAGGCCTGGCTGTCCCATCAACATCAGGGGGCAGTGGGGCAGGGAGGCAGGTCTGTTGGTTCCTGTGCTCACGTAGGGAACGTGGGATGTTTTGTGGGGCGTGGTCCTAACTGATCCCACTGCTGAGCACCTTCTCCCCAAAAGCTGATGTCTTCTCAGCAGATGACAGTTCTGCTCACATCCACAGCAGTGCTGGCTGCCTCAGAGGAACCCTCCTCATCCTGCACGAGGCTCCCCTGTGATTGTATGGACGGGCACGAGTTACCTCCGTCATTTCCTCTGGGGTGTGGCCTTGCTGGAAGTGAGCCACATCTACCCTGTTGTGGGTTCCTGTGTGGCCAGGCTCCTCAGACAGGGCCAAGCCCCTCCTGGTCTCAGGACCCCCATGCTCTGCCTTTGGAAGCTCTCTGGGTCCCTCTAGGACACAGGCCTCCTACCCATGGGCCCCTTCTTTCCAGTTCTTTCCAGTGGTGTTTAGAGACTGCTCAGGATGCACCACTGAGCCTTGTCTGAATGGGGCTGGGGGCTGCTCTCCAGTTGGATCTGACCTCACGAGGGCCATCTTGGCTGTCATGCGTCAGGATGCACATGCCACTCCTGTGTGTGGGTTCTGGCTGTGTACTCGGGGGCCAGCAGAGAGAGCAGGAGAGGAAATGAATGGACCCCTGCTCAGAGGGTACCAGTGTAGGAAGGCTGGGCAGCCTGTCAGAAACCTGAGGACAAGGAGGAGCCAGCCCTATGGTGGATGTGCAAGCAGGAAAGAACTCCAGGCAGTAAGAGGAGTGTGTGCAAAGGCCCTGGGGCAGGGAAGCTGGCTTGTGGAAGCTGAGAAATAGACAAGAGGGGGGCGAAGCACACTTCCTATGGTCTCTGGTGGGGGTGGCAGGTGTTTGCAGTGGGGCATGGTGGACACGGGACACAGGGTGCATCAGATGGAAGAGCCAAGATGAGGTCTTTGGAGGAAAGGAGACACCTAGAAGGGTTCTGACTGGAGGCTGTGAGCCTGGAGGAGGTCACAATCATCTATGAGAAGGGTGGGGTTGGGGAGGCAGAGAAGACCCAGGAGTGCAAAGTAGGGACTGCGGCGCAGCCCCTGTGTGGGCGGGGTGGGGGGTGGGGGGAGCCCCTCGGGTGTGCTCGCGTGAGCCAGGTGGTAATTACCCCGGTCTCCCAGGATTGAGCAGGAGGCACCTGGGGAAATGGCCTTTATTGTGTGCTGAGCCAGCGGGCTTCCTGCCCTGGCCCCTTGGGTTCAGTCCCTTTGCACACCTCCCAGTCCTGGAGCACCTGGCGCTTCACCAGGATGCTGGCTCTCTTGGGGAGGGGGGCAAGGTCTGCAGTGGGCAAAAGGGGGGCTGGGGGCCCCTGTGAACTTGGGGCTTCTGATGGGTGGATGACTAGGGGGCGAGGCTCAGGGAGGGAAGGACATCTGACCTGCATGGCCCCCTGTCCAGAGAGACCTTGGAGGGACCCTGGCCATCCTGGGGTCACTGGCCAGTGGGGGGCTTCAAGGGGTCCCCTGAGAGCACCTTCCTGCCCTGGGTGTTGGGAGAGGAAGGGGCATTAGTGTGAAAGGTGTGGCTGTGGGGTGGCCACGGGCGCCAGTTGGTGGATGGGTGCAGTGAGGTGGGGGTGGGGTCTGGGCAGGCCAAGGCTGTTTATGGGGGACTCAAGTGCCGGGCCAAGAGCCGGACCTTCTGAGGTCTGGGACTTCCTGAGTTGAGGCATCCGTCGCACCTCCATCACCTCCCCCAGCCTTAGGTGCAGGTAGGTGCCACCAAGAAGCCTCCGTTCTCTGATTAGCAGGCTCAGGTGGGCTGGGGGCAGGCTGCGCCCACGGGTGAGACTTGGCTCCAGAAGAGGGGTCTCAGGAGTGCGGCCTTGGCCTCCCTCCAACGCTGGCGGGATCTCAAAGTGATTTTTCACATCTGGTTTACGCCTGGAGCAGCCGTCAGCAGTCCGGGCTCCGTCGCTACTGGAGATTGGAAGTGGCAGCGTGTCCTGCAGGCAGAGCAGTTCATTAGGGGCGAAATTAGATTCTGGGCTGTAGCGCCGGCTGCAGTCCTAGCGGACGAGGTGAGCGGGAGGCTCCCGCGGCCCGGCGGCCAGTCTGGACGGGAGGGCCTGCTTTGGCCTCACACTGGAAGCTAGCCCAGCCCCGGGCCCTGCTGGGCTTCTGGGCCACCCAGCCCCCGGGGAGGCACAGCCTGATTGGGATGGACATTATTCTGGGGAGAGGGAATTTCTACAGTGGAAGACGGTGCTCAGGCTCGACCCTGAACGGCTACGGTGAGCTGCTTCAGAGCCTCTGTTTTCCCATCTGTTAAATGGGTGAGAACATTTTCTGCCTTTAGGGTTGTCGTGGGCCTGGTGCATAGCAGACTCACTGTGAATTCTAGCCTGGAGGGGCGGGGCTGGATGTCAGAGACCCTTCCCCACTTGCTGAAGAGCAGCCAGTGGGGGCTGGAGGGACAGTGGTGTGCTGGCAACCTTCTCCGATCCCGGCTGCTCCCTTGTTAGATGGTGATTTCACTAAGTACACAAATGAGATTAACAGCCCCAGCCATCTCCTGAGTTAGTCTTTGGAGGCTGTGAAGGGGTCTGGGGTGGGCCTGACCACGGGGGCTTTGCCCTTCCAGTGCCGAGGGACCCTCCCAGTTGGCCCCACAGCAGTGAATCAGGACTGAGGAGCCAGGTGGCAGGGGTTCTGTCATATTTTCCCAGAAAATAAATAATTCCCTGCTGCCAGATGGGGCGAGGGTGTGGGACGGGGAGACGGAAGCAGAAGCAGAGGAGTCTCTCCCCGGAGGTGGGCGCTGCCCCTGTGTCTCAAGTGCAGGGGCAGGCAGAGCACACATGTGCACACACCCGCACAGGCGCACGCACATCCGCACAGGCGTGTGCACACCCACACACGCGCACACGCCCACAGAGCGCACCCCGTGACGTGCAGGTGTGGCTGCAGGCTGACCACCAGGAGGGGCCCCTCTGGCCAGTGTGATTGCCTCCACCGTCCTCTGTCTCTCCTGTCACCTCGCGTCTGCTCTGGGCCCCTCCCCGCACCGCTGTCCGTGTGTCAGGACCCCAGCCCTCAGGACCCTGCCAGTCCTCTGCTCAGAGCTCGGGCTGTGGCTCAGATGTCCCTCCTGACGTCTGGCTGCGGTTTCTCCTGCTGCCCGGTGCAGACAGTGTTTGCTGTGGGTCCTGGGGCGCAGCAGCAGGCAGCCAGCGGGGGTGTGCTTCCAGCCAGAGCTGCGTCTCCAGGTGGCCCGCTTCCTCGCTGCTCGTGAGCGTCATCTGAGGTCCCTTGTCACCCTGGCTCCCCCTCCTCACCCCCCCCATCCCGGCCCCTGGAATCTGGGCTGCTTGAGATACTGGTCTCCTTGGCAACCGCTGCCGGAGAATTCGCGATCATAACCATTCTCGGGCTGCAGGGAAACCGCCCCATTCTGGCACCGGGGACGCTTCCTCCCTCCTTTCTTTCCCTGCAGCCTGGACGGTTCCCAGGCTGGAGGGCATGAGAAGGCCCTCCCCCACCCGGGCCTTTGGGTGCTGGAGAGACCAGGCTGGGATGAGCCTGTGGGGTGGGTAGAGCCACTCACCTGTCCCCATCAGGAGGAAGCAGACCAGCCATCCTGCGCCAGCACAGCACAGATTTCTATCTGAACGTTTCCTCATGAGCCACGCCGGTCCTCGGGGCCTGGAGGGGACACACTCTGAGCACGTGGCCGTGTCGTGAGGGGCCCCCGCGGTGGTGCTGGTCTTCCCTGTGCACCGTCCCCAACACCTCTCCTAGGGCGAGGGGTGGGAAGAAGGGCCCCTTCCTCCTACAGCTGTCAGGAGCCGGGACTGAGGGTCACGGGGTCGCTGAGGGAAAGGACTGTGGGAACACTGGCCATTTGCAGACCCCAGAGCACCCACAGGAAACTCCAGGTCTGCCCAGGGCCCCAACCGCTGCAGCCCAGGGGCCCCGCCATGGGCTGCGGGGCTTTGGTGACTCTCCCCTGTTGCCTTGCAGGAGGCTGGCCCCTCCTCCAGGCTCCCCAGGGCTGGACCCCACCCACGTGTCCCCATCACCAAGGACACTGTGCTCTGGCATCATGAGGCCAGAGGCAGAGCCCCCTACCACCTTTCTGAGACTCAGTGTTCCCCTGTGTAAGGTGGGTATGAGTGTGGATGTGGCAGGGGGCGTGGCAGGGCACCCTTGTCACCAAGGTGCCTGCAGATGGGAAGAGGCCTGGAAAGAAGTGTATTCCCCGTTGCTCAGCGGCCTGCAGGGCCAGCTGGGGAGCGAGGGAAGGCTCTGGGATCTGTAGGAGACTCGAGTCCTGGGCCTGGGAGGCTGGGCAGGTGGGCGGCCTCTCTCCATGGGGATCTGCTTGTCTTTGCTGCGGGTGTGGGGTGCCCCACGTGGCTGCCTGCCTCCTTCCTCCTCCTCACGGGTGGGCAGGCCACACCCCTTTCCCCCGCCTGCCGTCTGTGGCCACCTGCTCCAAAACCTCAGAAGCCGGGTGGCCTCTGCTCGGGTTCACTCTGCTCACCTGGTGGCCTAGGAACATTCACCGTGTCTGGCTTCGGGTTTTTCTTCTGTATTGCTGGTGTGGCCCTGGATATCCCAGTCCCTGCCTTCTGGGAAGAGCTCTGCGTCCGTAGAGCACGGCCAGGCCATTCTGGAATGTTCCAAGATGCCAGTCAGAGCTGCCCTCGGGAAGCAGGGCCGGGAGGGCCCAGTTGCTTTGGGACTTGGGCCTTCCCTTTTTACTTCAGGGTAATGTTTTCGTACGGTGTGAGTCTGAGTGTGGACTCCCGGGTCCCCCCACACGGATGACAATGGCATCAGGCCCATCAGGCCCCATTCTTTAGTCTGGTTGGACTTGCCCTCTGCTGAGTCCTGGGACCCCCTGTCGTCCCTTTCTCTGGACCACCCCTTCCCTTCTCCCTTCTTGGCCCCACCGATTCCTTCTTGCCTTTGTGGACACCTTCTCAGGGAAGCCTGCCAGATTTCATGTCTCCCCTGGGCTCTCTGCACCTCTGCCCCGGGCCAAGCTGGGCTGGGTGGCCTCCTTGCCGTGGGCTCTCCCGTCACCCAGGCCTCCGGGGTCCTGACCCAGAGCCCTGGAGTCTCCGGGTCCCCCATTCCTGGCAGAGGCACTGTGTGTAAATGCTGCTTCCCCACTGACTGAGTCGGGAAAAAATACCACCAGGCAGAGAATTATGAATAAATATAAGACACATGAGAGCTGGACATTTTTTTTCCAGCGCTCGGTTAATTGAATAAATTGTCTAATGAGCAAAGGAAATTAATTGTGGTTTTGAGATGTGACTGTTTCTTCGCGTGGTTTTGTGTGTGCCAGCGGGCACCGGCTTTGCCTTCGTCATCTGCTGTCCGTGCCTCTGCTCCGGAGTGGGGTGCGCGCCGGGAGCGCCCTCACCAGCCACGCTCCTGGGAGGGTCGTGTGTCTCTGCACGCGGTTGCCCATCTTCGGGGAGTGTGGGGCCGACTGCCCGAGATGCCCTGGGATCCGGCCGAGGCCCTGACGTCTGGGGGCTGCATGTGCCGGCAGGACGTCCAGCTGCAGGCGGCCGGGGGGCAGGGCTCGTGGCGGACCACGCAGAGGCCTCCCCACTGTGGTCTCTCCCCCTGGCATGTCCAGGGTGGCAGTAACACACGGGAGGGGTGTGGTGTGCGGGCCCCTGTCCAGCTTCCCCACACTGTGTGCTTTGTGCCCTCAGACCCCACCTTCAGCCTTTGGACAGACACCCTGGCTGGTGTCAGATGGGGCCTCCTGGTTCCACCCCTCGGGAACCGATGGGTCTTCTGCGCACCCGCTGGGTGCGGCCCGGACGCGGGTCTGCGGCCAAGGCCCTGGGCCGGTGCTCCTTGGAAGATCGGCGGTTTCCGTTTCGGAGCCGAGAAAGGGAATGTTACGAACAAGGAGGATGAGTTTCATTGAGGGATGTCCACGCGGTAGCCAGTGTCCCCCCGAGAGCCTGGGGGCCGTCTCAAAGCCCAGGGCTGTTGAGGCAGGAGTCCCGGGGGCGCTGTGGGCGTGCGTGCGGCGTGCTTTTCCTTGGCCCCTCTGTGGCGGCCGCTGACACCCTCTGCCTCTGCCCGCAGCTTCCTGCTGGTTTTCTCCTGCCTCGTGCTGTCCGTCTTCTCCACCATCAAAGAGTACGAGAAGAGCTCCGAGGGCGCACTCTATATCTTGGTGAGCCCCCGCGGGTGTGCAGCCACGGAGGCTGTGGTCGCTGGTCCATCCCCACACCTCCGAGCCTCTGACCCCCCCCCCAACCTGCTCCTGCATGAGCCTGGCCTCCCCCGCAGAGACGCCCTCCCCCCCCCCCCCCCCCCACTGTGGCCCGTGCTCTTCCAGCTCCAGCCTGGTGGACCTGGGCCCCTTCCGGCCTCACCTCCTGACATGAGCCTTCTCGCAGCGTCCACCACGACTGTCACAGTGCTCCCACCCACTTCTCCCCACACACGGTCCACCCCGCTGCCCTCCCTGTGTCCCCGCAGCATCTGACAGCCACCCCACTCCCCCACCGCTTCCCCCCCTGCTCACTGGAGCCTGAGGGCCCAGGCGGCCCCCTGGCCCCGAGGTGTGGGGTGTTTCCTGGCGGGCGTGGGCGTGGGACGGGGGTTGAGAAGCTGACAGCAATTGACAGGCAGGGGCGGGCGCCATGGCAACCACAGAGCGATGTCTCCGTTGCTGTTGGCGACAGAGGGGCCGCTCGAGGAGGCTGATCCGGGTCCAGAGTGTGGGACCCCTCCCACTGACACCGGCCCACACAGGCCGGGCCCCCCCACCCTAACTCCCGCTCAGCCAGGCTGGTCCCAGCCCTGACGCAGGCCCGGGGGTGGCTCAACGCGGCCTCTCCTGCAGGAAATCGTGACCATCGTGGTGTTCGGGGTGGAGTACTTCGTGCGGATCTGGGCGGCCGGCTGCTGCTGCCGGTACCGCGGCTGGAGGGGGCGGCTCAAGTTTGCCCGGAAGCCTTTCTGCGTAATAGGTGAGCGGGGTGCGCGTGTGCACGTATGTGTGCACATGTGTGTGTGTGACAGGTGAGCGGGGCGTGTGTGTGTGTGTGTGTGTGTGTGTGCACGTGTGCATGCAGGCGGGGGCTGCCAGCTCCGGGAAGAGCTGAGTGTGTGTGGGCACGGGAGGCGGGCTGAGGCTGAAGCTGAGGACTGGCTCCTTCTGGAAGTTTCTCCCACCTGCCCTCTTGGCATCCGAGCCTGTGGTGAGCTCGGCCTGGTGGCGGGAGGAGGGGACAGGTGGCAGGACAGCAGCCGTGCCGGGCAAGGCTGGACTAGGTGGACGGCCGTGGCGTCCCCGTGCTGCCACGCGTCCACGTGGCTGGGGGCCCCGCCCTCATCTGCACCAGGCACGGAGGTGCAGGGGGCCGGCCCCGCCTCGAGCCACGACGTCCCCCGCAGACATCATGGTGCTCATCGCCTCCATCGCCGTGCTGGCCGCTGGCTCCCAGGGCAACGTGTTCGCCACGTCGGCTCTCCGGAGCCTGCGCTTCCTACAGATCCTCAGGATGATCCGTATGGACCGGCGCGGCGGCACCTGGAAGCTGCTGGGCTCCGTGGTCTACGCCCACAGCAAGGTGAGCGCTGGCGCGGGGTCACAGCCCTGCTGGACCGAGCCCAGGGGGCGGGTCAGCTGGGAACCAGCCCATCCCCTCTTCTGGGGGCGTCTTTCCATGACCCGGTCCGTCTGGTCGTCTCTCTCCAGAGCGGCTGTTCTGCGGCTCGCTCTGTGCTTGGTGGGTGAGCCTGGGTCTGTGCCGCCCGGGCTCACAGCGGCTGCCCTGAGGTGCCCCCTGCCCCACGTCCTGGCAGGAGCCCAGCCCTGTGTCCCAGGCAGCCCCCACGAGGCCCACACTGCACCCCGCCAGCCCAAGTGGCCTCCTTTCCTGTCCTTGTCTGAGTCCTGAGGCTGGACGGGGCGGGGGTCTGTCCCCAAGGAGGGCAGCCAGTGGGCATTCGGGCTGCCTGCTCCAGGCGTGGGGAGGTGCGACAGGTTCTCAGCAGTCCTAGATCTGCAGCGGGAATGCCTCAGGATTGTGGGGGTGCTCCCCATACCTGGTGGACGGGGTGAGCTGGGCTGTACTGAGCGGCCGTCCTCTGGGTTTGGGTGAGCAGGTGCAGGGGCCACGTGGCAGAGGGACCACACAGCCAGGACCACACACACCATCCCTCCCGCCCCCGCAGCAGCCCTGTGCTAAGGGCCATGCGGCCAAGCAGGTGCCGGCCTGGGCTGCCGAGGGCTCTGTGGGGACAGAGAGCTGGACTGGGCGTGGTGCCTGCTGGGGCCAGGGAGCCAGGACATGACCCTCTCTTTCAGGAGCTGGTGACTGCCTGGTACATCGGCTTCCTCTGCCTCATCCTGGCCTCGTTTCTGGTGTACTTGGCAGAGAAGGGCGAGAACGATCACTTTGATACCTACGCTGATGCTCTCTGGTGGGGCCTGGTGAGTCCTGGCAGCTGGGGTCATCGTCCTTCGCTGGGGACCCGCTTGCTTGGCACCGCCTTCCTTGGGGGCCCTCCTCCTGCTGTCCCCCACCCCACCTCCAGGATGTGCCCCCTGCCCCCAGGGCATGGCAGAGTCACAGGGGCTCTCTGGCTGCAGAGGTCTCTCTGGGGCTGGGCAGTGGGCGGAGAGGCCCTGCCTGGTCACCCACCTTCCTTACTGGCCACCGGTGTGTGAGGCCTCTGTGCTGGAGGGAGGAGGGGACAGCCCTTCCGTCACACGGAGAGTCTGGAAAAGCGAAATCGAGCCCCTGGCCCTCCTGGGCCTCACCTTCCGGGCTGCCCGTCTGGGCAGGCAGAGAGTCTGTGGGCCCACAGCCCCTGCTCATGGCCACCCAGCTCCCAGGGCCCCGGAGCGCCCCTCCCCTGTCACCCGCCTCTTCCTGGGCCAGCCTCTGAAGGGTCCCTCCCACCCTGCTACCCTGGGGTAGCGCTGTGTCTGTGGCCCTGCCCTGTGGGCGTCATCCCCATTAGCTGGATGGAGCCTGGCCTGGCTCCTTGCCTGAAACCACGGATGTCCCCAGGCAGGGTGCTGGAATGCCCCGAGGGTGCCGGGCGCTTGGCCTGGGGATGAGTGGCTGGTCCTGGGACCCCATGCCCCCTTCCACAAATGCTGGCTGCGTGGCCTTGGGCAGATACTTCAGATCCAGTGGCGAAAGGAATATGCAGCTTTTACACGCATCTCAGTGAGAACGCACTTTATCCAGAATCATCTTATCGATCGCCGTGCAGCCTGGAGTCTGTGTGCTGTGCCCTAGCCGAGTGGGAAGGAGCAGGGTGGGCCGTGGGCCAGTCGCCGGTGACCAGGCTTGCCCTGCCCCAGGCCTTGTTCGTGGGCCATGGCCTTCCCATCTTGAAGAATGGAACCGAAACGGCTACTTAAGTGTTTTATCCAAGTAGTACTTAAACATGATGAATAGTGTGTGCGTGTTAGAGTGACCACGCAGTTCCCCGCACTCCCTCCCCGCCCTCTGGGCAGGGCTCCTGTGGCTTTTCTTGGGGTTTGCCTCCATGCTGCCAACAATATGCTTACGCTGCTGTTTCCGGATTTAAACTTCAGACGTGAATTATTCACTCTGTGCTGTGACAGAATGAGGTGGTGCCCCGTCCCCTGTGCTCGTCATTCTTGGAAAACGTCCAGCCTGAGCCTCCCCTTTCTTCTGCCCTGTAGGCCTGCGCGGCTGTGGGGGACCCTCGCGGGGGTTGGGGAGTCTCCACAGCTCGTCCTGCCCAGGCCCGCCCCGATGCCCCCCTCGAATCTGCCCTCATTTTGGAGGAGCAGGCCGATGGCTTTCTGAGGGTTTTCTCAGACCCGGGCGTCTGCGAGGTCCCACTCCCACGCCCTCCCGGCTGTCGGGAGCCACACTTCCGGGATCCTCTCCCACGTGTTTCTGGAATGTGGCTGGGTGGGGGGTTCTCCTGTGCACGTGAGCTACCTCGTTGCCCTCCCTCCGGGCCCAACGGGCCTCAGGATGTGTCCTCTTATCTCTGTCTGTCTCCTCACCCCTTGTCCGGCCCCGAGGAGGCGTCTGGAGCCGTACATCTCCGCCTGCTGGATTTTAATTTCATTTTCAAGATTCCTTTGTCATATGGATATGATTTCTTCTGTGTGAGGACCAAGGTGTCCGGCCACAGAGTGGCCCCGTGGACTCCAGGTTTCTTCCCACCTCCTGACCCTGAGCCCCTCCTCCAGGTCCTACCCTTGCTCTCCAGGCTTCTTTGCACAACTTTGGCGTTTTTGCAGAGAGTGGTGGTTTGAAGCGTTTCCTGTCTTTAAAATACGCTTAGTTTATGTTAAAAATCTTAACTGTAATCCTCACACAAGGTGAAGATTCTACCAGGGAAGCTTTATGGTGAGAAGTGGGTCTCCTTCCTGCCCACACCCACTCCTGGCTGCCCTTCCTCATTACTTGTGACTTTCCAAAACTTTCTGCACTGGCGGGAATGGGGACGGTGGCCCCTCGCCTGGGCCTGTTTCTTGCTGTATGTAAACAGGCCCTGAAGGTCCTACCCCCGGGGCCTCCATTTACCCAGGGCGTCTCCCAGACTCATGGCAGGCCCTGTGCGGCACCCGGGGACAGCTTCCAGGGGCTGCAGGTGGGTGGTGACAGGTGCCCCTGTCCCCAACAGCGTGAACCCATCCCCACTGGCAAGTCTGCTAGGGGCCACCTGGGGCTTGCTCCATGGGCAGCGGGCCCTCCTGTGTGCCCAAGCACCCCTCTGCATGGGCGTTGCTCTCCCCGCTGTACAACAGAGCAGCTTGCGCTCCGGCCACACCTCTGGGGACCCTTCCCGTTCTGGCCTTATGTCACCTCCACACGTCCCACCACACGGTCCCCATCCTGTCCCCGTCATCTGTCCCCCGGGGCTCCTGCTCAGCACCGTTCCTGTCCAGCCCCTGACTCTGCACTTCCTGGCTGCTGCCTGGCCTTGAGCCCAGAGCTGCCCCCGCCTCTGTCCTGGGGGAGGCCGCTTGACGGGTTCTTCTGCCCTCATGCGTGTGAAATGGTAACACAGGCTTCCGGTGACCCCCACATCCTGCCCTGGCACGTAGGGCAAGACAAAGGATCCGGAGAGTTCTGATGTGGTTGTTGCAGGGGGGGAAGGATGGTGATGGGGAGCCTGGTCCCCTGGGCCTCGTATGGGTGGCGTGGGAGGGTGGTCCCCATGCCTGTCCAGCTCACCCCGAACGGTGTGGGAGGTCGCTGCGTGTAAGACTCCCAGGGGCTTTGGAAGTGTCCAGCTCAGGGTTGCAGGTGTCCACGGCGGTCACTGCCAAGCTGGCCGAGTGACCGGCCTTGCCGCCCTACAGATCACTCTGACGACCATTGGTTATGGGGACAAGTACCCCCAGACCTGGAACGGGAGGCTCCTGGCTGCAACGTTCACCCTCATTGGCGTCTCCTTCTTTGCTCTTCCTGCGGTAAGTCCCGTGGCCCCTCTTGCCTTGGCGAGCCCCGGGGTGGCCACACGCAGCTTGGGGCACCTGTCCACTTGGGGTCCATGGGATGGGAGCGTGGCTGCCAGCAGGGTCCCTGGCACCCCAGGAGCCGCAGGCAGCAGGTATGGTGCAAGGACACCCTTTCCCGGGCTGTGCAGGCAGGGTGCGGGTGGCTTCTGTGAGCCTCCGTGGGAGCACACTGACCTTCCTCCAGCTGTGGCTTCAGACCCTGCATCTGTGGTCACTGTCAGCCCCTCCCAGCCCTATGGGATTAACCAGTGGGATCCCTGTGAGCCAGAGCGTGCTTCGTGGTGATGAGGCTGCCTTGTCAGATCTCCGGCGGGGGTGGGGGGGGGGTGTTTCTGGTGTCACCCACAGCTGGACAGGTCAGAGGGGTGGCTGGTGGGGACACAGCTGCCTCAGGTGGCTGCCACCCAGAGCTTGGGCTGCACTTGCTTCAGTGCAGGCCAACCGGGAGGGAGGGTAATCTGTGGGCCCGGCCCACTCCCACAAGGTGGAGGTTTTCCTTTACCCTAAATCCGAGTGTTTCTCCCCAGCATGGTCCCCAGGTGACGGGCGACTGAGGGGGAGGGAAGGCAGAGCCAGCGAGGCCCCGGGGTGTGCAGGCTGGTGCGGGGGTGGGGCTGTGGTCCCCAGCACGTGGTCTGACCCTGATGATCTGCAGGGCATTTTGGGATCTGGCTTTGCTCTGAAAGTTCAAGAGCAGCACCGGCAGAAGCACTTTGAGAAGAGGCGGAACCCTGCAGCGGGCCTGATCCAGGTGAGTCCAGGTGGCCCCACATGGGATTCCCGGGGCGCTCCTGGCACGGCCCTGCTAAGGGGGGGCCACCTTGGCCCCTGTGTCTCCCCTGCCCCGGCGACGTGCACGGCCCTTGTTCCTTTGCAGGAACGTGTTGGGCACAGAAGCCAGGTGCAGACGCCTAAGGCTGCAGTACCTGTAGTGACACCCGGGGTGGGGGTGGGGGAGGGTGTGGCCGTCGTCCTGCGTGGGCCCCGGGCACTAGACCAGGCGGTCACAGGTACCCCTGACGTGCCGCTCACGGGGCCCCTGCCGGGCAGGTGTGGCATCTCAGCTTCGCTGCCCGCGCTCACACAGCCCCTCCCACTGCTGGGGTCACAGGGGCCCCTCGGGATCTAGCAGTGCCTCCCGAGCCTGAGCAGCAGGCTGCCCGAGGGGCCCCTCCAAAGCCCATGGGCGCCGGCGGACCTGGGGAGCCGTGGGCTTCCCAGGGGACAGCCTCCTGCGCATGCGTGCGGCGTGTGAGTGCGTACAGGCGGCGTGCGCGTACTGCATGCGTGCGAGCGCGTGTGCGCGCGTGCGCATTTACCTTTCACCATAAAAGCTGCAAATGGCTATTTTTCAAATGCGAAAGAGCGTGAGGGACAAGGGCCACGGCCTCACCGCGCACGTGCACGTGGCGCCGAGGTTGGAGGCCCTCTTAGCAGCCACACGCCTGTCCCGCTTCCCCCCGTGAGTGTCCTGCGTGCCTGTCCCCCGTCAGGACTCAGGCAGTTCAGGGGCGAGGCTCGGGTGTCCACCCGGTGGACAGACACTGAGCTTGTGGGCGGGGCTGCAGGGAGTCCCGGTACACGAGTGGCGCGCGGTCACGGGCGATGCCTCGGGGGACTGCTGGTCGGACGGCGGTGCCTGGATCCTTCTTTGGAGGCAGGTGGTGGGACCGCAGCCCCGCTGCTCGGGATTACAGGCTGGGACAGCTGCACAGCTGCGTAGCTGGTCACCTGGCTGCGATTCCCGGCGCCCAGACGGGAACAGACCAGCGGGGGAAGCCCCAGCAGAGGCTCGGGCCCTCTATGCTCTGGAAGTCTCCAATGGTCTGTGTCCTTCTGGCAGCTAAGGTGCCCGGCCAGGTATCCACCTCATTGCCTTTGCACGTGGTCCACAGTTTGCCAGAGTGCCCCCCTACCGCCAAGGGAATGGACATCCTCCCTCGGAGGGCCCGGGACAGGCTCTGAATAGCAGCGGGACAGGGAGGGGAGGCATCCCCTGCCCTGTGCTGAGGTCCCCACAGGTGGGCAAGGTGCTCTGGTGTTCTCTGTGAATCCGGGTTGAGGGTGGGCCCAGACGGGGGCCTGGAGAGGGAGGGGCAGGAGGGACGGGACCCAGAGAGGGAGGGAGGGGAGGGCAGAAGGAGATGCCCCAGGCTTCGCTAGGAGCGTCCAGGAGGTTGGAGAGGTTGGGAGGAGGTTTGGAGTGTGGGGTTTGGGAAGCCGGTCGGCCCTCAAGGGCAGGTGCGCACAGCGGCTGGCCAGAGGCCTGGAGTGGAGGGGTGAGGCCCTGGCTGGACGCAGAGGTGCAGGAGAGGAGATGCGTGTGCAGAGGATACCGGGCCCTGAACATCACAGGCAGGGAAGCGGGCAGCGTGGGGGCCCCGAGCCGTGGAGAGCCCGTTGGGGAGTCCCCGGGGCCGGTGGGCAGGTGATGGGGAGGCACCGCTCAGACTACAGGAGCAGGGGTCCGGAGCCTCTCTCTCAAGACCCCACGTTCGAGTCGAGGGTTTGGATTAAAGCTTAGGGACCAGGGAGGTCACTGGACGTGGCGGAGGACAGAATTCCGGCACCTCATTTCTGTGCCAAAGGCACACGGATTAGCAAACCTGTCCGGATCCTGTTTTGGGGACTCAGGAGCTAAATCAGAATTTTACAACAACCAGGGGAGGCGGTGCTTGTGAGCACAGGACTGTGGGCTGTGTGTGGGGTTAAAGGCACCTGCCTGCCCCTGCCCTCCGCCCTGGGGAGTCCCTGGCGTGGCCTTGTTCCAGAAGGTCAGCACAGGGCTTTGCCTGTGTTTTGCCCGCCTGGAGACCTCAGGGCTGGAGCGGCCCCGGGGCTGTGAGCGTTGGTAAGAAGGTAACCGCGGGGTAAATGTCAAAGCCGGCCGTGGTGTGCTTTTGACTTGTGACTCGTCTTTTGTTTCTTCATGTGATTTAAAAGGCAGACGCGTGGGGCAGTGATCACAGATCCGTTTTTCTGGTGTGCAGCGTGTAGAGACGTAAGGGGCTCAACACCAGGGGGTGGAGGAGAGGCGGGGGTGGAGGAGAGGAAGGGGGTGGAAGAGGGGCGCGTTCGCGCGCCGTGGCAGCTAAGCTGGTTCAGACTAGATGCTTGTGTGAGACGCTCACCGTGAGGCACACGGTCGCCATTAAGAAAACAATTGCTAAAAATTCAGAAGAGGCTCAAGATAACCTAGCAGAAAAAGCGAGCACCGAAGGCAGAAACGAGGCGCTGGGAGCCCGCACGCACAGAGGGCTCTGTCCGTGACCACTTTGCACGTAAGTGCACCCCCCTCTCCCACTTGAAAGGCAGCAGTTGAGAGAACGGATTTGAGATGTGCCTGGCGGTGTGCTGTCTGTGGAGACTCCTTAGACCCAAGGACAGCGACAGGCTGAAAAGTGCAGCAACGAAGACAGGAACCCCTCAGGGAACGGTGGCCCGAAGGGGGCTGGGAGGGCTGTGGTCGGAGCAGACAAAACACACTAAGGCAGACACTGTTAAGAGAGACCAAGGAGGTGATGACGCATTGACAAGAGTCCGAGTGTAGGGACAGGGGTAGACGTGTCCACACTGGGGGCAGAACCCCAGAGTATGTGCAGCCAACACCTGACAGAATTACAGGGCGACCTAGATGCTTGTGTAATAATAGCTGGAGATGTCAGCACCCCCCCCCCCATCCTCGGTACAAGGGCGCAGGATGTGTAGGACCTGCAAATCCCCCCAGGGCAGCCCCCCACATCCTGTCAGCCCCACGGGAGTATTCCCCAGGATAGACCATGTTTTAGGCCCCCAAACAAGCCCCCAAACTGTGATGTTGCAAACCTCCAACGGGAAAGAATGTCTCTGCAACAAACGGTGTCGGGACTGCTGAAGATCCAGTTTTAAGAGTGAAGATTTACTTTCATGCAGAATTTACTCAAAATGGGTCAAAACCTAAATTTGAGCGCCGAAACTATACAATCCTTACAAGAAAATAGGTGTAGAGCTCCATGGCTTTGGTTTCTCAGATCTGATACCTGAAGCACAAGCAGAAAAGAAAAATACATGGGAATTTATCAAAGTTAAAACCTTTTGTGCCTCAAAGGACACCGTAGAGAGAGTGAGAAGCTAACCCACAGAATGGGAGAAAGCATTTGCAAATCCTGTTTCCGGTAAGATTCTGGTATCCAGAACACATAAGGGGGCTCCAGCAATTGAACAACAAAAAGACAAACCAATTAGGAGATGAATTCGGACAGACGTGGCTCCAGAGAAGATGTCCAGGCGGCTAGTCGGCACGTGAAAAGATGCTCAACGTCATTCATGAGAGAAACGCGAGTCAGAAGCGCCTCAGGCGGTGGGAATGTGGCGGGAGCGGGATGATGGCGCATTGCTGGTGGCGGGTGCAGGGGTGCAGCCCCTTGAGAACCCTGGGTGGTGCCTCAGAGGGGTAAGTGCTGCCTTACGTCACAGCAAACCCCCCAGGTGTGTACCCAAAAGAACTGAAAACAGATGTTCAGCTAACAACTTTTCCACAAACGTTTGCTCCTGGGGGATTCACAGCAGCCAGAAAGTGGAAACGACTCGAATGTCCGCGAACAGACGAACAAAATGCGGTGTTTCCGTGCCGTTGAACGTTATTCGATCATTAGAACAGAACGCTAACACTCACTACGACGTGCACGGGCCTTGAAACCTTCGTGAAAACAGCCAGTCAAGAAAGGCCACGCACGTATTGTGTGGTTGTGTCCAGGACAGGACGCCGTAGAGACGGGTGCAGGTGATGCCCGACGCCCCCGCACTGGGGCGTGTGACTCTTTGGGGGGATGCGAGTGTGGAGCGAGATGGGGGTGGTTGCACGGCAGTGTGAGTGGACCCGTTGCCCCCGGACTGCGCGCTTTGAGACGGCGGACCCCGTGCTCTGTGTATTTCGCCACAATCGAAAGGAAAGGGAACAGGAGCCCAGGGCGGGCTGAGGCTGGGCCACTGCACTGGGGAGGGTCCGGCTGTGTGTCCCTGGCTCTGCCCCTGCCCCCCGGCTCCTGAGTCACCCCCCGCCCGCACCCAGGGTGGCATCCCCATCAGGCTCGGGGAGTGCAGGAGCGGCCACCGTGGCAGGTCCCAACCGCCAAGGGTCGGGTGAGGCGGACGACGAAAGGCTCGCTGTAGACGGGCTGCGAGCGTGACCTGTGGTGGCGTGTGCCCCTTCTCCAGAGGGTAAACTGAGGCGGGAGTGGGGCCGGACGGGGCCCGGGCAGGGGCGAGGCCCTCAGGGGCATGGGCATGGTCTGACCCTCGCCCGCTTCCCATCCACAGTCCGCCTGGAGGTTCTATGCCACCAACCTGTCTCGCACAGACCTGCACTCGACGTGGCAGTACTATGAACGCACGGTGACCGTGCCCATGTACAGGTACCGCCCGCCCGCCGGGACCCCGCCCCACGGCACACCGCCTGCTCGTCATCGTGTCTGTTCTGAAGCCCCATTTTTTGGTTGTTCATTATTTTAATTGAGTTTTCCTTTTTTTTTAAACAACGTGTGTACTTTCCACGGAGTTCTGTGTGTGATTTATTTCGCAGCATTAATTTTGTTCTTTGTTTTATAGCTCGTGGCTCTTACTTTCCACCTCCACCCACCCTTTGCTTCCCTTCCTTGCTGTGGGTCACGTTATGTTGTGAGCATCGTGAAGACAGGCCCCTCCCGAGAACTCGCGGAGGCCCGCGGCCCGGCGTAGTGCCCACCAGGGCGGGCCCCGGAGCTTTGGAAGTGAAGGGTAACCTCTGTCCTTCAGCGAGGACCAGGGTCTCTGTGTGGGGGAGGGGCCACATCGAGCCTGTAGGAGCAGGAGTCCCCAACAGCACAGAGCACACAGACGCTCGAGGGCGCCCTCGGGTGGGACAGAAGGGCCGGAAGGAAGCCTGCGCTGGGGGCAGTTGGTGGAGGCAGCGTGGTCACCAGCAGCTGGCAGTCCCGGCCAACCCCAGGATTTGTCTGTGCTGGGCTCTGGCTTAGAACAAGGTCTGAGGCGAGGGGGGCTGGGGACCCTCGGGGCAGACACTGCCCTGCAGGCCCATCCTTGCCTGGGGCGGGGTGCGGGGGCAAAGCTGAGCCCGGGGGCGTCCGAGCCCCTGGATGTCCCTTACCTGTACCTACTGGCGTCCAGCCAGGAGCCCTCACCGGAAGAGTGGGCTGGGCTGCCAGAGCGGGTTGGGGCTCTGGGCTGGGACGACGTCCCCCTGGGGATCCTGAGGTAGCGATGTCCAGGCAGGGTACCACCGCCCCGCTCTGTCACCTGGGCGGAGGCCGCGGCCCCGCCCCTCCTTCAGCAGCCACGCTGGCGGGCACTCTCTGGAACGTCCCCCTTCCCCGGGAGTGCTGAAGGCTCTGGCTTTCCCGGCACCGTCCCTCGGGCCTGAGTGGGCCGACCCTGGCGCTAATTTTCTTTGTTCTGTTGTTTCCCCCACTTTCCTCAACCATTTGGTTAATTTTCTTTTTCTTATCCCGTTCTTTTAAAATTTCCGTTCTCTTCCCTTTGTGTGTGTGTGAAAACACTTGAAAGCTCGCAAACTCAATCCTACGGGGCCTCCAGGTAGGAGATGCATGGGACGGACAGCGTGTGTGGTGTGGTTGTTCTCTGTCTGGGACGGTGCAGGGCCGCCCCGGCCCCCGGCCCCCGGCCCGCCCCGGCCTGCAGCCCTGTACCCGTGCCCAGCCTGTGTCCCCCACGCCGGGCGCAGGCGCTGCCCTGGTCCCCCTGTGGCCTCCCTGCCTGGAGCCCGGTTCCCCCCTTGACTGGTCCCCTCCCCCGTCAGCTGCTTTCTCCGGCTGGATCCGTCCGTCCTGCCTTGTCTTCTGTTCCTCGTCCTGCTTCTGCCTCGTCTCAGTAGCTGAGCCCCTCCCCGCCCTCCCCCCCTCCCCACTGGCCCCATGTGCAGAGCGCAGAGCGGGTGGACACGGCTTCCGCTGTCCCAGCCAGGGGTGCTCCCTCCCTGGACCCGGGAGGACCGTGAGCGCTGCCCCAATTGCTGTGTCTGCAGGGGGTGGGGGTGGGGCTCTCACTCCCGCTGATTCCCTGTGGGATGGGTGGGGCATCGGGCACAGGCCTGCGGACCCAGGGCCCACCCTCCCTGTGTAGACCAAGCCTGGGATCCCCCTGGCAAAAGCTCTTGCCTGTGGTGCCCTGCGTGGGGACTGATTGAACGTTCCAGAAGAGGGGGGTGCTGTGGGGGCAGGGCCGGGCAGCCCCCGAATCCCACGGGCATCTCCACCCCAGCACCTGCCCTTTACTGGCCGTACACCCCAGAGACCTCGCCCAGAGGAGAGGGTGGGGGGGGTCAGTGTACATCCCCCCGCCCCCCTGTGTACTGACCCATCGCTGCCCGGGCAGTTGGGGGTTCCCTGCTACAGGCCTCTCTCCTCCCTTGTCCGTCTTGTCCAGCCGGTCCCTGGCCCCCGTCTGGAGCAGCCTCTCCCCGGCCTGGGTGGTTGGAGGTGTCCTCTTGGAGCTGGCTGACCCCCGGCCAGCCGCCACTCTCTCCTGTGGGGCACCCCCTCATGTCCCTACTCCCGCGTCCTCCACAACCGCCCTCAGCGTCATCGGGGCTGTGTGCTGCGTGCACGTCCCTGCCCGTGACCCTGCCCCTCTGTGTTCTGTCCCCTGCTTCTGTGTCCAAGGCATGACGTCCTATCTGCGTATCTGTGTGTCCCTGAACTTGGACCTGCGTGTGTGGGGGCCGAGTGGGGGGTGCTGTCCAGGGTCTCTGCTCCAGGCCCAGGGGTGGGTGCCTGAGGGGCAGTGGGGAGGCCAGTTCTGTCCCCATGTCCAGTCCTGGGGCCTCTGCTGTGCCCATGCCGTGAGCCAGCCTGACTGCCCACATACCTCCTGCTTCGTCCTGACCCACTGGGACTGGGACAGCCCTGCGGGGAGGGGAGGGGAGGGGAGAGGGGGAGCGAGCTCACTGGTCTCCCCTTCGCAGCCAGCTCTGAGGCTGTGACCTCAGACCAAGGGCAGGCCGCCCTCAGGGAAGTGTGGCCGGACAAGGAGGGGTGTGGAGAGGCCTGGCCATCAGCACAGAGGACTCAGGGCAGCCAGCAAGCCTACCGTGGAGGCACGGGGGAGCCCTTGAGTGACGTCACGTGAAGGCGGGCGGTGGGAGGTGGGGGGGTGGAGCGGATCACACCTGATAGCGGGTGAGGGCTGAGCCGGAAGTGGCCGTGCCCTCCACACCAAGTAAAGGCTCCGACGCTGATCCTTGACCAGGGCCAAGGGGGGTCTGGACGGGGCAGTGGTCCCCAGGGTCAGGAAGGACAGGGGCTAAGGACAGGACGATAGGGATCGGGGCTGAGGCTGGGTGGGGGTCTTTGAGCATGGTTTTAAAGGAGTGGTTGGGACTCCACTTGAGGACTAGTAGGGGTCACAGAGCTGGGGGGGGGGTCACAGTGCAGGATGGGGGCTGGGTCAGGAAGGAGCAGGGGCATTTCCTCCTTACGCTGAGACGAGAAATGTGTGAGGGCAGAAAGTGGTGAGCTCCCGAGTCAGGGGAGGGTGGGTGAGGAGGGACAGAACTTGCCCGAGGAGTTGGGAGGGGACTGGGGTCCCCCCCCCCCACGTTAGCCCCTCTGGTCCTGCGGCTGGGGTCGGGGAGGCCCGAGGTCCCCCAGGAACCTGGCAGGATTTACAGATCTCTGCCTTGGTGTCAAGGCAGAGACTTGACTGTCCCCTTGGCTCCTGTGGAAGTCCTGCCTGGAGCTGCCCAGTGGCCACATGGGCGAACGCCCACCTGCGGGCGGGGGCTGGGCAGCAGGCTGTCCTGGGTGGGCGTGGCCTGGCCTGGGAAGAGGGGGCTTGGAGCAGAGCCTTTTCTTCCAGCTGTCCAGGCCGCCCATCTGCAGCGGGCTTCTCTCTGCCCAGCAAAGCCCTTTTCTGTGACCTCGGTCCCTGCCCTGGCTTTGCAGGGAGGGATCTGGGACCACGAGTATGTTGGGATGCTGTTTGCAACGGTACTGCCCCTCGGGGGTGTTCAGGGATTGGGAAGGGAGAGGAGACAGTACGTGGCCCCCCAACCTGTCCTCCGGTGCCCTTCTAGACCCTCCCCACACTCTCCATGGACGGCCCGGGTGCTGTTCCTGCCCCCCTGCCGTGCATGTTGCTCACTGCCCGCCTCCAGCGCCACAGACCCCAGGAGAGGTGTAGCCCAGAGAGTGCGGGTGGCCCCCCAGGGCCACCACCGCCGGGGAGCCGTCCCCTCCCTCTGCCTGGGACAGGCCACACCCATGCCCCCAGCATTAACACCGTAGGTGCCTGTGTGTGCAGTGGACGCTGGTGAGAGCAGGGGTGAGGGTCCCCCAGGCCTAGGCGGCCAGAAGCTCACTGTGCCTCTTCTCGCCACAGACTGATCCCGCCGCTCAACCAGCTGGAGCTGCTTCGGAACCTCAAGAGTAAATCTGGGCTCACCTTCAGGTCAGCAGAGGGCGCCTGGGCTGGAGCTCAGGGGGCGGCGGGGGGGGTGAGGGGGAGGGTCTCAGCCCTCCTGGGGGTCCTCGGTGAGGGGCAGGCAGCCACAGGAGGTCCCCGGCACTGCTGGCCACGGGGCCTGGTGGTCTTGGTGGTTTCCAAAGCTTCTGCTGACCTGGTTGAGGCTCCGATCTCCAGAGGGTGGCCGGTGTGGGGGGTGGGCACAGAGGGTGCTGCTCCGTGTGGGGCCAGGGGCTCCTCCCGTGGCTGGCGTGCCAGCCCCAGGCGGGGGAGAGTCCGTCCCTGCATCTCTCCGGAGCAGCGGGCGGACGCACACGCTACGGTGCCCGCTGGTTCTCTCGTAATCCCCCCAAATCTGCGACTCGAGTGCAGGGGCACAGAGCCGGGTGTGTGGAGGAGTGGCCGCCTGGGCCCCCGCGCAGAGGGCTGCCCCGCGCGGCTTGCCGCCTCTGAAGAGGGGTCAGCGGGGTGGGCCGCCCGTAAAGGTTGAGCGGTGGCCCCCATCCCCTGAAGGTGTGTCTGCGCCCCGGAACCCGTGAACACAGCCTTCTTTGGAAAAAAGCTTTGCAGGTGTTACTATGTGAAGGATCTCAACATGAAACCATTCTGGATTAGCATGGGCCCTAAATCCCAAGACAGCGTGCCTGCGTGAGGGGAGGCAGAGGTGGGAGGGATGTGGCCAGGGGCCCAGGATGCCTGGGGCCACCAGGAGCTGGGAGAGGCAGGAGGGACCCCCCCCCCAGGCCCCGCCCAGAGCCTCAGGGGAGCTTGGCCGCCCCAGCTCGACGGAGTAGCTCTGTGTTGTGTAGGCTGCCTGGTGTGTGCTCCTGTGCGGCCTGGCGGATGAGTGCAGGTCTGTAACCAGACGTTAGGAGCCTGTGGCACTACCCACGGTGCCTGGGATGGGATATGGGAGAGGACGGTCTGGAAGAAATGGAAAAAAGACACAGGAAAGTCCTGGGTTCCCTGGAGGAAATGATTGACGGAAACACGGCCGTGGGGGTGGTTCCAGTAAGAGCTCCGGGGAGTGAGGAGCGTGGCGGGGACGGTCTGGTCAGGGCACAGGCAGCTGGAGGGTGCCGTACGCGCTGCTGGTGAGGTCTTGCATGGAAATGGGGATCGCTGGCTACGGGAGGAAGGCCACTCTTGTCACAGACGGTGGCAGACAGGCCGAACCTCATGGAAGACACTGTCTGGGGCGGTGAATGGGAATTGAATCAACCTCAGAGCAGAGAAGCCAGTGCCTGAAGACTCGGGGCCGCGGCCCCGTCGAGACCGCGGGGGACACAAAGTTAGGAGATGCACTCTGGAAGGAGGGTCGTGGGCGGGGACAGCCTTGGTGGGAGAGCTCCGTGTGTTGATGGGCGGGTCTAAGCTCTCTTGGCAGAGGCGGTAAGGTGGGTCACCCGGGAGAGATGTGTGGGAACCCTCCTGCACAACTGCCTGTCCCCGTGGCGTGTGCAGGAGGCCCACGCGGCTGTTAGGAATTTATAGCAGCGTGCCCTGGCCGGCAGGGACAGACAGACTGAGCGAAGGAGGGCTTGGCAGTCTGGGGACCTGCGGGCAGGAGACAGGCTGACGGAGTTCCCCAGCCACAAACACGCTGGGCCTTCGGGGCGAGGGGAGAACGGCTGGGGCCTGGGCGGGTGCGGGGCGGGTTCGGGCCGGGGCCCCTGGAGACCACCGAGGCTCTTGTGACCAAGAGGGGTTTCCTGCTGGGTCTCAGACCTTGGGCACTGGTGACCCTTTATGCCTTCCAACTTCTCCCTGTTTGGGTGGGCCTGTCTGGCCCTGTCTGTCCTGTTGTATTTTGGGGACAGATCACTGGTTTTCTAGAGTTGACGGGTCCCCACCTGGAGAGGACTTTTACCCAAGTGTGGATCACATGCGCTTTTCCTCGTACCTGGCCCAGATGAACGAGACCCCGCGATTATGGGTTCTCTGAGCTACTGAGCGTTAGTTGAGATTTGGACGTAGGGCTGATACTGTCATGGGTTGAGACTTTGGGGTGTTGGGGTGTAAGGTGGACATGAATTTTGGGGTGCTAAGGCACAGACCGTAGTGGGTTTAGTGGTGGCCCCCGGAAGATGTCCATGCCCTTGAACCGTGAGTGGACCTCATTTGGGAAAGGGGGGTTTGAAGAGGTAGCTAAGGATCTCAAGGGAAGGTCATCCTGGATTGGGGTGCCCCTAGACCCAGGGACACGTGTCCTGGAAAGACCAGCCACAGAAGAGAAGCCCTGTGACAGGGAGGTGGAGACTGGAGGGACACGGCCGCAAGCTCAGGAGTGCAAGGGGCCCCCAGGGGCTGGGAGAGGAGGAGGGACCTCACGCCCCGGCCCCAGGCGGGGAGCTGCGGACCGACACTTGGATTTCTGACTTCTGGCCTCCAAACTGGAAGAGAAGCTCCCGTGGTTTTAAGCCGCCAGATTTGTGGGTCTTTGTGATACCGTCACCGGAGACTCACCGCGCGGCTCTTGGCGTCTGAGCTCCAGGGCGGCTACAGGACAGGCACGAGGGGTCCCATGGAGGCCTCTGCACCCCGCGTCGCTGGACTGTGGGCGGTCTGGCACCCCTCCCGCCTCTTCTGTCACACGGATCCGCCAGCCACAGCAAGACGGTACCTGTTCCGCCGAGACTTTGGACACGCCCCGAAGAGCCCACTCGGGTCACCTGCGGTTGCCCCGCGATTCAGCCGAGGAAAGTCCAAGCCGCCAGCCTTCCATTCAGTTCATGAAGAGCGTGGGCCCTGGAAGTCACCTACCCCCAGTCAGGGTGCGCTGGAGAATTGCCCTGGGCCGAGCCAAGCACAGGCCCGGGACCACAGCCCCGTGGCCTCTCCGCTGGGAAACAACACGGAGAAGAGTGACCCCAAGAAGCCACAGTGGGAGTCAGAACTGGGGCAACTGTCCGTCCCGAACCTTGGCTGTGGAACCGGAACCCTCCGGCGTTTCCATCTACGCTCACTTAGTTAACGTTGGCGGTTCTCATTAAAACGTGTGCCCCTCACGTGGGGCCTCGAGCACTTCCAGAATTCCCTCTTTCCTCCAGGACCCGCCTCCTCGGGCCCTCCAGGGGTTCTCGGGGCGGGTGGGCCTGAGGTGGGGGTGGGTGGGGCTGGGGGGCGGGTCCTCTGGGCCCTGCGTGGGGTGGGGTCCGCCTGACCGACCTGCTGCTAACAGTCTTGTCGCTTCTGTTTAAAGGAAGGAGCCTCAGCCGGAGCCCTCTCCAAGGTCAGTGCCCGCTTGCCCCCCGCTGCCCCGGGTATGCTGCCGTGCGTGGGGGCTGGCCCCTCCGTGTCTGTGCACTGTCATCGCGGGCCCTGTGCCCACGTGTGGAACTGTGTGTCTGGACCCTGCCGGCCACGCTGTGGGCCCTTAAATCACTTTGCCTGTGCTCAGCGCCCCCCGTCCGCCCCTGGCCCTGAGGCAGGAGACCTCTGCGAGCACCCCTAGTCCAGGGCAGGGCCAGACGCCCTCTCCCTGCCTCGTGCCTCTTTGGTGGAAACTGAGCCCTGGCCCTGTGAGTGTTTGCCTGTCCGGCCCCTGCAGGTGCCGCCTTCCGGTGTGCAGTCAGGCAGGTTAGAGACGGGGTCGCCCCCAACCCCACCGTGTGCGGGGACTCCGAGGGCTATCTCTGCTGGGAGCAGAGAAGGGGTGATAGCAATCTGATGTTTTCCTGTACTAAGAAGAAAATCGACTGTTTCATGACTTCCAAGTCTGATAAACCCCAGCCTGCCTGTGTATCACCATGCTGAGCTTGGGGTGCGCCCCCCCCCCAACACCCTGCCGCGAGTCTAGTCCCTTCTGGACCGCAGGCCACTTAACTGGCCGCTCAAGTTAGGCTGAGCTCTACCCTCTCCATGCACCGGGGGAGGGCACGCTCCTCCCCACACGTTCCCCCAGAGGGGGTGACAGAAGACTGGCCACACTCTTGCCCCGAACCAGCCGCTGGAGCAAGGGTGACCAGCCCCTCAAAGCGGCTAAGAAAGCCGACCCTGGACCTGGCTGGTTTACCCGGCACACAGACCCCGTGCTCACCATCACGGGGGATGCAGAGCACATGCCCAGCACGGCCTGGTGTGTGGGGGACCAGGGGGGGCTGCCCCCCACGTCCTCAGTCCCCATCGCTGCTGCTGTGTCGGCCCTTCCGCACCCTGAGCCCGGGGGAGGCGGGCCCGCAGCTCTGCCCCGGTCCATCTGAGGCCCCCCGGCCTCACGCGGCCTCTCGTTCTCCTCCCCACGACTCTCGTCTCAGCGTCTCTCTCTCTCTCTCTCTCCTGCCCTCCCCCCAATTTGGACACTCTTGCCTGCCCCCCCAAGTGCCTTTAATCTTGTCACTGCCCTTCTCGGGCCCCTTTCACGTCCGTCTGTCTTTGGGGAGGAGGTGGCTGACCCTGAAAGCAGGACTCAAGGTGAGGACACACGGGAGCCCTCCCCCGGGCTCTCCGGTACGTTCCGTGGCTCCCCTCTCCCTGCTTTCCGCACACCACTCCTCTGTCTCCTCCCTGTGTGTCCGTGTGTCCCTGCCTGCCCGTGACCCAGTGGCTTCCCCGAGGGCTGGCCTGGCCCGGCCCTCCTGCTGGCGCACCCCGGGCTGAGCCCTGGGGACAGAAGGCCTCTCCTGGGACATACGCTTGTCAGCTCGGTGACGGAGGGCAGCGTTTCTGTCCCCTCACTCGGGGTGGCCACAGATCCCCTTTTCGGCAGCCAGAGCACCGTAGGGATGCCAGACATTCTTCTGCCGCCTGGGCCCCCAAGGGGGTGGGCCTGTCCCGGGGCTGCCGGGCAAGGGGACCCTGTTCCGTGAAGTGCTAACGGGGGTGTGGTTCCCCAGCCCCTCCTGCAAGGCAGTGGGAGGTAGTGGCCTCCTGCCACCTGCCACCTGCGTGCCAGGATCCCGCTGGCACTTACCAGTCTGGGCAGGTGGATGGGTGGGCACAGGGACCCTCACTCGGCTGCCGTGAGACCCCCTCCCGGTCCTGGCTCACGACGGGCATGCGCCCCAGCTGTGTTGGGGTCCTCGGTTGGGCCGGTGTCAGACCAAGGCCGTCTGTGCCCGGGCAGGGTGGGGGGGCAGGCCGCGGGGTCTCGGGCTGTGCCGCTCTGGGTGTGTCTGATCTGCCCTTTGCCCCATCCCACTTCTCACTGCCCCCCACCCCCCGTGCCTGGAGGAGACCCCCCCCCCCCGCCCCCCCCCGTCCTCCAGCTGCTTTCCCCTTGTCTGTGTGGGTCCCTCCTCGTCGAGGCAGCCACGTGCTGTGTCCGAGTGCCTGTCTGTTCAGTCTGGTCTTGGTGAGTGTCTGTGGGTGCCTCTTCCACTCACTCAACCCCCAGGCCCCCTGGGCGTGCCTGCCCACCCCTCCCAGACCCTTGCTGTCTGCTGGCGGTTCTCAGTCCGGCCGGAGCTCCACTTGGCTGCTGCGGGCAGGAAAACCCCAGCGCTGGCCTGAGCCCCGAAGGAACGGGCCCCTGAGTTGGGGGGCCTTGAGCCACGAAGCCCGTGGGGCAGTGCTCAGGGAGGCCGTGGGTACCCCCCGGCTCTGGTCAGGCTCTCAGCGCACTGTCCCATGGGGGCGCCGCTGGCCGCGTGTGACCGGTTCAGGTTTTACTACACACGAGAGCCAGTCCTCCGACGCAGGTGCTCAGGAAGCAGGCAGCGGGCGGACAGGTGGGTGGTTATGTCTTCGGTGCAGCTGGGAACGTGTCCCCAGGCAGTGTTGGGCCCTTCCGGGGCCGGCGTCTATGCTGGGAGTTTTGAAGGCAGCAAAGCTGTTTGGGGGGTTGGACAAAGCTAAGGTCCTTCTAAGGCGCTGGAGGCAAAGCCCATCCCCCCATCACCCTCTTGCCCTGGACAGAGCCTCCGGGTGGTGGGGGCTGGGGGCCGTGTGCAGGCCCAGGGAGCCCCGGGGGGCGGGGGGAGGCAGCAAGGGGCTCTCAGTCTTTAGCTGTGGTGGGACTGTGGCTGACGTAAGGGTGTGCCTTGGGCAAGAGCATTTGCCCCAAATTTGAGGGTCTTCCGTGGACAGAGCTGCTAGGTGGCGGGGGCGGGGGGGGGGGGTGGTCCGGGTCCTGGGGATACTGAGTCACAGGGAAGTTTGCCCCCACGTGAGGGCACTTTCTGATACAGCTGGACCCCAGTTCCCTCACCGAGAGGACCCCACAGGGAGGAAGTCCCCCCTGGAGGGGAGGGGGCTGGGGGGCCCATGGCCCTCGGCCCCTGGGCCGGCATGGAGCGCTCTGGGCAGTCTGAGCTGTGCACTGGTGGGAGAGCTAAGTGTTGGGGACCGGAGGCGCCCTGTGGGGACGCCAGCAGGTGCCGCCAGTGTTTATGTGTGTGGACGTCGGGCAGCCCTGCCTGGGGCTGGGTTGTGTGAGCAGGGGGGAGGAGAGGGGTCGGCGTGTCTGGTTCCTGTGCCCGCGGTTTGAGAGCAGCTGTCTCAGGCCGTAGCTGCAGGGGTGGGGGGAGGGAGGGTGGCCTCAGGAAGGCCAAAGACTCTTGTGTGTTTTCACTTTTGCTTAAAAATGTGCACGATCTAGTGCAGAGAGATCTGGGGCCTTCGGGGGAGGTTCCTGGGGACCACAGACCACCGGGGGAGCCTTTTCTGAGCTGCCCGGCAGGTCCAGCCCAGCCCAGCCCAGCCCAGGGCTTCAGCACCGAGACCCAGCCGAACCGACTTGGGCGGTGCCCCCAAGGCCCCTTTGCTGAGCGTCCCTCCAGGGACAGGCAGCCACTGGCTCCTGGATGTGCCGAGGCCACTGCTGACCGGCGGCTGGCTGGGCTCGGCAAAGCCTCGGTGATCAGCTTGTGACGCCAGGGTGCACGTTTCCCCCCTCTAAAATGTGTGCTTTCCGGAATCCTGTCCATCTAGAACAAGCCTTTTGCCAAGTCTCGCCCGTGTATTATTTTTTGGTTGGCATGAAGATAGCAAAAAATAATACATTTTTAAGAAGACGTGGCCCAAAACTCTGACTCTGGAAGGAAAAGGTATTTTTGGAGGAAAAAAACGGGAATTTTTTTCTCCAAAAATAGGGCACTATTTTCTTTTCCAGGCCGGCGGAAGACTCTCTGTGCAGGCCCCTCACTGTCATTGCTCAGACCCAAGTGCGGCTGCTGGACCCTGAGCCCAGGGCTGCATCAGGGTCGGCGTGGTGCCTCAGTTTACCTGTGCTTTCTGCCCGCTCGCCCGGCCCAGGCCCCTCTGGGCGCGCCCAGGACTAACTGTGCTCTCCTCATTTCCAGTAAAGGCAGACCGTGCAGAGAGTCCCTGTGTGGATGCTGCCCTGGACACTCTAGGTACCGCGGGCGTGTCGCACGGACCGACCATTGCTGCACGGCTGTACTCCACCTCCTCTCCCGCTCCAAACACTGCTTATTAGAGGTTCTAGATGAGTGAGGGCGAGGCTGGCACCCCGCCCCGGCCCCCCAGGCCCCAATTCTGATTGGCAACTCGGCCTCCACGGCCCCTCGCGGCGGAGCCCCGGGCCCCCTCTGATTCCAAATGACGGCCGGTGACGGTGCTGGCTGCTGGCGGCACAGATGCTTTTGTCCCCAAGCCAAACGATGCCCTGCTCCAAGCAGGAGGTGGGGGGGGGGGGGGCCGGCCAGGGGCTCTGAGGCCAGGAAGGGCGCCGGTGGTTTCCGGGGTCCTCATCGCTCTCCGGTGAGCCTTCCCTCTGGGGCTCGCCATCTAGCACCTCTACTATGCACCGAGGGTGGCCACTCCTCACCGGCCGCCTCACCTGCGGGAGGCATCTCCGTCCTGTGTGTGCGGGCTCCCCGTGGCCCTGACACACCAGACGCGCCGGAAAGCCAGAGGCCCACGGCCCCCCCTTCCCCCTACAGGCCTGGTTTTGGGCGGACCGGAAACGGCCCCCTGCCCCGTGGGCTCCTTGTCCGCACCTTTACTCTCCGTCCACTGTCTGCTGTGGGGTGTGTGGAAGCGTCTGTCCTGCTTGCTCTGGGTCCCCACCCCCGCCCCGTCCCCCTCCCGCCTGCCCCCCTCCCCGGCCAGAGCAGCACGCAGCCCCACGGCGTGTGGGCAGCTGCACTCGCCTGTCATCTTGTGCATGTGGCGGTGCTGGCCCTGGGCGCACGGGTGTCGAGCGGCGGGCGTGGGGAGGGGCTGTGCAGCAGGACCAGGGGCAGGGGCATGCTTGCCCACCTGCATCTCTGCATGCCTCGAGTCCCCACCGGAGGCGGCGCTTGGGGGACACTCGCAGCTCCGGGACCGGAGGCGTTGGGCCCCGGCAGAAGCTGACCCGCTTGTCCAGAGCTTGTGTCCAGGGGGCTTCTGGCCACAGGCTGGGCCCTCGGGTAAGGGGCCGTGGTCAGGCTGCTGGGGGACCAGACGGCCAGTCCAGGAGCCCAGGCCAAGCTCAGCCTCACGGATGCCCCGTCATCGTTCGCACTTTCCCTGGGCATCCGTGGTCGAGCGCGGGCGGGAGGTCCTCCCCGCGGATGCTGGCTCCCTCCCCGCTGAGCTGGGCCCCGGCTGTGCAGACCCAAGCGTGGCCGATGTCGGTGCGGGCCTCCCCCCCTCCCCCTCCCCTCCCCCGGGTATTTAGGGTTTTCGCTGTGGGCAGCAGGCAGGGGAGGAGAAGGCTGGGGCTTGGCTGTCTCCCCCAGACCCTCCGGAACCTGCTCCCCTTGTCCCGTGTGAATGCCGGAGCACTGGTGCCAGGAGAGACCACCCTTGCACACACACGGCGGTCTCGTCCAGGGGTCTCTCCGCCGGAGCAGGTGGCCAGAGCCCCAGCCCGCGTTGGTTTGCTTCTGTCCTTGGCTTGTGAGGTTATTAAGGCAGCCCTTCCCTCGACCCCTGCTGCAGCAGGGGCTGCGTGGACACCTGGACGTGGGGCGGGTCTGGGGGGCCGGGGGCCGGGTGCTGCACACACCGAGCTGTGCAGTCTGGGCACCCACATGGCGGCCTCTTGCGGCAGAGCGTCCCTCACCAGTCTGCACATTCCGAGAGCTGGGACAGCAAGGCCTTCCTGTGGCTCCGTCCTTGAGACGGCTGCGTGGGGCCCAGCTCCGGGGGCTCAGCGGGGCCGTTGCTTCGTACGGTCTCCCTGGATCTCCGTTGGGAAGGAGGAGGTCGTCTGTGCGGAGGGCCGCACGGTGCCTGGATTCCGGCGTCCCTCGCACCCGTCTGGCCTTCTTGGCCTTGTGCTGGGCACAGCCGTTACGGGCTCGGGCCAGTGTCCTGAGCCAGCAGATGCCTGCTCCACCCGAGCGGGATCCACACCGCAGCTCAACTTCTAGCTCTTACGGGCTCCTTTCTTCCCTTTTTCCCTGTCCTGGGGAGACCTGCTCACTAGCAGACGGGTGATCTCAGCTGCTCGGGGAGGTGGGAGGGGATGCTGTGTCCAGGCTGGGTAGACCAGGCCACTGGCCGTCTCTTCTCCGTGGCCAGTCATGTCTGCGCCGTCTCAGGGACCTGTCTCGGCTGTGGGTTCTGGTCGGGGCTGATGGGGGTGGCTGACCCAGGGGAGCCACAGTGGGGTCTGGCGATGTCTGAATGGTGAGCAGGTGATGGTGGCTTCCCGGTGACAGCAGAGGCCCCCGTCGGGCCCCGGGAGCAGCGCAGGGCTTTGCTCAGAGGCTGTTCTAGAAAGTTCTGTGGCTCCTTGCATGTGCTGGGTGTGAGCAGGTTCACAGTTCACAAGAGCCATGCTCTTCCACAGTGGAAACTGTCCAGTGGGAGGAAGCCAGGGGCCAACTGGTCCCTGGGCCTGACCTGCCCCCGGACCACAGTGACCCACTCCTGTCTCGTGGCTGCTGCCCAGAGGGTATCAGACCCAACTGCACAGGGAGGCCCGAGGACCCCTGGCTGGCCACGGTGGCCCCTCCCTGTGGCACGTCCCTTCCACCCCCTGGAAGTGTGGGCGTTCAGTTCCCGGATGCATCCTGTATGTGGGGGCGGGAGCCTGTGCTGGCCCTGGTGCCGGGGAGAGGGGCCGAGCCTCACAGGACACCCCGGCCCCCTCCGCCCTTCCATGCTTCCTGCTCCTGCTCCAAACCTTTCTCCAGGTGGCTCCTGGGGTTTGGCAGAGGGGGTTTTGGCAGCTGTGGACCTCACCCCCCCAGACCCTGGGGCAGTTACGGGGTATGGAGGGGCAGGCAGGGAAACCAGAGAAGGTTGCCAGGGAAAAGCCACACCCACGGGGCACTTGGGGGTCCTCGTGCCGCAGAGTGTCACCGTGGAGTTGGAGACCTGGCAGGACAGTGTGGAGAAGGCCCAGCACCTTTCCGTAGCACCCAAAGTGATTTAAGAGTCCACTGCCCCTCCCCGCGGCCATGCCGAGCACTGAGGGGCCCTAGGGGCGCCCGTGTGTGCACGTGTCGGCGTGGGCTGTGAGCGGACGTTGGGGTGTGAGTGTCCTTTGCACAGTGACTTCTCTTGCTGTCTTTCTGTGTGTCCGCCCCTGTCGGTCCTCGTGGGAGCAGTCAGAAGGTCAGTTTGAAAGACCGTGTCTTCTCCAGTCCCCGAGGCGTGGCCGCCAAGGGGAAGGGGTCCCCGCAGGCCCAGACCGTCCGCCGGTCACCCAGTGCTGACCAGAGTCTGGAGGACAGTCCCAGCAAGGTGCCGAAGAGCTGGAGCTTCGGGGACCGCAGCCGGGCACGCCAGGCCTTCCGGATCAAGGGCGCCGCGTCCCGACAGAACTCAGAAGGTGGGTCAGGCCGCCGTCTGCCTGCGCTCTCGCTGTGCCCCGAGCACCACCCAGGGCCCCGGAGCCCCTTTGAGCAGCGACTCTCCTCGACCCTTTTTTCTGAGGTGCAACTCCCGTCACGTAAGGTCAGCCACATCACAGTGAGCGCTTTGGTGGCAGTACACTCAGCTTTCATTCCAGCACATTCTTTGGCTCGGAGCAGACCTGCACCTGTTAGGGCCCCTCCCAGCCCCGGCCACTGCCAGGCTGCTGCTGCCCGTGTGCCTTGGCCTCCTCTGCACTTTTCACACAAGCGAGTCACGTGCTGTGTGCTCGCACACCCGTGCAGGGCCACAAATCGGCTTCATGCCTGTTCGTGGCTGGACGGTCTTCCATGGTTTCTGTCCACTTTGAAGCCGTCCTGTGAGCCACTCGGCTGAGGGGAGCAGGTGGGCTGGAAGGTGGCTTCCCGGGGAATCAGGGCACTGCTCGGGGGAGGGGGGGCGGCCCCTCTGTCCTCGGTGCAGCTCCGCCCCTCACGTGCCGCATCTCGCCCCCGCCCAGAAGCGAGCCTCCCCGGGGAGGACGCCGCGGAGGACAACAAGAGCTGTAACTGCGAGTTTGTGACCGAAGATCTGACCCCAGGCCTCAAAGTCAGCATCCGGGCCGTGTGGTGAGGGACTCAGCTTCCGCTCTCCCTGGGATGCGGGCCCTCTGGGGGCTGGCGTGGGGGCGTGTGCTCTGGTGAGACACCTGTGCCTTGTGGCTCCCGTGGCCCCTCATGCCACGGCTGTCACCTACCCGTCCTGGGTGCAGAGCACGGAGGCTACCGGGAGGCGGCTCCCGGGGGGGAAGGGGGGAGGGGGGGGGACGGGTCATCTGCACCCCGGGGCCCGGGAGTGGCCCGTGTACACAGAGGGTGGGAGACCGGCCCAGATGATCGTGGCGTCGGCCGGTGCCTGTTCTTGGAGGTGCTGGGGGTGCGTGGGGCTCACGGCTGCCCCCACCCCAGCGTGATGCGCTTCCTGGTGTCCAAGCGGAAGTTCAAAGAGAGCTTGCGGCCATACGACGTGATGGACGTGATCGAGCAGTACTCGGCCGGCCACCTGGACATGCTGTCCCGCATCAAGAACCTGCAGTCCAGGCAAGAGCCCCCCGCCCACCAGCCCTGGGGCGTGGAGGCCGGGTCCTTCTGGGCCACAGCCGGGGTGGCTCCGGCAGGGTGGCATCCCTCAGGGGCCAGCACGGGGGGGGTGGGGGGCGACGTGGGGGTCCTCGTGCCGCCCCCAGAGGGGGGGGTGGCGGACAGGGCTGTGGGGACGCGGTGGTCGGCCCTGCCTGCCGCCGCCTCCGGGCCCTTCCTCTCGGGCCCCACGCCGGCCCTCCGTGGGCCTTCTGCACACCCTCGTGTGGTCTGTCTGTTGTAACCTTTCCGTTGTCTCTCCCTTCTCGCCCTCCTGCCCCCGCTCTGGTGGGCGAGCGTGTACGTGTGTGTGCGTTCACATGCACGTGTGCGCGTGCGTGTATCGTGTGAACGCACGCATGCGCGTGCACGGGTGCGGGCACCTGCGGCCACGGTACCGGTGCACGTGTGTGCACACGTTATGCATGCGTGTGGCGTGTGCATGTGCCTCTGTGTGTGCTGTGGGTCCACGCATGTACGTGTGCACCTGTGCACACCGGTGTGCGTGTGTGTCGGGGGTGAGGGTAGTTGAGAGAGGGGCCGTGGGGCTTCGTGAGCCCCGCCGGGAGCTGCTGCTTATCCCAGGACAGGGGCTTGTCCACCCCCGTCCCTCATGGGCGGCCCCCTGCATTCCAGGACACGTGTGAGGGGTTGGCATCAGCAGGGCACGTACACGCGTGTCCACGGACCCGGGCGCACACCTGATCACAGGCGCGGACACGTGCACACACGTGTGTGTGGTGTAAGGAGCCCACGTGGCTGTTGCCGTGGTCTCCGGAAGTGAGTCACACGCTTCCGCCAGCAAGAGCCCCGCCCCTGCCCGTGGTCCCTCAGACTCCACTGGTCTGCCCCGGCCACCTGGGTCCTGGCTGCAGCAGGGTCCGGACGGTCAGGGGACAGTCGTAGGGCTCAGCCAGCTCCCCAGGCCCTGGCGGTAGTGAAGTCCTCGTCCTGGGGTGGTTGGTGTGCCCCTCCCGCACCTGGACGCCAGGGAAGGGTCTCTCTGGGCCTTAAGCTGCTCCCGTCGGGCGGGTAGCGGGGGGTGACCCTGTCCTCAACACGGCTGAGGCTGCGCGGTCAGCTGCTCACCGTCCCCCACCGCCCCCGGGCGGCAGCTAGACCTGCGCCGTGCACGTGGGCATATGTGAGGTGCGAGTGTGTGCGTGTGCAGTTATGCACATGCAAGCAAACGTGTGCCTGTGCAGCGTGCGTGCAAGCTGAGGCGTGCAGAGTGTGGACGTGCACGTGCACAGGGGTGTGTGAGACAGAGTACTGCAGCGGCTCGGCCGCTGGGCCTGTTCCCATGTCTCTCTCACCGAGGTTGATTTTGTTAACCAGGCTCCTCTGTCCTACCCGCCCCCCTCCCCCTTCTGACCGGAAGAACAAAGCACATGGGCCGCCCCAAGGAGCTGGGACACCTGCCCCTCACTGGCAGGGCCCCACCGTGGTTCGCCGGCACCCTCGGCGCCGTGCCCCGGCTGCGGTGGCTCCGGCGCACACACCTGCTGGCCCGGGCAGGCCTGGGGCCAGCCGCGTGGTTGCGGGCCCCCCTAGTTCTGGGCTCGCTCGGGCGCCTCCCAGGTTAGGTGAGCGCCTTCCGCGCTGTTTCACGATGCATTTGGTGGTGTCTCTTTTCTTGTTCACTCGCCAGGATAGATATGATTGTGGGCCCCCCACCCCCTTCAACTCCCCGGCACAAGAAGTACCCCAGCAAAGGACCCGCGGCCCCTCCGAGAGAGTCACCCCAGTACTCACCTAGGTCAGGACGCCAGCCCTTCCCGCCTTGTGTCTGTGGAACGGCCAGCCCCCTTCGCTCCAGGCCACATGACGGCAGCACCTGGCCTGTATCCCGACGGGACATTGGGGAGGCGGGGGGGCTGCTCCTGGCGGGGGGGGGGTGCTGTGTCAGGGTCCCGGGGAAGCTTTCCGTGGGGGGGCTCCTTTCCACGGACATCCCAAGTGACGTCTAGCCTGGGCGGGGGCCCCCCAGCTGGCGGTGTCCTTCCCACCCCGGCCCCCCTGCCCCTTCCCCCTGCGCCCTCCCTGCAGCAGGGCTCACCTGGGCTGCCTCGCGGATCTGAGGAGCACCTGTTGCTTCTCCCGCCTTGGAGCCACCCGGGTAGAGAAGTAAGGAAGCCCCCCCCAGGCACCCAGCACTCGGCTGGGTGCCAAGGGGACGCGTGACAGTTCACTGCGTCATCTCCGGTGGGCAGAACAGTATGGAAGCCGGTCCTGGCTGACGGGCGGAGTGGAAGGTGAGGGCACGGTTAGGTGGGGAGTTCACAGAAGCAGCTGTTCTAGTGACGAGTTCAAACTTCGGTACCTTTCTGCCTCCTTGGGACAGATGGTGGCCGTAACCTGTGGCCCTTGGGCAGGGCTGCTCAGCTGAGGGACAGCGGAGCCCCCAGGGCAGAGAGGATGGCCAGGGCAGATATGCCCTGGCCTGCTGGCAGCTCAGGTGCAAAGGGGCCCAGGAGCATCCCGGAGGCCAGCAGGGACACTGCCACGTGGATCCATGCTGGCCCCTGGAGGGACTGGTGTGTTTGACCCGTCCTCCCCGCGTGCCAGGGTTTCTGCACGTGAGGCTGAGGGTCAGCATGCTGGACCTCCCAGCCTGGTGGCTCTTCTGTCAGAAAGGGGTCCCTGACGAAGGAGGCCTGACCCAGGGCAGCCTCTGACAGTGTTTGCTGGTCCGCTGCTCTGCCCGTCCTCTCCCGCCTTGAGACGCCAGCCCGTCCTGGGCATTGTGCAGGGGGCAGGGGTGGGCATCCAGAGCCGTGAGCTGGGAAGGTTCCGTAGCCCTCGGAACTGCCCGGGGCCTCCGGACCGGCTGCAGCCAGAGGACACGCAGATTCTCACAGAGAAGGGGCCGGAGACACAGCGTGGGCACGTGGGGGTTTAGCCTGACCCCTCAGCCCGAGGCCAGGGGGAGGGAGGGCATAGGCCCCTTAGAGGCCCCTCCCCCAAACCCCGGCAGCGTCAGCTCCAGGCTCCCAGGGGGGACCGGCCAGGCAGGTGGCCCGTCATGTGGCAGGGGTGAAGGCGCTGAGCACCTGTGCCTGGACTGTGTGGACACTTGGAAACACCAGGGAACCCTCCTCCCTCTCCACTGGCGTCTGCTTGGAGCCCGAGGGTCCCCCCGCTGCCCCCCGCCCCTCCTGGTCCTTCGTGCATGAGTCAAGCATGAAGTTCAGACAGAGCATGAGGCTGTACTGTGGCTGACGCAAGCCTGAACCCCTCTTCTGCTTCGTGCAACAGAAAGAGAACAATCCCCCTGAGCCCTGCTCCCCATTCAGAGGCAGACAGAGCAGCCTGTGGGTGAGGAAGGAGGCCGAGACGTGGCCCCGGCCAGCTCACGTGGCCTCCTGCACTCCGAGACCTGAGGAGTGTGCCTCGTGCTGGAGGCTCCCGACCGCCCGGCGGGGATGCCGTTTGCCGGGCCGGTCGGAGGGCTGACCCAGCAGCTTGCACACAGCCCGGGCCTTTGTTCCCGCGTGAGCCCCCGCGTACCTGTGGGTCTTGGCTCAGTGTCAGGAGCCCACACCGCAGCGGTGGCCCCTTCCGAGCCTGTCGGTGGCCCATCCCGTTCGGCCGGGGATCGTACCGATGTCCTCCTCCCAGATGGAAACCTTCCACCTCCGGCTGCCGTTCGGGACCCGTGGCCTCCTTCGAGTTGAGCTCAGCCGCGCTGTCCGTCCCACACGCGCGAGCACACGCGCACACACACACGTGCACACGCCCAGCGAGCACACAGACTGGTTGGCAGTGGCTCTGTCTGCCCCCACCCCGTGTTGTGCGTTGGCGGTTTCCTGTGTTGGTCTGTGTCCCTCCCTGTCCGGTGTGCATGGAGCCGCGGCCCTCATCATCTGCTTCTGTTCCTGCCGCAGACGTGGAGCTCCGCCCTCCCCAGGCCCCCCCCCCCCCCCGCCCCCTCCCCGGGTTGGGCTGACTGAGGTCACATTTAGAGGAGTAAAGCTCAGGGGAGGGGGCGGGGCACGGGGGGCAGGGCAGCTGGGGGGTGAGCGGTCCGATCCCTCTCCACTTTACTCCTCGTTAATGTGCCGCCCGCCGGAACGCAGTGGGTGGGAGCAGGCCCCTCAGGCTCAGAGAGCAGGCTCAGAGACCAGGTGCCCCACGTCTACCTGCCCTGGTGCCCTGCTGCCCCCCACACCCCCTCCCCCACGCCCCGGGCGGCTCCGGGCCCAGCCCGGAGCCTGGATCTGGGGGCCCGTGGCCTGGCCCGGGAGGAAAGGGCCACGGGCCCCGGCGCACCCACCCGAGCTCATGCTGGGGGGTGGGGTCTCTTCCCGGCAGAGTGGACCAGATCGTGGGGCGGGGCCCGGCGATCACAGACAAGGACCGCACCAAGGGCCCAGCCGAGGCTGAGTTGCCCGAGGACCCCAGCATGATGGGCCGGCTGGGGAAGGTGGAGAAGCAGGTAGGAGGGTCCCCCAGCCCAACGTGGGGGGCGGGGGGGGGGACGGGGGAGGCCACGGCCCTTCCTTCCCTCTGGACGGTTCGCTCCAAGGGGTGGACCCACGGTGGACAGCAAGGCGGCCCAGAGGCCACACAGGCTGGCGGGTGGGGTCAGGGGCAGAGCCCCTCGTGCGTTTGCTTCTGCGCCCACGCGGGGGAGGGTGCCCGCCCGCCTCCCGGCAGCTCCAGGCCTGGTCCAGCGGCCCCTGTTTCAGGTGTTGTCCATGGAGAAGAAGCTGGACTTTCTGGTGAACATCTACATGCAGCGCATGGGCATCCCCCCGACGGAGACGGAGGCGTACTTCGGGGCCAAGGAGCCCGAGCCGGCGCCGCCCTACCACAGCCCCGAGGACAGCCGCGAGCACGGGGACAGGAACGGCTGCATCATCAAGCTGATCCGTTCCGCCAGCTCCACGGGCCAGAAGAACTTCTCGGCGCCCCCGGCCCAGTGCCCGCCCTCCACCTCGTGGCAGCAGCAGTGCCACCCGCGCCAGGGCCACGGCACCTCCCCTGTGGGCGACCACGGCTCGCTGGTGCGCATCCCGCCTCCGCCCGCCCACGAGCGCTCGCTGTCCGCCTGCAGCGGGGGCAACAGGGCCAGCACGGAGTTCCTGCGGCACGAGGCCGCCCTGCGGGACAGCGACACGTCTATCTCCATCCCGTCCGTGGACCACGAGGAGCTGGAACGTTCCTTCAGCGGCTTCAGCATCTCCCAGTCCAAGGAGAACCTGGACGGCCTCCACAGCTGCTACGCGGCCGCGGCGCCCTGCGCCACAGTCAGACCCTACATCGCGGAGGGCGAGTCGGACACGGACTCGGACCTGTGCACCCCGTGCGGGCCCCCGCCGCGCTCCGCCACCGGGGAGGGCCCTTTCGGCGACGTGGGCTGGGCCGGGCCGCGGAAGTGAGGCCGCCCGCCCGCCTCCCCCCGACTCTGGCTTTCCAGGTCTGCAGACGGGACGCTCCTCAGCGACGTGGGCGGGGGCGCCTTGGTCTCGAGAAGTGAAGTCTGGCAGAAGTTATTTCTTAACAAGGGGCCGCCAGGCCGGCCGTGCCCTCTCTGCAGACCGCTGGCTGGGGTGTGAGCAGGGGTGATGGCAGAGGACAGACCCCTGGCGGTAGGGAAGAGGCGTGCGGTCAAGGAGCAGGGCCCGGTGAGGGTGGCAGCGAGGGGCAGGATCGATGGCCTTGAGGCCCGTGGGGAGGGAGCTTGGGCTGAAGGAAGCACTGTTGCCCCGTGGGCGTGGCTTGGTCTTGTCCCTCTGTCCCCGCAAGGCTGGCACGATGATGCCTTCTCTCCTCCAGGGAGCTGCTGGCCTGCAGAGGAGGGGGTGAGACCTCAGGGCCTCCCGGCCTCGGCTCCTGTGGGGAGGGGTCTGCTCCACAGGCTTCTGGAACGGGGCCGTTGCGGGGGGCTCTTGCAGCCACCGGAGACCTGGGGATGGGCACCCCCATGTGCTCCAGGCCACGGCCAGCACCGGATAGAGCCCCGTGTGCAGGGAGCATGCTGGCTGGTTGCGGGCTGGTGTTTCTAGGCCCCAGGGCCGGGTAGGTCATGGTGAGCAGGTTCACGTGCTGTCTTTCCCTGGGGGCCCTGCCTCACTGCTCCCCCACTGGTGCCTCAACAGGACCCAGGGCAGGACGATGCTATAACCCCTGGGGAAAGCCTTCAAAGCCCCCCAGAGGTTGGGGGGCCCCCTCCCCCCGTGGAGCTGAAGCAGCCCTGTCCTGTAGGGTGCCTCCTTCGTCCCCGCTGCGGCTGACTGTCCACCCACCCGCTCTGCACTGACTGGTCCCTTGGCTGTGACTTCTTGGTATCCTGGGAGTCAAGGATGACCATCTCCAGCCTGAGCCTCAGGGAGCAGGGGCCCTTGTCTCCTGTGGTTGGCACCTTGGCGCCAGGAACAGCAGTCTGTGGGGTGGGAGGCATCTGGCATTTGGAAGCGCAGCCTGGGCACCTGGCTATCTCTGCGGCAGTGACCCCTGTGTGTGGTCGGGCTGGACGCGGCCAAGCCCACTATGGAGTGACCTCCCCCCAAACACTAGGTCCTGGGGGAGCTCTGTCATGACTCGGACCAGAAGTGGTTGGCGAGAGAGTCTGCCTTTGTCCTCGGAGAAGGGCTTGGAAAACAGTATCTGAGGGTCATGTGCCCCGGGCATGAGGTCCGGGTGCTCAGAGCTCTTTAGGGAGTAATGTCTCTTGACCGGGCAGGGGCCATTGCTATGGGCTCTGTGCCTGCCCCCTCCCCTTGCCAGGACACCCCGGGTCCCACCATAGACGCCTCTTGCTGGCCGGGCAGCAGGTGGCTGTGCTGGGTCTGTGTTTGCCCACAGCAGAGGGTGGAGGGCGGAGGGCGGAGGGCACAGGCTCAGAGGTGGAAACCGCTGTTGCTGTCAGGGCCCAGCCTCCGGGAGGGGAAGGTGTGGAAGTTGCCACGGGGCCCGGGAAGGAGCGCTTCTGGGGCCGTGCTGGCTCCCTCATGCTGAGGACCGTCCTTCTCCAGGGCTGTGTTTCTCCGGCCTCGGGCCTCAGGGTGGTGGGTAGAGTCCCTGCCCGTGCAGACGCCGCGGGCCTTGGTGTGGCCTGTGCGGAGTGGCCCGGGGAAGGTGCCTCTCCCATCGCCATCTCCCTCTGGGCTGAGCCCCCTTCGCCCTCCCGGCACGGGGGAGGGTGGTTCCAGCTGCAGACCGCCAGGCAGGGCAGGAGCGGGCGGCCCCTGAGCCGGGCAAGGCCGGGTCGGATCTCGAGGCCCTGTGAGAGTTAGAGCATGTCGCCAGTGACAGACCCGCCTTGTTGGGTCTCGGCCATCGAGGACTCCACGTCCTGGGTGGAGGCGCCTGTTGTCCCGAGAGAAAGGTTGCTGTCCCGTCCCACATGCTCCCTGTGTTGTGTGTCCCTGCAGGGGGGAGGAGCTGGCCTCAGACGTGCTCCCTGTCCACAGAGCCGCTGCACAGGGGGAGTGGTCTCTCAGGCCGCAGCAGGAGGGGTCTCAGGCATGTTCCACGTCCGCAGGGGGGACGAGAGACCTCCTGCCTGAGATCTCTGGCCCCTCCGAAGGGAGGAGGCACCCAGCTCTGGGGGATGGTTTAGGGGCTCAGCTTTGGGAGATGATGTCGTAGAGGCCCCCTCTTGGGACGCCTGGACCGAGGCCTGGGAGGTGCGTGTCCCTCACGGCACCCACCCCCTGCCCCGGGGTCCCACCCTCAGAGAAGCATAGCAGGAAAAGGCTGGAGGCCTCCGCAGGGAGCTTGAGCCCTTGGTTGGGCATGTGCGTGATGGGAGTACGGAGCCGGCCGGTCACCCTTGGCACATGTGGCAAAGGTTTCCTAAGACAAGGGCACTTGTTAGGCCAGAGTATGTGCCCCCACCAGCCCATGGCCCTGTGCTCATGTACACGCTTGCGTACGTGCAGCACACGCACATACACAAGCACACCCACGGGGATGTAACTTGGCACACACATGCTCACATGCGTGCACACACGCTCGTGCACACGTACACATGTGCAGCCCACCCACACATGCACACAATGCGCACACACGGGCTCTCTCATACACACACTTACAAGCTCACACGTGCGCACACACACACTTCACACGCACACGGTCACCCACACATGCTCACACACACTCATACACACACAAGTTCACATGCACACGCTCACGTGCACGCGTGCACATTCGCACACAAGCTCACACATGCACACTCACCCATACATACTCGCACATGCACACGCCCACATGCATGCACTCTCACACGCTTGCCCAGTGTGCGTGCACGCTGCATTTCTGACCTTGGTGGCCCTTTGTCTGACCTCTCTCTCTGGATCTGTCTGCTTTATGCCCTGAGAAGCTAACAACTTTGAGTGGCAGGTGGCCGGCGGTCCCGGGCTCCTGGGCAGCTCTGGCAGAGGGGCCACCGGGGCCCGTCAGGGGCCCACGCGCCTCACGTCAGCCGGCCCGGCGGCTGTCCAGAGCCTCCGTTCGGCCGGATGCCGCGACGTGACTTGGGCTGGGCTGGGGAGGCCCGGGTGTCCGGTTGTAACCCTGGGGCCCTGACCGCTCCCTCTGCCCTCCCTGGCCACACGGGCGTCACCCTGTCCCTCACCGGCACCCTCTGGCCCACGTGAACTCATGAGCCATGGCCTCGCTGGGCCTCCCTGGAGGATGGAGGGGCCCTGGCCAGGTGGCAGAGGCCTCCCTCGGCCTGCCCGCCTGGCCCCTTGTACGGGAGGGCGCTCCCCTCGTCGGGGGCGCTCGCCTCAAGCTCGTTTGGAGGCTGGAAAGGTGCCTGCGCTCTGGGACCCCACACTGCAAAGGGTGCTCTGTAGAAGCCCATCTGGTTAGAGCGGGAACTGCCCTGTGGCTGCCCCTGGTCCCCGAGCACACGAACCAGCCAGGTGGGGCAGCATCGTGAACTAACCTTGTCCCTTGTACTAGGCTCACGGATTCAGCACGTTAACACGGGAGAGAAGCGGGGGGGGGGGAGGGGGGCACACTCTCTTCTGCTGGCCCTCACATTCAGGGGGCACCCCATAAAGCAGGTGCCCCTGCCTCTGCTGTTTGTGGATGGAACTCGGCCCTGAGACCTTTCTAGATGCTTCCTGAAGCCCAGAGGTGTGGAGGGCTCCTGGGAGGCCTTTGTAGAAATGCTGACTCTTTGTATCTATTTCGTATTCACCCCGAACTGTAAATAGTGTACAGACCGTGGTGCAGGCGTTTGTTTGCCTCTGACGTCATGCTGCGAGACCAGAGTGATGACAGTGTCCCCGCCCTCTGATGTCACAAGCCCTTGAAATAAACACGGTGTGCAGAGGGGCAGTTTGACAGCCCATGGGGGGCTTGGGGCATCTTACACCCGAGCAGGGTGGCTGGGTTCCGAGCAGCAGGACGGCTCTGTGCCCCTGGTGCCCCTCCCCCCACCCGATGCTCACCGGCTCCGTGGCAGACGCTCCCTTCCCTGACTGACTTGCTGTCTTGCGTGGTCTTCCACTGCCTCCGGTGGTGGTGTGGACAGACCTGCCCTCTGTGACCCCGGAGCCGGTCCTCAGGCCACCTGCTTGGATGTACCAATGCTGGGTGAGGGGCGGGAGGGCTGGGTAGGGCCCAGAAGTAATGGGCTACCTGCTTCTAGCACCCAGGGGAGCCTGTGTGGCTGCTCCCGGGGGCAGGCTCCGCTGGGCCCCTGCTGAGCACTAAGTAGGAGACACGACCAGGGAGGGCTTCCCGTAGGAGGTGGTGTGGTGGGATTAGGGGCTTGCACCTCTCCTCTCTCCAGGGGACCTGAGAACACCAGCTGCCGAGGCCGGGACGCTGCATAGCCCCCAGAGCGTGCACGAGCAGGGGCCACGGGTCAAGGATATGCCATCTTGTGGGGGTGGGGGCTGACCGCAGACGCCAGGAGACGTTGGAGGGAGAGAGGCTTTAGCAAACAGGGTAGAGACAGCACGGAAGAGACACTCCCTGGAAGGGGAGACCCTCTGTCAACCTCTCCAAGGCACCTGTGGGACCGGAGGAGCCGGCTGACCTCTCGTCTTGGACCCCTGTGTGGTGTCCCTGGCTGGCAGAGGACGCCAGGGAGACCCTCAGGACAGGCAGGTCAGGTGCTGGGGGAGGGGGCCCCGAGAGGGGCGGCCCACATGGCTGACCCTCCCCCGCCACACCACACGCCCAACTCTGGCTGGGTTTCATAATGTCGTTGCCTTAATGCACGTTGACGGAAATTCACCGAGGTCGCCCCATGCCCCCCCGGGCGTCTGCCGGGCACCGACACAGGACCCCGCCTCCTCCTCCCCGCCGGCTCCGTAGATGGACGCAGAGCGGACGGTGGACCCGGCACCAGCCTCACGTCTGCCGGGCCCTTCCGCGCCCCGTCCCGCGCCCGGCGCCCCGTTCGCCGCCCCGCAGCCCTTGTCCGCGCCGCTGCCTTGGCTGTCTGCACTTTGTTCTTGCTCCAAAGAATACTCATAATGCCTTCAGTACTGCCGTGTACTTTCCACCACTCGTACGCGCCCCTGTACCATTGCCACCGGCCTTTCTTCTCGTGAATGTGTTACCACCGCGCACTTGACCCTCGACTTGTGCATTGTCCGTTTTCTAGGGATAGACGCCCAGGGAATGAACTCTAGTTTTCTACGGACCAGCCGACACGCTGACTTACTCAACTCACTGTCAGGTTGACACTTGTACCTGAGAGCGGGGCCCAGTACGGCTTTGCCCAGGACCGCAGGGGTGGAATCTGGCAGCAGGGACGCATGTGGAAAGTTCCAGAAAGTTCTACTGCCACAGGGACCTGTGCACTTAGTAAAACACAGTGATTCAACCTGCACGGTGTGTGGCCTCTTTCCTCTTGCACGCCGTCTCGGGGCTGCTGGCCTCTGGCCCTGCTCGCCACGGGCCGGGCGGCGTGAGGCCTCTGTGCTCCACGGTGGGACTCCCACTCTCCAGGGTCAAGGCCTTGGGCTCTGTCAGTGTCCTTTGCTGCCGTAACACAGGACCGCAGGTCGTCGGCTTAAGGCAGTAGGCATTCCTGGGCCCGAGCCCGCCAAAGCCCCTTCCTGTCCCCGCTGCTGCCAGAGGGCCGTGGGCTCCAGAGCCGTCCCGGGAGCCCTGGAACCTGCACTGTGTGGCCCTTGGGTGTCTGGGCCAGCACAATCCACTCTGCCCAGATTTCTCTGCAGCTCTGGGGGTCCTGGTGAATAACCCTGCTCCCATGTGCTCTGGGGGGGGGGCAGTCCCTCGCTACCCCCTCACACACTGGCCCCCCGCACTGCACAGAGGAGGCTGTGGAGGAAGGCAGGAGCCTGCCCGTGACCGCCCTAGCCTCACCGTGGCCATGGGAGAAGAAGGTCGTTGTCCCTTGCATTCGATGGTCTTTGGCTCATTTCTCTGCGCCAAGAAGTTTCGCTCAGTTTCTCTAGAATTGTCACCTAGGGTTAGGGTTAGGTTTGGCTGTGACTAACAGAGAAGCCTTAAGTAACCATGGGTTCAACAGAATAGACTCATATTTGTCTCTATGGTCCAGAGGGAGGCTGTCTGGACTAGTGTGGCCCTCTGGTGCCAGGGACCCAGGACCCTCCTGATTTGTGGCTGTGCTCTACATGACCTTCTCCGCAGGGTCACCTCAAGGACCAACATGGCTGCTTGAGTCCAGCCATTACATCTTCATTCCAGTCAGCAACAGGGGGTGAGGGAAGGACACCCTGTCCCTTCAAGGACCAGTCTCTGAAGTTACACACACACGCACACACACACACACACACACACACACACACAGAGCTTCTGCTTACTTCCATTGGCTAAAACCCAGAGACGATCTGTACAGAAGATCAGAAAATGTGGCCTTCGTGCCGGGTGCCATGTGCCCGCCTATGCTCTCTGGCAGCCCACCCGGCCCAGGTTCTGCTCCCTGCAGGGCTCACCCACCCTGGGTGGACACTGGCTGCCAGACCACAGGGTGCAGAGAGTAGAGTGGGGAAGAACAGGGCAGAGGGTGACCCCGTGGTCCCCGCTGCTCCCCACACATTCAGGCCTTCCTTGCCACTCTGCGCCCAGCCCACGTGGCCGCACAGCCTTGTGTGTCAGGCCAGCGGCGGCCGGTGCACACCCGCCCCCCCTCCCCGCCCCACTATGTGGTGGGAGCACGGATCACCACGTTCCCCGGGGCGGAAACCAAGGAGGGAGAGGTAAGTAGGGGCCGGTTTGTGGCCCCAGAGCCTGCCGGGAGAAGCGGCCAGAACTCACAGGGGAGCCCGCCCCCAGCTGAGCCGCCCTCTGTGTCCCGGCCACAGGGGCCCTGGTTTCTGAGAACGTCCGCGTGTTCCTTGTCCCCATCCCGGTACGCCAGGCACAGGGCTGCCTCCCGCTGTCTCCTGGGCCCATGGGCCCCCTTGTCCAGTGCTGGACACTGAGGCCAGCACCGTGGGGGACTGGACACTGGGGCCAGCACCGTGGGGGACAATGGGGAAGGCTGCAGATGGTGGAGCCGGATCTGGGCAGCCTGTGGGGGCGGCTGGGACGAGGGCAGCTGGTGTCCTGACTGGCATCTGAGACTGTGGGGGGGGGGGCGGCTGCAGATGGGGCACAGGGCGGGCGTCCTTGTGGAACAGAGCGTGGGGGCAGGTTGCAGGTGCCTCTGAGTGTCCGAAGGTGTCGTCCCCGGGGGCACCCAGGAGTGCGTATGATGTCTGGAAGAGGGTCAGTGGGGCCGCAGTCAGCGGGAGGACGGGACGGGGGCAGATGGGACGAGGGCGTGGCTCGAGGGAGGCTGGTGGGCGAATGCCACTGCCCGCAGCCGCCTGGACACCCCCTCTTGCCCTTTCTGGAGCCGCTGCGTCCAGGACGCCACTAGGGGGCAGCGCTCACTGGGAGGAGGGCCGCCCGCCGGGGCCAGGCCAGGCCCAGGCCAAGGGGACTCCGAGTGGACCCTCCAGCTTCCCGCCTGGGATTCTGGAACCTTCACCCTGGGTGGAGACCAGTCCCTGTCCCTCCTCACCTGCGACTGAGGTTAGAGTCAGACACAGTCCGCAAACGAGGCCAGCGTGAGCTCCTGCAGGGAGAGCTCCGGCCTCCAGGTGGCCTTGGCCGAGGGGTTATCGCCACCTCGCTGGCTCGTGTGTGAGCACACGCGTGTGCGAGATGGGAGGCCAGGCTCCGGGGATCCGGACGGGCCCCGCAACGTCCGTGAAGCAGCCGACAGGAGGGGGTCCTTGTGGAGACCTGGGGGCGGCACCGGCTTGGTGGGGTGGTCACAGGCTGGCCCGAGCGGCCAAGCCTGGGTCAGCGGTTCCGCTGGGCCCTTGGAGCAGCCTGGACCCAACGCCGGGGGCCCCTGGAGGAGCCGTTCCTTACTGGGACCGCTGTGTCGGGCTTCACCGGACCCAGAGCCTGGGGCACAAAAGGGGCACCCGCCCAGGCCTGTCCCCCGACCTCGGACGCCAACCCTCCCCGGACGAACCTGTTACTATAGTCTCACTTTCTGGAAGCTCCCGGAACAAACCTCCCCTGACCTTCTCCGGACGCCCCTCAGCTCCGTCCCCGCAGGTGCATGAGGCTTGTTTGCTGACCTTTATCACACGCCCCAGGCCCGGCTCCACTCCGCAGAGCCCTGGCGGAGGGAGCAGCACCCCAAGCTCCCGGTCCCTCTCCTCTGAAAGCACCTTTATGGGGAGCACGGTGGAGTGCGGCGGGGGTCCACAGGGAGGCCCGAGGGGGCTGTGTGAGGGGGCAGCACCCTCCTCCCCGCTGTGGGCACCGTGCCCTCCCTCCCGCTCCGCCCCGGGGCTGGGCCTCCCCCCACCCTCCTCACCTGCTCCCAGCGCCCGCCAGCCCCGCCCCCGTCTCCTGGACAGAGTATCCCTCCACGTGTCCTGTATTCTAGAAACACGCACCTCCCCAGCCCCGCCCCAGATCCTATGGGTCTGAGTGGGTCTCAGGGTGGGCATGGGGGGCTCTGAGTGTTGGGGGCAGAGGGCCTGGGGATCAGGGGCTCCCTTGCTGAGCCAGGCCGGGTAGTCTTGGGATTGTCTGGGGTACCTTGTCCGGTGCCCTGGCCTCGGATACCGTGGGGAGCCCACCCTCTTCCCTCTCGAAGACTCTCCCGCGGCCCCTGTGCACCGTGCCCACGCCGGGCTCCCACTCGCCCCTGTCTGCAGCCGTGGTCTCTCCCTGCTGTCCCATCGTGACCTGCTGAGAAACCCACCTCGCTCTCTGCACGCACCCACCTCCCCCTGCACCTTCTCCCTCCAGCACGGGTGCGGAATCGAGACCCGGGCTGGACCTCAGAGTGGGCTGCAGATGGGCACAAGGCCCTGGGCTGCTCAGCCAGGGCGGGGGGCCGGCCAGGCGGCAGGCAGAACCCGGAGCCAGCGGGGGCTCCTCACAGCCCCATACACCTGCCCCTAGCTGTTAAACCGGGCAAGTCGGGGTCCCACTGTGAAATTTCCAGCTTTCACAGGCAGGAGAGAGGGCTTCCTAAGAGAGAGGAGGGACCCCAGGGTGAGCCCAGGGAAAGGCCCGTTCGTGCCTCACCCAACAGAGGGAAGGCCAGGTTTCTTCCGTGTGTGTGCACGTGCCCAGCTTCCCCACCGAGTCCTGTGAGACTTTCTGTGCTCCCCTCCACCTGGCCGGCCCTTTCCTCCTCTTCTCCCGGCCTCAGTCTCCTCCTTCAAGGCTTCTGCCCCTTTGGCCATGCACTCCCTACTCTGAAGTCTTCCGTGGCTCCCCAGTGCCTGGAGGGGAAAGTCTCACCTGGAGCGTCCTGGGGGGGCCTTCACCACCTGTCTCTCCAGCACACCAGGATGGCTCCACTCTCTGTGCTGCCCCCTCCCTCCTCCCCTGCCCTCTGCCCTCCTCCCAAATCCTCCTAGGCCCGCCAGGCCCTCCTCCAGCCCTGCCTCTTCCTGGGGGTCCCCACAGTGCTCTGCACCAGGGTCCCTCCCTCGTCCGGACCTGCATCCCGTGGGTGACCTGTGGCCCCTTCGTTCTGCCCTATCCTGTTCTCTGAGGACTCCGCCTCCTGAGTGTCTTTTCTCCAGCCAGGCCCAGGTCCCTTCGCTTGTCCCTGGCCTGGGCGCCCGAGTCCTTGGGCACATGCTAGGAGTGGACTCCAGGAAAGTTCTAGAAGCCCGGCACTGCTGGGTCCTCAGGAACCCATTCCTGGTTGCGGCCATTATCTGGTTTTATAAGACGCGAAAAAAGTAACTTAATTTTCAATTTAAAAATGAAATGGTCTAGCTCATGATATTGGCCTTCCCTTCTGTGCAGAGGAAGGTGTAACATCGAGGCTGGGGCCTGGCTTGTTGCCGACACTTTCACATGGAAACGGCCGAGGCAGGCTGAGCGGGAAGGGGTCGGCCGGTGGGCGGCTCAGAAGACCGGGGCTGTCCCAAGTGCCTCTCCGCCTGGAGCGACCCTGGGTGGCACCCGCCGGGGTGTGCAGTCGGCCAGTGGACCAAGACGGAGCCCAGCCCGGAGGACGCCGAGAGCACTGAGGAGCAGCGGCCGCAGGCGCCCCGGGTCCCGGGCCCGCGGGAGCCTCAGGGATGCACAGAGCTCTGGGTCGGAGGAGCTGGGGGGCAGTGGTTTGTGGTCCTGGTGGCAGCCTTCGTCTCCCTTCCCCAGATGTCGCCTCCATCCTCTCTGACTCAGGACACGGTCAGCCCTGCAGTCCCAAGACTGGTGGTCACTCGGCCTCCATTGCCCCAGCCTGTCCACTGCCCTCAGATGACCTAGTTTTCACACCCGCATTGGCCGCCTTGTGGTAATTCAGTCACCCACACCCTCCTCGGCGTGGAGCCCACAGCTGTACCCAGGGCCCCAGGGCCCCCTCCCTGGCAAGGGCCAAAGGCCCTGTCCCCTCCTTCATTCCAGGTAGGAGAGCTCTTGTGATGCAGCCAAATTAAGTCCTGGGCAGCCTGTGGTCCACTGACACCTTCAGTCTTTTTCTCGTGACCCAACTCCAGCCCAGGGCAGCGAATTCAGGTGTCGGTTTGGCAACTCTGGGTCAGATGTCACTTTGTACCTATAAGCTTTTGTCTTCTGGGTCTGGACTCAGCAGACCTGATGTTGTCATCTGCAGCCCGCTCTTGGAGGGAGGCTCTCGGGAACCTGCTCCTGGGGCCACATTTCCCAGACTGGGCTCTTGCTCTGCACCGGAGACAACAAGGCCTGAGGTTGGCTCCCTGTGGCTTCACAGGAGGGCGGTGGCCCCGCGGCCCGGGGGGGCTGGAGGAACGCCTCCGGAGCCACACGGCTGGAAGCAGGGCTGTCCCTGACATTCAGAGCCGCTCACGTTCATCGCACGCTTGGTCTGACATTTGCACTAGAATCGGTCTGTGTTAGCCTCCTCCTTGCCACTTGCACAGACCAGACCCTCCTGGCTCTCAGGCATTGAGAGTCTGAGCGGCCACCCTGCCCGTGGCCTGCCCTGCGCAAGGGAGGTTCTGGGGCCCTGGACCCCCCAGGTGCAGACCCAGCCTGTGGGGGCACCTGGAGCCTCTGCCCTGCACTCCGACCTCACACGGGGTGCTGGAGGGCAGCTTCCTCCACGAAGTTTCCCCGAGGGGGCCTGGTCCCGGGTCACCTTCCCCGGTGCTCCCTCGTGTCGGCACCCAGCCCCCGCCACCTTCCAGGGCTCAGGGCTGCTGGGTGCTTTCCGTTCTGTCCCAGAGCCAGCACACGCGGTGCCCAGCGAGCCGCGGTCACCCGCTCCCCTCCGTGCAGCACGGTAATGCACCTGTGCCTCTCCACCGGCCCTCTCCTGGGTTCTGCTGTGCATGCAGCAGGCGCAAAATGAGGGCCTGCCAGCTCCGGGGGGAGAGGCTTGCCCCCTGTAGATGGGTCCAGATGGGGCTGGGGATGGGTTGACACGAGCACGTTGGGTGGGAGCGCCCACACTGCCCCTGCTCCTGTGGGTTTGCTCGGGAGGTACCCTTCCCGCAGCCTCGCCTGTCCCTCTTCCAGCTTCTGATGGGGTGGGGCGTGGGGATGGAGGGGACGGTTAAGGGGAGAAGCCCAGGGGAGGGGACCAGCAGGGCCTGAGGGGGCCACCGCTGAGAGCCTCTCCCGGGATGAGCCCCCGCCCGTCTTCGTCCTCCACTTGCCATGTGCCCTGTGTTCCCAGCCCCCTCCCTGTTCGGGAGAGGAACCCGAGTGTCCAAGAGCCTATCCTGGCCAGAGGCGCCCGGGGAGAGGACGGCAGTGCCCGGAAGTGGCCGCCAGGAGGTAACAGGGCAGGTTTGAATGGGCCTGTCTGGCTCTGCCCTTGAACACGAGTGTTAGTGACGTGGTTGACAACGGCCCTGAAGGTGTGGGTGGGACAGAGCGCTTCTGGGAAGAGGTAGGTGGGTGGGGTCCCAGGTACCGGACCTGATTCAGAGGGTCCCTGCAGCCACCTGGGGAGGCTCAGGCTTCCCTTCGGGAGCACGAGGAGGCCCGCTGGGGTTCGGGGAGCCCCGCCCCACCACGCTCTCTGGAAACAGCCCTGGAAGCAAGAATCCGTGAGGCAAGGCTGGGTTCTTCCTCCTGTGCACGTGAGACCTGCCTCCGCACAGCCTGAGGAGCCCCCTGTGGGCACGATGGGGCAGGGAAGACAACGTGCCTCCCCTCTGGCTCTCCCTTGGGACGCTCGCCTGTGGAATCCAACCGAAGCCGCGTGGGGAGGCCACGGGAAGGGGTCCCGTCTGCCTGAGGAAAGCCTTCCGATGCTTCCAGCCTCCAGTGGAGTCCCTGGACACTGGGGCAGAGACCACGGTCCCTGCTGGGTCCTGTCCAGAGTCCCGATCTACAGGAACTGGGAGACACAGCCCATGCTTGCCACTGTGGCTTGTTTTCTTCTAAAGTTTTATTATTTCTAAGTGATCTGTGCATCCACCATGGGGCTCAAACTCACAACCTCGAGATCAGGAGCTGCGTGCATCACCGACCGAGCCAGCTGGGCGCCCCTGGTCGTCATTGTTGGAAGCCACTGGGTTTTGGGGTAATGTGCTGTGCGGCCACAGATCCGCAAGTACAGAATCACGGGATGTATAGGGCGTGGCCCTCACGGCACAGGCGGGGAGGAGCCGGGCGGCGTGAAGGCAGCTGGAGAGCCGGGCCGTCCCAGTTTGCTGGGAGCTGTCGTCATGGATACGTGTCTGCATCCACCGAGGTGATGCGTGGTCTCCTTCTCGTCTCAGCCCTGTGCCCGGGGTGAAGTGAGGCCGTGATGCTGTGCTCCATTTTATGTTTTACGTTTTGCCGGACCCCGCGCTCCTGGGCGCCGTTGCGTGCGCAGCGTCTGGTTCCTGCATGGGGCGGTGTCGTCGGGGCGGTGACTTGGGAGGGACGTGCTGTCTTTCTGGGAGTGATGGTGTGAAAACTCCCTGGAGCTTTCCGGGGAGGCTCTTACCTTCCGCACGCGGGGCAGTTCCGACGCCCCCTTCCGCACGGCGCTCTGTAGTCCGTGCTCCAAGGAGCTGGTCATCTGGGCTCAGCTGCGGAGCCCGGCTGGCGACTGGCCCGTCGAGAGCAGGGGAGGGGGCCGTACCCCTGAGGCCTGTCCTCCTCCTCCCTCTCTTACGGGGGTTCTGGTCTGGCTGACCTTTGCCCCCTCGTCCTGCTCGCCTGAGGGTTTCTCTTCCTCCTCTGGGTTCCTCCCCGCGACCGCAGCTCCTCCAGTAGAAGCACGAGACCCAGCTTTCCCTTGCGCTGCCTCACGGCCCCCCTCGAGCTTTGGTAGGCGTTTTTCATTTCCATTTTCGCCCAAAATATTCCCAAACTCCCCCCAAGACTTCCTCTTTTGTGGGTTCCTTTTGGGGTGTTTTCACCGTACGTACCATTCTGTTTCTGATTTCTACTCGGGTGCCCTCGTGCTCTGGACCGCACTTCGTACGGTTGATGTGACTTCTCTGTGAGCTTTGTTTCAGGGCCCAGAAGACGCCGCATCTCGCTGGACGCCCGTGTGCGATGCTGTGGTCCCGGGAGCGTCATTAGCCCCGGTTGGCTGACGGTGTTGTTCCGGTCATCTGCGCAGCCTGGTGCGGTGGCTCCGGAGGTGCCCAGCCTGGAGGCAGCACGGCGGGGTGCGGGCAGACGCCAACTCCTGGTGCATGACAGCCGTCGTCCCCCAAACATGGGGGTGGCAGGTGCCAGCGCCCACAGGCACCCAGTGGCCTGGGGCCTTTCGGGACAGCGCATCCTGGAAACAGGCCCCCACTCGTGGTCACTCTTGCGACTTGGCACCTGGGAGCTCTGGGAGCATTTGGGGTTCCCAGGGGCTTCCAGATGGTTAGGTCTGGTCCGGTGTTGAGAGAGGGGCCCCCAGGTCTGAGAAGATCACACGCCTCAGAGCCTGGTCCCACAAATGGGCTCAGAGCCCCACAGAAGTTTCCAGGAGGTTCCTTGGCACCTGAGTGGCCACTGCCACCTTTGTCCAGGGTGTGACTCTTCCAGCAACTCCCCCGACTCCAGGGCGCCCGGGTGCAGCCTGGCTGGCGGCTGGCTCGCCCCTTCCGTGCCTCCCGGCTGCGGTCCCTGCCTGTGGTGTCTCACAAGGTCACGACCCCCCGCACGCCTGTGGGGAGCTGATCTGTCCTGGGGAGGCCGGGCCCCCCAGCCCCAGGCTGCTAGGAGGCCCGTCGGGGCTGGTCTCGAGGGCAGGCGAGGGAGGGGGGTGCCCGGTACTCGCCCAGGCTGCACTGTCCCCGAGCAGGGGGTGCCGGGCGGCTCCGACCCCCACCCGTGCTCCCCGCCCTTGGCAGTCTGCACTCCCGGCCTCGGGGAGCAGGTGACGGGAAGCAGGTGAGGGCGGCTGGAGAGAACTCCAATCCGGCTTCTCCGTGGAAACAGTCAAGGCATCGCGTGTGGGTTTTATAACTCAAAAACACCAAACGAATCTTCTGACATTTTACCATCGAGAAAATAAGTCAGGGCGGAAGAACCAGGCGGACGAGGCAGCGAGACCCACCCGGGCGGGGTGGACGCCTAGGCTGGGCCCGGGCCAGGCAAGCGCTTCGGGAAACCGAGTCCCCGTCATCTGTGGCCGTGGGGAAGGGCTGGCCCTCGCCTCCCGGACAGGAGGGGCCGCACTGCCGAGGACGCGACTCAGTTCTGTTCTCCAGGCAGCGAGACGTGATCTGGTAGATATTTTATGTGCCTTTTTAAAACACTGGGCTGCGGCCGATGTGTGATAGGCAGACAGAGCGCAGGGCCCACGACGCACAAGCCGACAGGCGTGGCCCGGGGGGGAGGGTGCCTTTGGCTGCAGGACCCCTCGTTTGAAAGGGGGGGTTGGGTCGAGGGCAGATAGGCCTGTCCCTTGAGGGAGAGGCCTGGGTGACAGCTCCACACGGTGACAGTGGGCAGGGACCCAGCTGCAGAACCACACAGGCCTCTGGTGCGAACAACCCGGGAACCAGGGCTCAGATGTCTCACTGCGGGGACTGCCTACACTGGGGGCAGAGTGCAGCTGGGGACTTCTTGGTCCTGCCCAGCCCCCTCCGCCCCAATGCCCTCCAGGGCCAGCAGGACTGCGCTGCCCTCTGCCACGGCAGGGCCCGAGCTAAGCAAGAGCCCCAGTTCTGGGAGGGTCGGTCACCCTTCCATCTTGATAGGACCAGGAGGTCCTGACTCTCCAGTTTGTTCGCCTTTCCTTCCAACAGTCTTACCAACTCTGTCCAACTCACGCTCTTTAGGACAAGGGCACAGACCGGGACAGCTGTGGACAGTCAGGATGCATAACCCAGCCAGCAGTGCGTGCAGGGTCCTGTGGTGACCACAGCATTGCCACCTGGCTCCAAGCCCAGAAGTCCCCCTCCCGGGGGCTCTGCAAGACCACAGGCCCCTCCTAGCAGTGTGGGGGCTTGGAGACAGTGGGGTCCCGGCATCTGCTGGGTCAGGGTCTCCCGCCAGCAGCCTGGGGTGGGACCCTGGTGCTTCTCCAGAGCTAACTGTCTGCATCTGCATTTTCCAGCAGGGAGGCCCTGTGCTAAGAGCCTAGAGGGAAAGCCCATCTCGCTCCTGTACGTGAAAGTCCTTTTTTAAAAAATGTAAGTTAAAAAAATATTTTAATGTTTGTTTTTGAGAGAGAGAGAAAAAGCATGAACTATGGAGCATGAATGGGGGAGGGGCAGAGAGAGGGACACACAGAATCCAAAGTAGCCTCCGGGCTCCAGCTGTCAGCACAGAGCCCAAGGAGGGGCTTGAACCCACGAGTCGCGAGACGGTGACCCGAGCCAAAGTTAGACGCTTAACCGACTGAGCCACGCAGGCGCCCCAAATGGGCTTCTACTTAAATGATGTCCTACCTGAGCCAAATCAGAGGCTGAGGAAGGAGACGATAGGGCCTCCGAGAGCAGGCAGCCCACGGAAAGGATTTCCCAGGTCAGCCTGAGGCCCCAAAGCCCCCTCCACACTCTGCACCACCCGGGAAGAGCCCCACCCTACCCTGGGTTCCCAGATACAAACACAAAGAAGCCAGGGTGCGGGTTGTAAGGAGGAGGGAAGCCGTTGACCCTCGAGTCGTGCAGGGGGCAAAGGTGGGGGCTGGGCAGAGCCTGGAGGTGGGCAGTGGGGCCGGCTGCTTGCTCCTGGTTTCTCTGAGTTGAATGTCACATGGAGACCAGGTAAGGCCAGGTGCTCCTACCGCTGGGTTCACGAATATATGCCCGCTTTTCCCTTCTTTCTCTGGTAAATGTCAAGGGCCACTGGGGAAATGAGGTTGACCCCAGGACTCAAATGAGTCTGAAGCTGGTCTGGAGGTGAGTGGGTTGGTCTAGAGTGGGGGAAGGAAGGAGGGAGGGAGGGAAGAGAAGGTAAGGGAAAGGAGGGGAAGGGAAGGGAGAAGGAGGGAAAGAAGGGGAGAGGGAAGGAGGGAAGAAGAGTGAAGAGGCTGGCAGGTGCCTGGGATTCTAGAAGGACAGACGGCCCCCATTTTTTTTCAGCCAAATTCCAGCAATGTCTGTGGCCTGAGCAATTTGCATCAGAAACAATGATTTTGCTATCAAAAACTGACACGTAGGGCCTGTGTGTGTCTGAAAGAGTACTAGTTATCCCTCGCCCCGGGGGTGCACACAGGGTGGTGAAGCCACAGGCTGGAGCTCGGCCACGCCCGGCTCACAGGGGACCCGGGTGCCTGTGCCGCCAGGACCTGGGACTGACCCTCGCTGACGTCGGCCCAGATGCACAGAGTCCGCCTCTCCAAGGTGCCATAGAGTCCAAGATAGGTGCTGGCATATCGGAGTGGCTTGCTTTGAGAGCGGACACACCAGACAGAAACGTCACCGCACCAGGACGGCCAATGGTGCCTGAGCAGCAAAAGCCATCGCCACCGAGGGGGAATCTGGGTGAGGAGGCAAGGCTGGCCTGGTGCCCCTGCTCAGAGGGCCGGTGGCCCGCCATCCTGTTCCAGGGACACTTCCTGCTGGTGACTTCCAGTTCCCTAGGAAGGGGGTGTGGGTGTTGCTAATGGGAAGACCCCCCCCCCACTCTTTCTGTGCCTCAGTTTCCATTTTCAGGCTGCCCTCCAGAACGCATGAGGTCAGGGACAGCAGGCAGAAGACGCGATGGCTGAGAGCAGGCTGGAGGCTAAGCCCCCAGGGAGGCCGGGCTTAGTTCACGGGGCCTCCCTCTGCACCCCACTCTCCTGGAGATCCAGGTGGGGCCCCCACCTTCAAAGCTCACAGTGGGAGGCACGTGCAGGTTGCCATGGAAACACGCACAGTCTGTGGGCTGGGGAAGCGTGACCCTCTTGGGCTGGGGAGAAAACCTCGCATTCAGCTAGTTAACCGGGGTCCACGCAAGGCTTCTTCAGGCAAGTTGTATTTAAAACCTGTGAGCAAAACCAGCTGTAGGACCCCAGCCGACCGTCTTGTCCCTGGTTGGGTTGTGCACAGCCTTTACCAGTGGGACCGACGCTTGAGTCTGCAAACACGTGCCTCCCTCCGGTGTAGCTCTGGGCTGGAGAGGCGGGGGCGCCCCGCTGGCAGCCGGGCCAAGCCCCAAATCCTGCGCTGTCCTCCCCCCCCCCCACCAGGGACTGCAAGGCACCCAGCCCCCGTGGGCCTCTGAGGTCCCAGCGCCCACTCCCACAGGGGGGATCACGGGTCCCCTGCTCTGTGCCTGCCCTCGGGGAGCTGATTTCCTCCCACGGAAGCCCCTTGCCAGCCCATCCCAGACTGAGGGGAGGGGTCCTTCCAGGCGCAGCCCGGTGGTGTGTCCCGAGGCGCCCTGGTCCAAGCCAGGCCCTCAGCGAGCCTTGGGGAGCAGGCGGCCGCGGCCGGGGCACAGGGGGACTGCCAGCAGGGGGATTACCGCCTCTCGAGCAGCCTGGCGCCTCTGGCAGGAGAGCAGCGGGGAGATGGCTTGCGCCCACGTGCACCTGCCCTCGGCCCCGCCTACCGCACGGTTTCCCGTGGCAGGTGAGTGTCCCTTTTGGCTGTCCTCAGCCTGCAGGCAGGCAAGCAGCTGGCCCGGGGAGGGGAGGGGCAGGGAGCGGCCTGTGTGCTCAGGCGGGAGGCTCGTAAACCCTGTGGGCCTGGACCCTGTGGGGACACCCCCGGGCCGAGCTGAAGGCCACAAGCCCTCCCTGCCGTTCCTCCCGGGGCCGAGGCCTGTCCTGAGGGCTGCTCTCTGTCCTCCACTCCTGGGGGGCCGGCGGGGGGGGGGGGTTACTCGTGGCGGAAGGCGTGTCGCCCTCTGGTCGCACTGGAATTGCTGGCTCTGACCATCACATGTTCTCTCTCCTCTGCCCGGACACATCCTCTTTCACACCATCGTCACTGTGAGTAGACAGGACCCCAGCAAGACCAGAGCCACGGGCCTGAGTGCACAAGGTCACCCAAGGTCACTCCTGCCAGCCCGGCCCGGGGAACTGGGGTCTCACTGTCTGTGGCCGACGTGGGGGGCTGTTGCCCAAAGGCGTGGTCTCCCGAGGTCCCGAGTGTCGGGGGTCCTGTGACCTTCATGGCCGCCCCCCTGGCGAGGCCTGCAGAGGCCTGGCTCAGATCCCGGTCAGGCCCCCCTTGCCCAACGGCCTGCTTCTCCCTGTTGCCCGCCCCCCCGGGGAAGCCGGTCGGGCATAACAGGGTCCCGCTACCCAGATTTCCTGCTCTGAGGGTAACTGTTACAGGGGGGAAGGAAGGCCAGGAGGGGGGCTGAGAGCACAGCACAGGGCTGATGGTGGGCGGGCTCACTCTGCCAGGACAGCGGCTGGCACCAGGGCCTGGCGTCTGCCATGGACGCTCATGGAGCCCCGGGCCTCTGGCTCCCAGGTCCCCATGGAGCCTACAGCACATTTCCTAGGTCCCAGAGCAGAGCGAGACCCCGCCGTCCATCCCGACCTTGGGGTCCAGCCTTTCCCAGAAGGTGCTCTGCGGAACCCCATTGCCTACAGAGGCCCCCAGATAGCTCTGCGTTCAAATCAGCATGGTCAGTGCATGCGCCCCAGTCCAGGAACCACAGGGGAATTCGCACGACGAGGCAACAAAAAAGGGCTGATTAACGAGTTTTCTCTAACCAGGATCCACAGACGCATTTGGCCAGAGGTCACTTCTCCAGAGTAGTCCCTCTAAAGTGTCCGAGTGTCCCCGGCTCATGTGGGCCCGCACCTGAGCTGGTGCTGTTCCTGTCACAGGGGATCCTGACAGCGAGGGGCCTCTCTACCGAGAAAGGCAGGCTTCCGGACCCCACACCAGGCATCACGGGGGGGGGGGGTGCCCCATCACCTATGGTCCACACAGGCACTAGAGGCAACTATGCCTTTCAGAGGCCAGTGAGGACATGGAGGTTTGGGCTGGGTCACCGTCTGCTCCGGGACAGAGGTCCTGGCCGTGGTACCACCATCCCTCCCGCAGGACCACCCTGGGCATTGTCTTCACGAGTCTGGATCTCCCGGGCTCCCCCTCCAGCCCTTGGGTTGTCTCACTGTGGGGTGAGACTCAGGGGCGGGCCCTGCCGGTGCCCTCAGTGCCCACCCGTCTGTCTGAGCCTGGCTGGGCCGAGGGGGCCCCAGGGGAAAGGCGGGTGGGGACTGTGCCCGGTCAATCCATTCCTGAGAAGCCAGGAAGGAGGCGGCTGTGGCTTGGGGTGGGGGGGCCTGGAGTGGACGCCAGGTGTGTCCAGGCCCCGGTGGGGGGTGTGCCCTGCCCAGCCTCTCTGTGTGTCCCGAGGGCAGGGGCAGCCGCCACCTTAAGGCCTGCCCTGGCCTGGGCACCAGCTCTGGGCCAGCAGGGTGGTGGGCGCGGGGAGGCCGAGGGGCATGGCCCTCCTCCCTGGAGGCCTCGTCCGGCAAGCGCAGCCATGGGCACAGAAATCCCATTAAAATCTCTCTCCCCCAGAACCCCACACCCGCCTAGCTGGCGAGTAGAACGCCCCCCCCCCCCGGGTCCTGAGCTGGACCCGCTCACCTGAACGGCTTGTGCTCAGCCTTCCCCTCGCTTCTCGAGGGCGCGTGGCTGGCGGGGTCTGATTCAGATGAGGACGCACGTTGCAGCCGGGGTGGGGGCCGGGGGCAGCAGGGGGGCCCAGCAGCGCCTCCTGCGGGGCTGGCGTGGCCCACTTCCTACAGGAAGTCCCCTCCTGGGGCTGCGGAGGCCTGAGGATTTAGCACCCCTGACTCCAGGGAGAGCAGAGAACAGACTTGCAGGACGCCTGCCTCTGCATCCAACTTTTAAAAGGTCTGCAGGTACCACGCACGGCTGATGCCCACCGAGAGCTAACGGGATTGCCTAGGGGAGGGGAGGGCAGGTCTGGGCGCCCCCTCCCTGAGCCCGGGGCCTCGGGTGGCCTCAACGTCTAGGCCCCAGGTTCTCCCCTGGCTGAGCCCCCACCTGCGCCTCCTACCCTTGGCTGGTGTCTGCAGGCACTGGGCCTGGGCTCACTCAGAGTCCCGAAGCTTTTAGCTTGTGCCCCTGCCAGGGAGGGCGCGGCTGCAGGCCAGGTCAGCCCCACGAAAGGGGGAGCGGCCAGAGGAGTCCTTGTGGGGTTCTGGAGCCGCACGTGCTGGCGAGGGCAGGGGACGGGGGCCACGTGCCTCCAGGCAGGCCCTTGCAGGCTTGGTGGCGGTGGCTGCGGGCGAGCAGGTGCAGACCCGGCAGGACACGGTCTGCAAGGCAGGCTCTGGGGTCAGGAGGGCAGGACTGGGGGGCCGTGACCCCAGCAGCTAGTGCTGCCCAGTAGGGAGCAGCGTGGCCAGGTGAGGGGCAGAAAGAGGCTGCAGGGGTGCCCTGGGGGGTCCAGGAGCTGGGCTGGTCCTGGAGAGGTGGCCGTGGCCTGCCTGCCGGAGTCTTCCTCGGAAGACGCGCCCCTCTCAGCCCAAGCAGGGTGTGTGAAGATAGCAAGGCAGCAGGGAGGGGGCGTGGGGGGCTGTGGGGGGAGCTGTGGGAGAGGCCATCTGGCCAGCGGGGTCAAAGCACTCCCGGGCTCACGTCACCACGGGTCCTGAGTCTCCGGGTCACTGTGTGAAGGTGGCCATCCAGGAAGATGACAGACTTGTCCCACGGGGGAAGAGAGGGGCTTCCGGGTAAGACCCCAGCATCGGGATGGAGGCAGACCCCGTCCCTGTGTGACCGCCCTCCTGGGATGGAGGACCCGTCGGGCATGACCCACGCTCTGAAGAGCCCCATCTCCCTGCAGCCCAACAGCCTGGTCAGCCCTGCCTCACCTGAACCACGGCCGTGCCCGCCCACCGACGCCCTTCTGCAGCCGTGGTCCCTCCATCCACGGGTACCACCCGGAGCCTGAAAATGGGCAGCGGGCACCCCCAGGCCCTGGGCACTGGCCTCACCAGGGGCTCCGTCTGCCCCGTGTGCTCGGGGAGGGCCTGAGGACCGGTGGCCTGCTGTGTGAGGGGGGCCAGAGGGGTCTGAGTGGTGTCCGTGATGGACTGAGGCTCTGTCCCCATACAGTTCCATCCTGTGGGTCTCATCCCAGGGCTTTGCTGCAAAGGCTTCTTTGTACTTGAGCTCTGGGCACATGGGCACATGGGCACATGGGAAAGGGGTTCACTGTGACCCACTGGGCCCTCTGGCCTTGACTCAGCTGGAACGGGGCCCGAGAGGCCAGGCTATGTGGCTGTGCTGGACTGAGGCCCACCGGACCGGGAAACCCCAGAGCCACATAACGCTGGGGGACACTTGGGGTCGGGCTCCAGCGGGGGGCATGTGGGAGGCCACCTCCCCCCACCCCGCCCCCGGCACTGGCCTCCTCTCAGGGGCTCTCAGCACAAGGTTTTCAACACGAAAAGCCAGTTCTGTGTCTTCCTTATAAACCTTCCCAACCAAAGTTTGATTCTTCCGTGGGGCCTACAGGGAAGCCATTGGCTCAGAACCTGCTCTCAACATGAGCGCCCGAAACTGTGCCGAGGCGCCCGGCGCTGAGATGCTTCCCCGCTGCCTCACCCTCATCTGCCATCCACACTTCCTGTCCTGGGCAGGACCAGAGCCGCCGTCCTCTGAGAAAGATGTTGGGAGCCCTTTTTGGGGAGGTGGCCTTTCACCCAAGACCTGAATGATGAGAAGGAGCCAGACAGAGCACGGGGGCAGGTGGGCAGGGAAGGGCCCAGCTAGAACCTTCTAGATTCTGGAACTGTGGCAGGCAGGGGCGAGAAAGAGGAGGATGGAGAGGGTCACTCAGGTCCTCTTGGGCCTGGGATGGGGTTGGGCGTTATTTCAGGGGCCCTGTCCCCCCACCCTCAGCAGCATGTTGGCTGTAAGCTCTGGGGTGCTGGGGTGGGAGGGACCTACCCTGTTCTGGTTTCCCAGGGGGCCATGGGGCCGGCCGCGAGACGGGACGGGGCTGGCTTGACACATGTTTGCAGAGCTCCATCTGGCTCCTGCCAGCCGGACAGCAGCAGCCATTCCCTGCGTCCTGCAGGCCTGCCCACCTCAGGACCAGGCGCCTGTGGTTGATTCTTCGGAACTAGAGGCCCTGCTCACCCTCCCCCTGCCCGCAGCCCGGAGCCGCTCCGAGTGAGATCCCACCTGCAGCCGCTTTGGGGAACACCTGCACACGGGTGTGGAGCTCTGCAGCTCCCCGCCCTCTGGCCCGCGTGCACCCCAGGCCCCTGTGTCCGGTGGGGATGTCTGGGCCCCGGGCAGGTTCTGAGAATGAAGTGCCCCCTGTGTGTCCGCACCGAGCTCTGTGCCGGTTTCTGGGTGAGAAGACACCCGGCCCCTCAGTGGTGGAAACGCCAGCCCGGGGCAGGTGAGCCAAGAAAGGGACACACCGCCCACCGTGGCTGCCACAGCCAGATCTGCGTCTCTGACGCCGAGAAAACGTATTTAAGCTCCGCAAACGGACGTCAGGGTCATTTTCTCCACCCAGGACGGGGACAGGGTCCAGGGCCTTCCTGAGAACAGGCCAGGGACGTGTCAAGTGCTTTGGAGAGACGGCGAGCTGGAGCAGGGCCCGGGCGCCGGGACAGCCCTGATGGCCCTGACCCCACCTGGGCGCAGAGAGGGGGGTCCCACCAGCTACCTCCCGCTGCGCCCGCAGGAGGTGAAGGACTGAGGGGGGGGCGCCTGAAGGTCGGAGGATTGCAGCCTGCAGAGAAGCTGGGTTGGCTTAATTCACACTAATTAGGAAGATTCCGTGAATATTCATGAGCCGCAGGCTGGCCCAGGTAGCTGAGGCGGAGCTGGCACAGCGGCTTCTGGAGCCACTGGAGCCACGAGGAGCTATTTGCAGACATGTCTTTGTCAACAGGAAGCCAAGCTGGCTTTACGAGCTCTCCTGGGCAGTCAGCTCTGGGCACCGCCCGGGGAGGACGGCGGGGTGGGGGCCGGGCCTGGGGGACTTTGGGCGCTGTGACGTGAGGTGGCCAGAGGAGCTCAGCCTGGTCACGGGGGCAACACGACACTCATGTGGCCCCGGACGCTGTGACAATCCGTCCGGTGTGACAAATGTGAGAACATGCCAGAAATCAAACAGTACTCCACACTGCAAATAAGTACACCTGTCTTCCCCCCCCCCCCCCCCCCCCGCCCCAAGACACCAAGCGTGAGCTCAGAAGCCCAGTGGGAGGAGGGCTGCAGTTCCTGGCCTCCGAAAGGCTGCATTTGCACAGGAGCCTCAGGCGTTGGACATCCTCACCCGCCGGACTCCCGGCTCCCCGTGTGGAGGCGAGACAGCCAGCATCCCCCGCAGCGGCAGTGGACGGGACAGCAGAGGGTGATGGGGCCTCTCGGGGCCGGGCTGGGCCTTGGGGTCCCGGACCACTCAGAGTGTGCCTCCTTTTTCTCCATTTTATTGTTTATTTACGTTTCTAGCTTTACGGAGACGTAAGTGACCTTTGGCATTGCGGACGATTGAGGTGCATAACAGGTTGATTCGATGTACACTTTTTTTGAGGTGGGGAAGGAGCAGAGAGAGGGAAAGAGGATCCCAGGAGGCTCTGCACTGTCAGCGCAGAACCCGACGTGGGGCTTGAACTCACGAACCGTGAGATCGTGAACTGAGCCGACATCAAGAATCCAAGGACCGCTGCTCAACCCACTGAGCCCCCGGGGGAGAGCCCGCCCTCCGCAGCCCCGCCCACCCAGCTCGACCTCTGCCTGAGCCCGGGGTTTCTCAGGTGGGCTTCCTCACCTAAGCACCTGGAGACCCAGAGGTGCCAAATCCCGCTTCATCCCACCTGCCCCGCGGCAGCGCCCCTGGCCCCCCCCACGGCCGCCCCTGCTCCAGAGGCCCTGTGGGTGGTGCGTTTACGCAGCGCATCCTGGGGGGCGGGGTCAGCAACCTCCACTGGGGAAGCCCGGACAGCGGACAGCGTCCTTTCTGCCCAGGGCTCCTGAGCTGCTGGCTGTGGCATGCGAAGCGGCCTTGCATCTCTCGGGCACCCAGTGCTGCTTGGAGGACAAGGACAGGACGCAGAGGACAGAGCCCTGCCCCCCCCCCCCCATCCCTGCTTCACTTCCAGGGAATGTGCTGATTTGAAATCCAGTCGCCTGGCTAAGGGAACCTCTGCTCCCTGGTCAGCCCCTGGGCCTGGCGACCGGAGTTCCCACCGGGGAGGGCTGCGGAGGGGGGCAGGGTGGATGTCCCCAGGCTCGGGCAGGCTGGAGGTGGAGGGGCCTGCCTTCCCTGCAGGGGCGCCTCCCGGGCAGGAGAGCTGGGCCCGAAATGGGGCAGACATGAGTGGGGCAGACCAGGCCCAGGGCTGCACTGCAGAAACGGGCCCCCATTTAGGAACATGGACACAAGGGCAGGCAGCCTTCCCTGTGCCTACCAGGAAATGGCCCATGGCCTCCAGGTTCTCCCCCGGCCTCTGGGCCTGCAGCCGTCCTGAAGATGCTGGGGCTTCCTGTCCAGACTCCTCTGCCGGCCTCATCGGCTCGGCCCCAGGGAGACCCTCCCTCCCAACCCCCCGCGTGGCCTTTTGTGGTTCCTCCCCAGGCCGGTCTCTGCAGCCTGTTGGCATTGTTTGCACTGTCGGAGGCGGGTGTCGTCAGCACTTGGGCCCGTGGGACTGGCCCAGAAGGTCTGGCAGGGAGGATCCAGCCTCGCCCAAGGGACCCCAACTGTGCTGCTCCCCAAGGAGCCTGGGATGGCAATGCAGGTAGGCCTGGAGTGTGTGGCGGGGGGAGCCGACCTCAGGGCCGTCGTCCTGGGCCAGCCGCACTGGCACCCTCCCCCAGGCCCCTGTGGCCTTTGCAGCAAGGAGCCTTCCCCTCGGCCAGAAACATCCCTGCTCTCGAGGCCTGGGGACTAAGGGAAGGCTCCCTGACCTCATGGGTGGGATGCTGAGCTGGGGAAGGGCTTGCCCAGCTGCTGTGCCTGGAGGGGCCTGGACCTATATATGCCTCCTGACTTGGGATCCCATGGCTCACACATGCGAAAGCGGGGGCCCCGGGGCATGTGCTCGGGAATGGAGGTGACAAGCTGGGGAGGGGTCTTAGCTCTGCCCAGGTCTGCAGGGAGCAGAGCCCACCCCCCACGTCCAGGGGCCAACAAGAGCATGAACTTGGCCTCCTCTCCCCTATCTTGATGGGTGGGACCGGTTTTTGAGGATCAAGCCCCAATTTCCAACCTCAGGAGGTGTTCCTCCCTCCCTGGGAGGCCCCTGGGCCTGCTCAGTAGGGCTTTGTGGGCAGTGGCCAAGCCCAGTCCGGGCGGGATGCACCAAGGCCTGGCTGGCCCCTTCTCTAGGATCTCCTGGCAATCACCTGCCTTGAGGGTCCCAGGGTCTGGTGGGGAAGGTGGGCACCCACAGCCAGCAATTTTGGGCCCCCCGTGGACCAGCAGAGCTGGGCTAGCCCCAGGACACGCACCTTGCTGTGCTCATAGAAGGGAGGTCCCATGCGTGGCCCGGAGACATCAGAGTCTCCAGACTCTGGGTCACAACCAGGAGCACTAGCCTGGGGCTCAGGGCCTGTCCAGGCCCTAACACGGGGCCTCCATTGGCTTGGGAGGGGCCCGGCCTCATGGCCCTAGGCAGAGCTCCATCTGGAACTGGTCTGTGCCAGGTTTGGGGGCTGAGAGAGGGCAAGCTGATTGGGAGGTGAGGGGCAAAGAAGTAGAGTTGCTGGGAGGACTTGGCATTCTTCCTGGAGGGTCCCAGAGTTTCCCACTGGACCTGTTCCCTCTCCACATGCAGAGCCACTCAGCCTGTGGCCCGCCTTCCCCCTCCCTTGGGAGCCCCCCCCTCCCAGGGACGCTGTCTGGGTCCTCCCAGGATGTCCATGTCTGGAGGGCTCAGGCTAGGAATCAGCAGGCCGCCAGCTGGCTGGGACAAAGGGCTTTTCTGTGCCGGGAGCCGTCAGGATGCATTTCTTCACAAAGAGCCGACTCCTTCTACTAAAGTCTGCTCAGGGGCCTCTGCCAGAGGGCTCGATGCGTCTGCCAGCTCGAGGAGCGAGGAGCAGGCATGCGTCCAGAGGCCTGCTGTCTGGGTCCTGGGTTAGGCCACCTGGACAGAGCCTCGTGTGGGGGTCCTCCGCCCCCAATGCAGGCAGGATGCTGCTGGGATGGTCTGCAGCCCCTGGGGCAGGTGGCAGGGCTCACAGGGCGCAGGCTCTGTGTCTGTCCCATCCTCGGCCTGGCCCAGGAGCTCCGTGCTTGCACTCTGAAGGCACTTGAGTTGCCACCCCACCCACCCCGCAGCCCCTTGGCTGTCGGCACAGGGACGCTTCCCTTGAGAAAGAAAAGCAACATAGCAGTCAGTGCACGGTGGCCACAATTCAGCCGCTGCCAGACCCTGAGCCATGTCCCAAATGCCCGGCTGGAAGGCCCCCCTGAGTCGAGGACTAATACTATCCCCACTTAGCAGCTGAGAAGACTGAGGCTCAGAGAGGCACCGTTGGCAGGGCAGAGCCAGTGTCTGAGCCCATTTTCCTGAGCCCTGCTGCACAAGCACCCTGATTCTCTTGCTCAGTGCAAAGACCCCTCACGCTGCAGTCTTTCACTTGGAGTGTGTTTGTAGATAATGAACTACTTAGCAGAGATGCAGGCAGAGCTGGGGGGGAGGGGTCGGTGGGCAGAGACACTCAGCTGTGAAATTGGAGTCCGGCCAGTGGCAGATCAATATTCTGTCTAAAAAGATCCTGCAGAGTCGAGGGCAAGACCCCGCTCACAGGAAACGCAGCTCGAAGGGGTGCTCGTGAAGGTCGGGAGCAGGGCCCAGCCTTGCTCAGGTTGGCTCAGGGGACACAGGGCCCTGCGGAGACCCAGCTGTGGGATGCCAAGAGTGTGGGGGCCAGGGGCACCTGGCAGAGCAGCAGGGCCTGGTCCTGGGGCAGCACGGCTTATCTGTGATTCCATAGCAGGCCCGGGCGAGCTGTCCGTGTCTTGGGGAGGGGCTGTGTCTCCTCTGCTACTGCCCACTCCTCTCCCGTGAGGAAAACATCCAGGGCTCTTTAAACTGCTGTGGTCTGGGGCACCTGGGTGGCTCAGTCGGTTAAGCATCTGACGTCAGCTGGGGTCATGATCTCGTGGTTTGTGAGTTCGAGCCCCACGTCGGGCTCTGTGCTGACAGCTCAGCCTGGAGCCTGCTTTGGATTCTGTGTCTCCCTCTCTCGCTGCCCCTCCCTGCTCACATGCTCTCTCTCTCTCTCTCAAAAATAAATAAATAAACATTAAAAAAAAAACTGGGATGCTTAGAAGTCGGGGCCTCCCAGCCACCCTGTCCCCTCTGTCCCGCCCATAAGCCAGCATTGGTGTGGCCTTCAGGGGACCAGCAACGGTGTCCCCATAAGGGGCTGGTTGGAAGCATCTGCGGCGGGGGAGAGAGGGGAGCCTTCCCCTTTGGAGATGCGCCCCAGGAAGGGCTTCTGGCCTGGGCGGGAGCCGGCGGCGCGAGGCGCTGTCCACGGTGCTGAGGGCCGGGAGGCAGGGTGCGGCAGAGCCCAGCGGGGACCGGGCCGGTGGAGCCCTCTGGACCGGGAGGATTCTTGTCTCCATGTGGTGGTCAGCATGGCCTGGGGGCCGGACACAGCATTCTCTCCAGGACTCTCTGGCAGTGTGTGTGGGACCAGGGCTCCTGCTGCGGGATTCAACCCCAAGGCCAGGCCAGGGTCCTCCTAACAGCCCCAGGGAGAAGGCAGGCAGGGCCAGCCCGGGGCTCTGGTGGGGCAGGGTCCACTGTGCACCGGGGGGAAGGTCCCACGGGCAGGACTGGCAGACAGGAGTGTTTCAGGGGCAGCCAGGGGGCAGGCACAACCTCCGACCGGAGGGAGGGCAGAGCCAGCGAAACAAGAACCACTAAATTCTGATTCACTCCTGATGGATGACAGGAAAATCGATGAGCTGAAAATGGATAGCTCTGAACCCTCCCCAGTCCCCAGTGTCATTGCGCCTGCCTGATCCACATGGTCATTGTTCCTTCCTCCCAGGTATCACCTACCCATAAGCCTAGGGCCAGCCTCAAACACCTGGATCCTCTCAGCCTGAGCATGAAGGGTCCAGGCCAGGGTGGGGTTGATGGGTGGCACAACAGGGGCCCACTATGGACCTGGCTTCCCTTATGCCCTTTGAGAGATATCAATCCACCCATCCATCCATCCATCCATCCACGTCTCCATCTATCCATCAGTCTCTTTATCCGTCCACACACCAATCCTTCCGTGCACCACCCATCTCTCCATCCACCCATCCATCCAACCATGAATTCATCCATTCATTCATCCATGCATGCATTCGATCATTTACCCACCCATCCATTCACACACACACTCATTCATTCATTCACTCATGCACGCATTCAGCATGCTTACCCGGCCTCTGCTAAAAGCCAGGCAGTGTGTACAAAGCCTGCAGCCCCCCCTCTGAACTGGCTTTGTTGGCAGAGGTGTGGTGTGGAGCAAGACCCACGTACAATGTGCAGGAAGCTGTCTGGTGGACAGGAGTCCTAGAAAGAGAGACACAGCCTGCCCTTGGAGCAGAGTGTGGGGGAATGAGAGAAAACACCCCTGAAATCTCCCTTCACAGTGGAGCCCAGATGGCACTCGTCGTATCCCCCCTTCCTCAGGGGTATTTGGGTTTTGAAGGGCCTGCCGTGGCCGACCCTAGAGTGAATGGAGGGGTATTAGGCGCGGTGTCACCTGGGTGAGACAGAGGCTCGGGCAGGGCAGGCTGAGGCTGGTGACAGGTTGGAGGTCTTCTGAGGTAGCGGGAGTGCATGCAGGCTGAGCCCGCCAGCGCTGTCCCCCTCCTCACGGGGGTCTCTGGAGCCCCCACTGGGTCCTGGGGCCGATGGCCCCTCCCTGGGGGCTCTCGCTGCCCCCTGCTCAGTCCAGCTGAGACTGGGCACCCAGCTGGATCTCCCACCTTTAATTCAAATCCCTGTTTATGCCAACAACCGGTTACCATGGAAATGTCCTTGGGACAGGGTGGAGGGTGGAGAGGGCGATGGGAGGGAGGGCCGAGGCTGTTCCTGCAGAGACGACCTTCCACTTTTGCCGGTAGTAGTCCTTGGAGTTGGCGCGACACTGATTGGGGGTGCGTCTGGGAAGGGGCCTCTGAGGGGCCTGTTCCACATCCTTCCTCCCCTCGGCCCCCACCCGTGATCACCCTCGGGGGACACTCTGCTCCTGCCACCAAGGCCGTGAGACTCAGGGCCACGGGGGCGCCCCTCTCTCAAAGCTGGTCTCATTGGTTTGTGAATTTTTCCACTGAAACGGCCGACTCAGGAGCAGCTGGAGGGAGGGGCCTCGAGGCCCGGAGTAAGAGTCTAATTCAGCGGCGGCCGCTACGATGATTACTAGGCTCCCACAAGGAGTGCTTTCCAGCCGGGTGCAGGTGGGGAGGGAGGACCTTGCAAATTAATGAGTGAGACCCGGTTAATCTCGCTGCATTAGCAAATCTGCAGGGAAAGCCAAATGAGGTTGGACAGATGTGTGTGAGCGTGCGCACGCCAGCCACGGGCCTATGTCCGCCAGAGCCTGGTCCCAGGCACCAGGAGAGACAGGCCCGCTGGCCTCTGCTGGGCTCTCGGGCTGAATTCACCCGTGGGAGTGGCCATCAAGAGCCACCATCCTGGCTGCTGCGCTGGCCGAAGTGAAGGGGGCAGAGAGTAGAGGGGATTTAGCCTGGGCACTGCGGCAGGCTCCCGCCGAGAGCCAGGATCCCCTTTCCCTGTGCAGGTGTGCACCCCCTGCGGCCGGTCCTGCGCCTGCTGTGGGCCAAGACACCGGGCTGTCCCCCCCTGGCCCAGGGCTCGGCCTGACCCTCCTCATGCGTCCTCGGGACTACGCTCCTCTGTGCCCCTTCTTCCAGGAAGCCTTCGCAGATTGGCCCAGCTCCCTGCACACCCCCTTCTCGTCTGACTCCAGTCTGACAATTGCAGGAGCACCTCACCTCAACCAGTCCTGCGGGAGGAGCCTGAATGCAGGGGCGTGAGGGAACATCCTCATCCCAAAAGGCGCACGTTTGCTGTGGGAGAGTGGGACAGGGCAAAGGTCACTTCATCAGTTAGTGACGAGCCTGTTTATGGCTCGCCTTCCTCGATTGCCAGCTGAGTGTAATGATGATGTCTGCTTCACAGAGACGCTGAGGTAGTTGGAACGGCATTCCAGAAGGACCCAGAGCATGGCTGGCCTCTACTACTGACAAAGGAATGTGGGACTGACCGGGCCTAGACTGTCAAGCAGAACGCTGTTCTATTTGCTCTGGGACATGCAGAACAGGGGATTTCTCGAAATCAGACACAAAATCGGAGGCTCCGGGCAGGTGCTCCCATCCGTCCACTGGCACTTGTCACCCTCCCTGGTCCCCTCCCTGAGAGGGAGGCTCCAGCAGGTTCTAAGTCTCCTGGGGATGAGGTGGCTCTTGCCTGGTCCAGGTGAGACACGGGTCAGCCGGGTCGGGGTGGGGGGGTCTGAAGGACAGCCCTGTGCTGGGCTGGGCAGTCCAGGTTCCCCAGAGGGCAGGCTTCCCTTAGCTCCAGGAAATGACAGACCATGGGGTGCTCCCGGGAGTCTGTCTCAGTAGGGACACAGGCCAGTCCTGGGACACACCATGCCCAAGGACTGAAGGTCCGAAAGCCAGGCGGCCTGGGCTGGAAACCCTCTGCTGGCCGGATGAGCTTGGGCACGTGGCCTAACCTGTCCATGCATTTACCTCCCGATCCGGATGCAGGGACAGCAAGAATCCACCTCACAGGGTGTAATGGGTGACAGCTCATCACCTCTGAGACTGGCCACTGACCAAAAGGGCTGAGCCTTTTGGAAGCTCTATTTGTAGGCAAGTGTGGGAGAGCCTGCAGAGAGCTCCCATGAGAAAAGCCCCTGGAGGTCTCAGAGATGTGATGAGCTGTGCTGAGCTCAGCCTGGGCTCGGAGTGCAGGTGGGCTGGGGGGCAGGGGGAGATGGCGGGGCAGGGGCAGAAGAGATTGGGGAGGGGAGCCCAGCTGGGAGGGGCAGGGGGAGATGGGGGAGGGGCGCCCAGCTGGGAGGGGCAGGGGGAGATGGGGAGGGGTCGGGGGCTCTTGGGACCATCGCCTGTGTCTGTCCGGGTGGGGAGAGGCGGAAGGGGCTCCTGACAGACATTCTGCCCCCTCAAGGGCGGGCTCTAGGCCAGAGGCTCTCAGTGGAGCCTCTTCTCTGCTCCCCACCCTGACCCGAAGTCTCCTCCGGTGTGGGGGCTCCGGGAACTCCGCGCAGGGATGGCCGCCCGGCGCCCTCTCCTCACCACGACCCGGGTTGTGTGGCACAAAGCGACCCCTCCCAACCCCCTCCGGGCACCTGCTGCGGGTCCGCGGCCACCTCCGCCCACTTGGGGGCAGACCCCCTCCAGGGCACGGGGCACGGTGGCGCCAGGCACCTCGGTTGCGGCTGACATTGTCCACGACCGACCCGCGGGCGCCGCTGGACTGTCCTCCAACCACCCCGGCCAAGACCCTCGGCCGCTGTCCGTGGCGCGCGCTCCAGGCCGGATCTGGAGGCAGCAAAGCGGCTTCGCCTGGGGCGGGGGCGTCAGGGTCCTTCCCTCTCCCCAGAAGGGCGGGCCGCGACGCCTGGGCTCCCCACTGGACGCTTCCCGGTCGGTCCGCACGGGGGACAGGCTGATAAGGGGTGGTCCTTCCCGAACGAACGCCTCGCTGGGGAAGAAGACAAGGGGGTTGTGATTTCCAAACTGCGAAGCGGGGCGGAGGTGATGGAGTTAACCGGGCGCGAGCGGGGCGCCCCGAGCCCCTGGGTGCGCGTCCCCCATCCAGGCAGGCGGCGGGGCGCCAGGATTGGGGACGGGGTGGGGGGCAGGGGGTGGAGGTCAGCGTGTCTCGGTCCCGGAACCAGCCGGTGGCAGGATCCCCCAGTCGCACGCAGTGACTACGGGCCCCCGCCCCTGGCTCGGGCACGTCCCCGGCCCCGGGAGGACGACGGAAACTTTACCCCGGAGCTGGCCGAGCGCAGCCTCCGCGCCCCCTCCCGGCCGGTGGTCCGCTCCCCCCACCCGCCCTCCTCCCCTCACGTCCTCGCCCGCTTCCCCCCTCCCCCCCTCCTCCCCCTCTCCCTCCTCCGTCTCCTCCTCGCCGGCTGGAGGCGGGCAGGTCCGGGCGCGGCCGCGCCGCCGAGCCCACAGCCCCGCGCTCCCGGCCGGGTCGCCGCCGCCGCCGCCGCCGCCGCCGCGCCCCGCGGGAGGAGCGGCGGAACCAGGCCCAGCGGACCGAGCGGCCCGCGCGGCGCGGGGGCATGAAGTTGGGCGCGCGCGGGCCTCGGAGCGGGGGCGCGGCGGAGACGGGAGCCGCCCGCGTCTAGAGCCCGCTCGGTGCGCCATGGAGCTCGGGGGCCCTGGGGCGCCGCCGCCGCCGCTGCTGCCGCCGCTGCTGCTGCTGCTGGGGGCCGGCTTCTTGCCCGGTAAGTTTCGGGGCGCTAGGCAGGCCCCCCTTTCGTCCAGTTCAGGGCGGGCTCGGCTCTCCAGAGCCAGAGAAGGGGAGGCTCCTGGCTGCGGTCCCGAGCCGCGGGTGCGCGCAACGGGGCAGCGCGGAGGCTCCCCCACCCTAGACGCAAAGGCTGTCCTGCGGTGCGGACCGAGCGGGGCAAGGAAGGAGTTAACTCGCCCGCGAATGCTGGAGACAGGTTTAGGTGGGGGTGGGGGCTGCTGTTTGGGGAGCTGGACCCAGAAGCTTCAACTTGGGTAAAGAGAGGCGGGGCCCATCTCTCCCCCTCTTTATCCATTTGGCCACATTTTAATGCAGACACCCCCATGCCTGCTCCTGATTTGGGGGACCAGAGCGGTAGCTCCCGCCCTTGACCGCACCCCACCCGCACCTTTTCTGCTCCCCCAGGCTCAGCGGGACAGCCTAAGTCCCAGCCCCCTCCGCCTTCCCCTCCCCCCACCCCCTGGGCAGCCACCTTGTTATTCATAGGTTGGTGGGGGGAGTTGAAGCTCCTGGCCTCCCCTGTGAGGGGTGGGCTATACCCTCCTGGTCCAAGGGACCAGGAAGAATGAGGTTGGGCTGGGGAGCTCTGGACTGAGAGTGAAGGGTCCCGTTGGTCAAAGACCGACCTAGGAATGTTGGTGGACCCCCTTTTCACATCCTGTGTGTGACTTACAGGTGAGCTGGTACCCTGTTCCCCTCCCCAAATCCCCTTATGATGCAGTGGCCCCAGTGCAGGTGCCCAGGAGAGACAGAGAGGTCCTCAGATCACAGACTGGTCAGCAAGGCTGGGCTGGGTCAGAGTGGCCCCTCCCAGGAAGCAGAGTGTGTGTTGGCGGGGGGGGGGGGTCACCCTTGATTCATGGAAGGCAGTCTGCGTGTCTGTCCAAGAACACAGGGTGCTGGAGTGGTCGTCCGGGTCTGGGTGCTAACTCAGGGTTGCTGGCAGCTACAGGAAGCCGGCTGTCCATCCCCCCTCCCCCTCTTTGGATGGGTCCCCAGTGTCCTGGAATCCTGTGGTTATCCCCACCTTGCGTTTCCAGAAGTCTGCTAGTAGCTGGAGATGCGGCCCCTCCTTCCGGAAGTCACGTCTGGCAGGGAGACTTACCCCAGTCAGCTCTTACCAGATCAGTTGTCTGTTTTGGGGGTACAGTGCAGGGTGCTTGAGGGGTCTGGAAAGGCTTCCCTGAGGAACTTACACTTTTACCCAGAGGGTAGGAGGGAAACCGAGGCCGGAGTAGGGCAGGATGTGCAAATGTCCTGAGGTGGATGGAACTGGAAGGAAGCCAGGGCCAGGTGGGAGGCTGGAGCGGGCAGCCGGTGGGCCCACCATCTTCCGCCCCTGAGCTGCACACCTTCCTGTCCCCACAGCAAGCAGCCACGTGGAGACCCGGGCCCACGCAGAGGAACGGCTGCTGAAGAAGCTCTTCGCTGGCTACAACAAGTGGTCCCGGCCCGTGGCCAACATCTCGGACGTGGTTCTCGTCCACTTCGGGCTGTCCATCGCACAGCTCATTGACGTGGTAGGTGCCGAGGGGGGGAAGCGGGGAGCACTGGGCCTCGGCCATCACACACCCGTCACACACCGCAGTGGAGGTTCTGCCCGAGGGGCGCTCCTGCGCCCTAGAGGAGGCCGGCCTGGCCTGGGCACCTGGAGGGGCGGGGGGCTGCTGTCTGCTCTCTGTGCAGGCCGCGTGTGTCCAGCCCTGCCAGAGTCCTGCACACACACCCTTGTGGGGGAGCCCAGGGGAAAGACGGGTTTTGTGCACCCCCACCCGGAGCTTTGCTCCCCACCGCCCCCCACGTGGGAACCCACAATGCCAGAGTGTCAGCAGCAGGCCGGGGCCGTGTCCTTCAGAAGCCAAGAGCGGAACGCACCTCTGGGGGGTGGGGGCACTTGCCCCGGCTGCGAGTGGTCAGGCTGTAGGAGGTTTTGTGAGTTGAGGGGCCGGGGGCTTGAGACGCGACCCTTGTGCCCTCTGGTCTAGGAGAGCCCCGCTACCCACTGGTCTGGAACACGGTGTCCCAGCAAGGCTCGGACAGGTTTGGGTGCAATTATCTTCCTGGTTAGGGACCGAGGAGACTGCTGGGGCAGAGGGGGAGCTGGGGGTACCGTCTCCAAATGGTCACAGCTCTGGAAGGGCAGGGGCATCCATCTGGGGTCGGGGCCCATCCTGTGGGGGAGATCTGACTGGGTAGTGGGTTCACTGGGGTGGGGGCCCAAGTGCCTTGGAGGGGAGGCTCCAGCCCGGCCAGGAGGGGGCCTCGGGGAGCTTGGCTCGCTCACCGCGAGGGGGCCCCAGGCCTACGGGGTCTGGAGGCCCTGATCCCAGACTGGTGCCGTGTGTATCCAGTGGCCACCGGTCTTTTCTCCCGTGACGTAGAAAGGCAGCCTGTCCGGCTTCCTGGGCAGCGTCTGAGAGGCTTTGGGAAGGGGGGACAGAAAGGGCTGCGTGCGGGCCCTGTGGGTTGGGAGACCCGGTCAGTCTACCTGTCCTCGGCGGTGTCCAGACTCGAGGCTTCCGGCCTCCTGGAGCCAGACCTCAAACTACGCCTGCAAAGTGCTCCTGGCTGAGGCACTGGGCTGGTGAGCCCGCGGAGGTCCCCAAACATGGGCAGAGGCGGCCCTTGGCTGCCCGCCGCTTAAAGTTCCGAGCCGGACCGTCTACCTGGGTTCCTCGGGGCACCACAGAGCCTCGGCTCCCAGTGCCCGGAAGAGCCTGAGGCCTGGGGCACATTGGCTCCAGTCCTGGTGAGGGACGTGCCTGGCAGGATGAGAGGAGCCCCCAGGCTCCTCTGTGTGCACCAGAGCTGGCCCGGGGCACGCCTGCACACGCGCGTGCTGATGAGCGGCCCGGTGGCACACGTCTGGGCCCCTCTCTGCCCAGCCCCTGCAGGGCTCATGCATTGGCTGCAGGGCTGTGTCTGGGCAGGGCGTGCTCATGTGTGTGAGCTCACACCTGCAGGAGAGCCAAGGACTCCCTGGTGAGGAAGGAGGCCAGGCCCTGTCACCTTGAAGCTCGTCCTGAGCCTGGGGAGGTCAGGGGGTGGGTTGGACGGGGTACAGTAGGGGCAGGCTGTCTGCCGGAGGGCAGGGCAGGACTGGGGCCAGGCAGGGGCGTGATGGGCCAGGCAGCACCGGGCAGGACCGTGCTGCCGAGGTCATTGGACATTGTGTCCAACACTGGCTCCAGGGCCCGCTCGGGTCACACTTGGATGGGTGGGGACAGCCCTGCTCAGGTGGCTGGGTGGCCTGCCCTGGGTGAGTCTGGGGGAGAGCAGGATCAAGGGCAGTGCCTGGGGGCGGCAAGGGACACGGTCCCCTCTCCCTGATCTAGCCGGCTGGGAGCTTGTCCCCCGGGGAGGCAGGTGGGCAGGGGCCCAGGCCTGAGCCTTTGGGGACAAGACCCCACCCTGACCCTCGTCCGGGCACCGGACACCGTTCTGGTTTGGTGATCCTTCGGATTTCTTTGGTTTCAGCGGTCTTTCCCACTGGCCTGTGTGTTCCTGGCACAGGGGGTTGTGGGTGGGGGATGTCAGGCCATCTCTGGGTGCAGAGAGCCTTGCTCAGACACTGCCCCCGGCACCCTGTGCCTCTCTGCCTGGCCCCCTGCCCTCGGGACCCTGTGGGCAACGTGCACTCTGAGGGGGTCCTCCTTGGACTTTAGGCAAAGGGCCCACCTGGGGCCAGCCCCCAAATAGGTGTGACCCATGGGGGCTGGGGTGTGCTGTGGCCCACAGAGGCGGCATCAGTGCCACAGGGCTCAGTGTGAGGCCCCGGGACTTCGCGTCCCAGGCCTCCGTATTCTGCACGGACCCCCGTCCCTGCTGCGCTCCAAAAGGCTCCATCACGTGTTGGGGTCTGACGGCCCAGAGGACGGTGCTCCCCAGCAGAAACGTGGCAGATGGCCCCTCCCCATTCGCCGGTAGGGAATAAGCGGGGGGGGGGGGGGGGGGGGGGGGGGGGGGGGGGGGGGGGGGGGGGAGGTGAGGGCAGTGCAGGGCGGGGGCCACGGGACTTCTCAGGGTGTGTGGTCCAGCCTCCTCACCTGGACAGGTGACCACACTGTGACCTCGAGAGGGAACTGGCTGGGCCTCCCGCTCCCACCTCCCCTGTTCCAGCCCCTTACCTGTCCTCAAGGTGCTGAGGCTCTGGTCCTACAGGGCAAGTTTGTCGAGGGGCCAGCCTGGTGAGCGTGGGGCCTGTGCGAACCCAGCTTGCTTTAATGACGGTCGGCCAGAGGCGAAGGCGCCTGGTCACCTAGGACACACCTGCCCAAGGGCGGTCTTGAGCAGCTGGGAGGGTGGAGCACATTGGCAGGGTCCCCGGAGGGCGGCTGTCCTCCAGCAGCAGCCTGGGAGCCATCACACTCGCCATCTCACACGTCTGTGTGGCTGGGGGAGCGCCAGGCCCTGGCCGCCTGAGAAGTCAGGCAAGCCTTGTCCCCACTCTCCTTCTGGGAGGGTTCAGGGTCCTTGTCCCCACATTCTAAATCCCCTCGGGCTGACCATCCTGGGCTTGGTTGCCTCCAGGGACGGGGCACTCACTCCTTCTGAGGTCGCCTGCTTCCCGTGTTCAGCACAGGCCTGTCTTTGTGGGTGAGGAAAATACTCAGGGCCCAGAGAGTGGGGGGTGAGGGGGAGAGGGGGAGTAGAGAGAGAAGGAGGAAGGGGGGAGGGAGATGGAGAGAGAGACAGGGAGGCTCCAGTCACCCAAGGGAGTTACAACAATGGCCCTTCTCTGTGTCCCAGGATGAGAAGAACCAGATGATGACGACTAACGTGTGGGTGAAGCAGGTGAGCGAGTGCGGCCCCCTCCACCCCTGGTTCCTCCCCCCACACCACTCCCTGCCTGTCCCTCCTCCCCTCCTCTTTCCCTCTCCCCCTCCCTCTCCCCTCCTCTTTCCCTCTCCCCTTCCCCCTCCTCTCCTCTTTCCCTCTCCCCCTCCCCCACGGCCCTCCCCCTCCCAGCTGTGGCTTCCCCCCCACCTCCCCCTGTCCCCAGGAATGGCATGACTACAAGCTGCGCTGGGACCCTGCCGACTACGAGAACGTCACCTCCATTCGCATTCCCTCCGAGCTCATCTGGCGGCCGGACATCGTCCTTTATAACAAGTGAGCCCCTGGGAGGTCGGCGGGCAGGGGTGCAGGTACCTGTGTCCGGGTGCCAGTGATCCAGGCCATCCAGGCGCGAGCAAGAGGTGGTGGCCTGTGTGGGCCCCACTGTCGGGAGCCAGGGCTGAGGCCTCTGGAAGGGAAGAGGGGTGAGCAAAGCAGGAGACTAGGGCCCTGGGGGCTCTGTCCCTGCCTAGACCACTTCTCCCCACCCCCCCCCACCCCCCCCACCCCCCGCCCTAGTCCTGCCCCAGGGCGACTGCAGGCCCCAGAGCTGCCCCCCTACCGGCCGCACTCACTGTCCCCAGCCGGGCAGGTGGTCCCTTGCCAAGCACACAACCACCCGGCCCAGCTCGGTGTCCCCAGTCCCCCTGTGCGGTCAGCCTTCCCAGCACCGGCACCTTCACGCTGCTGAGTGAGTGGCCCCCGGACGCCTCCCTGAATCCGTTCTTGGATGTGGTTGTTCTGTGCCAGGAAGCCGGTGCTTTCCAGGCACGGCCGTGGCAGGGGGTGGGCTCCAACTCATCCTTTCCCGGGACCCTTGCTGGGGGATCCTGAGCCCGGGGCAGCCCGACGACGTCCTCCTCTGTCCCCGTGTCACTGCCGGGTCACAGCTGGGCTGTTTGTTCAGGCTCAGGCCGGGGCAGCAGCTCCCACAGCAGTTACAATTACGAACAAAGCAATGGCAGCACTTAGCTCCCTCCGGACCCCTGCCCTCCCCACTGCCAGACCCCAGCGGGCTGTGGTACAAAGCCCCTCCCGGGCCCCCGGGCAATGGGCCTGACCTATAAAACGTTGCAATTTGATTAAGAACGATTGGGCTCCTTTTCCAACTTAATTGATTCCAGTAATAACAGCGGGAGAGCCGGAGGGTTCTCCGAGATGCATTAGAGGGGGTCAGCTCCGTAAGGGGAAGGCTCTCTCCGCAGGGCACGGTCCTCTGCTCTCTACAACCAGCCCCTGCCGCCACCCCAGCCCTCCCGGGGTCCCCGGTCTGCTCCCCACACCCCTCACCCCAGGACCTAGCACCACACCGTCTGAGTGGCGGATTCAGAGGATGCGCATCAGTGTCAGCGCCCTGGGCCCCCAGGGGAGCCTTCCTGCTGTGGTCACACCAGACCCTCCCTGGGCAGGACGTGCTGGCTGAGAAGCAGCTCTGGGATCTGTACAGACCCCCCGGGACTGCGGCCCAGGATGGGGCTACACTCAAAGTCCCTCCTTGTTTCTCCTCCTTCCGGGTCCCTGGGGGAGGTGGCGGGTGGACCCCCAGCTTCTCTGTGAGGCTGTGGTCGGCACAGGGGCTTTGTCTGCGCAGGGCTGCGGTGGTGGGCGAGGAAGGGTCCCGGAGCCGGTGGCTGATGGTAGCCAAGCCCCGGCTACCAGGAGGGCTCGTTTCCAGGGGCAACGGGAGGCCGCTGACCAGGCTGCTGTCCACTTGAGTGTGGCTGGGTGTTCGCCCTGGGCTACTGGGTGAGGGGAAAGAGGGGGGCAGCTTTCTGGTAGCTTTGGGGAATCCCCTTGGTTGGAGGCCGTGCTGTCTGTCCACTTGGGGGCTTCTCCACGTGAGCCCTTGGGGGCAGAGTGTCTCGCAAGTCCTCTTACACGCAGCACCACACGGATGGGGGTTCGCGGGGCCTGGAGCGGGGTGCCCGGACAGGCTGGGACGGCGCCCCTGCTCTGCCGTAGAACGTGCTCGGGCTCTGCCCGTCCAGTCCCGACGTCCACGCCCCTCGGCTCCCCGGAGGCACAGCCCTGCTGGACGCCTGCCGTGGAACCAGACACCCCTGGCGCCGGGCCTCGCCCCTGCACCGCCGGGGCCTCGGGGCCGGGCCGGGCCGGGAAGACGTTGGACCCTCCGGGCCGCCTTCTGAGATCCTCTGCTTCCTCAGGACGCGGCCAGGCTGCTGCACATCAGGGAGCATGTCCACCCGCAGGCCCAGGCCACAGGTCCAGACGAGCACGGCCTCCTGGGAGGCGTCTCGGGGATCTGAGCCGGGGCTGGGCCGGGCCAGGAGATGGGGGCCTTGCGGCTGGGGGCACGTGGGGGCGTGGCCGCAGGGGTCAGCGGGCTGTGTCCCAGGAGAAAACTCCGATCCTGTCTGTGGGCATCAAAACCCAGAGGCCTGGGTGCAGATTCCCAGTTCCTGGGGTTGCTTTCCGTGAACTTCTGGAACATTCCCTGCCCTGCCTGGAGGATCAGGGCTGCCGGGCTCACGCCACCGACTGGAGCCTCTGATCTCCGTGCAGAATGTTTGCTGAGTGGCGTTGGTTCATTTGCTTTGTGCCTCAGAGGGGCAAGGCTTTGGGTTTGGAGGGATGTTGCCGAGGGAGGACAGTCTTGCGTCATCCTGCCGGGGAGAGAGCCTCAGCCCCAGGCCAGCGTCCAGCGGCCCCCTGTGGAAAGCCCTGCCCCTCTTCGTGGGGATGCATTTGCGGGTCTCCACCTGCCACCGACCTAGACGTCAGCTAGGAAGGGTCACGGAGGTCATGGGATCGGGTTGGTGCCCACTGAGAGCATGGTGGGGGGGGTCTCTGAGCTGGATGCGGGGGACGGGGAGGTGTTCACTGGGGCTGCGGGCCTCTAGGCCCGGGCTGAGTGCACCCGCGGTGGGTGTGGGAAGCAGGGGTGTGGGCCGGCACGGAAGGCTGGGCTCTGAGCCCTTGGTGGGCGCCTGACCCACACCCGGGGCTGAGCAGCTGGTGTCGAGGGTCTGGGGTCTGCCGGCAGCTTCTCTGGCTGAGCTGCTGTGCCAGCAGGTTGTGGTGAACCCCCACCTCCACGGTCTTCGAGCCACTGTCCTTGGGGCTCCGTGGGGCCGTGGGGAGGTTCCCTGCCAGCCCTTCAGAGCCAAGCCTGGGGCTGCCGCTGTCTCCACCTGCTCGTGGCCACCACGCCTCGGGGAGACTGAGGCCAGGAGAGTGGTGACACTGGCCGGGGACCCCGCTGGCAACCAGGGGCTTCCAGCCACAGAGGAGAGCAGGGCCGACTCCAGGAGCCGATGAGATTCCTGGGCCCCACTCCACACCACTCGCCAGGCACGCTCGTGGAGACAGTGAGGCAGACGCTGCTGTCTGGGAAGCCTGGGGTCACAGGCAGGATCCCCCCCGGCCCTGTTCTGTGCCCACTCGGCCTGTGGACAGGAGCCAACATCCGCCCCCGGCCAAGGGCGAGGCAAGAGGGTGGATGGCCAGGGCCTGGCCCTGTCGTCTCCTGCTCATGTGGCCTGGGGTCCTCGCCTGTGCAGGAGGGGAGTAACCTCACCTGTGAGTTGTGGGGGTAACAGAGCGAGAGTAGCAAAGTGCCCAGTGGTGCGGGCGCGCCTGGTCTGGGGCAGGCCCCCGCCCCGCTTGGCCCAACCCCCGAGGTGACCTACAGGGGACCAGGCCCAGTCCCCCGAGACCCTGCGGAGTTCTGTGGCCTGGTGCCCGCAGCCATTTTCACGTCCGTGCTGTCATGTGCACGGGGTGTGGGTGGGGGCCAGGACCCTCTGAGGAGCCGTGCCCTTTGCCCTGGGCCGTGGGGAGGGCCCCCTCGCCCTCACACCGGGGACGGGAGCTCCCCGACCTCGGACCCTTGCAGGGACCTGACCCCCCTTTAGGCTGCCCGCGGGCCCTGGCCCAGACTAGTTCCTGGCTCCAGGACAGAAACGGACCGGCTGCCAGGCCCCCCGCCCCTGCCCCGGCGCACGGCCCCCTCCCTGCCTCTCTCCCCGCCACGGGATCGCCGCCAAGCCGCGTGTCCCCCCAGGGTAGGGGTGATAAGCCGAGGCAGGTGGCTGACCACGACGCGCCCGGGGGGGGGCCCCCAGCCCCGCCCCGCCCTCGGGGGGCGCGCCCGTGAGCCGGGAGCGGTGCCGGGGTGTCTCACGCCCCTCTCTTCCTGCGCAGCGCGGACGGGGACTTTGCGGTCACCCACCTGACCAAGGCCCACCTCTTCCACGACGGGCGGGTCCAGTGGACGCCCCCGGCCATCTACAAGAGCTCCTGCAGCATCGACGTCACCTTCTTCCCCTTCGACCAGCAGAACTGCACCATGAAGTTCGGCTCCTGGACCTACGACAAGGCCAAGATCGACCTGGTGAACATGCACAGCCGCGTGGACCAGCTGGACCTGTGGGAGAGCGGGGAGTGGGTCATCGTGGACGCCGTGGGCACCTACAACACCAGGAAGTACGAGTGCTGTGCCGAGGTCTACCCGGACATCACCTACGCCTTCGTCATCCGGCGCCTGCCTCTCTTCTACACCATCAACCTCATCATCCCCTGCCTGCTCATCTCCTGCCTCACGGTGCTGGTCTTCTACCTGCCGTCCGAGTGCGGAGAGAAGATCACGCTGTGCATCTCCGTGCTGCTCTCGCTCACCGTCTTCCTGCTGCTCATCACCGAGATCATCCCCTCCACCTCCCTGGTCATCCCGCTCATCGGCGAGTACCTGCTCTTCACCATGATCTTCGTCACGCTGTCCATCGTCATCACCGTCTTCGTGCTCAACGTGCACCACCGCTCCCCGCGCACGCACACCATGCCCGCCTGGGTCCGCCGGGTCTTCCTGGACGTCGTGCCCCGCCTGCTCTTCATGAAACGGCCGTCGGTGGTCAAGGACAACTGCAGGAGGCTCATCGAGTCCATGCACAAGATGGCCGGCGCCCCGGGCTTCTGGCCCGAGCCCGAGGGGGAGCCCGCCCTCACGAGCGCAGCTCAGAGCCGGGGCCCCTCGCCCGCCTCGCCCTCCCCGTCCTCCCGCGGCCCCCTGGACGAGCCGGCCAAGGCCCAGGCGGCCTGCAAGCTGCCCTCGGGCCAGGTCCCTGCCCCGCAGCCCTCGGAGGCTGAGAGCGGGAGCCCCTGCCCCTCGCCTCATCCCTGCCACCCGCCCCCCGGCACCCGGGCCCCGGGGCTCGCCAAAGCCCGGTCCCTGAGTGCCCAGCACGTGTCCAGCCCCGCCGAAGCCGCGGAGGACGGCGTCCGATGCCGGTCTCGGAGCATCCAGTGCTGCGTTCCCCAAGACGATGCCGCCTCCCAGGCCGGGGGCCCCGTGGCCGGTTCCCCCGCCTTTCTGAAGGCCAGCTCGGCCGAGCTCCCGCCTCCAGACCAGCCCTCTCCGTGCAAGTGCAGGTGCCAGAAGGAGCCGTCCCCAAACACCGCGCTCAAGGCCCGCGGCACCAAAGCCGCGCCCCGGCACCTGCCCCTGTCCCCAGCGCTGACGCGGGCCGTAGAGGGCGTCCAGTACATCGCAGACCATCTGAAGGCGGAAGACACGGACTTCTCGGTAAGTTTCTGCCCATGGCTGTGTCTGGAGGTGTCCCTGGCTGGACAGACGCTCTCTGCCTCTCTTTCGTCTCCGGAGGAGGGAGCACCCAGGGAAAAGTCCAAAGGCCGGGGCCCAGACCCAGGCTACTGAGCTCTGGGACGCACGCACCTCGAGCCCCGACCCTGTCCTGCTCTCTATTCCCTGAGCACCTGACGCTGGCGGGAGGTCCCAGGGGTGGCACTGGGGCAGGTGGCCCAGAGCGTCTAGCGGAGAGTGGACCGCAGGGGTGTCCTTGCTGTTCAGGACACAGGGATCCTGCAGACAGAAGGCAGGCCCAGGACGTCTGGGCGCTATTGCTGGCCTCCAGGAAAGCCCTGTCCAAGCGGGGCGTGGGCTTCTGGGGAGGGGCTGGGGGTGGCTGGGCCCCGGGGCGGAGGAGGAGGAGTAGGGAGAGGGAAGGACTGGGGTCTGGGGCACAGCCCTGCCTCTTCGGCCAGCACCCTACATGTCAAGCTGGGAGTCGTGGGCCAAGGGGCTCTATCGCTGGCCTGGCTGCAAGGACCTGGGGACCCCGGGACCCCAGCTGTGGAGGAGTGCAGTCACTGGCAGGGATCGGAGGGTGCCCTGACAGTGTCCCCAGTCCCTCTGCTGAGTGTCAGCCCCTAGGGCTGAGATAGGACTGCCACGCACCTGTTGTGCTCGGCTCACGAAGGAGAGGTTACTGGATGTGCCCGGGACGCCCAGCTGGTGGGCACTGGGCCCAGGGACGGGCCATCTCTGCCTGACCCCCACCGCTAGGGAACATTCCTTTTTCCTTGTAGTGATGCTTGTCCACCCGTCCCAGCTCAGACTTGGCTGAAATCTCAGGACCTCATGTAGCCAGGAGTGAGGTGGGGACATCTGCAAGGTCAGAGCACAGGCAGAGGAAGTGAGAGGGGTCTCCGGCCCTGGTCAGTCTGCTGGGCCGCTGTTTGCTGGTCAGCCTGGGGCCTGACCTCTGCCCTGCTGCATTGACCTTGTCCTTGTCAACTGTGTCCTGCCTGTCGGTGCTGCTGCTGCCGTGATGGGGACGCTGCTGTCCCTGCCTGCACCTTGGGTAATGGCCCCTGATTGTTTATGGGACACGTGTGGCCCCAGGACCATGTGCCCCATGGCTGAGTGGGCCCTGGAGAGGATCAGGGGTGCTGCCTGCACAGCACATCCCTGGTTTCCCAGGTACCCTGCTGAACCTCAAGAGGCTGTGAAGCTGTTCTGGAGGTTTCCAGAAGGTTCTGCCCTGGACCCCATTTTGCTGCCAGCTCTTAAAGAACAGATGGTTCCCTAACTCGATGTGGGGGTCCGAGCACTGCTGGGGGTCCGAGTACTGCTGGGGGATCCGAGTACTGCTGGGGAGTTGGAGCACTGCTGGGGGTGGGAGCACTGCTGGGGGTCCGAGCTGGGGTCCGAGCTGGGGGTCTGAGCACAGGGTGGGAGCACAGCTGGGGGTCTGAGCACTGCTGGGGGTCCGAGCTGGGGGTGGGAGCACAGCTGGGGGGTCCGAGCAGTGCTGAGGAGGGACTGATGCCGTTAGAAGTGGAACCAGAATCCTCAGGGAGCCCAGCGGCTGGCGGTGCCTGTCTGGAGGGGGCCTGGCCCGTCCTTTATCCGCATCGCAGGTCTGGCCGCCACGACCTGGTTCTGGTTTGGGAGCGTCGCCAGGCTGCCTTGACGAGGACGGGCCTTGGACGCTCTGGGCGGCTTTGTCCGCGAGGGCCTTTCATCCACAGGATGGGGGACGGGTGCGGGGGGATCAAAGACAAAGCGGAGGTGTGTGTGTGTCTCAGCCTCCCTGGAACGGAGGGTCCCGGATGGACTTCTTATTTATAAGTGGCCTTGCTTGCCCTCCGGCTTCGGTTTGCTTTGAAACCCTCAGGATGTCTCTGATGACTTGAGAAAAGAGAGCAGAAAATGGCAGTGAAAGGCCCTCTGTGCCCTCCACACCCCAGAACGAGGGCTGAGCCCACCCCTGCCCAGGCGGCCCACCCGCCCAGCCCGCCACCGCTTGCGCCTCTCGGAGCCTCTGCCCTGGGCTGCCCTCTGTGCCTCAGGGTCCCCACCTGTGCGTGGACAGCACGGCCTCCTTTCTAAAGGTGAATGGCCACAGGTGACATGCCCTCTGGCCTCCGTGTCCGGGACCTCCCCTCAAGCCAGGGCATCTTTACCGCCTCCGAGGAGCCCTCCGCTCCTGCTGCCGTGCCCCACTCCGAGCCTGCCCGCAGTGCCCTGGTCTGCCGTTTGCTTGTCCCCCCAACTCCCGCCCAGGGACCTTAGAGACAGAGCTAAGAGACCCCGCTGACTCAGGAGGGCAGCTGGCCTGTGAGCACCGCCCCTTGGAACAGGGTGGGCGGGAGTGCAGGGCAGCTGGGCCTCGGCCGTCGCCTTCTGGACGTGGTCCACTGCGGGGGAGGCCCTGAGGGTGCTCCTGGCCCTGACCCTGAATAGCCAAGGCATGTGGGCATCCCCTCTCTGGGCCTCACTTTCCTCATCTGCAAAATGGGGGCACACCTGATGCTCTCCATGGTGCCCGTCCCAGCTTTGGTGAGGTGAGAGCAAACGTCACCATAAAGCAGCCTGGCTTCTGGGGTCCCAGAGGCTCTCCACCTCCCTGGCCCTGGGGCTTCTGGCCAGGCAGGTGAAGTCAGGTGGGCCAGAGCACCAAACCCCAGGCCCGGCCTGCAGGATGTGTCTCTGAGCCCCTCCTGCTCAGCTCAGCAGGCGGTCACCCTGATTACCTGGGTGTCCGGGAGGGGAAATGGAGATCCTGCCGGGAAAAGTACCAGGTTCTAGAAGGTTTTCGCCGTCTGGAGGCCTGAGGGCGGTGGGCTGGGAGTGACCACACGCGTCTGTGTTTGCAGGTAAAGGAGGACTGGAAGTACGTGGCCATGGTCATCGACCGCATCTTCCTGTGGGTGTTCGTCCTCGTCTGCCTGCTGGGGACCGCGGGTCTCTTCCTGCCCCCCTGGCTGGCCGGCATGATCTAGCGGGACGGGGGCCAGGTGCCCGCAGCCCCAGGTCTGTGCCTGGCTGTCCTAGGGGTTCCTCAACTGCGTGGGGTCACAGCATTTGCCAAATTGTCCCCCTGTTTTCTGCCTACTGTGAGACAGCCTTGGAAAGGGTCACTGCACCCCGGGGGAGCCGGTGCTGGCTCGGTCCTGCTGAGACCTGCCTGGGGGGCGGCCGGGCTGGAAAGGACGGCTAGGAAATGCCTGTTCTTGTCTGGAGGCCAGGTCACCGCCTACGTCTTATTAAAGTTTATCTGGAGCATGGTGACACGTTGGCTTCCTGCCCGGGACACGCGTCCGACCACTCAGCAAGCAGCTAGCAGTCCCGACTGTCCCGAGGGCCACGACTTCCGCCACCGTCAGCCCCCGATTCCCCTCACCCCTGTGGGATCACGGAGGCCCGGGCATCTGCACCCCCACCCACCCACCAGCGTCCTCGGGCTGGCTCTCTTGGCCCCCACAGAGGCCAGGCAGCAGACTCTGGAATCTCATTTGCCAGGGGTGGGTCCAAGCAGGGATGTTTTGTTTTGTTTTATTCTGGGTAAATTAGTGATAATGCGAGTTCTGGGCCAGCGTGCGGGGGAGTCTAGCGACAGGCGCCCCATGGGCACAGGTACCCTTCGCACCAGGGACTCTGGACATCTGTCTTCCTGGGGTCCTGGGAAGTCCTGGGCAAGCATTTGCAGACTCCCAGTGGACACGGGTAGTGGTGAAGGTCCCGGAGCAGTGTCCAGTGTCCGGGGTCCCTGTCCGGGCTCTCCCTGACCTCCTGTGGGTCCCCTCTGTACGCAGCCCCTTGGGAGACCCTCTCTGAAGCACAGGCTCGGTGGCCATGGTGAGGGTCCCCGAGGACACCTTGCCCGGGCTGACTCTGGGACCCTCTGCAGTGTGGTCCCAGAGAAATGTCCTATGTGAGGGGCCCCCACAGGCCTCCCAGCCCTGGCTTTCATCCCGCGGCCGGCACAGCCGACGAGCCACAGGTGGGGGACCCGGTGTCATTCCCCCCCCTCCCCCGCCCCAAGGCGACGTCAATAGTATCCCCGTGACCCTGGGGAAACGTTGCCCTGGGGGGGCGTGGGGGGGCACGTGCTGTCCCCGGGCTCTCCCTCTTTCTCTGGAGCCCTTAGGCCCTGAGTGCCGGGGAAGGGAGGGAGGACAGTGTATTCAGAGGCCACCCGGAGGCCAAGGAGTCTGTTCCTCATGTTGATGGTCAAAATCGTACCTCCGCAGACCCCCTGACTGAAGGGGTGCCATGTGGCAGGTAGGAGCTGGGCCTGGAGCCCCGCCTGGCCCGTGAGGTCCTGGGTCCGGAGGTACTTGGCGGCCTGGAGAGAAGAGTCACGTTCGGAACCCAGCACAGACCAAGCATCCGGTCCGAGGACTGGTCGCCGCCCAGGCCCGGTCGCTGGTCCCGGTCAGCCGTGGTGCCGGGGCACAGCCACACCCTCACCCGCTCTGTGAGGCGCCTGTGACGCGGACCCTGACTGGGGCCGGAAGGTCCTCACGCCCAGGAGCGGGATAGAGACCCGAGGCTCTGAATGTCCCACCCCATCCGCCCGGCTCTGACCGGCACCTGCCCGCTGGGGGCCGTCCGGGCGGCCTTCGCAAGAGGCGGGTGTCACATGTCGTCCCCTCAGTCCTGACGGCGTCGGACCCGGCTCCAGATGTGCAGCGGTGGTGGCGGGAGGGGCCTGGTGCTGGCCCAGCCGCGGACACTCGTTTCTGGATCAGGAGAGACCGCGGAGCCGCTGGGACAGAGACAGAGTCCCTGGTTTTGTTTCTTTGTGGAGCTTTTTTGAGACTCAATAAATAATGTCAGAAAATCACACACAAAAACCTAAGTACCGGGTTCCCCTCACGCCAAATGAGGGGACGACACACACTATTTTGTCGTATTTGCCTCAAGGGTTTTGCTTTTGGGATCGAGGCAGATTTCACACGTGACCAAAGTGCACGATCTCAGCCCTCACCTCGGGGAGTTTTATTAGACGAGACACCAAGGACCCGGGACTCCGCTCCGCACTCAGGGCGCCACGGTCGCCCGGAAAGCCCACCGGGCCCCTTCTGGTCGTGAGTGGAGCCCTGCGGCACGGGGTCCACGGGCATCGCCGAGACCCCTCGTGGTCCTGGGTCTGCCAGTAAACGCAAAGGAGCTGCTCAGCGCTGTTCTCCACCCGAGCAAACGGAAATGCGTTTTCTTGCCCGTCACCTGTGAGCAGACCGTCCTTCCCGTTTTTGAGGATTATGGCTCGGGCCGCTGTGACCGCACAGGACCGTGCCCTGAACTCTCTTCGTATTAACCACGTTCTAATGCTCTGTATCTTGTGACGCTTGGCATCTTGGGGGCCTGAGGACAGACGCCCCCCAGGGCCAGCCCGTTTTGGGGGTGGTGGACATTTGCCTGGAGCGGGACATGTGTGTGCCACACTCCCTCCCCCCCCCCCCCCGCCTGGGGCCAGGCGTCACCACCGGCCACTCCGAGCAGCTGCTCCCAGCCGTGACACCGAAGTCACCCAGGGCCAGGTCCCAGGCAACGAAGGCGGCTCTGTGCGCCCTGCCCTGCAGGTCCCTGGCCCAGGCCTTCCCCTTGCCCTGCCTGGTGGCCCTGTGGGCATGGTGTGCCCTCTTGGGAAATTGAGTCAGATCCTTCTTTCAACGGCACTGGTCTCTCCATGGCATCACATGGTCACCTGCACCAGATGAGACGGGGCACAGAGAACTGTGGGCGCACACGTGTGCGAGGTCCAAAGCGACCGTGCACGTCCCCCTTCTCGCCAAGTTTCTAAGTCCCTGGACGGCACCTGGGGCAGCAGACCAAGCTGGCCAGGGCATGTGGACACGCCCTGTGGCACGTGGCCCGCAGCGGCAGGCCTGGGAGTTTCCATGGAGACCTTGGAAGCTGCTTAGTACCTAAACCTTTACGGGCCGGGCCCGTGGTCCCAGCGTGCGTCCCCACATCAGTGACTGACCTTTCCGACGGTCCTGTGCTCTGGGACTTTTTATTCTAGAGTTTTCCCTTTCCATCTGAATAACAATGGTAAGTTGGGGGTGGGGTTCCTGCCGGGTTCCCGCAGATCATGCCAGATGCTGTCCACCCGGCTGGCAGGGGTCCCATCCCTCAACTGCCGCCGCGTCTGGATATCTGCCTGTCGCACGGGTGTAGCGACAAGGGCATAGCTTGACCTGTTTTCTCTGGCTGACCGTGCAGCCAGCCCCCAGCCCCCAGCCCCCAGCCATCCATTAGTCCTGCCTCTTCTGGAATTTGCCGGAGAGGGGATCACACAGTGTGCACTCGTGCCAGCTTCCTTCCCTCAGCCTGAGTCCACGCTCATCCACGAGCCACACCGGCCGCCGTCGGCGTGTCCCGGCTGCCCGGTGGGTTGCCGTGGGAGGATACACCGGTCTTTATTCATCTGTCTCCCAGTCGATGGCATTCGGGCTGTTTCCAGTTTGGGGCTGTTAGTATTTCTTTCTTTAAGTTTACTTATTTTGAGAGACAGAGTGGAGGAGAAGAGAGAGGGAGGGAGAGAGAATCCCAAGCAGGCTGCATGCTGTCCGTGCAGAGCCCGATGCGGGGCTTGAACTCACAGACTGTGAGATCGTGACCTGAGCCAAAACCAAGAGTTGGATGCTTAATCGACTGTGCCCTCCAGGCGTCCCTGGGACACCTAGTATTTCTGCTATGAGCATCTTGGGGCATGTTTTGGTACATTTGTGCATTTCTACTGGCCGTAACCCCGGGAACGGACCGCTCTGTGCCCCGCGGGATCCGCCGTGGTCAGGTGGTTGGCCCACAGGCTGTGTCACTTTGCCTCCCTGCATCAGGGCCCAGTTGCCCCGTCCACAGCAAGGGTTGTCATGTGTGCCTTTGGCGGGGACACAGCTGTGCCTCCCTGTGCCGTCCCCTGCATTTCGGTAGCTAAGTAGTGAGGTGGGTTTCTTACCGAATGTTAATCGACTCTTCCAGAAAATGCCCATCATTGGCCTTTGTCAGCTCCCTTTGACCAGCTTCAATGCTGGTCTCTAACGTAATTCTGTTGTAGACAGAGAACTACTCGGTTTGATCTGAAATTGGTGACACTTGTTTTGGGCCAGCCTTCCACATGTGCTTGACGGGGAGGTGTCGCTTGCTGTGGTCTGGGGAAAGTTCTAGCAATACCGGCCAGGTCAGGTCAGGGGAGAGGTCTGCTCTGGTCTTCTGTCTGCTTTCTCTCCCGATTCCCGCGCGGGTGTTAGTGCCACCGAGGACAGCTGTGGGTCTGTCCCCTGCTCCTCGGTCAGCGTTTGCTTCCTGTATTCTGCAACCCTGTCACATTGAGGGCTGCCGTGTCCTCCCGGTGAGCAGCCCCCTTGGCCTCATGTCACGTCCCCTTCCTCTCTGGAGCATTCTGTTTTGAAGTCTACCTTTGCTGACAACAACATAGCCACTCAGCTTCCACCTTTAACCGCTAACCTGACTCCTGTCGCTGTTTACGACGTGGACAACCCGTGGCTACCACCCAAGTCGATGGATGGAACACGTCCATCTACCTTCCCTGCGCCTCCCCGGGAAGCCGCTGCCCTGACCGCCATTGCACTAGAGGCTTCGTGTGTTCTAGAACCTCATGTAAATGGAGGACTCTCCTTTGTGCACAGCCTGTTTGCTTCAGCGGGCTTTGCCGTTCATCCCCGGTAGTACGTGTGTGATTTGCTTGTGTCTGTGAATATTCCGCCATTTGTTTATTCATTGATGGACGCTTGGATTGTTTCCTGTTTGGAGCTATGACGGCTCATGCTGCTTCCCGTGCGCGCACGCACACGCATCTTTGTGTGGACATGTTTTCATTTCTCTGGCGCAAATACCTACTAGAACTTCGGGGCCCCAGGAGGCCCCAGGAGGTGTTTCCAGAAGCTTCCCAGCCGTGTGGCCTCGCACCCCTGCTGACAGCCTCAGAGACACCGTGAGTGGCTTTCTCGTCTCTGAAGACCAGGGCTGTTGAGCGCCGTGTCGTGGATTCACTGACCACCCGTGTGTCTTGCTTAGTGAAGTGTTGAAATCTTTTCTCATTACACATCGCCTTCTTTTAATGAGTTGTTAATATTTCTTTCCCATCTGTGACTACAATTTTAATTTCCTTAATGGTGTCTTTTGAAGAAAAGCTTTTAATTTTGATGAAGTGCAATTTATTATTTTTTTCCTTCTATGGTTATTGCTTTATGGACCCTGCTTAAGAAATCTGTGCCTATCCCGAGGTTTTGAGTATGTACTTCTAGATTTCCTTCTAGAAAGCTTTGTTTTAGCTTTTATGTTTCGGTTTATAACACTTTCTGAGCCAGCTTTTGCACGTGGCATTCGATGAGGGTGGTTCATGATTCAAATCTCCAGCTGCCTCTGCACCGTTTTCAGAAAACACTATCCTTCCCTGTCGAAACGCCCAGAATGACCACCTCGTACATTCTCCTGGCTTCTGGGTGCTCCAGAGCTGGCTAGAGGCAGAACCCTGGCTGCTCCGAGCTGGCTAGAGGCAGAAAGCTGGGTCGTGCCTCTCAGCACAGTTTGGAAGTTCACTTATATTTATTGTAATTTCTGCTACACTGGGAAATGTTTCTGTTTACATGTCCTATCCCCTCCCATAAAGGAAATGCTAATCTCGAAGGTTATACGTTCTATTTTCTTCCTCCTCATGGCTGCTGCCAAGATTTATATGTTCCAAGAGTTTAATAAATTGATATCAGGCTGCCCATCTCCAAATAAAGCAAGCGCATTGGTTGCCTTCAGGAATCCTGGCCTCCCACACACCAGCCACAGCGGAACAATCTAGAAGTGCAGAATTTGTCCACGTGGAGGGCTTCTGTCCAGTCGGCAGTGAACTTCATCACGTGTCTCAGGGACTGGGCTTTCCTGTGTATTGGATCTAATTTCTGGTTATTTTCCCCTTTCTGGGGAACTGCCCCCCACCCCTCAGGGGGAAGGTGTTTCCCCTTCTGAGACTTTGTGGACTCGGGACATGTTTTTGCCCCATTCATTCCAGTGATAATTCACTGGATGTGACACTTGAGTGCTTTCCCTCAACACTTCGGGTCACCATGCTCCCGCCTTGGACACCACGCTGACTCATTCTTCCAAGAAGTATTTCGATTCGCTTCACCATGTTTTGCATTGAAGAATCTAAGGGAGTATTTTCACAATCGATCCCTTTCAGCTCTCTGAGCCCTTCAGTGTGAGGTCCGAGATCTTCTCTAATTTTCTAATTTTTAAAAACTGCCTATTTGAACATTCCCCAGTCCTCGCTTCCCACCTCTTCCCACTTGGACCGCCCCTCCACCCCCCCACGTGGATGCCAACACTCGAATTCTCTGTTTCGTCCTTTTCTGAGCCTGAGGGGAGACGTCTTCAAGCTGACCCTGCAGCCCGGCCCCGGCGCGTGTCCGTAACCGCCCGCCCGCCTCGCTGATAGTTCTTTTGCAATCTCCATGCCGTGTTTCCGGCTGTCTGTCCTTTCTACTTACTGATTCTGGCTTCGTGTCGTTACATCAATCCTTCCCTCTTTGAACTTGGGAGTTTTAGGTTAATGGGCCCAAGAGGACATCCTTGTCGGTCCTCGTTGGTCTGGTGGGCGCGGCGCGGTCTGCCCGGTGCGTGGCCCTGTCCCTCCGATGTTGTTTTCCCTGTTACTTGTCTCCTGGACCCGAGAGTCGTGTGCCGCACGTGAGCACGTGTGCGGTGCGTTCATCCGGACACGCACGTGTGCAGGGACTGGGGGTGCTGCGGTGGGCTCACACGGACCCGCACGGTCAGCCACACCGGAGGCAGGGCCGGGGAGGGCGGGCGGCAGGGCTGCGCTCTCCCTAGCCCGCTGGGCCAGGACGTTGCAGGTTGGGGACGGGGGGTGAGCTGGTGCCTGCTCCCCCCGCCTGGGCTCTCGTGCCCCGGCTGCACCCTGCCTCCTTGAGCAGACGGTCCAGAGCGGGCATCTCCCCCGGTCCCTTCTCTGACCGTGCCGCTCCTGGGCCGAGCCTGCCTGCAGCCCAGGGAGCCAGCCCCAAGGCTTCCACTCACGCTGAGGTGGTGGCCGACACGCTGCCCGCCTGAGACCGGACCCAGCACCCCTCTCCGGTGGGCTCCCGCCCCAGATGGCTCCCGCAGTCGCTCTGCCACCGCACCCCTCCCAGGCTCGGCCTCCCGCCTGCTCTCGCCACCTCCGTCTCAGCGCGCAATGATGAGGCCCTGACCCCACGGGCCTCCCTGAGTTCTTACCCACAGATCATGTACAACAGACTGCGAGTCCCATCAGTTCCTTGCTCAGAAGCCCTGGTGACCCGCTCCTGAGTCCAGACCACACCCCCCTCCCCCACCCCCCACCCCCTTCCCTGTGCTACCCCCCAGGTCTGTCAGAGCCAACCTTGCTCCTGGCCCCGGGCTCAGCTGTCTCTGTCCCGGCCGCTCCGGCCTGTGTAGCCTCCTGCCGTTTCTGGGTGGTGCTGTGGGTTCAGGCCCCCCACGTGCTGTGCCCCTGCTGGAACCTTCTCCCATCTTCCACTCCCCACTTTGTTCCTGTCTCTGCGCAAATGTCACCTCGGAAGCTTATGTTGGCCTCTGCGTCTGAAGGAGGCCCGCCCCAAATTCTTCCCAGTTTAGAAAATGACATGGTGTTTGTAGGCCACAGCAGGTGAGGTTTCCAGGTAAGTAAGGGTCAGGGGCGGCCAGGGTGGTGTCCAGGCTGGTGGGCCGGAGAAGGGGGGTGCTGGCAGTGACAAGGCATGGGGCCAGCAGGTCAGGGTCCCCAGGGACTCAAGCACATGGGCGGTGAGCTGGACGCTATGTCGTTAGTGAGGGGATGCTACTAGGGAGAGAGGAGCCCCTGACACCGGCCTGGGAAGGTCACATCAGCGAGTGTTTGAGAGGGGGTTGGGCACCGATCTCCAAGCCCCCCCCGGGTTATTCAATGCGGCTGAGAAACCTCATCCTGGGCAGGGCCTGGACTGTGGGGGTGCTGGGGCACTGAGTCACAAGGTCACAGGAGGCTGCAGGGGCGGCGGGGCGGGTGGGGGGGGGGCCCTTGAAGCCACGGAAGGATGGCAGCTTGTCTCTCTGAGGGTGGGGGTGGGGCGACTTGGACTTGACTGGGCGGGAGGGACTCCGGGTCCCAGGGACGCCCCTCCCTGCAGTGAGCAGGCCGCTCTCTTGCTGAGCACGCTGCACTTTATCTGAGTGTGCAAACAGTACAGAGGGAAGGCCCCCCACCCCACCTTCTGCCTCCAGGCCCCTCCCGGGACTCGCTTTCCAGGCTCCTCCTGCAGGGTCCAGGGAGGGGCAGGGTCACTCCGGGCAGCACGGGGGCCGTCCTGGCAGGAGAGAGGGTGAACAGTCTGAGGGAGGTGGCAGCCAGCCGGACGGCAGCAGCCCCGCCCACCTGGCACCGAGGACCCGAGCCCCCAGGGTCCCCGTGCATCCAGCTGGGCCATGAGCCCCGGGCACGAACCTTTCCCCAGGATGCTGCTGCCAGGTGCCCCCGGCCCTGATCCTTTCGCCCACCCGATCCACCCTCCGGCCCTGCTAACCCCTGACTGGGGCCTCCCTGGGCTCTCCTGGCTCCCCTCCACGTGTCTCCAGGTTTGCTGGGCCCCCCAAGGCCCAGGAACCCCCACTCGTGTTCTATCCCAAGCCGCTTCACCAGCTCCTGAGCCATCTGTCCGTGCTGCACCCCCACCTCCCAGCAGCCCCCCGGGAGCTCCTCCTCCCCGAAGGTGGGGGGCTCACCCGTTCCACCCAGGGGTCCGGGAGGCTCACTCCCTTTCAGCCGAGGGCTGCTCCTCTGACCAAGGGCGCCGGGCTCACCTGAGCAGAAGGGGGTGTGCTGGAACCGGGGTGCGTGTGGTAACGGTCTCCCTTCTCAGGGACCCTGTTCTGACTGAGGGGAGGTGGGCACCCGACCCCAAGCAGGCACGTGTCGTTGGGTCAGTGGCCAAGGTTAACTGAGGGGGGCCTCGTGACGGCACCTACAGCCTTGCCCACGAGGTTGGGTACAAAGAAAGGTATTTATCCCAAAGGCAGTGTCTGGGGCACTCTGACGGACCGTGGGGGGCTTCCCGCAGGGGAGCCCCTCTCCCTTCCCAACGCCCAGGACCCTGCGGTCCTGCCCATGGGGTGGCACCACAGCCCCACCCCGTCCAGGCCCACGAGCTCTGTCTCCCCTGATCAGCCTCCCATCCATCTCGGCACCTGAGCCGTGACCAGCGCCACGGCTCCAGTCGGATGGACGAACGCGTGACAAGGTCATTAGACCAAGCCTCCTGCTGCATCAGAGCAAGGAGAGAGGGAGCACGTGGGAAGGACAGGAGGGAGGGGACGGCAGGGCAGGAGGTGGCCCTAATCTTGGGCTTCCCAGGAGGAAGGGGAAGGGGGCCCTCTGAGGACCCCGGGGAAACCAGGCCGTGTCCAGTCCTGCCTTAGCGACCTCTGTGTGGGCTCAGCGGCCCTGCCCAGGGAGGGTGCAGGGGATGCCGGGGCCACACGGAACTCCCAGCCGGGGACTGGGAGGGAGCTGCAGTTGCCCCCACACCCCCCGCAAGGGGGCCAGTACCTCCGTCCTCAGGGTGGGGGCCGTCTCGTCCTCCTCTTCCAGGGAGCCAGGCCTCACCGTGAGAGTTGGGGTGTCCAAGGGCCTGCAAGATGGGCCTGGGGGGCCTGGCGCTCTCATGGTGGAACTTCAGCACGTGAGCTGGGGATAGGGGTGGAGGGGTGTCAGCAGGGCGGGGCGTGGGGCAGGGGGACTCCCCGCTCACTTCCCCCGGATTCACTGGGGCATGGCCGAGGAGAAGGGCTGCATCAGGCTAGTGACGGGTGCCCGCGGTCCCTTCCGGCCCGGCTGGGGTGAGACAGAGGCCACACGGGGGTGGGGGTGGGGGTGGGGGGCTCTGGCGCCCTCGCGAGGAGGCCGCACCACTCACTCTGGATGGCAGACTCGCAGGCCTGGTTCACGAGCTGGTAGATGGTGGCCAGGGACTGCGGCTCCCCCTGCAGGGCAGATGGGCCGTGTGGCCAAGCGCCATGCCCAGCGGCGTGGGGGCCAGTGCCTCCCGCACACCCCCAGGAAGCGCCTGGAGCCTGGACAGGGGCCTCACTCACCTTCTCTCCTCGCTCCCCTTTGGGCCCCGGCAGCCCCTGAAATAGAGGAAGAGGAGAAAAGCGGGTCAGCACAGAGAAGTCAACCCGCCCGGACCCTGTCCCCGGCCGGGTGAGGGCTGCATGCTGGGGGCCGCCGCTCCCGACTCTAGGGAGCTGGCAACGCAGAGTCCCCCGCAGCTGGGACACGGGCCCGGAAGCCAGCTGGGCCTGCCCGGGGCCTGCCTTCCTCCACCTCCCAGCTGAGCCCTTGCCTAGCTGTGGGACCAGTCCTGCCCCACACCCTGGGGCCCCCAGGCCCGCCCTGTTCCCTGGCCGGTCCCATCTCGGGCTCCCTCCGCTGCAGATCAGTTCCAAACCCAAGCTCCCAAAGTGGCCCTGACTGGGCGGGAAGGAGGCATTTACTCAAATTTGCTCCCCCCGCTCCCATCTTTGCGGAGCGGCTGGCCGGTAGGTGGGAAGGGGACTTACCGTGAGCCCCACAGGCCCCGGGAGTCCTCTCTGCCCTCCGGAGCCCCTGGCCCCCGCCGTGCCCTGGAAGCCCTGCAGGGGTGCAGAGGGTGTGGCCGCAGCCCTCCCCCGGAGGACGTGGGTCCTCCTCCCTCCAGCCTTGGCTCCCTGCGGACTGGGTCCCTGCCTCTGCAGGCCAGGCCGGGCCTTCTCACCTGCCTCAGAGCTTGTCCAGGCTGAGTACCCAGGGCAGAGGCCCTCCCACCCCACCCCACTTGGCACTGGCCATCCCGAGTGTGACCACTGTCATCCCCCACCCCAGGGACAGCTCCCCAGCACTGAGTCCAGCACAGACCCCGGAACCACAGGCTGGGGAGGGGAGGTGCCTCTGAGCGAGGCCGCGGAGAAGGAGAAGACGGCCCCGGTCATTTCCCCGCCGCCAGACTCACGCGTCCCCCCTCCCTCCGCCTACCCGGGAGCCCGGGCACTTTCCTGCCATGCGGACTGACAGTGACTGGGGCAGTGCTAACATGGCGTTTCCGACCTGCCCAGCGGAGGTGAGGAAGATCCTCGCCTGGAGCCGCCCCTGGGCACTCGCGCGCCCTGCGCAGCCCCACCAGGTTCCAGCCCAGGAGAGAGAGGCGTCCCCAGGTCACCTGCGGGGGCGGGGGCTGCAGCCACAGGGCAGGCTCTGACCTGTTCGGCCCTAGGAACTGGGGGGAGCCTCTCAGGAGGACCTACCCTCGGGCCCGGAGGTCCAGGCAGGCCAGCACTCCCCTCCAGACCCCTCATTCCCTGAAGACAGAGGACAGGGCAGGCTAGGGCAGGGGGTGGCCTGGTGCCCCCACACGCCCCTCCCGCGGTGGCCCACGTCGCCCCCACGGACAGAACCCAGCACCCAAGGACCCACACCTGTGAGCGGGGGGGCAAGGCCAGCCAAGCTCAGGGCCTGCCCCCAGCCCCTGGCAGTGACCACCCTCCCCTCCCCGCTGGGGAGGCCCCTGCCCCCCACAGTCTCTATCTGAGATCCACCCTCCACCCCCACCGCCCCACCCCACCACAGGCTTCTCTCCCACCTTAGGTCCCTGGAGGCCGACCTTCCCGGGAGGGCCCTGGTGACCAGGATGGCCCTAGAAGGAACAGAGACAGCTGGCCAGGCTGAGGTCCCATCCCGGAGACCCAGGTCCCCAGCCCGTGCCCTCCCTGCCCACACGCCCGGAGGGCGTCTGATCCCACTACCTGCAAACCCGGGGCTCCGTGGTCCCCCTTCTCTCCTTTGACCCCTGGCGGACCCTGGAGAGGAAAGGGACTCAGTCTGTCCCAGAGGAGGGGGGAGGCAGCCGGGGGGAGGGGGAGGGGAGGCAGCACCTACCACAGGCCCCTGCACGGTTCGGCCCTGGGTCCCTGGCGACCCCTGCTGACCCCCAGGACCCTCAGGTCCCGTCTGTCCAGGTGGCCCGGGCTCTCCCTGCAGACACAGACGAGGGAGGGGCTAAGAAGGCCTCCACCCTGCCCTCAGTGGCCCCCCTGGCCCTCCAGCTGACCGTGGCAGCCAGACCCAGCCCTACAGAGACGCCCTCCCCTCACCGCCCACCCCGGGAGGGGTCCTGCTGGGACCTGCTCGACAGCCGGGGACGGACCCCGGCCACTTCTCCGGGTCACAGAGCCAGTGACCCCGTTCTCCCTTCCTGACCGGGAGGGGTACAGAAAGCCCTGTGGCAGAGCCGACCTGGACAGGCCAGTCAGAGCCCTGACGCCCCAGCACTAGGCTCCGTCCTCGCTGGAGTGTGCCCCCGGATCCCTGAGGGCCAGGGACCAACTCTCTTTCCACTGTTTGAGATTCCAGGGCAAAATCAATGCTTTCAAAGAATTTTTGTGAATTTAGCATGTAAGTGTACCAAACTCCCTAAAGAAAACTGCAGACATCCTCATGTCTGAATATCAGTAAGAAAATCCTAAGTAAAACGTCAGCAAACAGAACCCTGCAGCACACGAACGGTGACAAGTACTCGGTTTAACGGGTACAGGAAGAGTTCAGTGTCAGGAATGTGCTAAAATCATTCGCCAAACTAAGAGCTCCAGGAAAAAGAATTATTTGGCTGTGTCCAGCTGAGGCAGCACCAGATCTTAATATCCACCCTTGATTTTCTAAATCTCCTAATAAACAGGAACACCCAGAGGTGACTGTCACACAACAAAACCTATCTGTCCCCGCGCCAGCTCCACACCAGCGGGGGGCAAACCGGTCACAACGCAGATCACAGACATGTGGCTAACGTCCATAATCTGTCGAGTGCTCCCAAGAATTAATACGAAAAATAACCCAGCGGCAAGGATTCCAAGGACATTTGTCAAGGGGAAAACTCCAGCAAATTCCAGCAACTCCCACAGGGTGTTGGAGCTCCTGTAGGAGAAATGCCAACACACTTCACCTGTCAGATTGCTCAAGGTCAATGACGTTCGCGATTTCTGGGGTCGGGGGTGGGAAACTGGCCCCTCACTGGGGAGGGCACTTTTCTTCTGGCTGTGGGGCTCCACCCTCCGGCCCCACAGGACCCCCCACAACTCACCCTGGGGCCTGGGAAGCCCTGTTCTCCTGGGACTCCGTTCCTTCCGGGGAGGCCCTACCAGGACACAGACCAGGCTGAGCTTCCGCGGCGCCCACCCGAGGGCCCCGCAGCACTGCCCCCCGGGGACTACAGTCCCCCAGTTCAGGTGGGGGAGGGGAGGGGTCTTCCAGGGCCAGGCCTGGCCCGCCCTCCCCGCCGCCCCCCACCGCCCACAGCCGCCGGGTACACCAGACCAGTTCTGGCAGGTCTCCGTTCAAATTGCGGCCCCTGCCTGGTGCGGTCCGTGGACAGCCAGGCCAGAGCCCGTGCGCTTGAGCGACGCTCCCGCCACACGGGCCCCGGAACCTCGGGGCTGGCAGGGGTGCGGGCCCCGCCCCATGGTGGGGTTCCCACAGCCGGAGCACCTGGGACGGAGGCCGCCCACATGGCTGCGACTCACTGCCAGGCCACATCGCACCCACCGGCCACCACCAGCACGGTGCCGCAGACTGACTGGGCCCCCCCCCCGCCCCACAGGGTTGGCTCAGGGGAGGGAAGCAGAGGGAAGGAGAGGCTGGCTGGAAGGGGTCTCACGAGGTAGGGGGATGGGGCCGCTGGGGGGCTCGTGAGAACATCCCATCTTGGCACAGGCTGGCTCGGCTACTCGGCGGTGTGAGTGAGGGGACAGCGGGCTTTGCCAGGAGCCCAGATCACCCGGGGAGCCGATGATGGACTCACCGGAGGTCCCTGGGGCCCCGGGGGCCCAGGGGTCTGCGAGGAACAGGTACAAGAGGAAGAGAAGGCAGGGCAGGTCTCTCCATCCTTCTGGGAGGAAGGAGACCCCACTCATTAAGTGGACCCCCACCTGTTCCTGTCTGACCTAGAGCTCGGACAGCCAGACAGCTGGGTTCCAGGACGCCGGGGAGGCTGGGAGTGAGGGGCAGGGAGCTGGTCCCCGGTGCCCTCCCCCGCCCCCCAACATTGCTGCTGGCTGCCCTGCACGGGCCCTCTCCCAGTCCCTCCCAATCCCCAGCATGCCCAAGCCCCGTGTGGGTACAGTGTGAGGAACCCTGCCCACATCTTCATGGTGCAGAGGCTGCCCGAGTCCCTCTGGCTTTGCTGGATGAGCCCCTTCCTTCCTGGCCAGCTGTCTACACCCCAACTGCACCCACAGAGAAGGGAAGTGGCCCCCGAGTACACAGCAGTGGCCACCCCCGCAGCTGGCGGCTTCCTGACGCACTCCAGCCTGCCTTGGCCTCCGGGGTCTCTTGCATTCAGCTGCCCAGGGCTCTGGCTCTGACCAGAGGCCACCTCCTCCAGGAAGGCTGCCCTGCTTTCTCCTGGTGCCGTGCTGATGCGCCTCCTGTCTACCCCCAGACTCTGCGCCCTTGGCAGGCACTGGCCCACCTACCGACGCAGGGAGCTCACAGCACATGTCTTCCTCCGCCCAGGAGTCATTGCACACAATCTGCAGCGTCTGGAGCTGGAACTATAATGCAAAGCAGGGTCAGCCAGATACGGTTGTGGTCTCTGTGGCCCCCCCTCCAGCCCGGTGCAGCAGGACGAAGCCCATGCTCACCGTGGCTGAACTGCTCCGGGGCCCGCGGGCCTTGGCCAACCGTCCCAGCATGACGAAGCCAGTAACAGGTGGGCTGCCTGCCTCCCCCATGGGCCTCTCAGCCACCTTCCGGCAGTCCACATAGAGCCTGACCTTGGAGTGGCCCACAGCCACATGCACCTGCCAGAGAGACACCACCAGGGGTTCCCCCTGCAGCCCTGGCGGGGGTGAGCACCCATCTGTGCCCGCAAGGCCAGGCCAGATGGGGAAGAAAGAGCCCATTTACCTGGGGGTCAGGATCCTGACTCCATCCTGGGTCGAATGGGACACCCCCTCACTGGGCCTCAGTTTCCCCTTTGTATAATGGAGCAAACTACACGTGTCGCAGACCCCTCCCAGGGATTCCTGGGACCCAGGAAGGGTTGGGATGCTCTCTGACCCAAACTAAGGCATCTGTCATAGAGGGGATCAGAGGGACAGAGGCTTGGACAGGACAAGATGACTTTCGAGGAAAGTGGGAGGGAGTGGGGGGCAGCGGACAGTCTTAGAGGACATGCACTTCGGTCTTTCGGGAAACTTCCAGCACCTTGTGGAAGCTTCCAAAGAATATCCTCTTCACTTCGGGCAGGTCAAAGGTGACCTCTTGCAAGGTGGCCCTGGGGTCGTGGTTGAAGTAGGTCAGAGACTTCCTGCCGGCTGCAAGGGAGGGGTGAGGGACATGTGAGACCCCCCCCCAAACAGAACAGGACGGCCCCACGACATGGCAGCATGCAAAGTCAAATGCACCCCAAGCCTCGGGGACCCGAGCTACAGACATGGCCCCTGTTTGGGACTCCTGCCTCCCGGTGACGGCGGCCCCCGGCCTGGCCTGGAGGCAGGGTTTCTCAGGACCCACAGCCCTGGGCCCACCGCCCTGCCTCTGGACTGACCGTCCAGCAAGACCCCCAGGACGGGCTGGGAGTGCTCGGCCGTCATCTGCCACAGCGCAAAGGTCTCGCGGGGTGTCTCGGGCAGCAGACGCAGGAGGAAGACAACCGTGTGTTCCGGTGGGAGGGCGGCCAGGTGGACGTCACTGTTGGGACACAGGCGGGGGCTGCTGCAGGCCTGGGAGGAGACGGGGTCCCGCCATGCAGAGACTGCAGAGAGGGTTCTGTGATGGCACTGGGCCCCTCCTGTCTCCATTCCCCAACAGTAACAATGGGTATACAAGGGACAGAAGTGCCCCTGGGCTGGTGGGGGCTCAACAAGACGGGCCCTGAGGACGCAGCCCGCAGCCCCGTGTGCCCTGAGGCCTGGCCGGGATGGAAGGCCCTGCCACAGCCAGTGTTGACGACAATCCTGGGCAGGGTCCGCCAAGACCCCATTCTCCAGGGTCTCTGCGTGGGTGGAGAGGAGGCAGGTCAAGGAGGTTCAGCAGGAGGGTTTCTGGGCCCGTTCCCCGGGGTCAGGAGCCCACAGGCAGCCCTGCCCTCAGGAGTCGCTCCCACTGACCTGAGCTTGTTGGGAGGGGAGTGCTCAGAGGGGTTCTGTGCCAGTGCTGGGGCTCCCAGGGCATGCTGAGGGCTGGGGAGGGCAGGGAACAGGGTGTGATCACCCAGTGAAACTGTTCCTAGAGGCTTCCAGCCTTGTTCTTTGCCCTTCATTTGCTCTTAGGATAACCAAGAGCCCCAAAGACCCAGCCCTGCCCATTCCTGTGGTTCTTTAAGTAAACTGACCCCAGGGCCTTGGCACAGGCTGTTCCTTCTTCCTGAGTGCGCTTCCTTTCCCCATTGTCTCCCTGCCCTTACTTGTTTGCCACTTTCTTGGGGAGTTTTCCCGATCCCATTACAGGGAGGGACCCTTTCTACACTTAGGAGCCCAGAGCCCCATTTGTGGCAGCGATCATGTGGGCGGGGGGCACCTGTGCTGGGTGACCTCACCTGGGGTGGATGATCACATCTGGAGTGGGGGCCACCCCAGCAGAAACATCTGCCCCACCTCTTGGGCTGTGAGCTCCAGAGGGCGGACAAACATGAAGCGCCCAGCGTGAGGGCCCTGGGACAAGGCTGTCATTTGCAGAAAAGGGGTAAATCACAGGAGAGCTGCCCCCACAGTGATTAACAACGGTGGTGGCCTCCAGGGAGGGTTTGCTCTGAGAGTCGGAGCGTAAGCCTCGGGCTCGAGCCCCACACTAGAGCTTGGACGGGAGGAAAAGCCAGGCTTCGGCCACCCACACAAACGTGAAACCTGTATGCCGCCTAAAGGAGAAGTTAACACAGGAACAGATCGGGGCCTGGGTGGCACAGGGAAGCCATGAGTTCAGGGGTGAGGCCGCGGCCGTGCCTGCTGCACCTGCTGTGCCCGCCGGACTGGGGAGAAAGTCCTGAATCTTAGCAGCGTTGGCCGAGTTTTGCAAAATTACCTATTTTGTATCTTTCAAATTTCCCATTACAAAGCACACGACTGCGTGGACGATTTACAACATTCTAACTTAAGAAGAGGTTTTGCTGTGTGTGTCACAGTTGCGATTTTGATTCAAGATCTCTCCACAAGCAGGGGAGGGCGGCTGTTAGACGTCAGGAATCACGCGGCCTTTCTTGTGCTCACATAGCAGCCGCTTGCTAAAACCAGGCATCTGCCTGACCGGAGCCCACACGGGAGGCAGGGCTTCCCAAGGAGACAAATGGGGGCCACTGTGCGGAAGTCTGCAAGTCTGATCGATGCCTGGGCCACACGGAACAGGACCCACTCGTGGCCTCATTCCACCCATGCAAGATTTGTTCAGTTGGAAAACCCTGCTCGCCGGGGGGGGGGGGTGGGGGGGGGTGGGGGGACGTCCGCCTGGTTGGCTCCGGGGGACCGAGCGGCAGGACCTCCCCAGGACCCACCCCCACTGTGCAGCTGCCTCCCATCTCGGGCCGCGGTCTGTCCCCTGTCCTCCCACCTGGCCCGGCGCGTCAGCTGGGCATCCTTGAAGAGTGTGAAGGTCCTGGCGCGGCCGAATGCCGAGGGCTCCATGGCGACGCCGCGGATGGACGCATACGCCTTTTCCACCAGACCAAAGGCCGCCATGAGGTCAAAGCCTGGGACAGGCAGCAGCACCAGGGGACGATCAGAGACGAAAGGTGAGGGCCGGAGGGGCAGGACGCAAAGAGAAGGCAGCAGGAGTCAGGGGAGAGGAGAGGAGACGCAAAGACAGGACGCCCATCGACGGGAGGAAGGTGATCGGGGGGCCCACAGGTGGACGCGTACTCGGGGCGCCCACCCGCTGGCCTCCCCCTCTGGTGCACAGCCCCCGACCTCCCGGCAGAGGCGAGGGTGCACAGGGGTGGGTCACACCGCCCGCCCCGGCCCGGCGGGCTCCCAGCGTCTGCACCTTCTGTGACGCTAAGGGCACAAAGCGAAGGGGAAATCTTATTTGCTGGGTGCTCAGCGCAGCCACAGGCCTGGGGCAGGAGCGGGGGCAGGACAGAGAAGCCTCAGTGCCCCGCCAGGAGTGGCCCCGCCTCACAGCTCATGGTGGCCCCCGAGGGACGCTTGGCCCTGGAGACACAGGCCTCCACCGCCCCCGCTCTGCACGCCTGTGCCTGACCACGGGTGGCTCTCACGTCGGCCCCGAGTCTGGGAGCGTCTCAGACCCACGAAGCACTAAAGACGCTGTGTGAGCCCCGTGCTCGGCCCCTCACCCGGCTCGAGTCAGCAGAGAGCCTCGAGGAGGCCACACAGGACCCAGGGCTTTGTCTGTCCTGCCGTGTCCCGGCTGTGACCGTGGACAGGCCTCAGCAACCTCGATGGTGAGGCAGGAATAAAGCTCTGGCCAGCCTCATCCCCACTCTCCCCTGCACAGGTGAGACTGGGGCCTCCAACGACCACAGGACCTTGTTTCTTGTCACTGCCCCTTCGTGGCGGGTGGGGTCCCAGGCCACCCTCCTCAGACGGTTGTGAGAGGAGGGGGGGACAGGTGGGGGGTGTGGAGGGTCAGCTGTCACACAAGGGCAGGCCTACCTGAGAGGGAGCCATCTGGGCTGAGGGCGGGGCAGGCTGCTGGGAGGCAACAAGGAGTCAGTCAGGGCCAGGCTGGCACGAGGCCCCGCCCCACCTGGGGAGCGCCCTGCCCTGAAGTCCACAGATGCCCTGGAGATGCTGGTCTTCAGCCTGTGGTCTCCACGCCTCAGGGAAGGATGGACATGATGTCCCGCTCCCTCGGGGACCTCACTTCCACCCCCTGCAAGACAGCACGCACCCAGGGGTGCTCCCACTGGGCACCAAACCCTGAGGGTACTGGCCACCCGATGTGCCCCAGGTGGCAGAGCCAGGGAGACGGACACACCGACCTGGGGACACCTCAACTGGGGGACATGCCAACCTGGGGACAGGCTGACCTGGGGACATGCCGACCTGGGGTCATGCTGACCTGGGGACACCTCGACTGGGGGACATGCCAACCTGGGGACAGGCTGACCTGGGGACATGCCGACCTGGGGACATGACTGGGGGACATGCCAACCTGGGGACAGGCTGACCTGGGGACATGCCGACCTGGGGTCATGCCGACCTGGGGACACCTCGACTGGGGGACATGTTAACCTGGGGTCATGCCGACCTGGGGTCATGCTGACCTGGGGACACCTCGACCTGGGGACACGCTGACCCAGGGACACACCGGCCAGGTCCCTGGCTGTGTAGGGTTCCTCCGCTGCCAGGGGCACAGTGGGTGCTTAGAAGTTGTTCACGAGCCAGTAAAGGCACCACTGAGTAGGGAGACCCCCATCCCCAGAGGCATTCAAGCCAAAACTAGATGGCCCTACAGAGGGGACACAGAGGGAGACTGGAGTGGCCCAGCTGAGTGGCCTCAGTGGGCCCTCTGCTCTGCAGTGTGTGACCCGGTGTCCTCAGCTGGTCCTGCCTGTGGGTGGCCATCCCCCAGGGCCGACTGAGGCCACATCCCTGTACTCCGTGCATCGAGGGAGGCCAGCCCGGGCCCCTCGCCTGCCCTGTCTATGAGGTACAGCCAGCTTGCCCGGGACTCCTGCCGGGCTGGACGCTACCTGCACCCCCAGACGCAGAGATGGGACAATTACGAGCCCGTTCCCCAGCTTTGAGCATTACTGGCAAGGTTCCAACCAGGAGCCCCCAGCCACATCAGCCTGCATGCATTGCATTGACCAGCATGGTCCTAACCTCTGGGTTGGTGTTTGCGCTGTCCAATGGGGGCAGGTTCCATGAGAACCCTGATTGCCCTTCTGTTAGTTCGGCAGTGCTCGGCACAGCCTGGGGCAGGACTCCAGCAAGGAGGCCCACGGGTTCTAGGCTCCCAGGGGCCTGGCTGGGTGTGAGGGTCTGGGGTCTTGGCTGGGGCCTGGCTGGGTCTGGGGTCTTGGCTGGGGCCTGGCTGGGTGTGAGGGTTGGGGGCCTGGCTGGGGCCTGGCTGGGTCTGGGGTCCTGGCTGGGGCCTGGTTGGATGTGAGGGTCGGGGGCCTGGCTGGAGCCTGGCTGGGGCCTGGCTGGGTCTGGGGTCCTGGCTGGGGCCTGGCTGAGTGTGAGGGTCAGGGGCCTGGCTGGGTCTGGGGTCTTGGCTGGGGCCTGGCTGGGTGTGAGGGTCAGGGGCCTGGCTGGGTCTGGGGCCTGGCTGGGGCCTGGCTGGGTGTGAGGGTCTGGGGCCTGGCTGGGGCCTGGCTGGGTCTGGGGTGGTGGCTGGGGCCTGGCTGGGTCTGGGGTCTTGGCTGGGGTTTGGCTGGGTGTGAGGGTTGGGGTCCTGGCTGGGGCCTGGTTGGGTGTGAGGGTCAGGGGCCTGGCTGGGGCCTGGCTGGGTCTGGGGTCCTGGCTGAGGCCTGGCTGGGTCTGGGGTCCTGGCTGGGGCCTGGCTGAGTGTGAGGGTCTGGGGCCTGGCTGCGTCTGGGATCCTGGCTGGGGCCTGGCTGGGTGTGAGGGTCGGCGGCCTGGCTGGGGCCTGGCTGGGTCTGGGGCCTGGCTGAGGCCTGGCTGTGTCTGGGGTCCTGGCTGGGGCCTGGCTGGGTCTGGGGTGGTGGCTGGGGCCTGGCTGGGTCTGGGGTCCTGGCTGAGGCCTGGCTGGGTCTGGGGTGGTGGCTGGGGCCTGGCTGGGTCTGGGGTCCTGGCTGGGGCCTGGCTGGGTGTGAGGGTCGGGGGCCCGACTGGGGCCTGGCTGGGTCTGGGGCCTGGCTGAGGCCTGGCTGGGTCTGGGGTGGTGGCTGGGGCCTGGCTGGGTCTGGGGTCCTGGCTGGGGCCTGGCTGGGTGTGAGGGTCGGCGGCCTGGCTGGGGCCTGGCTGGGTCTGGGGTCCTGGCTGGGGCCTGGCTGGGTGTGAGGGTCGGGGGCCCGACTGGGGCCTGGCTGGGTCTGGGGCCTGGCTGAGGCCTGGCTGGGTCTGGGGTGGTGGCTGGGGCCTGGCTGGGTCTGGGGTCCTGGCTGGGGCCTGGCTGGGTGTGAGGGTCGGCGGCCTGGCTGGGGCCTGGCTGGGTCTGGGGTCCTGGCTGAGGCCTGGCTGGGTCTGGGGTGGTGGCTGGGGCCTGGCTGGGTCTGGGGTCCTGGCTGAGGCCTGGCTGGGTCTGGGGTCCTGGCTGGGGCCTGGCTGAGTGTGAGGGTCTGGGGCCTGGCTGCGTCTGGGATCCTGGCTGGGGCCTGGCTGGGTGTGAGGGTCGGCGGCCTGGCTGGGGCCTGGCTGGGTCTGGGGCCTGGCTGAGGCCTGGCTGTGTCTGGGGTCCTGGCTGGGGCCTGGCTGGGTCTGGGGTGGTGGCTGGGGCCTGGCTGGGTGTGAGGGTCGGGGGCCCGACTGGGGCCTGGCTGGGTCTGGGGCCTGGCTGAGGCCTGGCTGGGTCTGGGGTGGTGGCTGGGGCCTGGCTGGGTCTGGGGTCTTGGCTGGGGCCTGGCTGGGTGTGAGGGTCAGGGGCCTGGCTGGGTCTGGGGTCTTGGCTGGGGCCTGGCTGGGTGTGAGGGTCAGGGGCCTGGCTGGGTCTGGGGCCTGGCTGGGGCCTGGCTGGGTGTGAGGGTCTGGGGCCTGGCTGGGGCCTGGCTGGGTCTGGGGTGGTGGCTGGGGCCTGGCTGGGTCTGGGGCCTGGCTGAGGCCTGGCTGGGTCTGGGGTGGTGGCTGGGGCCTGGCTGGGTCTGGGGTCCTGGCTGGGGCCTGGCTGGGTGTGAGGGTCGGGGTCCTGGCTGGGGCCTGGCTGGGTGTGAGGGTCGGCGGCCTGGCTGGGGCCTGGCTGGGTCTGGGGTCCTGGCTGAGGCCTGGCTGGGTCTGGGGTGGTGGCTGGGGCCTGGCTGGGTCTGGGGTCCTGGCTGGGGCCTGGCTGGGTGTGAGGGTCGGGGGCCCGACTGGGGCCTGGCTGGGTCTGGGGCCTGGCTGAGGCCTGGCTGGGTCTGGGGTGGTGGCTGGGGCCTGGCTGGGTCTGGGGTGGTGGCTGGGGCCTGGCTGGGTCTGGGGTCCTGGCTGAGGCCTGGCTGGGTCTGGGGTGGTGGCTGGGGCCTGGCTGGGTCTGGGGTCCTGGCTGGGGCCTGGCTGGGTGTGAGGGTCGGGGGCCCGACTGGGGCCTGGCTGGGTCTGGGGCCTGGCTGGGGCCTGGCTGGGTCTGGGGTCCTGGCTGGGGCCTGGCTGGGTGTGAGGGTCGGCGGCCTGGCTGGGGCCTGGCTGGGTCTGGGGTCCTGGCTGGGGCCTGGCTGGGTGTGAGGGTCGGGGGCCCGACTGGGGCCTGGCTGGGTCTGGGGCCTGGCTGAGGCCTGGCTGGGTCTGGGGTGGTGGCTGGGGCCTGGCTGGGTCTGGGGTCCTGGCTGGGGCCTGGCTGGGTGTGAGGGTCGGCGGCCTGGCTGGGGCCTGGCTGGGTCTGGGGTCCTGGCTGAGGCCTGGCTGGGTCTGGGGTGGTGGCTGGGGCCTGGCTGGGTCTGGGGTCCTGGCTGAGGCCTGGCTGGGTCTGGGGTCCTGGCTGGGGCCTGGCTGAGTGTGAGGGTCTGGGGCCTGGCTGCGTCTGGGATCCTGGCTGGGGCCTGGCTGGGTGTGAGGGTCGGCGGCCTGGCTGGGGCCTGGCTGGGTCTGGGGCCTGGCTGAGGCCTGGCTGTGTCTGGGGTCCTGGCTGGGGCCTGGCTGGGTCTGGGGTGGTGGCTGGGGCCTGGCTGGGTGTGAGGGTCGGGGGCCCGACTGGGGCCTGGCTGGGTCTGGGGCCTGGCTGAGGCCTGGCTGGGTCTGGGGTGGTGGCTGGGGCCTGGCTGGGTCTGGGGTCTTGGCTGGGGCCTGGCTGGGTGTGAGGGTCAGGGGCCTGGCTGGGTCTGGGGTCTTGGCTGGGGCCTGGCTGGGTGTGAGGGTCAGGGGCCTGGCTGGGTCTGGGGCCTGGCTGGGGCCTGGCTGGGTGTGAGGGTCTGGGGCCTGGCTGGGGCCTGGCTGGGTCTGGGGTGGTGGCTGGGGCCTGGCTGGGTCTGGGGCCTGGCTGAGGCCTGGCTGGGTCTGGGGTGGTGGCTGGGGCCTGGCTGGGTCTGGGGTCCTGGCTGGGGCCTGGCTGGGTGTGAGGGTCGGGGTCCTGGCTGGGGCCTGGCTGGGTGTGAGGGTCGGCGGCCTGGCTGGGGCCTGGCTGGGTCTGGGGTCCTGGCTGAGGCCTGGCTGGGTCTGGGGTGGTGGCTGGGGCCTGGCTGGGTCTGGGGTCCTGGCTGAGGCCTGGCTGGGTCTGGGGTCCTGGCTGGGGCCTGGCTGAGTGTGAGGGTCTGGGGCCTGGCTGCGTCTGGGATCCTGGCTGGGGCCTGGCTGGGTGTGAGGGTCGGCGGCCTGGCTGGGGCCTGGCTGGGTCTGGGGCCTGGCTGAGGCCTGGCTGTGTCTGGGGTCCTGGCTGGGGCCTGGCTGGGTCTGGGGTGGTGGCTGGGGCCTGGCTGGGTGTGAGGGTCGGGGGCCCGACTGGGGCCTGGCTGGGTCTGGGGCCTGGCTGAGGCCTGGCTGGGTCTGGGGTGGTGGCTGGGGCCTGGCTGGGTCTGGGGTCTTGGCTGGGGCCTGGCTGGGTGTGAGGGTCAGGGGCCTGGCTGGGTCTGGGGTCTTGGCTGGGGCCTGGCTGGGTGTGAGGGTCAGGGGCCTGGCTGGGTCTGGGGCCTGGCTGGGGCCTGGCTGGGTGTGAGGGTCTGGGGCCTGGCTGGGGCCTGGCTGGGTCTGGGGTGGTGGCTGGGGCCTGGCTGGGTCTGGGGCCTGGCTGAGGCCTGGCTGGGTCTGGGGTGGTGGCTGGGGCCTGGCTGGGTCTGGGGTCCTGGCTGGGGCCTGGCTGGGTGTGAGGGTTGGGGTCCTGGCTGGGGCCTGGCTGGGTGTGAGGGTCTGCGGCCTGGCTGGGGCCTGGCTGGGTCTGGGGTCCTGGCTGAGGCCTGGCTGGGTCTGGGGTGGTGGCTGGGGCCTGGCTGGGTCTGGGGTCCTGGCTGGGGCCTGGCTGGGTGTGAGGGTCGGCGGCCTGGCTGGGGCCTGGCTGGGTCTGGGGTCCTGGCTGGGGCCTGGCTGGGTGTGAGGGTCGGGGGCCCGACTGGGGCCTGGCTGGGTCTGGGGCCTGGCTGAGGCCTGGCTGGGTCTGGGGTGGTGGCTGGGGCCTGGCTGGGTCTGGGGTGGTGGCTGGGGCCTGGCTGGGTCTGGGGTCCTGGCTGAGGCCTGGCTGGGTCTGGGGTGGTGGCTGGGGCCTGGCTGGGTCTGGGGTCCTGGCTGGGGCCTGGCTGGGTGTGAGGGTCGGGGGCCCGACTGGGGCCTGGCTGGGTCTGGGGCCTGGCTGAGGCCTGGCTGGGTCTGGGGTGGTGGCTGGGGCCTGGCTGGGTCTGGGGTCCTGGCTGGGGCCTGGCTGGGTGTGAGGGTCGGCGGCCTGGCTGGGGCCTGGCTGGGTCTGGGGTCCTGGCTGGGGCCTGGCTGGGTGTGAGGGTCGGGGGCCCGACTGGGGCCTGGCTGGGTCTGGGGCCTGGCTGAGGCCTGGCTGGGTCTGGGGTGGTGGCTGGGGCCTGGCTGGGTCTGGGGTCCTGGCTGGGGCCTGGCTGGGTGTGAGGGTCGGCGGCCTGGCTGGGGCCTGGCTGGGTCTGGGGTCCTGGCTGAGGCCTGGCTGGGTCTGGGGTGGTGGCTGGGGCCTGGCTGGGTCTGGGGTCCTGGCTGAGGCCTGGCTGGGTCTGGGGTCCTGGCTGGGGCCTGGCTGAGTGTGAGGGTCTGGGGCCTGGCTGCGTCTGGGATCCTGGCTGGGGCCTGGCTGGGTGTGAGGGTCGGCGGCCTGGCTGGGGCCTGGCTGGGTCTGGGGCCTGGCTGAGGCCTGGCTGTGTCTGGGGTCCTGGCTGGGGCCTGGCTGGGTCTGGGGTGGTGGCTGGGGCCTGGCTGGGTGTGAGGGTCGGGGGCCCGACTGGGGCCTGGCTGGGTCTGGGGCCTGGCTGAGGCCTGGCTGGGTCTGGGGTGGTGGCTGGGGCCTGGCTGGGTCTGGGGTCTTGGCTGGGGCCTGGCTGGGTGTGAGGGTCAGGGGCCTGGCTGGGTCTGGGGTCTTGGCTGGGGCCTGGCTGGGTGTGAGGGTCAGGGGCCTGGCTGGGTCTGGGGCCTGGCTGGGGCCTGGCTGGGTGTGAGGGTCTGGGGCCTGGCTGGGGCCTGGCTGGGTCTGGGGTGGTGGCTGGGGCCTGGCTGGGTCTGGGGCCTGGCTGAGGCCTGGCTGGGTCTGGGGTGGTGGCTGGGGCCTGGCTGGGTCTGGGGTCCTGGCTGGGGCCTGGCTGGGTGTGAGGGTCGGGGTCCTGGCTGGGGCCTGGCTGGGTGTGAGGGTCGGCGGCCTGGCTGGGGCCTGGCTGGGTCTGGGGTCCTGGCTGAGGCCTGGCTGGGTCTGGGGTGGTGGCTGGGGCCTGGCTGGGTCTGGGGTCCTGGCTGAGGCCTGGCTGGGTCTGGGGTCCTGGCTGGGGCCTGGCTGAGTGTGAGGGTCTGGGGCCTGGCTGCGTCTGGGATCCTGGCTGGGGCCTGGCTGGGTGTGAGGGTCGGCGGCCTGGCTGGGGCCTGGCTGGGTCTGGGGCCTGGCTGAGGCCTGGCTGTGTCTGGGGTCCTGGCTGGGGCCTGGCTGGGTCTGGGGTGGTGGCTGGGGCCTGGCTGGGTGTGAGGGTCGGGGGCCCGACTGGGGCCTGGCTGGGTCTGGGGCCTGGCTGAGGCCTGGCTGGGTCTGGGGTGGTGGCTGGGGCCTGGCTGGGTCTGGGGTCTTGGCTGGGGCCTGGCTGGGTGTGAGGGTCAGGGGCCTGGCTGGGTCTGGGGTCTTGGCTGGGGCCTGGCTGGGTGTGAGGGTCAGGGGCCTGGCTGGGTCTGGGGCCTGGCTGGGGCCTGGCTGGGTGTGAGGGTCTGGGGCCTGGCTGGGGCCTGGCTGGGTCTGGGGTGGTGGCTGGGGCCTGGCTGGGTCTGGGGCCTGGCTGAGGCCTGGCTGGGTCTGGGGTGGTGGCTGGGGCCTGGCTGGGTCTGGGGTCCTGGCTGGGGCCTGGCTGGGTGTGAGGGTTGGGGTCCTGGCTGGGGCCTGGCTGGGTGTGAGGGTCTGCGGCCTGGCTGGGGCCTGGCTGGGTCTGGGGTCCTGGCTGAGGCCTGGCTGGGTCTGGGGTGGTGGCTGGGGCCTGGCTGGGTCTGGGGTCCTGGCTGGGGCCTGGCTGGGTGTGAGGGTCGGGGGCCCGACTGGGGCCTGGCTGGGTCTGGGGCCTGGCTGAGGCCTGGCTGGGTCTGGGGTGGTGGCTGGGGCCTGGCTGGGTCTGGGGTCCTGGCTGGGGCCTGGCTGGGTGTGAGGGTCGGCGGCCTGGCTGGGGCCTGGCTGGGTCTGGGGTCCTGGCTGGGGCCTGGCTGGGTGTGAGGGTCGGGGGCCCGACTGGGGCCTGGCTGGGTCTGGGGCCTGGCTGAGGCCTGGCTGGGTCTGGGGTGGTGGCTGGGGCCTGGCTGGGTCTGGGGTGGTGGCTGGGGCCTGGCTGGGTCTGGGGTCCTGGCTGAGGCCTGGCTGGGTCTGGGGTGGTGGCTGGGGCCTGGCTGGGTCTGCGGTCCTGGCTGGGGCCTGGCTGGGTGTGAGGGTCGGGGGCCCGACTGGGGCCTGGCTGGGTCTGGGGCCTGGCTGAGGCCTGGCTGGGTCTGGGGTGGTGGCTGGGGCCTGGCTGGGTCTGGGGTCCTGGCTGGGGCCTGGCTGGGTGTGAGGGTCGGCGGCCTGGCTGGGGCCTGGCTGGGTCTGGGGTCCTGGCTGGGGCCTGGCTGGGTGTGAGGGTCGGGGGCCCGACTGGGGCCTGGCTGGGTCTGGGGCCTGGCTGAGGCCTGGCTGGGTCTGGGGTGGTGGCTGGGGCCTGGCTGGGTCTGGGGTCCTGGCTGGGGCCTGGCTGGGTGTGAGGGTCGGCGGCCTGGCTGGGGCCTGGCTGGGTCTGGGGTCCTGGCTGAGGCCTGGCTGGGTCTGGGGTGGTGGCTGGGGCCTGGCTGGGTCTGGGGTCCTGGCTGAGGCCTGGCTGGGTCTGGGGTCCTGGCTGGGGCCTGGCTGAGTGTGAGGGTCTGGGGCCTGGCTGCGTCTGGGATCCTGGCTGGGGCCTGGCTGGGTGTGAGGGTCGGCGGCCTGGCTGGGGCCTGGCTGGGTCTGGGGCCTGGCTGAGGCCTGGCTGTGTCTGGGGTCCTGGCTGGGGCCTGGCTGGGTCTGGGGTGGTGGCTGGGGCCTGGCTGGGTGTGAGGGTCGGGGGCCCGACTGGGGCCTGGCTGGGTCTGGGGCCTGGCTGAGGCCTGGCTGGGTCTGGGGTGGTGGCTGGGGCCTGGCTGGGTCTGGGGTCTTGGCTGGGGCCTGGCTGGGTGTGAGGGTCAGGGGCCTGGCTGGGTCTGGGGTCTTGGCTGGGGCCTGGCTGGGTGTGAGGGTCAGGGGCCTGGCTGGGTCTGGGGCCTGGCTGGGGCCTGGCTGGGTGTGAGGGTCTGGGGCCTGGCTGGGGCCTGGCTGGGTCTGGGGTGGTGGCTGGGGCCTGGCTGGGTCTGGGGCCTGGCTGAGGCCTGGCTGGGTCTGGGGTGGTGGCTGGGGCCTGGCTGGGTCTGGGGTCCTGGCTGGGGCCTGGCTGGGTGTGAGGGTCGGGGTCCTGGCTGGGGCCTGGCTGGGTGTGAGGGTCGGCGGCCTGGCTGGGGCCTGGCTGGGTCTGGGGTCCTGGCTGAGGCCTGGCTGGGTCTGGGGTGGTGGCTGGGGCCTGGCTGGGTCTGGGGTCCTGGCTGAGGCCTGGCTGGGTCTGGGGTCCTGGCTGGGGCCTGGCTGAGTGTGAGGGTCTGGGGCCTGGCTGCGTCTGGGATCCTGGCTGGGGCCTGGCTGGGTGTGAGGGTCGGCGGCCTGGCTGGGGCCTGGCTGGGTCTGGGGCCTGGCTGAGGCCTGGCTGTGTCTGGGGTCCTGGCTGGGGCCTGGCTGGGTCTGGGGTGGTGGCTGGGGCCTGGCTGGGTGTGAGGGTCGGGGGCCCGACTGGGGCCTGGCTGGGTCTGGGGCCTGGCTGAGGCCTGGCTGGGTCTGGGGTGGTGGCTGGGGCCTGGCTGGGTCTGGGGTCTTGGCTGGGGCCTGGCTGGGTGTGAGGGTCAGGGGCCTGGCTGGGTCTGGGGTCTTGGCTGGGGCCTGGCTGGGTGTGAGGGTCAGGGGCCTGGCTGGGTCTGGGGCCTGGCTGGGGCCTGGCTGGGTGTGAGGGTCTGGGGCCTGGCTGGGGCCTGGCTGGGTCTGGGGTGGTGGCTGGGGCCTGGCTGGGTCTGGGGCCTGGCTGAGGCCTGGCTGGGTCTGGGGTGGTGGCTGGGGCCTGGCTGGGTCTGGGGTCCTGGCTGGGGCCTGGCTGGGTGTGAGGGTTGGGGTCCTGGCTGGGGCCTGGCTGGGTGTGAGGGTCTGCGGCCTGGCTGGGGCCTGGCTGGGTCTGGGGTCCTGGCTGAGGCCTGGCTGGGTCTGGGGTGGTGGCTGGGGCCTGGCTGGGTCTGGGGTCCTGGCTGGGGCCTGGCTGGGTGTGAGGGTCGGGGGCCCGACTGGGGCCTGGCTGGGTCTGGGGCCTGGCTGAGGCCTGGCTGGGTCTGGGGTGGTGGCTGGGGCCTGGCTGGGTCTGGGGTCCTGGCTGGGGCCTGGCTGGGTGTGAGGGTCGGCGGCCTGGCTGGGGCCTGGCTGGGTCTGGGGTCCTGGCTGGGGCCTGGCTGGGTGTGAGGGTCGGGGGCCCGACTGGGGCCTGGGGGTCTTGGTGCCCACTCACCCGTGTGGCCTATGGCAGACACAGTCCTGCTCTCCCCCGCTCCATAGACCGCGGAGACCAGGACCCTGTACTTGCTGGCCGCCAGCAGGTTGGGGAGCGTCACGTGATTGCGGAGTCCTGGAACAGAGATCTGGGGTGGGGCGGGGGGGACACGGTCACCTAAGCTGCCCCCTCTGGAGCGTCTCTGCTCTCGCTTGTCTGCATCCGTCACAGAGGGGCGACCGCCCTCAACACACAGGGCGGCTGTGTCTCCCCCGGGACCCGGGGGCGCTCGATGGGCCGTGGCCTCCCTGCTCCACCGAGACCCACCGACTTCTCGGGCCCCAAGCCCGAGGCTGGCAGGTAGGTGAGCCGGTAGTGGAGGACGTGGCCGCTCGGAGGTGTCCAGCTGACTTGCAGGCTGTCGGGTGACTTGGACGCCAGGGCCAGGTCAGAGGGCGGGCTCCGGTGCGCTGTGAGGCAGGCGCCACCCTGGGGGCTCAGGCCGGGGCTGGAGGATGGCTGGCATGCCCCGCGGGGGTCTGTCCCTGCTCCCCCCCGCCCCCACCCTCCCACCACGTCCTGCGGCGCAGACGGGACCACTGGGCACCGGGTCAGCTCCAGGACAGTCCTGAGCACTCTGTCATACCAGGTAACCTGAAACTTTGGCTGCCCCTGAACACCTGCCTGGAGGGCTCAGGGGGAAGCCCGTGGACCCAAGTGGTCAGGCCAGAGGGTTGGGGGACTCAGGGAGCTGCCGGTCAATGGCTCTGGAGCTCAAGGCCCTGGGCCCCTGGAGCTGGGAGGGTCCAGGGTCCCTCTGGGCTGCTTCTGCTCCTTGCACGGCTGGGGGGCAGAGCAGCGGTCACCTACGGGGGGTGTAGCGGAGGGACACCGGGGTCGCTGTGGGCCCCATCTCTGTAGTAGGCCAGGATGGTGATCTCATACTCCAAGTGGCTTCGTAGGCCAGGCAGGACTGCCACGTCCCGGTGCCCTGGGACAGAGATCTGTGGAGAGGAGGGACAGGTGTCCGTCCCGCGAAGAGGTGTCCTCTCCCTGGGGCTCGGCTCACAGGCCGCGGGCAGGCAGCCGTCCCCGGGACGAAGCACGAGGGTCTGAGCCCTCCCGGAGCCCGGCTTTGGGAGATGGTCCTCCTCTCCCCGGCCCACACCTCGTGGGCCTTCCCGTCTCCCAGGGGCGTCCACTTGATCTGGTACACAAGGACGCCGGAAGCTGCTGCGGCCGTCCACTCCAGTTGAACCTCGTCCCCAGGGAGCTCTGTCACCGAGAGCTGGCTCGGGCTGGGGACTTTCCCTGGAAGACGGGGCGGGGAGACTGAGGCTGGGGGGACGGGGCCTGGAGAAGCAGATGCCGTGAGGAGGTGGCCTCCGCACCCCTGCCCCTCAAGACTCATCAGAAACATCCTAACGCACCCGGGAAGGAGATTTCACCGATGCAGGACCACGCTTGGGGGTGACTGCCCCATGGGGGGCAGAGGGGATCCCCAGACCCCACCCAGCAGCCATGCCCACATTTTCCCCCTTTGCCCAGGACCCGGCTGCAGGCTGGGCACGAGCCCTGGTTCTAGAGGTGCCCGGAGTCGTGCCCTCGAGGGCCCTACACCCCGTCGTCACACCTGTCCAGGTACGTGTGCCCCCGGCTCAGCACTGCACAGGGCAGCTATGTGTTGCTGTGAACCATCCGTCGGGTGGAGGTGTGGAGCGGCCTGGGGGCCCCAGGCAACCGCAGCCCACTCACGCGTAGTCAGGCGGCCGGTCAGCACGGAGGAACTGCCCCCGGGGTAGAGGCAGGTGACGCGGACAGAATACACAGTGGAGGAGGACAGAGGGCCCACGGTGGCCGAGGAGGCGTTGCCGGGAGCCTCCACCTGTGAGGCACGTGGGTGGAGGCCTGGAGCCAACTGCCCCTGCCAGGGAGGAGACCCCGGCCTGGGACCTGCCAGCGGGACGGCCCATGACGGCCCTGAGTAGGGGAGTGAGTGTGCACTGGGAGTGGGGAGCCCAGCACACGTGGGGCCTCCCGGGGCCTCCCCCCCTCAGCCCCCCCCACCCCTAGAGAGTCCAGCCAGCCTGTCAGGACAGCACGAATCCTGCACACCTCGTCACGGGTGTCACTTAGGTATATGGGTCCAATTCCTGGCCTCCCACCGGTCTCCCCCCACCCCTGCGGACTGGCCCCCAGGTGGACATGGTCCGTGCCGCTCCTCAGCAGGCCAAGGCTGGCGCCCGGGGGCCCAGCAACACCCAACAACTGTGAATGTGGGGGTGGAGGTGCTGAGGGTGCTGGGTCCCCCCCCCACCCTGTTCACCTCATTCCCGCTGGACACCACGCCCCCCAAGGGCCCCTGGGCAGGTGCTGCTCTCACCTCCCCTGAATGGCTGCCGTCACTGGAGGCAAAGCTGATCCTGAACAGACGCACGGGCTTCGAGACGCCCTCCCAGGAAACATGGGCTGAGTCGTGACTCACATCCGAGAAGCTGAGGTGTCCGAGGGGCGCGAGGGTGGCTGCAGAGCACGTCGAGGCCTCAGGGACCAGCCAGCACCCTGTCCCCAAGTGTATCGGGGTGGGTGGGCAGGGGCTAGGGCTGCTGGGGCCACCAAAGGGGTCTGTGGTCCCCCACCTGGTGGAAGGCTGGGGGGAGCCAGAGTGGGGCATTTGCCCGGTGGACGCGCACTCACAGGTCCTGGCGCGGATGCCCCGAGCCTCGCTGGCCTCGGCCCCTTGCAGGCTCTGTACCCAGACATCATAGTCCCTGCCGGGCTCCAGGCCGTCCAGCAGCACCTCGGGCTGCCCCACCCGCACCTGCGGGGACGTGGTGCTCATGCTGGCCCTTGCCCGCCACCCTCCCCACCCCACCTGCCCCCAGCCCCGGGCACCCTCCTCCGCCTCCCCTTCCGGCTGGCCTCGAACCTCTCTCCCCTCCTCTTGGCCCTTGGCGGAGGCCGACAGGCACCGTACCAGGTACCGTGTGGCCCCGGCCGACGGCTGCCAGGTGAGGCGGATGGTCCTGGGTGTCACTGCGGCCAGGGCCAGCGCCTGGGGCGGAGGCAGAGGCGCTGGGGGAAGGCAGAAAGGAAGAGAGCAGCACTTTCCAGGAAGCGCGCACGCGAAAAGGAGGCCCCTCGCTAGAATAACCGCCGGGCTGGGTCAGCGCAGACCTTGCGACGGGGCCGCTGGAGGCAGGTGGGAAGAAAGGCCCACAGACCATTCTGTCTGTCCCCACATTTCACTTTGGGCCGAGTCTCCAGCTCACAGCTCTGGGGAATCACAGCCGCCTGGTGTGTTTCTGTTTAAGGCTACCTGCCCTGAGGGTGGGGAGGCCAGGGCCCCTAGGTTAGCAACCCCTTAAAGACGCCCTGCGCTGAATGGTCCCACCGACACAGATGGTCCAGAAATGGCCAATCCATGGAGGCAGAAAGCAGACTGGAGTCACCAGGAGCTGGGGGACTGGGGGCAACGGCCAGGGGCACACAGCTTCTTGCAGGTGAGGACAACGTTCTACAGTGGACTGTGGTGACCCTCAGGGGCCAGACCAACAACCGAGGAGTCTCACAGTTGGGAGTTGCACGACATGTGATTCGTTTCCCAATAAAGCTGTCAAAGGGGGCTCATGGCCGGCCAGGTAGGACGGGAGCTCCGTAAAAGGTTTGAGCAGCTCAGAAGAAGACACTGAGGGTCAGAGAGGCCCAGAGACTGGGCTGAGGCCGGGCCTGCCCGTGGCATCGCCCTTGCTGGTATGAGGCTCCAAGGGGAGGCTGCAGGTAGGGTAGCCCCCGAGCCCCAAGCCCGGCCGGGGCTCCACCCCACCCACCTGTGGTCACGAGGCGCCTCAGGCCCTCTCCGAACCCAGCCCGGAGGACAGGGAGCACAGACACCAAGTACTGCGTGCCGGCGGTCAGGTTGTGAAGCTCCGTGGACGAGGCGGGCCCCTCCACCACAACCTACAACAGGAGCCTCAGTGGAGCCGGGGGTGGGCGCAGGGGGTGGGCACGGGGGGCGGGCACAGGGGGCGCAGGGGGTGGGAGCAGGGGGTGCAGGGCAGGGGATGGCCACGGGGGTAGGCGCAGGGGGCGCACGCAGGGGGCGGGTGTAGGGGTGCGGCGGGTGCAGGGCAGGGAGACAGTCAGCTCCGGTGGGGGCTGTGGTCAGTCCTCGCTTCCCACACGGCTGCACCCCCGGCCCCGGCCACCGGGCGGCCATCAAAGCACCCCACGCGCTCCACCTTCTGCCCCGGCCACCCGAGCCTGCCCTCGGCGCTCCGGCTCCGCGGCCGCAGCAGGTCTGGCGGGACCACCCTTGCCACGCTTTCTCCGTGATGGCCGTGTCACGTGTGGCCCTGACTGGAGCCGCGTCTCACCTCCCTGGGGGCGCCACCCCTGGAAGGCTGCCACACGATCCGATACTTGAGGGGCAGCTGGGGGGCTGGAGTCCAGGACAGGTGGACGCTGGAGGAGGTCACCTGGGTCACGACCAGGCCGGTGGGAGTGAAGAGGGTGTCCGGGGAGGAGGGGCTGCCCGCTGTCGATGTAACTGTGGGACGGGGGGAGAGTGGCCAACAGCCCAGCGGGCAGCCTGCGTTACCGGCTCCCCCTGCCCTCCCTGGCAGGCACTTCCGGGAGGGGCAGGTGTCGTCCTGGCCGCAGACACCCTCAGAGCCCCGAGACCCGAGGAGAGAGGGAGTGCAGGACGTACCCCAGAGGGGCCGCAACCGCCCCGCCCCTTTGCCCGAAGCAGGCGGGCGGGCAGGGCCGGGCAGGGCTGCAGCCAGCCAGGGGGGCCCTGCCCTGCCACCGCCACCCGCTGCTCACCCGGGGCCCTGCTCCTGCCCTGGACCTCCTGGCAGATGAGGCGGCTGAGCAAGCCGGCCAAGGTGCCCAGCTGGGGAAAGTCCTGCACGTTGTGGACCGTGATGTCCAGCGGCTGGGACGCCAGGAGCTGTAACTCGGCCTCGTCCGCGTTCTTCACGCCTGTTCACAGGGTACGGCGGTGAGGACGCCCCGGCCCCGCCCACCAGGCGCCATTGCCCCATCTTACAGCCGAGACCTCTGGGCCCCTTGCCTGAGTCGCCCCGCAGTTCGAGGGGCCTTCCCAAGCCCCGTACCCAAGATCCTGCGGGCCCCAGAGCCGGGTCACCTGCCAGGCCCCCCCGAGAGACTGCAGCTGGGCGCTGCTGCGGGTGGGGCTGGACCCCCGGAGGCCCCTTGCGGGCTGTGCCCTGCTTGCCTGGGTCTCTATGGGGTCTGGGGCCGGGAGGGAGGCCAGCGTGCTTTCCTCAGAGTCCCACAAACCCCCAGACCTTCCCGTGAACCTGGGGCCTGGGACACGCCTGCATGAGGGGGGCTGGGGCACCAAGGAGGCCCACTGCCCCCAGGAGCCCCCCGCACCCGCAGTTCCTTTCTCGAGGGACAGAGGTGATAACTGACCGGGGGCGTGAGCAGAACAAGGTCGCTGGGGGTGCTGGGCGCCCGTGGAGCCCAGAGCACGGAGCACACGCAGCGGGGCAGGTGCACACAGGGTGTGCAAACCGGGAGCCCCACGTCTGCACGCCCCCTTGAGCGCCCACGGGTGCGCAGCTCCTCGAGCAGGGACTGTCCTCCCTGTGGCACGGGCGCCACGAGACCTCCAGCCCGGCTGGACAAGTAGGGGAGCAAACTGACCCTGCGGCCGACCCTGTGGCCGGGGCTGCCACGCCGTGAGAACCCCAGCGGGGGGCCAGGGGCCACTCACCCACAGCAAAGATGTCAACACCCAGGTCCTTGAGGGCACGGCCAGCGGCACGGGCATCATCTTGGGACTTGCCGTCCGTCACCAGAATCACCACCGTGGCCGCCTCTGGACGGGGCCCCGCCCCCGGCCGCAGGTTCTGCTCCAGCACGTGTGACAGGGCCAGGCCTTGGGCACAGCGGTGGTAAAGGGCATGTGGCCCCAGGCGCCCCTCCTGGTGCCCTCCCTGCCCGGTGCCACCCCACCGGCCACTGACCCCAGCACAGTGCCCACTGAGTCAGTCCTGGCCCCTCCAGGGGGAGGGGCACCCAGAGGCAGGGACCACCCCCTTCCCTCAAAGCACCGCGAGACCCAGGGTCTGCCCGTGGGAGACGGCAACCCCCGTTTTCATCAAAGGTCAGCAAGGAGAGATTTGCTTTTTACAAAGGTGTGACTCAGGCTCAGCGCCCACATAGCACTTGGCTGGATCAGCGTCCAAGTTTCCAAATCTGGGAGGCTGACCTGCGGGACGGAGACCCGAAAACAGAAACCCCCGGGGTGGGGCCGCTGGGAGCCCAGGCAGACCTGTGAACGTGTTTCCCCCTTTGTAGCGGAGGCTGCGGACAGCGGCCAGCACGTCCTCCTTGGCGCCGAAGGTGCTGAGATCCCACTCAGTCTGGGGGTCTCCACTGTACTGAGTCAGGCCTGCAGCGGGGGCAGGGTGGGTGAGCGGAGGCCCCATGCGCAGCCTCACCAGGACGCCAGGAAGGCCCCCCTGTTCCACACTGAGAGGTCACCAGAACGTGCCCCGAGGAGCCAGCTGTCCCACCTGCCCCTGTGGGGACCCCCCCCCCCCAACCTGGCTGTCCCACCTGCCCCTGTGGGGATTCCCACACGCCCCTGTGGGGATGCCCCTGCCTGGCCTGGCAGGGTCAGCCTGTCAGCTACGGGTGAGACCCACTGGTGGGGCTCTCCTGTTTCCCCAAGAGGCTCTGGGCCTCTGCCCTGACTTCCAGTTCCTTTGAGCTGGGCGTCCCCCGCATGCTGGTAGGACTTGTGGGGACACCGGGGGGGGGGGCAGGGCCACGAGGCAGGCAAGGGGCCGGTACCCACCGACTTGGACTTTATCCGGCCCGATGTCAAAGGGCTCGATGACGCTGGCCAGGAAATCTTTGACCTGCTGGAAGTGGCTGTGGCCGATACTCCAGGACCCGTCCACCAGGAAGATCATGTCCACAGGTGTAGGGGGTGTGCAGCGGAACTGGGGGCTGGCTGGGGGGGAGGGTGGGTGGCGAGGAGCTGGGCCAGGCCCACAACACCACAGGGCTACCCCCCCAGCTGCTCTGGGCCAGCTCCAGCCCCCCAGGATCTCCTTCCCTGGGGCCGAGGGAGAGGGAGGGGCCACGGGGCTCTGGCTGGAGTGAGGGGGGTGACCAAGTCCCTACGTGAACGTCGGTCCCTGTGTTGGCCCCCGGAGCACCCCCAGAGAGGGTTAGTGAGACGCCCGGGTGCTCGGGCGGCCTCGGCAGTGCCGGTCCCCCTGTGCAGTTGTCCACGTGGGGGCGGGCCAAGGGGGTGCCCACTGGGGCGGGTGGGGGTCAGCATGGCTGGCAGCTCTGGGCTGAGGTCTCACTGGCTTGTCCCATGACCTAGGAGCTCTCTGGAGATGACGGAGCCACTGCCCGGGTCGGGGGCTTCCTGAGAGTCCGCACAGACAAGTCCTCCGGGCTGAGCGCCCACCCCCCGCCCCCAACCGACCCCGTGACAGACCCCTCGTGAAGACTCCCAGGTAGGGGAAGTGCAAGGAGACCCCCCTCTAATGGGGGACACGGTCCCGCCTACAGGGCCTCACGGGCCCACCAAAAATGCCCCAGCTGTCTGCCCTGCCCTGGGTCACACGGGAGCAGCCACCTGGGAGCAGGCAGGGGCTGGCGCCCTGGTTGCTTACCTGGCTTCTCGGTCTTTCCCTCGGGGGCCCTGGGGTGGCTCTGCCTCTCCAGGTCTTTGGTGGGCTGAGAAGGGGCCTTGCCCCCGGGGCCCCTGGGCGGGCGCTGCTCCTCACCGAGCAGTCCTGGGGGGACACGGCTGTGTGTCAGCACTTACCCGCCGCACGCGGGCAGCAAGCAAGGCACACTGGGGCCCGTGCGCAACCCCAGCGGTGACCTGTGCCCCCTGATCTGCGTGAAGCCAGGAGAGCGGCCGGCACGCTCCAGGTCAAGCTGGAATGTGGGGTCCCCCGGGAGGAAGCGCCCCGCCCCATGAACAGAGCAGACCCCAGCGACTTACCCTCATCCCACCGGGAGCCGCCAAGAGTGGGCGGGTCTTGGCTCGGGGATGAGGCGACTGGGGGCTCCGGGGCTGGGCTCCCCACGTGGGAGGGCGTGGGCTCCGGGGCTGCCCTCAGGGGCCTCTTCAGCTCCTCTACTGCAGAGAGGGACGAGGGGCTGGGAGCAGAGTCGGGGGGGGGGGGTGGGCAGGGGGGCTACGGGAGAGCCACAGCTCCAGCCAGAGCAGGGCCAGGGTCCCGCTCCTCCCCACGCGCAGGCTCTGTGGCTGGGCTCCAGGGGCGGGGTGATGGACTTACTCACAAACTCCCTCTGTGCCAGCAGGGTGGTCCCTGAGCCAGTAAGCCGGAAGATCTGCACGGTGTAGCCCTTGGAGGGGCTCAGGCCCCCCACCGTGGCCTTGGGGGCCTTCGTGGTCAGCATCACATCCTGCTCCGCGTCCCCTGGGGTGGGGAGAGAACAGGGACGGGGGGAGGTCTTTGCTCCTCTCTGTGGGGTCTGACGGGAGGGACTGCACTCTGGGGAATGAACTGAAAGGGAATGCCTGTCCGTGGCTCCATGGCAGCAACACGTCCGTGTCCTTGACGAGGACTTACCCTCCATGACTTATGCACACGTCCTCCAGGCGCCCAGCACAGCGTCCTCGGGGACACCTTGAGGACGTGAACATGGGGGCACACGGAGAGAGGAAGACGGGGGAGTCGGGGCCCCCGCTCTGCCCTCAGCACTGTGGTTGGACCGCATGGTGCCAGCCCGCAAACACCTCCGCGGGTCTGAGGCCGAGGCTGAGTTTCAAGCATGAAAAACAAGCAAAATCCCAAAGGGGACGCGGCTGTCTGCTCAGAGGAGACACTGAAGTGGGTGTCAGGGGGCGCCGGGCACCTGTCCCATCTCCCGTGCCGGGCAGGGGAAGGGGTAGGAAGGGCCGGCACCCCTGCAGATGGAGAGAAGGCCGACTCTGCCCTGTTGTGTGGCCAGCCTGCACCGGGGGCACGCGAAATCCAAGGAGTCGCGGAATTGCCGCTGTCGTAATTAGGAGCCACTTTGTCAGGCATTCACTGTGTGTGCGTCACGTTCATCAAGTTGCGTGATTTTCACAAACCCACTGCCCCCACTTTGTAGGAGGGAAAACCGAGGCCCCAAGGACCAAGCCACATAATCACTCAATGGTGGAATCGGGATTTAACCCTGTCTGTCAGATGCCAAGCCCACCTGCACAGATGTGTGATTAGCGAGCAGTCGATGGGGGGATTCACGTGTGCATGTGTGCACGTGCGTGCGGGCGTGGACACACACACACACACACACACACACCCTGCCCTGGCCCGGTGCTCACGCCACACAACAGGGCCTCGGGGATTCTGGACTCCTGGCTTCTTGGGATCAGCTCTGCTCACGCTCACCCCCTCCCAAGGGCTGCCGTTTCTCTCCTCCAACCCCTCTCGGGTCCCACCGCCTGCCCCTCACCCCCACCCCACCGGCGATGCAGCTGGCTTCACGTAGCCAGGGCCTCACATATGCTAGGTCCTAATCCCGCATTCCCACAAACTCTTACAGGCCTGTCATCGTTAAAAGAAGCCAAATATTTTGTGAAGGTGGAGCACTGAACAGATCGCAGGCGAGCAGCTCTGACGTGTGAGCTCAGTAAGCGCTGACCGAGGCGGCCGTCGCTCTCGGCTTTACTGCAGGGCACCTGCCCACCTGTCCGCCGCGGCGCGTAGACCACGGGCATCGGCGGACTTGGTAGACCACACGACCCTCCGTCCGTAAGAGCTAGAAGAACTAGATGGAGGATTTTTTTTTTTGGGGGGGGGGACAGAGAGAGACAGAGCATGAACGGGGGAGGGGCAGAGAGAGAGGGAGACACAGAATCGGAAACAGGCTCCAGGCTCCGAGCCATCAGCCCAGAGCCCGACGCGGGGCTCGAACTCCCAGACCGCGAGATCGTGACCTGGCTGAAGTCAGACGCTTAACCGACTGCGCCACCCAGGCGCCCCTAGATGGAGGATTTTTAATTTTTTTTTTTTCAACGTTTTTTATTTATTTTTGGGACAGAGAGAGACAGAGCATGAACGGGGGAGGGGCAGAGAGAGAGGGAGACACAGAATCGGAAACAGGCTCCAGGCTCTGAGCCATCAGCCCAGAGCCCGACGCGGGGCTCGAACTCACGGACTGCGAGATCGTGACCTGGCTGAAGTCGGACGCTTAACCGACTGCGCCACCCAGGCGCCCCTATTTTTTTTTTTTTTAAGTTTTTTTTTTCAACGTTTTTTATTTATTTTTAGATGGAGGATTTTTAAAGAAGCTGCTTGCTGAGAGCTGCTGAGGCCACGATCCAAAACCCAGAGCAGGGATGCAGCTGCTAGGGCGCCCCTACAGCAGGCCTGGCCGGGGCCGTGCTACAGGCTGAGTGCTTGCATCCCCCCAAAATCCACACGTTGACCTCCTGCCCCCTAAGGTGACCGTGTTAGGAGGTGAGGCCACGGTGAGGTGAGTGGTCGTGAAGGTGGAGCCCCTGTGATGCGGTCAGTGCCCTTCTGAAGAAGCCCCAGGAGTGGGCACAGAGACAGGACAGCTGTCTGTAAACCAGGAAGAGGGTCCTTACCAAGAACCCAACGGTGCCAACACCCTGACCTCAGATGGCCAGCCCCCCAAACTGTAGGGACTGAATGTTGTTTAGGCTGCCCAGTCTGGAGGGCTTTGTCAGAACAGCCTGAACTGGCAACGCAGGGAGTCTGGAAGAGAGGCCATGAGGACAAAGGTTATGGGGGCTTAAGCAAGAATAGGAAGTCTGGGCTGGAAGTGAACTCTTGGCACATGCCCCCGCGTTTTTGGGTCGAAACCATAAAGATCTACCCTTGAGAGCAGGGGTGAACGGGAATAGACCAGCCCTTGAAGGGACTGGAGCCCAGCTTCAAATACTTCCAACCTCTAAAATTTAACAAAGATTACCCCAAACTGCTAGTTCCCATTGCCTCTGTCAGAAACATAATTTTTTTTAATTGTTTTAAATGTGTATTTATTTTTGAGACAGAGAGAGACAGAGCATGAACGGGGGAGGGTCAGAGAGAGAGGGAGACACAGAATCTGAAGCAGGCTCCAGGCTCTGAGCCGTCAGCACAGAGCCCGACGCGGGGCTCGAACTCACAGACCGTGAGATCATGACCTGAGCCGAACTTGGACGCTGAACCGACTGAGCCACTCAGGCACCCCACAGTTTTTTTTTCTGGAGGAAGACAATGTTACATAAGGTCATAAATTATTTCTGTAAGCTTTCACAACGGCTGGTACTCAATGCAACATAACCAGGTGTACAAGGAGCAAGAGGAAGTGATAGAAAGTTAAGAGAAACAACAGACAATAGGAAGAGACCACTGATTTTTCTGGACAAGTTACGGGGCTTTTAAATAATTATGCAAACTAGTTTGAAGATTTAGGGATAAGCCTATGAAGTTAGGTGTCAAACTAGAAACAGTAAAAAAGAAATTCGAATGTAAAAACCAAATGGATATTTTCCAAATGGAAATTCTAGGATGGAAAAACAAACACTTGAAGTTAGGAATTCTAAAAATGACTTAACAGCTTCTTACGCACAAACGAAGAGATGAATAGTGGAGTATAGGTCAGAATAAAAACACAACATTAAGAACGGAGAAATAAAAGAATTAAAAATATAGAAGAAAATAAGAGGCACAGATACAGGAGAGGGCCCACATGTGTGATGAGAGTCCCACAGAGAGAAAAGACAGCAAACAGGGCACAAGTGATATTTGCACAGACTTGGCTAAAGAATTCTCCAAAATTGTACGACAGTAAGACCCAGACCCAACAAGCCCCATGAATCTGCAGCGAGGTAAGAAGAGAGCCACACCAAGAACATCAGATTAAGTGTGCTCAAAATTAAACAGAGGGAAAAATCAGAAGGCAGTCAGGAGGAAGGAAAGCGAGGAATTACATCTCACAGGGCAATAATCAGGCTGGTAGCTGAATTCTCGAGAAAACACAATAAAAGCCAGAAGACGGTAAAAGGGTTCTTCAAAGTGCCGAAAGAAAGTGCCCGCTCCAAATTCTATACCCAGCAACAGTATCTTTCAAGCACAAAGAATGAAGACACTTTCAGGCAAACAACAAAACAAAAGCCCAGAGAATTTGCATCTGGCAGAACTGTACTGCAGGAAACGCCAAGGAGTATTTTCAGGCAGGAAAAAAAAAAAAAAAATCCCAGATTGGAAGACTCTGGAAGGAATAAAGAAAAGGGGTGTACATGTGAGTTGTTCTAAATTAACATCACGTCAACTACAGTAATTAAAATGTGCTCTGAGATTTAATATAGATACAGAATTAATGTGCATAGAAAGGGGATGAATGTGGCTGTGATGATCAGAGGCCTTGTCTCTACCGGGGGAAAGGCGGTGTAGCGGCCAAGTATAGGACTTGCTGACAAGTTAATGTCCTTGCTGGTGGTCGTCTCCGGGGTGATCGCCACATGAATAAAGGAACCATAACTACCAAGATGATGGGGACACAGAATAATAATGAGAAGTGTTCAATAATCTCATACCTACTGATCAATCCTAACTTCACAAAAAAAGAGACACCAGACACTGTGTACCTCCATTTGTGGCACAGTAGAAACGGCATAGAATCACTCATAAGAATTTCTGTCAACAAAATATAACCAGATTGGAATCTGACCAACTTCCGGGGCAGAAGTGCCAGTCTACAGGGGATACAGGGAGAGAGGAATGGTGTGCGTGGCACCGTGGAGATGCCATCAGCAAAACACAGAACGTCGGGAAAGCGATCTTCCTTACTCAACAAATAAACGTCAAAGAAAAGGGGAGAGAGGAAACAGTTGTAGAGTAAAGACTACTTGAGACATAGGAACCACATAAAATGCGTGGACTCTGTTGGGATAGCAATTCAAAGAAGTCAAGTATAAGTATTTATCAGACAAACTGGAAGATGAGAACACAAGAAAATATTTAATGGCACCTCTGAAACATTTTTACTTTTTAGGCATGCTACTACTGGAGTTATTTCGGAGTCCTTCCTTTTAGACAAAACTACTAAAATATTCACAGACGGGATTATATGACTACGTGACGTCTCGGATTTGCTTTAAGATAACGCAATATATAGAAGGAGTTGGAGAGAGATCACGAAATATTGGCCACATATTGATAACGGTTGAGAGTAAGTCATGGGAATGTGAAGTTCATTATACCACACTCTCTTTTAGGTGTTTAATTTCTTCCATAAAAATTCAGTTTCAGAGAGGACAAGGAGAAAAAAAAATCATAACAAGTATAACAAAAGATAAATCGGAAAATGTTAGATTTAAACCCAGATACATCAGTAATTTCATTAAATGTAAATGGGGAAAAAAAAATCTCAGTTAAAAGGCAAAGATTGTCACACAGGACAAAACCAACACCAATTACGTGCTCCTTGGAAGGCGCATCTATGGTGACAGGTGACAGAAGGCTGAGTAGATGATGTAGTGCAGGCAGCGCCCAGCAGAGCCAGTGGCCCTGGTGCAGAGGGACACCTGACGAGAGGTAATGGGCAGCACTCCACAGCAAGATGGAGTCATGCCAGACTCACACGCACCTATTCACATGCACCTGAACACAGCCTAACATACAAAGTCCACTGAGGCAAGCAGAGGAAGACGTTTCTACAAGCCAAGCAGGGGTTAAAGTGCTTCTCTCAGTGACTAATAGGATAAGTAGACCAAAAGCATTAACAAAAATAGAAAAGATTTGGGGTGCCTGGGTAGCTCAGTCGGTTGAGCGTCCGACTTCGGCTCGGGTCATGATCTCACGGCTCGTGAGTTCAAGCCCCGCGTCAGGCTCTGTGCTGACAGCTCAGAGCCTGGAGCCTGCCTCGGATTCTGTGTCTCCCTCTCTCTCTGTCCCTCCCCCGAGCACACTCTTTCCCTCTTTCTCTTTCTCTTTCTCTCTCTCCCTCTCTTTCAAAAAATAAACATTAAAAAAAGTTTAGGGGCGCCTCAGTGGTTTGGTCGGTTGAGTGTCCAACTTTGGCTCAGGTCATGATTTCACAATTTATAGGTTCGAGCCCCACGTTGGGCTCTGTGCTGACAGCTTGGAGACTGGAGCCTGCTTCCGATTCTGTGTCTCCCTCTCTCTCCACCCAACCCCTGCTTGTGCTCTCTGTCTTTCAAAAATGAATAAACATAAAAAAAAATAGAAAAGATTTGAAAAACAGGATGAGCAGCCTTGGCTTAATTAAAATATTAGAAAACTACCCCCAAGTCAGAAAGGGGTCATTCTTGGGAGCAGAGACAGATTGGAGCCGGGGGAGGGGCCTGAGTGGGCTGGGGGAGCCCCTTCCCCCTCCGGGGCGTGCCACTTCCTGCAATTACACACTCAGGGTTGGTGTGTCAAATCTCAGTTTTTGAAGTTTTTAAGACCAGCAGCCAACATCACGCTGGGGGTGCTCTGTGGCTGTACCTTCGCAGGGCTCTTGGCCCCCCTCCTGCAAAATGTCCGTTAGGTAGGCGTGCAGAATTCTGGAGGGGAAGCTTGAGGACAGACTCGTTTCTTCGAGAGACACTGGCTGACCCTTCTGGGTGTGCCGGATGTGGGGACACAGCGGCGGGACCTTTAAAGGCTCTTCTTCCGCCACGTTCCCCGTGCCAGTGGGGCAGACGTACACGGGTGTGGGACGATGGGCAGGGCACTGGCACCCCTCCCAGGGGCACCTTACCTGCCATGGGCTTCACCTGCACCAGGTAGCCAAGGCTGCTCCCCTCCGACTCCGACCACTTCATCTGCAGCCGGTCCTCAGGCAGCACCGCCAGCCTCAGGCGGCCGCTCTCTGGGGAGACAGCACCAGGTGGTCAGGGCTGACCCGAGGACAGCACCAGAGAGTTTGTGCCCCCTAAAGCCCCCACCCCCGGTGCCTTGGCCCCACTGGGGACAACTTGAGAACCCGGGGCCCCATCTGGGGCTGAGAGGGACCACCTGCTAGAGCCAAGGAGGGAGGCCTGGCCGGCTCTGCCGAACGGGGCCCAGGCCAGCATCCGGGATTGGCAGAACAGCCTGGTTGGCATCCCCAGCGTGGAGCCCATGGGGTGGCTGCTGCCCTGGGGCTCGGAGCTGCCTGATTCCCCCATCCCCACCCCCCAGAGTCCACATAGCCCTGGAGGGGAGCTGCGGCCGTCCTGGGAGGAGGAGGGTGGTGGAGGATGGGCCCTGGGACACAGACTGGCCTCTCGGGGAAGCTTCCGGGAACTCTGTGGCAGGAATGGCTATTTTTGGAAAATAGGGACAGAGATGGGCCTCTTCTGGATGCCCCTACTGAGAGATGGGGTGTGGGGAGCAGGGCAGGGGTTGGGGGGGGTCCCAAGGCAGGCACAATGACCAGTGGTTCAGAGTGGGAAACAGCTGGGCTGGGCCCCCGGATGGGCCAGGCTGCTCGCTGGGAGCACCAGGGAACGTCTGATGGGGCAGCCATAAAAAGCCATTTGTGAGCAGGGACCCCCCCACCCCCCAGCTCCTGCTCATGAAAAGGCTTCTGTGTCTTGCTGGGCCGCTGACACCCTGGGGGAGGCATCCCAGATGCCTTTGGGGTCTGCATGTCAGGGGCCGTGGTGGGGCACAGGGCGGACAGCGGGGGGCCTGTCCCCTCAGCAGGGCCATCCCCGGGGAAGACAGCCCAGACATGTGGGCCCCCACCCACCCTGGCCTCCTAGGGGCCGGGAGACCATCCATTATACTGAATGAGTCCTGACCTCAAGGTCTGTGGGCTCACAAGTGACTTGGCCCCACCTTGGGGTGGTCCTGTCAGAGCCACGGGGACCCGGGACACGACCCAGCGGCAGTTGCCAATGTGCAACCAGAACTAAGGAGACATGCCACAAAAGAGTGGTTGGCGGACTCCACACCAGGTGTGGCCACGCGTGTGCCCCGCTGCCGTGACCGTGTCAACAGAGACCACGAGTCAGACGCAAGGGGATTTGGGCAGTAATCCGGGCAGTGACGTGTGGCCTCCTGCCCTCACTCGACTCGGGGGGAGCCCTCTCGGCGGGGGGCACAGCCGGGGCACTGGCGGCCAGACACCGGCCCTCCCAGAATCCGTCCAAACCAGCACCCCGCGCGGGGAACACGGCAAGGAAGTCCGTCCGGCTCCGCAGCCGTGTCCCTTTTGGGGTCACGTCACTCCCCCAAAACACATCACTCCCACAGGGAAACACTGTAAATGCCCAAGAGGAAGCGATCGGACTGAAAAGGCCCCTGGCTAGACGCGGTGCAGCGGCCACAGGCGCTGGCCACGCGGGTGCCGAGGACAGAGGCAGGGCGGCCCTGCCTTCTCCCAGTGCCTGCAATTGTCAGAAGCAGGCGGCAGACAGCAGAGAACAGTGCTCTCCTCCGGGGGGACAGGAGGAAAAGGGGGCTCCGCTTTCTACTCTAGATTTGTGCCGTCTGGAAACTTTCTGCTGAGGAGGTGTCCTGAATAACGCAAAACAAAACACGACTGTAGGAACTGGATGCAAAACGTGTAAATGCGATAAAAACAAACGAGAAAACAACAGCATCCCCGGGCTGGGCCGGAAGACGGCAAGGCCAAAGGTCCAGCAAAAAGCGGAGGGCGACGCTTTGGGCAGAGGAGCACAGGTGGTCCCCGGCGTCCCGTCTTTCCTCAAGAGCACGACCTCGGCCTGGGACGACGGCTCCCAGGGAGGGTCAGGAGCAGGAGGCAGAGCAGTGGGGCCTGTGCCCTGGGCGGGCGTGGCCTGGGCTGGGGTTGGGCGCTGACTGGGGCCACCTTCCCAGGAAGCACCCCCGCCACGTCCTTACCTCGTCTCTGGCCGAGTCCCACGGCAACACCCAGCCACAGCCAGAGGCAGACCCCGAGGTGGGGGCACACAAGGGCACTCGTGGCGCACCGCCTGTGGGAGACGAGGTCGTGGACCATCTTCCGTCCGTCCAATCACTCCTGACCACCCCAAGTGCAGTGATCTGGGGAGTCCTACACCCCACAACCGCCCACACCCTGCCCACAGCAGACCGGTGTCCTGCATGACCTTTGTGGAGAGGTCAGCCGCCCTTCCCCAACCCGCCCCCAGATGCATCTGGCCGTCACAGCCTCTGCTCCTACCTTCCACCCCCAGGACACCCTCACAGGGGCGGCCTGGGTCCTGACTGCTGGCCAGGTCCCTCTCTCGTCATTAGAACAGAATGCTCCCAGGGCCAAGGGGCCTGGGGAGGGAGCTGAGGCCAGGTGGGGGCAGCCTATGGTGTCAGGGTGGGGACTGGGGCCCCAGACTGAGCACAGCCCCTAGGATCTCGTAGGGCCCCTCGGCCAGCCCCAGGACCAGCTTCTCAGCAGGAAGTACAGGTCCTTGGAGGTGGGGAGGGGCCACCGTCCCATCCGTGGCTGCACACAGCCTGGGGACTGCCTCTGCTGACAGTGCAGAGGGGACACACAGCACAGAACCTCAGGACCCCCGCCAGTCCAGCCACACCCAGGGGAGGTGGGAGCCAGGACCGTCTCATGGAACTGCCCAGCTTATGGGCGTCCTCAGGGCCGCGGAGGGCCAGAGGGCAACGCACGGGCTATCTGGACGCTCCAGGTCCCGGGACCTGCCTGATCCACATCCTGAAGCCAGACCCCTCCGCCCCCGAGAAGGCTGACCGGACCCAGTGGGACTCCTTCCAGGAGCACAGAGGTCACGGCTGTGAACAGGAACCCTCTGGACAGTCTGCCCTCCCTGCCCCAGGACTTGTTGAAAAGGCAAGATCGTCCTCACATCACAGACCCAGCAGACCACCGGTGGCCCTCCTCCTCCCCTCAGCCCCCAGGACCACAGGTGAGTCACCAACCTCCTCCTGGGTGTGGGTGGCATCGCTCGGTCGGTCCCTGTGCACTCACATCCACTCTGGTCCCGCTGCAGCCACGAGGGGCCGGGGCTTATGAAGGCCCCTTTCCTCAAGACGTCACTGCCTCGGCCCAGCCCCCACCCCCCCTCCCCCCCGCCTCCTCCTCTCCCCAGGCTCTCCGCCCTTCCCATCTACAGCCCAAGATGGGGGTACAGAGTCCCAGTGCGTAGGACCGCATCGCCGCAGGGCAGGGGTCTCTCGGGGGTGGGAGAGGGTGCACCAGCCAAATGCCTTTATCCCTCCATCCTCTTTGGGTCTGCCCCAAAGAGGGGCTCACGGGGGAGGCACCTCAGGGACACGGCCACCACGTGTGGTCTGAGCACCAGGCTAGGGGTGACGGGCGTAGGTACCTCCGGCAGGCTAGCAGGGTGGGGACGTATCAGCCTCCACTTCCTCCCTGCTCCTCCTCAATGAGCCCCAGCGCCCAGGCCCATGCCCACACTGGCCTCTTCCCAGAAACCTCTGCTGCGCTGCCCCACTGGCCTTGCAACAGCCCTCCCCGGTCTGCAAGGGCCAGCCCGGTGTGGCCCCGCCCACGTGGGCAGACCCAGGCCCAATGCTTGGGCAGGGATGCTGACCAGACCGGACCCCGCCCCAGCCCCACCCGACTTGGAATCGCCCCACCAAGGAGCCGATGGGTGAGCAGAGCTGACTAGCAGTTGGTCGCCAGGGGCTGGCAGCCGCTCTGGGTCCAGCTTCCCGAGACAGAAGCACTTTGGTGGGTGGGCACAGCCTGGGGCTCTTGGGCGGGGAGGCCAGAATCTGAGACCTGGTACTCACTGCAAGCTGGGAGCATTTGGGGGGGCGAAGGTCAGGGGCTGGGTGCTGCTGGGGGGGGGGGGGCCCTTACCCAAGACCCATGGGGGCTTATCCCCTCCCCGGACTCCTGGCCACAGGGAAGACCCCGCAGGACCAGCCAGCGCCCCTGCCTCACGCCTGCTGGTCTACCAGCCCCAAACCCGGGAACACTGCGGGGGGTGGGGGCCCACGGTCTCAGGTCTGGGCCAGGAAACCGGGGCGGCTCTGTCCCAGGTGGCCGAGTGCCCCTCCCCCGGTCCTGGCTGCGCGGTGGGCCCAGCTGCGCAGTCAGTGCTCCTGCGGCCGGGACGGGCCTCAGACCCCGGGCCACACGAGCTCTCGGACATAGCCAGGGAGCGCCTGTGCCCAAGGACCCGAGCCGGACAGCGGAAGGACGCAGCACCTGGGAGCTGGCCCTGCCCGGTCCTGGGACCCACACCCCAGCCAAGCCCCGCACGCCTCAGTGGGGCCCAGCAGCCACGGACAGCCGTGCCCCGGGCCTACCGTGTCTGTCCGTGGCTCACAAGTGCTCAGGACACACGTCTGCACTCACACGCACCCACTGAGGTGCCACCTGCACGCGCACAAGCCGGTCGGCTCCTCGGTGCCCTTGGCTGGACCCTGTCCGCCCCTCACCCAGTGCCTGCCCATCACCTCTGATGCCCCCGAACCCCCCGAACCAGTTAGCAGCGTCGGGGCCGCCCAGGACCCCAAGAGGACGGGACAGTACGGTACTGGGTGCTGGCCCCTGGCTGAGCAGGGCCCCATCGCCCTTCCAGAAACAGCACAGCAGCCTGCCCGCGGGCTGGCACGTCGCCCCCATCACGGGCCCTCGCTCCGGCGTGCACAGGTCCTCCCCCAGTCCTGGCCTCAGGGGAAACTGGTCCTCAGCACGGAGAAGCTTCCTGCGTGGCCCCCGACATCCATGCTCGGGGCTGCGGGGGCCGGGCCGCCCCTGACCACACCCGTTGGCTCAGACACCGCAGACACGCCAGAGGGCAGGGCCCCCACCGCCCAGTCATCCCCACCCAGACGGCCCCCGGGAAGGCCCTGGCTCTGGGTGTGAGGGGTCAGGGCCCGCCGGGCGGCTGAACTGGGCCACAGCAGAGGTGGACTTGTGTGAGGGCTCGGCCGGCGGGGCGCGCAGAATGCCACGGTCGTGGGGAAGGCCGGAGGGAAGGGGGCTGAGGGGGTTGGCCTTCGCGTGCGCCCACCCGTCCGTCCTGGCGTCCGGCGAGGGGTCTGGGGCCGAGATGGCGGAGCCAACCGGGAGGCCTCGACTGGCGGTGGTCCTACCAGTCCCTGGTCAGCCTGGCGTCCCGCAGCCGGGGTCCGGGTGGGACCCCTCACAGGCAGCCAGGGGGGCAGAGGGCGGCTTCGCGGCCTCTGGCCCCGTCTCTCACCAGGCTGGCCCGAGGGGGAGACGGCTGGCCACCAGCACAGGTGGGGGAGGCCCACGGGGATTCGGCCAAGAACTGACCCAGGACTGCCCCATGCCCCCTGGGCCCCACCCAGACCTGCCTTCCCGCTTGGCACCCACTGTCTTCTGCCCCGGACAGGATGGCCCACGGGAGACCACCCAGGAAGAAAGCTCCGGTTCTGGAAACTCCACTCGGCATCCCCTGGCTGTGCCTCCCTCTGGCCCCACTTCCCCTGTCAGGGGACTTCAGACCATTTCTGCCCAGAGCCAGGCAAGCTGCCACGGGCCCCGGGTCCCAGGCAGACACCCACTGGAGACCTCTCTGCCCCCCCGGGAGGTGTCCCACCTGCACCTCCAAGAGCCCCAGGCCCCGCCCAGCCCGTCCCCCCATCTGCAAGCACATGCTGAAAGTGGCCTTTGGGGCACTCACCCAGGTCACTCTGTTCCCGTGTGCCAGTGACCCCTGCACAGGAGAGCACCAGACCGCCGCCCAAGTCCTCAGCCAACACAGCCTGTGGCCGCGGGCACCCCACCCGGGCTCCACCTGGCACAGTACCAAGGGCATCGGTCTGCCGCCCTAAGGGTCTTGGACCACCGCATCCCAGCACCCCAGGAGGGGTCTGGGAGAACACCCCCTTGGCCAGACCACGTCTGAAGATACAGCATAGACCTGACCACTGCACTCAGCATGACAAAGAAACTCACTCTCAGCGTGGCCTCCCAGAGGAGAATTTACTGAAGAGTAACGGCCTGAGCGTCGGCCACTGAAGCCCCCGGGGCCGACAGCAGAGCCCCCGGTTCCCACCCTGACGGAGGAGGAGGTTCCAGTGCAGAAATCAAACCCACGTCCCACAGGGCACCGACCCCGGAGGATGCCCATAGGGGTGACAGCTGGCCCCGAGCACTCTCCTGAGCACCGGCACCCTGTGACACTCGTTCCCAGGACGGCAGACCGACCACGGGGCCTCTCATCACCCTGAGGTTCTGACCTCTGATCCAGGTACGGAGGCCGCCGGCTCAGTGACCGACATCCCCAAACGGCAGCCAAACACCGCAGGTGCTCCACACTGGGTGTCCCTGTCCTCCGACAGCTGTCTCCTACAGGGAGAGCCGTGGGCCGGGAGGCCGTGACACGCCGGCCCATCACACGCCCCAGACCTGACACGGGCGGTCACGGCCTGGCTGCCGCCAAGCGTCCACGCCGGGCCGGCCCGTCCCGTGACATGAACGGCTAGCAGCGTCCAGAGCACAGAGGGGCCACATCCCGCACGAGTCACGCCAGGACTGAGGCACACGCGGCACCGGGTCAGAGGTTGGCTGACAGCCACGTAACGGTCAGGAGGCGGGTGCGGGAGAGCAGGCACCACAGCCGAGAGCCGCATGCAGGCGTGTCACACTGACAGAACGACCCGTTAGTACTAGGCCGTGACTGCGGAGGTGGGACGGACACGTGGTGGCTGACGGCCACGTGGGCTCTGGGTGGACAAGGAGACGCAAACGACGCTGCAGGCCAGGCCGCGGGCGCAGGACGCGCTGGCAGGGACGGGGCGCCGGCGGCCCAGCCCGACGAGAACTCCCTCCTCGCCGCAGACGGCCGGGGCGGCTTCCGAACACGGAAACAAACCCGGGACAGCGCCACGTGCTGCTCGTCTGTGAGCCCCGGGAAGGGCAGGCCCTGGGGAGCCCACCCCCCCCCCGCCACACACCCCCACACCTGGCTGGGGGCCAGCCCGGCTCAGACAGGAACGTGCTGGCGTCCCTCCCCCGCTTTCACGTCCCTGTTGCTCAGCCGTCCGGGCCATCCCGGGGTGCTGCCCTCAGTCCAAGCGCAGACAGGAGGCCTGGGCGTTGGGGACGAGGCCAGAGGCCCTGGGGTGTGCATGGCCGCGCACGGAGGCCTGGAGAGGTGACACAGGAGAGAGGGACAGGTGGTGACCAAGGGCCAGGAGGGCGAGGTGGGCGGTCAGCAGCGCCAGCCCCGGTGTCCCTTCTGGATTTCCACACGGAGGACCCAGAGCAGGGTCCTCAGAAGCCCCGACCAGAAGAGGCCTGGGCTGAGGCGCTGGAGAGAGAGCACACGTTCCGCATCACGACACTGCACGGGCTGCGGTGTGGCCACTCGGGAGGGTTTATTAGCGAGAGCGTTACGGAAACGATGGCGCAGCCTGCCTCCCTCGGGGGCGGGACCCCGCCCTCCTCGTTGCCAGGCCACCACAGGAGGGCCAGTGCCCACGTGAGCAGGCAGCCCCGCCCGCAGGCTCCCACCCGAGGTGCCGTCTTTGCGCCACAGCTGGTTTCTTGGGTCAGACGGGAGGAGACGTGGGGACCAAGTGCAGACGCGGTGGCCGTCCCAGCTGCTGGGGGCCGGTGCGCGGCGGGGCCTACCAGTCCTGGTTGTCCCAGCCCTCGTCCACCGGAGCCGCCGGCGGCACCGCCTTCTTGGGGGCCTTGGCTCTGCCCTCCCCGCTGCCCCCCCAGGCCTCCCCGAGGTCGCTGTTGTCGCTGTTCCTGTTGTTGGACGCGGAGCCCGAGCCCCACACGTCCCAGCTGTCCGAGCTCCGCTTCTCGGCCGAGGCGTCCGCGCACGTCCAGCTGTCGCTGCTTGGGGACCTGTGGCCCCTGGCGGGGTCGGCGCTCCCGAAGGTCTCCCAGAAGCTCTGGTCGACGGTGTTCTGGGGGTTGTCCCCACCGCCGCTCCGGTAGCTCTGGCCCTCCGGGGGTCTTGGGGGGAGAGAGGGAGACTGAGGACCAGCCAGAGCCACCTGGCCCTCCCTCGGCGTGCTCCCCAGTGTCCTCCCCGAGATGGGGCTCAGGGCCCGGAGCCAACGTCCACACCAGAGCTCAGGGCGGCTCTGCCTTGGAGCTGAGGGCACAGAACCCTCTGGAAGGACTTGGGCGGGCCCCCTGCAGCCAGAGCCCAGCTCCGCCAGGCCTACCCCACAAGAAGCATGTCCCGGAGACTGAGGGAACAAGGCCTCTCGTGCCCCCAACGGGCCCCCTGACCCCAAGTGCTCAGGCCCCACATGGTCCAGAGGGTGCCCCCAATGGGCCCCCTGGCGCAGTCACGCTACCCAAACATCAGGACAGAACGTCAGGAAGACACGTGGTGTGAGTTCTCCCTGCCCAGCCGGCCCCAAGCGGACAGTGAGCGAGGGAACAGCGTCCACCCACCGGACCCGAGACCGCACACGAGGGCTCAGCGTCCGTCTCCAGACTGAACCCCTGAGCCCATCCCTCAGGGGCCCGGGTACAGCCACACTGAGCGTGGGGGCCAGAGCAAGAGGTCGGGCTGCCAGCCGGCTCTGGGGGCTGCCGCAACCCCTGCACCCCTGGGGGTGACGTGCCCCCAGAGACCTTGCGGGAAGAAACCCAGGGAAAGGGGGCCCCTGCCTTCAGGACAGAGGGACGGGGGCAGCAGCATACCTGTCCGAGGGGTCCTCCGCTCTCCCAGAGAAAAAGGTGGTGACGTCCCGCCAGCCCCTACTGCCGGCCCCCTGGACCTAGAAGGGACAGAGGAGGCAGCTGAGCGGGGTCCTCATGCACAGCACACACGGCCTTTCACTCAAAGCCCCCGAGAGGCTCAGAAACGCAAGCAGCGTGGCAGGGGCTTAGGGCCCCGCTGTCCCACACTCCCCCCCTCCCCCCCCCACCGCCGCCGGGGCGGCCGGTGGCCAGGGACGCCCACGGGCACAGAGAGGCCCAGGGCTCAGCAGCTCCAGGAGACGCCGAGCAGGCGAAGGCCCCTGCACGCCCTCGTGGAGCGTCAAGGTCGGCACTCACCAAGGAAAGGGCAGCGGCAGCAAAACAAGGGCAGAAGAAAAAGAAGCGACAGGTTAGCGGACTGACGGAAGCCGCGTCAAGCTGTCTCCACATTCCTGTGGCGCCGGCACCGCAGGGCCTCTCTGACCCTCCTCCTGTGTCAGCGGGCGCTCAGCCCCTTCCTGCGCTCGGCTCCGGGCGCCCCGGAATGTGGAGACTGGCTTCCAGCGGCGCCCGGGGGGCCCGCCCTACCTTGGACGCCAACTGAGAGACCCCACTGGACACATCCTCAAAAATCTTTCCCTCCTTCACCTGCGTGGGTTAAAACAGCACCTTTAGCGGAGCTGCGGAAGCCACTCGGTCGCCCGTTTCTGACAAAGGACCGACGCAAACTGAAGAGCCCTGTGGCAGCAGCCGCGTGGGACCCTATCTCCCCCCTGGGCTGCCCCCTCCCCAGACGTGAAGGCGCCGGGGCCACCGACTCCAGCCCAGGCTGGTTTAATGCGGCGTCCTCCCTGGCAGAGGACTGTGTCACCGACAACCTCCTGAGAACAGACCGACAATGCCCGAGGTCCCCAGCCTGCGAGAGCTTCCCGCGCTCAGTCAGCTGGGTCCCCACAGGAGAGCGGGACTACCCCCCCCCACCCCCCCCAACCCCCCGCCGAGCAGGAGCTGATGGACAGAGCCCCCTACACCAGCTGCTCCCCTGGACGAGGGCCCACCGGGGGCCAAGGGCCACGTTACCTTCTCCTGGGCGGGTTTGAGGACGTTCTCGTTCAGACTGTGGCCCAGCTCCGAAGCCTGTGCAAACAGGGGCAAGTCAGGGGAGCTCCCCGGGCAGCGCGTCCCCCAGGGCATGGGTTGGCATGGTGGCCACGAGCTTGGCCGACAGAGGGAAGGCGGGAGACGGTGAGCGGCCCGGCAATGCACAGATGCCTCCCGCGCTCCTGGCGCTGCGCTAGGAGCGGCCCCCGGGCACGCTGGCTGTGGGGCGGCCGGAGACCACCGTCCCAAGCCTCCTCGCTCCAGACAGAGAGGCTCAGAGAGGCAGCAAGTAGTCGGGAGCCCGCCCCAGCCGGTGGCCACCTCCAAGTGTTCCCAGCAGAGCCCCCGCGATCCCGGCCCACGGAGACCACCGCCATGCCAGCTACAGGTCCCACGCTACCCCCTCGACGGGAACGCAGGCAGGCGCACCCGCGGTCACCAGAGCAAAGGGGACGGAGCGGGAGGACGAGCCAAGGCGGGTGATTGGTAGGGGTGGGGTGGGGGGGACGACGGGGCAGCCAAGAGCACGTCAAGCAGCAGCAGCCTCGGTGCACCGGGTAGCCACGTGGGCGCCCGACGCTTGCCACCGGGATTCGCTCCTTCCAGTGATCTGGCTCGAGGTGATCAAGCCGGGAAATGAAAATCCTGCCAAGCAGCTCCTGGTGCCCCGGCAAAAGCAACGTCCCCGGTTCCCGACTCCAGAGCACCACGAGCAGGCCAGACGGGCCCAGTGGGCTGGCGAGGAGCGCCGAGGGTACACGCACGTAAGCGAGGACACACGACAGGCCACAGTCCAGAACAGCTCAGGGCAAAGCAAGTGATGAGCGCAGAGACGGGGATAGGCATGCACGAGAACAGGCTCGGGCCTTACCGGCTCTGGCTGCTGCTTGGAGCCCCAAAACTTTACCGAGACAGCAAGGGAGCGGGTTGGGGGGCAGAGAGTGGGGTGGGGGGATAGAAGAGAGAGAGAGAGAGAGAGAGAGAGACAGACAGACAGACAGACAGACAGACAGCGCGGGCGCTAGGAGCATTTGACATAGACCAGGAAGCACGTCCAAATATGTTAATAGCCTCACGTTCTCATGGCGTCACCCCTGCAGGTGTCCCCAAAAGTGGCTTTGAGTACACACTTCTTGCCATCAGACCTCACTGCTTTCCACTCCCAACGTGCAACTCCCGGGACCGCAAGAGCGAGCGAGCCAGGAGCCCGGGAGGAGGACCGGGTGAGAAATCACCCTCGGGCAGGCTCTGCTGCAGAAGCAACCATCCTCCGGCCTGGGACCGCCTCCAGGGCTGCTGCCTCCTGCACAGTCCTGACTCCCAACAGCAGACACAGGCGGCCCAGCTCCAGTACCCCCTGGGGACTGCTGGGGCTACCAAGATTTGAAGGAAAAGGCCAAGGCCCAAGGCCCCCAACCACCGCCCACAAAGAGAACGCACTCACCGGGGAAGGATGAATGCTATTTCCATAGAACCCAGACCCACCATCCCAAGGAAGGGCTGGGCTCGGCCTGCGTGCGGCTGCCTACCCCCCTCCCCACAATGCATAGCCTCAGCAGCACCCAGCTTCCCTCCGCCAACCGCACAGGGGCCCTCCAGCTGTGCAGGGCCCGGGCTGTGATGGAGGGGTGATTTTAGCCCTGCAGGCCCCAGGCAGATGCGGCCTCTTACCCATCTGCACACGGACGTGGGAGCCTGGGCCAAGTGCGGGAGCACAGGCCTGTCCACCCCTGAGCCACAGACACGTCCCCTCCCCCAAGCACACGGCCCAAGGAGGGCACACCAGACAGAGTCCAAACACCAATAGGACATCAGACTAGGAATTTTAACAGCACAGAACACAGAAGCTTCCTTTGTTACCTTCTGACTTGCTTGAGATCCGAATTTCGTTGCCTGAAAAGAAACTCGACGTGGCTTTGGGATCTCCTGTCCCAACGCCGGGCCCCAGGCTGCACCTCTGCAGGGCTGAGACAAAGCTCTGGCCTAAGTCTGTCTGCTGACAGCCACCCACCCCACATAGCTCCTGGAGCACGAGGCCACCAGCTCCCTGTCGGAGGAAGGCCATCGGGAGGGACACCCACACGGCACACGGGCCTGGGGCAGCAGGCCCACCAGGAGGCGGTGGCCACCCCAGCCCTGTCACCTAGGGGCTTTCCCATGGCCCAGACCATACCACCTACTCGGCACCCAGGGCAGTCACACAGCTCGCCCTAGCACGGCACCCCCGCCACTAAGGAAGATTCCAGCTGAAAGACACCTGCACCCCTGTGCTGCACCTTCCAAAGCCAAGGCCACAGAGACAACCAGCAGAGGCTGAAGCACCGGGGCCACAGGGCCTGGGCCCCTCAACGCTGAGCTCCTCCCAGGCTGGGCAGGGCAGGATGCTGGGCACAGTGGCCCACGGGGCCCACGGAGAAGTGTCCACAGAGACTTCACTCCAGCCCAGAGCCTGCCCAGGGCTCTCCCTTCTTGGGGTTACCTTCCTCAGCACGGCCACACTGGCCGGGCAACCTGCTGGACCCCACCCACAGCCTCCTCTCCAGGCTGACATCCCCAGACAGGTTTCTGGCCTGTTCTTTTCCAAGCACAGGCCCACTCTCCACTTGTCCTGACAAGATCCGTAACCCCGTCGCTATGGCAAGGGTGAGAGAAAGGCCGGCTTGCACAAACGCTGCTCTGTGCCCAGCAGCAGAACCTCGAAGGCCGGCAGGACCACTCAGCCTACAGGGGTCACGACGTGCCCCACCTCAAGATGGCACGCATCTCTTAGGGCCGCTGGCCCTCTGCAAACAGTGCCGCCCTGACACGGAGGTGGATGGCCGCTACGGAGCAGAGAACGATGTGGCCCTGAGGTCTGCCGCGGCCTCAGAGGCTCCGGGCCAATGGCGCACAGCCTGGGCCTGGGAATGCTCTCCAGCCGTCGCTTGGAGCCCCTTCAAGACCCTTCTGCACCCCCAGACCCCAGAACAGCCCAGCCTGCCTGGGTCCCACGGGCAGAGCACTGGGGCGGGCTACTCACACCCTCCTTGGCAGCCGAGGCAAACTTGCTCGCTCCAGTGGTGAAACTGCTCCAGCCCTGAAAAGAGAGGCCGCGGTGAGGCTGCGGGGGCGCCTCCCAGGCAGGCTCCATCTGCCACGCCGCCCACCTCTCGGCGGAGGGGCTGCCCGTGTCCGCACCCAACTCCGCAGGAAGGCCGCCCCCACGGGGCCCTGTCCACAGCTGCAGCCCAGCCTCCCACGAAGAACGGGTTCCCACCGCGGGCACGCCTGGACACCACGCACCCGACCGGGGGCCACGGCAGCCGGGACAGCGCCCGCGACTCTGCGGCGCTCCCCCAGCCCTGACCGTCCGGACCTCACGTCGAGCACGTGGCCATGCTTTCGTCTGCTCTCCGCCCCCCACCTCCCCTCAAGGGGCAGGGGCCTGGCACCCAGTCTGTAGAGACGCCTGTTCTCTTTGCCCGAGTTCGAGGCTTCCCCCCGAGCCTCCAAATCCAATCGAGACCGTTTAAAAACATAAATAGCTCACTTAAACCTCAGCTTCCCAACAGAGCCTCCTCCCCCCAAACAACGAGACAACTGCGTTCAGCTTCTTGCGTGAGATCTAAAACGCGGCAGGAGGGAACATGGAAACACGCACGTGCCCCGTACGGGCGGGGGTCTTTTTTTTCGCAGAGAAACTCTCAGGCAGCAGGCTGTCAGCTGGAGGCGTGCCTTTCCGCCCCGGAGCAGTGACCTCGGCTGCCCAGCGCCCCGGCAGGCCTTCCCCAGGCAGCCAAGGGCAGCGGGCACCCTTCCGAGGGTGCTAGAGCCCACACGGCTCAGCTGCCCGCTGTGCCCGGAGCTCTGCCAGGACACAGGGGGACCGGGCAGGTGCCACACAGAAAGTCGTGCTCTGAAGAACCCCTCCCCCGTTCACTGGAAACAAGGATCTCGTAGTCACAGTGAAGAAAGCTTTCTGCGCGTGGGGACCTGAATGCACCAGGCGAATGAACCTGGCTGTAAAGAAAACAGGCCTCCTGCAGAGGGCGGTCCCCGGGGCAAGACGCGGTCCTCACCGAGCACAGGGACGACACGGCACTGCTGAGGAAGTCGTCTTCCCTCCTGGGGGGGGGCACTGTGTTCCCAAACCCGACGTAGCGGTTCTCCTGGGCCCTGACAGGGAGACACAGGCGCAGCCCCACTGCTCCCGACGGCCTCGGGACAAGAGGCCCCCAGACCCCAGACGGAGGTGGGGGACCACCCCCCCCCGAGTATGTGTATCCACAGCGGTTGGGGGGGGGGGGAAGGCATGGGGTAGGCTACCCCCTGCTCACTGAAAAAGACCCTCCTGCTGCATTCAGTCGGGGCCCCCGGCCGGACCCACAGCCCGCAGGCAGTTATGGCAAAAAGCGTTGAAGTTATTTTACAGCTCCGGCGACAAAAACTCGTTTACGCGTCAGGTTGCATTCTTTTTTCCTTCTAAATGTTGGGCTTTCTCTCCACTCCAAACTGTGCTTCAAACCTGGGCTGGCCCAGGGACAGCAGTTCAGGACCCGCAACTGCACGCAGACCCTGCACACAGCAATGGGCCCCAGCGCACGGCCGGGGGACAGTCCCGCCCGGAGGGACCCCACCCAGAGCCATCCAGCCACCAAACCCCTTGCTGCCCGCGGCCTCACCCCTGGTAGGAGCCGAGATCGCCATTCAGCCAGTCTTCAAACGCCTTGTCTGAGGAGCCGGTGGAGCTCTGTGGGTGGCCAGAGGCCCTGAAATGGGAGAGTCAAAGTTCAATGAGGCGGAGGGAGGTCGGGCAGGTGCCTGAGGGAACCAGGTGGGTCTCTGGGAGGTGCTATCTCTCCACCAGGTCACACTGGGCTCCTCCAAGAATGGAGCACCTGAGGCCAGCTGGCCTCCAGCTCTGTCCCAAAGGCAGCTCAGGCTCGGTGGCCGAGGCTGGCGACAAGCAAGCAGATACACTGTAGCCCCAGCTGGGGCCGCAAAGGGACCCCGAGAGCAGCTCCATCCTGCCCATGCCGGCAGGGAAGCAGCCCAGAGACTGGTGAGACTGAGGCTGAAGCAAGCACCCCAGCAGTGGCAGTGGGGGGGTGGCCTGGGCACCCCCAGTGCAAACAGGGAGCCTTCTCTAGACCGGCCACCCCAGAACAACGCCTCGGCCGTGCAGGAGGACACGGGATGTGCTGTGGGGACCAGCCTGACCACAGCATAGCTGCACTCGGGGGGGCGGGCCACCCTCCGAGAGGACAAAGGCTGCTTCCCAGAGATGCACACGTGTCACGGGCGTCTGGAAGAGCCTGCACTGAACGGGCCCTTGGGAGGTGGGGAGGTACCAGCTTCTACCTCAGGCACAACTTTACGCTTGCATTTCTACCGAAAGCCTGTGTTGCTTCGGCAACCTAGAACATTCTCTTTCCCGCTGACTTTTGGGCGTGTCTCACAACATGAGCCGTCACCGCAACAGTAAGGGGATCCTGAGCTAAGATCAGGGCCGAGAATAGCGCGGAGCCAGATAAGAGGAGCAGCTACCGGTGGGCAGTGGTCGCCAGCGCCTTGGGCTGGGGTGGGGTCCAGTTCTGGGCAGGCGAGGACTCCAGAGACCATTCTCTGCCTTCAGCTAGGGCGGACACCTGCCAAGGGGGCACAGGGATCAGAGAGCCTGCGACTGCCAAGAGGGACCGGCGACATCACCCGCTCCAGCATATCCTGCTCCCAGCCCCTCCCAGGCTCAGCGGCCACGGGCTGGGGCCACCCTGACACACGTCAACAGCAAGACCGACTGGGTCTCACGCTGGCTGCAGTGAACAGCGGTGCCGGTGAGTTCCCAGGCAGCGGCTCCAACCCCCAGTGACATGGTTCCTCCGGCAGGCGTGGCCGTCCTGGGATGGTGTGGCCACCACAGAGATGTGGGAACACGATGCTCCCCCAGAGGGTGTGGGGAAGGCCTGTCCTTACCCCTACCAACTACACACCACCCGCCCCCGAGCGGGACGAGGCGGCCCGCGTGTCCTGTCCGCAGGTGTATCAGGGTCCACAGAAGAATGCCAACGCCCAGACAACAGCCAGCAGGCAGGCCCCTGGCACGGCTGGTCAGCCTGTCCCCACCTTGTCCCTGAAGAGGGCTGCGGCCTTGCTGTTGTACTTCTCCTGCAGGGACCAGCACGGGTCATAGTCCTCCTGAGACTCCAGGAACTCTCGGAACTTTGCGTTCCCCCCAGCTCTCATCTTCTCGAGCTCCGCGTCCTTCCATTTGTCCATGGTAACAGAGCGCACAAAGCTAGAAGCCGGGCACCGATCTAGTTAGCAGCACTGGGTGCCCAGGAGCCACCCCCCATGCCCACCCCAACCAGGGCGTGGACATGACACTTGAGCTCCCCCGGGGCGGAAGCCTGGCCGCGATGCCCCAGAGGGCACGCAGAGCCAGCAAGGTGGCAAGTGTTGCTCCATCATCCCACACCCAGCAGTGGGCCCTCGACCGCGGCCGAGGATCCCCGTGGAGCCGGGGGTGTTGGGGGGAGCAGGGCACTGACCTGAGGTGCACCCCAAGCCCGCGGTGCTTCCCCGAGCACTCCAGGCAGATCCAGATGCCATAGGTCACGCTCACCCACTGGGGGTTGAATGCTCCACACTCAAAACACACCTGCAGAGAAACCACACGCGACTCACCCAGGCACGCAGAGCAGAGCCCAGGGACCCCAAAGGCCCCACAGGTGCCCCCAAGAGGGAGCGGGGGAGAGGCTGACTCAAGACCAGCAGCCACAGGGCGAGCTTTGAGGCTACAGGTCGCTTCTGAGAGGTTTGCTGAAGCTCAAAGCACCGAAGCAAAGCAGATGCTTACGTTGTTTTCATCTTGGGCTCTGACTTCTTTAAGAACTTTCCTGGTCCGTGGGCTGGCCATGGTGCTGAAAGGAGAGAAGAAACTTTAAAAACTTACAAACAGGTTACTTTACGAGAAGACCAAGTAGGGCAAAGACACCATAACACACAGCTTCAAAGAAACCCTGCTGAGCTGCCTGGAAGCTCTGGGCAACACCCCTAACCTACTACAGGCAGCGTCGGGGAACCGCTCACACAAGGAAACTGTCCCCCACACTCGAAGAGAAACCTACACCAGTCTGCATGTTCCCAGGCCAAAAGCAATGTGACTATGGAGAACAACGTAATTAGCAGCGTCCGCTTTGCTTAAGCATCACGCACCACCGAGGCTCTGCAAACTATACAACATCCCGTCTTGAGAAAGTCCGTATCGAGGGCCGGTCTTTATAAAATGTACACAGACTGGCCGCTAAATCTGACCGCCCGTCCGAAGGCCAACACACCAGACGTGGGCCAATAATCACGGAAGACGGGGAGCCCCAGGTTCTCTGCGCATCACACCTTCCGCTCCCCAGCGGGCAGCGTGGGGCAGAAGTGGGAGCCCTAACTGATGTGCGGAGAGGCTGACCTGTGGGAGGGTCTACAGGTAGGTCCTCTGTAGGGCCATTGTGATGGAGGTGACCGGTGGCATGACCACGGCAGGACAGACCTGCCACCCTGCCTCACGGGGACGCTGTCGGGAACAACAGCCACATAACTCAGGCTGAAGAGCGGAACCAACTCCGTACGGATCTTCTAGCTTTGGCAAAGTTCAAGTTCAACCCCTGGCCCGCTGAATTCATGACCAGGACCACTGACATAATAAGATTCGAGCCAGGAGCCAGCACAGCGCTGGACATAAAGCAACACCGTGGTTCTGCACACACCACGACCACTTGGCTGTGGGCCCCAGGCCACCTCTCCGCCGCCTGGACAGACTGACGGTGTGGCTGCCGCCTTCTATCGACGTGCAGCCTACACAACCCAGGAGGAGCTTCTCTGCCCCGTATCTCACCTTTAACCTTAGTACGCAGAACTAAGTCACAGACGGGAACGCCGACTCTCCACCCAACTGACCTTTCTAAATCTGGAAGGCCACAACTTTGATGTTCCCGCTCTGAGGCTCGTTGAAGCAAGCAAGAAATGAACAGTTGTTTCTGGTTTTCGATAATTGACAGAAACAAAACCCAGAGTTCACCCAAGGCTCCTCTGTGCTCTGCGGCTTTCTGTGCCGCGTGTGACAGTCTACCGAAAGCATCAGATCTTGAGGGCAAACACCTGAATCCATAATCTGGGCCAGACTCATTCAAATGGAATACTGCTGTCACACTGAGCACCTAGGCCACAGCACGGCATAGATGGGTAAGGGCACAGACACATAAGCGCACACTCTTGGAGAGACATCCTGCCGGGTCTGAGTCACAAAGCCCTCTCCACACGTTCGTCTTGTGGCGGCCACTGGGGAAGCCCATGCAAGCTGGTGTGTGGGGCTGACATGCGTCCCTGCCCGATCAGGTCTCCATACTCAGCCCTGTGCTCTTTCCTGAGGACTGTAGCTTCCCTCAGGGGTTCACATTCTGGTCAAGAGGGCACAGGCAAACAAAAGCCAGAACGGGGCTGAGCTTGCTCTGAATGGGAAACTGTGTAAAATAAAATTGGGCAGAGCAACTGTTTGCAGAACTAGCAGAAAGGTAACATGTGGAAGCTAAAAGACTTGATTTGGGTTTAAAAGGAACTCCCCTTGGTGACCCGTTTGGAGGTGAGCATCCTTTAGCCCTGGGAGATGCTAACTCTGATGCATGAAAACACCTCCTAACTTTCAAAACCATAAATAAGATTTATCCTGAGAAACAACCCAAAAAATCCTTAATGCTTGAAACCCAGATGGTAAAATGCAGCTTTCTGCAGGTGGACATAACTTCAGGAAACACTGAACCAAACGAGGACACCTTTTCTTGGTTCATCAGGTAAGCCACTTGCTAACTGCTGAAAGCTGAGTCCTTAAGTTGGGACTTTCTCCACGTCTACCATTAAAAGTAGCTGAGGACGCTGCTCAGTGTCCAAGGCGCTTACACAGGTGACCAGGAGAAACAGAAAGCGCCCGAAGCACCCCTGTGAAAGCACAGACGATCTCCGAAGCCCGGCCGGTAACGTCAGATCTAATCACCCCCTGGGCCGTCGTCACCCTGCTGCACAGCGGTAACCAGAGCGTGGCAGGAGTGCTAGGCCCGCACTTAACGGGCACGATTACTCCTCAAC